>NC_042630.1:9023579-9623579 GCF_901001135.1 Rhinatrema bivittatum
TGAAAAGAATAACTTTTATTCCCTATTAGAAGGTGCTTCCATTTTTCCCAAATCTGAAGGGTGGTAGTTAATGAAATAGTGAAGGATCCCTGTAAGCGCAACGTTGCCCTTGGTTGCCATAATAGAGCTTGGAGTGGAATAGAGCCCAAAATAGCTTGTTCAATTCCAACCCACCGAGGTTGTTCAATTTTCCTGTACCAAGACAGAATAAAGTTGATTTGGGCCGCCGCGTGATACCACTGTAATTTCGGTACCCCCATCCCTCCTCTCAATTTGTGCCGATATAAGGTCGCTTGCGCCACTCGAGGTGGCCGTCTTTTCCAAAGAAAAGCAAAAAAGCGCCTCTGCCATTTTTTTAATAAAGCCGTAGGAATGGGAATCGGCAATGTTTGAAACAAATAGTTGAATTTGGGTAAAACAGACATCTTTAAAATCGCTATCCGTCCCGTCCACGAGACAGGGAGGTTATCCCATTGGTCGAAGTCCCTAAAAACTTTGGCTAGATCAGATAATTGTGGGCCTAGAAAAATACCTAAATATTTGAGCTTAGTCCCCGCCCATTTGAAAGGAAAATTCTGTTTCAGCTGATGAACCTGGTTCAAAGGTAGTGAGATGTTAAGCACTTCTGATTTGTCTAAATTTAATCGAAAGCCGGAAACTGAGCTAAATGCCAAAAGTTGGTCAACGACCCCCGCCAAGGACTGTGCCGGGTTGGACAAGGTAAACAAAATGTCATCCGCAAAAAGCGATAATTTATAATCCGACTATCCTACTTGTACCCCAGTAATTGCCCTCTCCCCCCTGATTTTGGTAGTAAAGGGTTCTAATAACAGAGCGAACAATAAAGGGGACAATGGGCACCCTTGTCGAGTTCCCCGCCCTATTGGAAAAGGGTCGGAGTAAACTCCATTGACCTTCACCCTAGCCCTCGGTTGGTCATATAACTTAAGGAGCCAAGTAATAAACTTAGGGCCAAAATTCATCTTTTCCAGAGTTTTGAACAAGAACGACCAATGGACCATGTCAAACGCTTTTTCTGCGTCGACCGCCATTAAGATCGCTGGAGTATCAAGCCTCTTAGCCTGCCACATAAGATCTATAATTTTCCTGACATTGTCAGCTGCCTTCCGACCAGGTATGAATCCAGCTTGATCAGAATGCACCAGTTTAGGCATGACAGCATTGAGACGTGTAGTTAATATTTTCGCTAATAGTTTTAGGTCAATGTTGATTAATGAGATCGGCCGGTAAGACCCACACTCCGCCGGATCCCTCCCAGGTTTGGCTAAGATTGTTATGCCCGCCCCATTGGCCTCAGGTGGTAGACCAGCCTCCCCTTGCAGTGCATTAAAAGTCTCCACAAGAAAGGGAGATAGTTGGTCGGCAAACTTTTTATAAAAAGCGCCGGTGTAGCCATCCAGTCCGGGGGCTTTGTTAGGTTTAAGCACCTTGACAGCTTGGAGGACCTCAAGGGATGAAATAGGTTTTTCAAAAATCATCCTCTCTGCCTCTGAAAGCTGTGGAAGATCTATATCTGCCAGATAGGCATCGATACCAGATTCCGTAATAGAAGAATCAGCGGAGTACAAAATACCATAAAATTGCTGGAATCGGTGCTGAATGGCTTCAGCCGTGTCCAGCATGGAGCCATCTGTAGCTTTGATTCTTGTTATTTGACTTTGCGCTATTTGGCGTTTCAATTTTCTGGCTAGCAGCCTGCCGGCCTTATTTCCCCACTCAAAATGCTCCTGCCGCACCAGCTGTAGCTGGTATGCTATGGCCCCCGTTCTCAGTAAACGCAAATCATTACGAGCATGTTGGAGGCGGGAATAAATCCGAGGAGATAACGTGAGTTTATGTTGTTTCTCCAAGCTAGAAATAGTTTCCATTAGTCGATCAATATTTGCATTCTTCACCTTTTTCTGGTATGATGCTTGGGATATAAACCGACCCCGGAGGACTACTTTCAAACAGTCCCAAATCAGAGGTGGAGTATGGGAGGGTGTAGAGTTAAACTGCTTATAGTCATCGATAGCTGCCTTAATAGACTGACAAAAAGCCTCATCAGTCAAGAGAGTGTCATTTAACCGCCAAAATCGTAAACCTGCCCCCTTAACATTTAAATGTACCGTCAAACCAATAGGAGCGTGATCTGACCACGTGATAGAACCTATCGTAGGTTGAGTGATCTGTAAACTCAGGGATTTATCCACCAAGAAATAATCAATGCCGGAATATGTCTTGTGTGGATGGGAAAAAAAGGTATAATCCCTCACATTGATATACCTGTGACGCCATATATCCAAAAGTTCCCTGTCCCGCATAAATTTTTTAAGATACTTACGATCACCCGACGTTCCCCCTCCCCCTCCCGCCGAGTTGTCTAAGTGGGGCTGGATAGTGAGATTAAAATCACCCCCAATAATTAAATGTTCAGGTTCCAAATTATCTAGAATGGTGCCCAGCTTGACCAAAAAAGCGTGTTGATCAGTATTGGGTGCGTATATATTCAAAAAAGTATAGGTGGTCTGCTCAATTCTCAATTGCATGACCAAATACCGTCCCAAAGGGTCAGCCATAGTGTTAATGATTGTACCCGGAAGGTCCCTGTGTAGGAGGATACTCACTCCCGCATATTTAGCCGCCTTTGACGCTGCAGCATGAAATTGGCGAGGGTAAAGAGCCCAGTTCAGCAAATGTTCATATCTTTTTTTAAGATGTGTCTCCTGAAGCCATAATATATCAGCCCCCGAACGCTGTACGTCATTATGAAAAATCCGCCGCTTAGAGGGACTATTTAACCCTTTAACATTAAGGGACCATAATTTAATCCTCGACATGAGAAATAGACATAAGCAGAACAAGAGGCACTCCTAACCACTCTATGAACTGAGTACCCTCCTCCACCCGGAGAGTCCACTGCCCCAACCCGTTGCCGAAACAAAAAAGGCCAGCAACAACCCTGAACATGGTAATAAGGTGAGAAAGCCCAACTGTTATCATATAGTAACCAATATGCACAGAGAACTGAAGCCTTACATTACATACCCATTCCCTTTCCCAAATCCCTCCCGCCACCCCCCTCCCCCCATGTTGCCAATGCCCTCCACAGACATGTGCACAAAGCACCCCTGTGCAGGCTATAGAGGACGTGATCGCCTGCAGAGCCTCCCCCCACCCCAATCCCAAGCCCCACTTACTGCTACATAAACCCGTGAACACACTAACCATCAACAAAGTGTCACAAAACGATGAATAGACAGAGCTAGAGCGCTGCTAAAAAAAAACAAACCCCAAATGGCAAACCAGAATCAATGCAGAGATAAAGTCCACTCCAGGCATGTCCTTCCTTTCATCCTTTTCCTTTATCCAGATCCGCGTTGCTGCCCCCGGATTGCCTGCGCAGACGTTTTCCGCCATTACGGACTCTCTGCCATCTAGGGGTATCCATCGAGGAAGCCGGAGCCGATCGGGCAGGAGCCGGGCGTTGTATCTGATGGCCTGCATCCTTCAAAATGGCTGCTGCTCCATCCACCGTAGAGGCTTTTGTTGTTGTGCCTGCTATGGTGATCGCTATCCCAAAAGGAAATAGCCATCTGTAGCGGTAGCCTTCCTTGCGCAGCACTGTAGTGATCTCTCTGAATTCCATTCTTTTTTTCAAAGTCAAAGGTGAGAGATCAGTGTAGACCTGAATATTGTTATTGTCCCACTCCCAGGAGCTACGCTTCCATGCAATTTGGTAAAGTTTATCTTTAACGGTGTATTTGGTGAAGCACACAATAATATCGCGGTGCTTACCCAGCTGTTTCTGGCCCAGCGATCTATGAGCACGATCCAATTCTATTGTAGAACTCGCCACTTCAGGGTGCCCGTCGCCAGCCTGTGAGAACAAAAAGGAACAAAATCGCTGAATAGTGGCCTCACAATCAGTATATGCCTCTACTTCAGGGATGCCCCGAAATCGGAGATTATGGCGCCGTCCCCGGTTGTCCAAATCCTCTAGCTTGGCGGTCAGAGCAGAATGGTCGGCAGCAGTTTGTTCAGATGTGTGTTGCAAATCTCGAAATTTGATGGCGTGATCTTCCAGCCGGATATCGCACTCATCAGTGCGTCTCCCGATCTCAGCCATCTCTTCGCGCATGTCCTCCATAGCTTGCAGCAAATCGTGCTTATTAGATTTCATTTCTTTCCTAATGTCCCCAAACCATCGTCGGAATTCCTCTCGGGTGGGAAGCTCCAAAACCGTGGGGCTACCACCCCCTTCAGCATCATCTTCCCCGCGGGTATCATTACTGGGGTCCGAGGCTTCATCCACGCCGCTAGGCCCACCTGCAACGTCGGAGCATTTTGAGAAAGCAAACTGCTTAAAATCTGGCCCTTTCTTTTTCAGAGCCATCCTGGCTAGCGCAGCGGAAGATCCCTAAAATTTGAAACGTGTTCGCCGGGTCGAAAGCTGAGAATTTTGCACAAAAGGGGCTCGGGATCAGCGGGAGTGCGAAGTCACGCGGCCATCTTGCTCCGCGGCGAGAGCGCCCCCCTCCATCATACTTCTAAATGAAAAACTCTGTGTTGTGGACCTAACTACTATTGTCCAACTCTCCTAGTTTCTTAGGAGTGAGAGTCCAAGTATTGACATAGCTGTGCAGGCTCGGTGAAGATATATCTGTTATTCTGGTATAACAATATGCATCTACAGGGAAACCTCAAAAAATATTTGGCACCACGTGTGATCACTTCTGCTTTCATCATTAGGAAATTTTTTTATTTTTTCTTGCATTTTCCTGGTGATATCCGGAAAAATTCTTATTTGTTGTCCATAAAACAGCTGATTCTGATTCCGAAAAGACTTTCTTAGAATATTGTCTCTATCAGTAGTTTGGATAAACGATACTAATAAAGTTGCTCTAGTCTAGACCCTGTCCAGTCCTGCCCTTGTCTGCCTAGTCTACTCCTTGTCCTTCTCAGTCTGGTCTTTCCCTGTCCATTTCAAGCTCCAGTCCTGGCCTGTACTCACCAGGATGTACTGCTGCCGCAGCCAAGCCCTACT
This sequence comes from Rhinatrema bivittatum, assembly GCF_901001135.1. Taxonomy (NCBI): domain Eukaryota; kingdom Metazoa; phylum Chordata; class Amphibia; order Gymnophiona; family Rhinatrematidae; genus Rhinatrema; species Rhinatrema bivittatum. The sequence continues at coordinate 9,028,627 of NC_042630.1, forward strand.
GGCCCCCAGATCCCAAGGGCTCAACCTGCAGGGCAGGAGGCTAGCTAGGCACAAGACTGGCCATGCACTGACCTGCCGCCCTGTGCCACTCCTCGGGTGGTGTACACCGAGTCCAGTCCAGCCAATCATGACACCTTAAGGGTGAGCAGAGATAAATGCCTCTTGGAACAACACAGCCCTTAGCTGCTTTCAGGAAATGATAAGATCATCTAAAGCTTGCACGTTCAGGCAAGGAATGCCATAAAGCAGGGCCCATTACAGAGAAGGCACAATGTCTTGTCTCAAACAAATGAGCATTTTTCACAGATGGAATTGGCAAGACCTGTTTTTCAAGAGAGCCCAGATTATAGGAAGGGACATGGAAATCAAACAGATTAGTTAAATAATTAAAATCAGGATTCTCTGTCTTAAAGGTAGCCAAATGCAAGCACTGAAATAAAGGGGTTGGGTGCTTCCAGGGCAGCCCCTTCCTCCCCAAAGTGAAGCGGGCAGGAGAATTTTGAAATGCCAGGAAACCCCTTAGATGGGAGAAAAGAAGACGCACCTTACGAGAATTGCGCTGATCAATTGCGGAAAGAATTAAAGCTTGAACTAGTGCAAAAGTGACTTCAGTCAAGAATATACTTTAAACGCCTATTTCCTAAGAATATTTAACTTACAATAACCAGATCTTAGGCTGAAACGAAAAGGCAGGAGTCATAACTGAAAACCCAAATTTCCAACAGTATCCGTGAATTGGATTAGGTTACCATACACAGGCAAAGGGCAATTTTTCAAATAAAACGCAAGATAGGACTGAATCCTGCAGCTGACACTTTCACAAAAAACTAACATCCAGAATCCGCCCAATAAGACCGAGTGGCAGATGGCATCGAATGCTGTTGAGGCGTCCAAAACGCTGCTAAAAGTGCACCCCACCATCAAACTCCCACAAAAGAAAATCAGTAACTGAATACTTTCAAGGAAATGGGCAGGGAAAGACCAGACTGAGAAGGACAAGGAGTGGACTACTCAGACAAGGGCAGGACTGGACAGGGTCAGGACACACGGAACAGAGAACACTGAACACAGAGGCCCAAAGACACAGTAAGCAGGGAAGGCCTGGATAGACCATAGAGCAGAGTAAGGCCTAGACAGGCCACAGAGCAAGATAAGGCCTAGGTAAGCCACAAGGCATAGAGTGGCCAGGACAATGAGGCAAGGATGACTCCCTGTGAAGGCAAAGATTAAAGGCAGGGTTAAATGGGGCTGGGGTTTGGGTGTGGTGCAGGCAAGGAGGAGGAGCTTGGTAAGGCTGGAGAGGAGGCTCACTGAGGACTCCTGCTGGAGAGGAGGTTGCACCACAGACTGAGTTGAATGACCTGTGAGGAGACAGCTTAGGTGGCTAAGCAGAGAGCTCACTGGAGGCCCTTGTAGGTGGGGAGATGTCATAGTCAGGATACAATGAGGCTGCTCAACAGACGAAATTGTAACATAAGGTTGTTGGGTGTCCTCTCCTTGTAGTTCCTAGACATGTACTGAATGGTCATGTGGATTTTTTTTTTATATTTTGTATGCTAGTTGCTATTTTAGGTTTTAACTATAAACTACCTAGCAAGGCTGGCTCAATTTAAGAGGAAAATAAATATTTTAAATAATTGAAATGAAGAAAAAGTTCTATAACAGCTACATCCCAGAGTGAGCCGAGGGAGTGACTCTGTGCTGGGATTTTATTTTTATTATCCTCAGATCCGCTCTCATCTCCGACGCTGTCCCTGCACCCCCCGGATGGCAGGGTGTCTGAGGGGGGGGGATTTAACCATGAACTGCACCGTCCCAAGGAGATACGAGAAGGTGACCGTGCATTTCTATAAAGGGGAGGAGGCTCTCTACAGCGAGGTCCTGGAGACCCTGGGAGGTGAAGTTTCCTTCTCCATCAGGATCGGCCAAAGGAACATTTCCGATGCTGGAGACTATTCCTGCTCCTATGAAGCAGAGATCCAAGGACGGAGGCTGAGCTCCCCCCAGAGCCCTCCCAGCCCGGTCAGCCTGAAAGGTGAGAGAAAAGAGCATTGCAAATGCCTCGCAGCCAAATATTTCTCCTCCATGATCTTTTCCCTCCTCTTATCTAGGGCATTACATTTTATAAGAATTGACCTGATGTCGTTGTGTAAGGAAATCTTCTGGTATAGGGGAGCAGCGGTGCCATCGCTGGGACAGAGAAGAGACTTCTGCACTTTTACTGCCCACAGAGGGAACTGCTCTCTGGAAATCCCCCTGTAAGGGGAGGGTAACAGGAATCTGTGGCAGAATCAGAGCAGCTCCTCGCTGTAGCAGGATTAGGGGGTGGAGGAGCTCCTTCCATCTAGGATTTCAATGCCTCCTGCTCTGGGGACGGCAGGAGGAAGAGCTTTGACCCTCCCTGGCTGTTCAAGATATTACATTTGCAAAACACTCTCCATGTTTCCTGTTAATACTCTGAGTCCTGCGCCCACTGAAGCTCTTCCTCTCCCTCTTTCTCTTGCAGGATCCTCGGCCAGGATTCGGATGCTTGGAGTGGGAGGCCTCTTCTTTCTCATCAATGCTTCCATATTTCTGGTTTCTGAGTGAAGGCATCCCATACCTTCAGCAACCCAATGTTGGAAAGCGCTTTCCCTTCCTCCATCTCTCTCTGCTCCCCTCAGAGCCCCCAGCACCTCCTCATGGCCTCCTACGTGTGAAGGTCCCATGTGAATCCAGGAGTCCTGCTCGTCCACATGTCCTGACCAGGCAGACTCCTCAGGGACCCTCGCAGCCCCTTCTGGGGTATTAGAATATTCAGGGACAGTGGATCGCAGGACTCAAGGCTGTGACACATGGAGATAGTAGCTAGCGCCCTGTCCAGTGATATATATGGATCTGCTGTGCATAAAAGGGAACAGTATAACTGCAAACATGAGATAACATTGCTCTATATACAGCGAAGAAAGTGACAGCTAATGAAGCAGCTTTGATTAGATAATTATTGCTGCATATGAAAATGATTGCTTTTGCTTAATTACACATTAGTTAAGTTCTTTGCTTAAGCATAAATGAGTATTGAATGCCAAATACTGTTCTGCTCTCAGGAAAAGCTATGGGAGGCTGTTTTGCTTGCTGAATATTGCTGAGCTCAGACAGAAAGATACCTGAGGCTTTCTTGTTCAGAAACCAAGTCTCATTAGCAAGCAGTGAAGATGCAAATGTGATAGAAATCTGCTTTAAACACATTGGGGTAGATTTTAAAAGTCCTGCGCCGGCGGCCTATTTTGCATAGGCCGCCGGCGCGCATAAAGCCCCAGGACACGTGTAAAAGGGGTGGTCTGGGGGTGCATGTCTGCGGCCCGGGGGCATGTCCGGGGGCGTGTCTGTGCCCCGGGACGGTTTGGGGGCATGGCCGAGTGCCCCAACACAGCGGCCTGTGTCGGGGCCTGGCCAGCCAGCGCGCGCAAGTTACGCCTGCCAGAGACAGGCGTAACTCCACAAAACAAGGTGGGGGGGGGGATTTAGGTAGGGCCGGGGGTGTGTGTTAGATAGGGGAACGGAGGGAGAGGTGGGGGGGGGGACAAAAAAAAGTTCCCTCCAAGGCCGCTCTGATTTCGGAGCGGCCTCGGAGGGAACGGCAGCAGGCTGTGCGGCTCAGCGCGCGCAGGCTGCTGATTTTGCGCAGCCTTGCCCGCGCTGACCCCGGATTTTAAAAGATATGTGCAGCTACGCGCGTATCTTTTAAAATCCGGCGTACTTCTGTTCACGCCGGTTGCGCAAACAAAAGTATGCGTGCGCGTATTTTTTTTTTTTTTTAAATCAGCCCCATTACTGTGAAATGTTCTTAACTGGGACCCTCTGCATAGCTTCCTGCAGACCCCAGATAAGGAAATGCTTTGAACTTTCATACGGGCTGATACAGTAAAAATCGCAGGAGAGCTCTCCCGGCACGCGCACAGGACATTCTCCTGTGGACGCGATACAGTAAATAAATTTATTTAAATTAGGGCCGGCGGTAAAAAGAGGCGCCTCTTTTTGGACAGGACTGGCAGCTGTCAGCGGGTTTGACAGCCGACGCTCAATTTTGCCGGTGTTGGTTCTCGAGCCCGCTGACAGCCACGGGCATATTTCAAAAATTTTTTTTTTTTTTTTTTTTTACTGCTTTTCTGTGCACTTTCCCGGTGCACGGTGAAATTAAAATGTGTGGCTTGGCTGCACATTTTACTTTCTGTATCGCGTGGGAATACCTAATAGAGCCATCAACGTGCATTTGCATGTTGCCAGGCTATTAAGTTCGGGGGGTTGGACGCTCGTTTTCGATGCGCTATTACCCCTTACTGAATAAAGGGTAAAGCTAGCTCATCAAAAATGCGCATCCAAATGCCAGCTAACAGTGCGCTCCGTCTGTATCGGCCTGATAGTTAATTGTTTCTAACAGAGAGACTGCCTTTTATCAGAGAATGAGGAACTCGCAGAAAAAAAAACTACATTTTACTTCAGTAAAGACATAAAGTCTCTGGGCAACTTTTGCATTTCCAGATTGGTAGTGTTGGCTGGCTGAGTTGTAATGGACAAAGAAGAGAGGACTGTGCTTGGGCCAATAATACCTTACAAAAGGCAGCCAGCCTGGATGTAACACGGAACAGATGGAAGAGACCTTGAACTGATAGGATTTCCCTGGCACATGTAATAAAAAAGTATTTAATTAAATAAAGAAGGGTAAGCATCTGAATTATTATATGAGGTTATAAAGGGCACCGATGCTAGAGGTCACAGAAAGTTTAAATGACAAAGCAATTTTTGGAGCTATGGAAGTGCATATTTAAAGCTATATGTAAGGATGAGCGAATATAATAAAGAGAGCCATCGGTGAGAGAAACTAACCCAAATCTTTATCCTCTGATACTGGAAAGCTCTCCCTAAGGATTGAATATGGATCTTCATGCAACATCTACAGCAAATCTGTATCCTCTGATATTAAGAAGCTCTCCTTAACAGCTGGAGATCATCTTCGTACACCTTCCACAACAAATATAATGCAATACGTAAAAGTGCACATATTCATCAGCGGTAGAAAATAAAAAAAATGTCTCAACACCAGCATAAAATAAGTGAGTACTTACTAGTACCCATATCATTGATTTTTCAATGTGTGTCCACAAGAACCTGCTTTAAAAGACTGTATGGATCCTCTGCCCACCGAGATAGTGCGTTCCTATGTCTTACAAACAGGCACCCTGAAGGTTTAAGTCTGCAACAATACTGAAAAATATTTACTGCTTATGATAAAAAAGTTAAGTGCCCAGGTTTAAGTTTGCCAGGAGAGTTCATAATGCTTTGCACAATGAAGCACCGGTGAGTATTCAGAGTGCACTAATATTCTACTAAGCACCCTGCACCCTAGTGCTGAGGAGAAACTGGAGACCCTTCCTCAAAACTGCTTCACTTCTGTGAGGCCAGAGATGGATCAGTGTCAGCTGCAGGTCCCTCCCTTCGGCAAAGCCTTCCAGAGGGGCTTCCTCTCATTGAGAATCATAAGCTCACTAAGAAACCACAAATCAACTTTCTCCAACCAAGGTCCCTGGCATTATTCAGTACCTAAGAAGTATTCTCGATTCATGGTTGATCTTCTTTGTTTTTATGAATGTTTTGTTTTAATTATGAATGTATTTCTGTAACTCACCTTGAACTGTGGAGTGAGCAAGGAATAAATACTGTTTTTTCATTATTATAATCTTATTACCTGTGTATATGTGCTTTTAGGAGAAATTGTCATCTGACAGAACAGAAGTGAGTCTGATTTATGTCTGTTGGAGCTGAATCCAAACTGGGGGAGACTCACAACTTCCACAGGGGTGACTGTGGGAAGTCAGTGACCAGCACCATAGAGGCTGGGGATAGAGGTCTCCAGCTGAGAGAGTCTGAACAGACTGGCACTATAGAGACTGGGGATTGATGTCTCCAGCTGAGAGAGACTGAACAGACTGGCACTATAGAGGCTGGGGATAGAGGTCTCCCGCTGAGAGAGACTGAACAGACTGGCACTATAGAGGCTGGGGATAGAGGTCTCCCGCTAAGAGAGACTGAACAGACTGGCACTATAGAGGCTGGGGATAGAGATCTCCAGCTGAGAGAGACTGAACAGACTGGCACTATAGAGGCTGGGGATAGAGGTCTCCAGCTGAGAGAGACTGAACAGACTGGCACTATAGAGGCCAGGGGTAGAGGTCTCCAGCTGAGAGAGACTGAACAGACTAGCACTATAGAGGCCAGGGGTAGAGGTCTCCAGCTGAGAGAGACTGAACAGACTGGCACTATAGAGGCTGGAGATAGAGGTCTCCAGCCGAGAGAGACTGAACAGACTGGCACTATAGAGGCTGGGGATAGAGGTCTCTAGCTGAGAGAGACTGAACAGACTGGCACTATAGAGGCTGGGGATAGAGGTCTCCAGCTGAGAGAGACTGAACAGACTGGCACAATAGAGGCTGGGGATAGAGGTCTTCAGCTGAGAGAGACTGAACAGACTGGCACTATAGAGGCTGGGGATAGAGGTCTTCAGCTGAGAGAGACTGAACAGACTGGCACTATATAGGCTGGGGTTAGAGGTCTTCAGCTGAGAGAGACTGAACAGACTGGCACTATAGAGGCTAGGGATAGAGGTCGCCAGCTGAGAAAGACTGAACAGACTGGCTGTTATTGTGTGTAAGGTTTTGGGTGGACCCTGGACACTGTGGCAGCTGACCACACCCACAGGGGGAAGCCCCGTGAGGGGCCACAGGTCATGCTCAGCTTTGGGACACACAACACAGTTATATCTTTTATTAGACAGAGTTGAGAAGCCACCAGAGGTGGCAGTAGTGAGTAGAGATGAAGCCCAGCTGGGCTTAGGGTTCCTCAGTATACTGGAACAGCGATTCTCTCTATGGCTGTGCTTTAGTGGAGAAAACTGAGATAATGCGTACAGTGGAGCATACCCAGAGTTCTGTATAGAGCCTCGTTGGTAAAGTTACTCACACAGCGGTTTGTCCCGGAAGGTGACACAGAAGCTGGAATAGAGGTAGGTGCTCGCGGAGCGAGTACCTGGTTCCAGGGAACATCTCTGAGGAAATAAAGTTGGTAACTCACTGATGATGTAGGCAGCGGTTTCTTCTAAGCAGAAGAGATAGGTTCAGACAGCGAGTCAGGGAACATGGGCCCTCGAGGAACCAGTACCAGTTCCTGATAGCGACCTGAAAGAAATGAGAGAGGCCCCTGAGGAGCGGGTACCCCGTTAGGATAAAGTCCAAAGTTGGAGTGGCAGAGTAGCTTGGTACGGAGAGCGAATCCCATCCGTAAGGATTCCCTTGCTAACTCGATTAGCTAGCAAAAAGTGTAGGCTTTTCTATCCGGGATGCGTGACGTCATCACAGGGGGACGCCAATGAGGTTCGCGCCAAAGAGAGAATAAGAAGCAGGGCCACACGGCACGTGTGCCTTATGGTACCTGGACAACATGGAGGGATGCTGTGCCTAAGCCAGACCAGGGATGCCGGAGAGGACGGCAGGCAGACGCTGCAGCAGCCAGACATCCATCAACCGCGGAAGGAGTCACAAAAAAGGTAAGGTGGGTGGAGTGGAGATATCAGGCAGCGACAATCATAACACTGGCACTATAGAGGCTGGGGATAGAAGTCTCCAGCTGTGGGAGACTGAACTGACTGGCACTATAGAGGCTGGGGATAGAGGTCTCCAGCTGAGAGAGACTGAACAGACTGGCACTAAAGAGGCTGGGGATAGAGGTCTCCAGCTGAGAGAGACTGGTACTATAGAGGCTGGGGATAGAGGTCTCCAGCTGAGAGAGCTGAACAGACTGGCACTATAGAGGCTGGGGATAGAGGTCTCCAGCTGAGAGAGACTGAACAGACTGGCACTATAGAGGCTGGGGATAGAGGTCTCCAGCTGAGAGAGACTGCACAGACTGGCACTATAGAGGCTGGGGATAGAGGTCTCCAGCTGAGAGAGACTGAACAGACTGGCATTATAGAGGATGGGGATAGAGGTCTCCAGCTGAGAGAGACTGAATAAACTGGCACTATAGAGGCTGGGGATAGAGATCTCCAGCTGAGAGAGCCTGAACAGACTTGCACTATAGAGGCTGGGGATAGAGGTCTCCAGCTGAGAGAGACTGAACAGACTGGCATTACAGAGGCTGGAGATAGAGGTCTCCAGCTGAGAGAGACTGAACAGACTGGCACTACAGAGAGTGGGGATAGAGGTCTCCAGCTGAGAGAGACTTGACAGACTGCCACGAGGCTAGGGATAGAGGTCTCCAGCTGAGAGAGACTGAACAGACTGGCACTGCAGAGATTGGGGACAGAGGTCTCCAGCTGTGGGAGACTGAACTGACTGGCACCATAGAGGCTGGGGAGAGAGGTCTCCAGCTGAGAGAGACTGAACAGACTGGCACTATAGAGGATGGGGATAGAGATCTCCAGCTGAGAGAGCCTGAACAGACTTGCACTATAGAGGCTGGGGATAGAGGTCTCCAGCTGAGAGAGACTGAACATATTGGCACTATAGAGGCTGGGGACAGAGGTCTCCAGCTGAGAGAGACTGAACAGACTGGCACTATAGAGGCTGGGGATAGAGGTCTCCAGCTGAAAGAGACTGAACAGACTGACACTATAGAGGCTGGGGATTGATGTCTCCAGCTGAGAGAGACTGAACAGACTGGCACTACAGAGGCTGGGGATAGAGGTCTCCAGCTGAAAGAGACTGAACAGACTGGCACTATAGAGGCTGAGGATAGAGGTCTCCCACTGAGAGAGACTGAACAGACTGGCACTACAGAGGCTGGGGATAGAGGTCTCCAGCTGAAAGAGACTGAACAGACTGGCACTACAGAGGCTGGGGATAGAGGTCTCCAGCTGAAAGAGACTGAACAGACTGGCACTACAGAGGCTGGGGATAGAGATCTCCAGCTGAGAGAGACTGAATAGACTGGCACTATAGAGGCTGGGGATAGAGGTCTCCAGCTGAGCGAGACTGAACAGACTGGCACTATAGAGGCTGAGGATAGAGGTCACCAGCTGAGAGAGACTGAACAGACTGGCACTATAGAGGCTGGGGATAGAGGTCTCCAGCTGAGAGAGACTGAACAGACTGTCACTACAGAGGCTGGGGATAGAGGTCTCCAGCTGAGAGAGACTGAACAGACTGTCACTACAGAGGCTGGGGATAGAGGTCTCCAGCTGAGAGAGACTGAACAGACTGTCACTACAGAGGCTGGGGATAGAGGTCTCCAGCTGAGAGAGACTGAACAGACTGGCACTATAGAGGCTGGGGATAGAGGTCTCCAGCTGAGAGAGACTGAACATATTGGCACTATAGAGGCTGGGGACAGAGGTCTCCAGCTGAGAGAGACTGAACAGACTGGCACTATAGAGGCTGGGGATAGAGGTCTCCAGCTGAAAGAGACTGAACAGACTGACACTATAGAGGCTGGGGATTGATGTCTCCAGCTGAGAGAGACTGAACAGACTGGCACTACAGAGGCTGGGGATAGAGGTCTCCAGCTGAAAGAGACTGAACAGACTGGCACTATAGAGGCTGAGGATAGAGGTCTCCCACTGAGAGAGACTGAACAGACTGGCACTACAGAGGCTGAGGATAGAGGTCTCCCGCTGAGAGAGACTGAACAGACTGGCACTACAGAGGCTGGGAATAGAGGTCTCCAGCTGAAAGAGACTGAACAGACTGGCACTACAGAGGCTGGGGATAGAGCTCTCCAGCTGAGAGAGACTGAACAGACTGTCACTACAGAGGCTGGGGATAGAGGTCTCCAGCTGAAAGAGACTGAACAGACTGGCACTATAGAGGCTGAGGATAGAGGTCTCCCACTGAGAGAGACTGAACAGACTGGCACTATAGAGGCTGGGGATAGAGGTCTCCAGCTGAAAGAGACTGAACAGACTGGCACTACAGAGGCTGGGGATAGAGGTCTCCAGCTGAAAGAGACTGAACAGACTGGCACTATAGAGGCTGGGGATAGAGGTCTCCAGCTGAGAGAGACTGAATAGACTGGCACTATAGAGGCTGAGGATAGAGGTCTCCAGCTGAGAGAGATTGAACAGACTGGTACTATAGAGGCTGGGGATAGAGGTCACCAGCTGAGAGAGATTGAACAGACTGGCACTATAGAGGCTGGGGATAGAGGTCTCCAGCTGAGGGAGACTGAACAGACTGGCACTACAGAGGCTGGGGATAGAGGTCTCCAGCTGAAAGAGACTGAACAGACTGGCACTATAGAGGCTGGGGATAGAGGTCTCCAGCTGAGAGAGATTGAACAGACTGGCACTATAGAGGCTGGGGATAGAGGTCTCCAGCTGAGAGAGATTGAACAGACTGGCACTATAGAGCCTGGGGATAGAGGTCTCCAGCTGAGAGAGACTGAACAGACTGGCACTATAGAGGCTGGGGATAGAGGTCTCCAGCTGAGAGAGACTGAACAGACTGGCACTATAGAGGCTGAGGATAGAGGTCACCAGCTGAGAGAGACTGAACAGACTGGCACTATAGAGGCTGGGGATAGAGGTCTCCAGCTGAGAGAGACTGAACAGACTGGCACTATAGAGGCTGAGGATAGAGGTCACCAGCTGAGAGAGACTGAACAGACTGGCACTATAGAGGCTGGGGATAGAGGTCTCCAGCTGAGAGAGACTGAACAGACTGGCACTATAGAGGCTGGGGATAGAGGTCTCCAGCTGAGAGAGACTGAACAGACTGGCACTATAGAGGCTGAGGATAGAGGTCACCAGCTGAGAGAGATTGAACAGACTGGTGTTGCACCAGAGGTGGACCCTTGGGCCGAGGTGGGTTTGATCCTACAGGTCCCCGCCGTCGGCAGGCGGAGAGGGCTGATAGACGGAAAGCCAGCTGTGCTTCACCAATACCAGCCCTCGTTCCCCGCAGGTTGAGCTTTTGGGTGCCGGGGATGGCTGGGCTTAGGTGGGCCTCCGTCAGTCACCATCGATGGAAAGATCGAGGTCAGCCCAGAGGTAGCAACAGGGGAGAGTGACAGTCTGTACTGGACGAGGCAGAGTCCAGGAGACCCAGGCACCAATAGAGCAAAGTCAGAGAGTGGGCACCCGAGCAAGAACAGGCTGTAGCCTGAATAGGCCAAGTCTTGGATGTAGACTGAAGAAGTGTCAGAGGGCAAGCTGGAAACAATGCTGGTGGCAATCTGAAAGCAGTGGCAAGCAAGGCTGAGGTCCGGACGAGGAGAGAGTCAAGAGTGTGGTCAGGCAATGCAGAGCTCTGGGTCTGGAGAAAGGCAACAGGATCAGTCCAGACGGTGGGTTATGTCCCCCGTCCAGCAGATGGAGTCAGAACAGAAACCTCTAGGGGAGGTCACCTCCCCTGCCTCAATTCTCAGTGTCGTTCTGACTCCAGCAGATGTGAGCAGGGGACACGGTGGTCCCCAGCACTTTAGCTTAGGGTTCTAGGCTCTTCTAGGAGTTATTCAGGCAGGGGAAGGGCATTAAGCCTAGGAGGGTTGTTCCTCACACTCCCTTGTTGCTAGTGGCTTGCTGACAGGCTGTCTCCTTTGTCTCTCCTTCTATCCTCTCTCTCCCTACACTGTTTTGGGGTAAGTGTGTTTTGTTTTGTTTGATCTCTCCCCCTCTTCCCGGTTCATCCCCCCCCCCCTTCTTGGTGGAGTGAGAGGCATCCCGACCTGTGGCCCCACGAAGTGACAGTCCCCGGGGCCGCCTGCCGTCTGGAAGCCAGATTCCCCGACGGTTTCTTCGGGTCGGTGGGGGGGGGGGGGGGGGGGGAGCCGGGCCGGATCATATTGCAGCCAGCCGCCGAGGATTTTTGACGCGCGCACCCCTCCCCCTTTCTTCGCCGATGCAGCGATCGGTGCCCTGTGAAGCCTGTGGCCGTCAGGGGGGACGTCTTTCCTGGGAGGGGCATTGCGCGAGCTGCCTCCCCGAGGGGGAGGACAGTTCCCCTCCGGGGGATGCCACACGAGCTCCGGACCGCGCAGGGAGGAAGTGGCAGGCCCCGTTCCCGCTGAGCGCGGGGAACGGCTGCCATTTTGTTTCCTGATTCTGATGCCGGCATTCCTGAAGAGGACACAGAGGCCCCGATTTCTGTGACGCTGCAGGTTCTAGCCCCTTTTGTGGATTCGGATCCTGGTGGGCAGGAAGGGGAGCTCCCGGGGTGCCTCCCCTCGGGGATCCCTACCTTTTCGCCTGAGTTTGTAGTCCTAATGCATAGGGCTTTTCTACAAAGCAGGGACTCGCTCATGGGGTCCTGGGGTCCCCTCCCCCCCAAACTGGCGCGCCTGGCCACTCTCCTGGGGGGAAATCTCCCCCCAGGGCAGTACTCCACTAGCCGAGGGGGGGGGCGGGAACTGGGACCCTCTCGGGACCCACCTGCGACAACGCGAGCGCCACAATCCTGTTTGGGGGGGACCCTTCTCTGGATCCGGATGGAGATGAGCCCATCTTAGCGGCCCAGGTGGAGGGCAACGATCCGAGGGTCCTCCGCATTTTTCAAGCTGGGGAGTTGGATGATCTCATTCCCCACATCCTGCAGGAGATGGATATCAACCCTCCCCCGGAACCGGTGGGGCCCGACCTGATGCTCAAGAAGGGGGATCCCCTTCTGGCGGGCCTTCGGCCACTGGCTAAGGCTTTTCCCACTCATCACAGCATTTTACAATTAATAACCAGGGAGTGGGATGCACCAGAGGCCACTCTTAGGGTCAGTAAGGCCATGGAGAAATTGTATCCCCTTCCGGCTGACTTCCTGGAGCTCCTCAAAGTCCCCGCCGTGGATTCTGTGGTCTCAGCGGTCACAAAGCATACCACCATTCCCGTCACCGGCGGTACGGCATTGAAGGATTTTCAGGATAGGAAGCTGAAGGTTTACCTCAAATGGGTCTTCGAAGTCTCAGCGATAGGAATGCGGGCTGCTATTTGCAGTTCGCTAGCGCAGCGAGCGGGTCTTCCTTGGGTCCAACAGTTTCTCATCTCACAGGCCTTGCCGGACGCAGAGGCACAACAGGCGGACAGGTTGGAAGCAGTGGTCGCCTATGGGGCGGATGCCTTGTACGATCTCCTAAGGGTCCTAGCCCGTTCTATGGTGGCGGCGGTGGCGGCTCGTCGGCTTCTGTGGCTTCGGAACTGGTCGGCTGATGCCTCGTCCAAGACCCATCTAGGGTCCCTTCCCTTTAAGGGCAAGTATCTCTTTGGGGAAGATCTGGACCAAATCATCAAGTCGCTCAACGAAAATGCTGTCCATAAGTTACCAGAGGATCGACCACGTTCTTCGAGATCATTCAATTCCTCCAGAAGCCGGTACCGCAATCAGCGCCGGACGTGCTCTATGAGACAACAGCCGCCCCGGGCGCCATCTTCTCGCTCGCACACCTGGAACCGGTCCTATCATGGACGCCGTCACGGTAAGGAAGGGCAGGGCTCGGGTACCTCCCCTAAATCTGCCCAATGATGCCAGGAGGACCCGCGAGTCGATTCCTCAGCTGGGGGGTCGAATTGCTCTCTTCTACGAAGAGTGGGTCCAAATCACGTCGGATCAGTGGGTTCTGGATATTCTAAGACACGGCTACACCTTGGATTTTGTACACGCGCCCCGAGACAGGTTCCTGTTCTCCCCTTGCGGGTCCCTTCTCAAACAAAGGGCCGTTCGGCAGACCCTCGATCGTCTCCTATCGTTAGGCGCGATAGTGCCGGTTGCGGTCTCCGAGCTGGGTCGAGGTCATTCCATCTATTTCGTGGTTCCCAAGAAGGAAGGTATTTTCCGGCCTATTCTGGATCTCAAGACCGTCAACAAGTCTCTCAGAGTTCCTCGGTTTCGGATGGAGACGCTTCGCTCGGTGTTGGCTGCGGTGCACCCAGGGGAATTTTTGGCCTCGCTGGATCTCACGGAGGCGTATCTTCAAATCCCGATCCATCAGGCCCATCAACGCTACCTTTGTTTCAAGATCCTGGGTCAGCATTTTCAGTTCCGGGCTCTTCCTTTTGGTTTGGCCACAGCTCCACGGGTTTTTACAAAGGTCATGGTGGTAGTGGCGGCGGCTCTACGCAGGGAAGGAATCCTGGTGCATCCTTACCTGGACGACTGGCTCATTCGGGTGAAGTCTCAGGCACAGGGCCCCCGGGCAGTCAACAGGGTAGTACAGCTTCTCCACTCTCTGGGGTGGATCGTCAACTTCACCAAGAGCAAGCTGGTTCCATCCCAGTCATTGGACTTCCTAGGGGCCCATTTTGACACAAAGGAGGCCAAGGTGTTCCTGTGTCCGGAGCGGGCGCAGGCACTTCGCGAACAGATTCACAGGTTCATAGCACTGGAAGCCCCCATGGCGTGGGACTACCTGCAGGTGCTGGGAACCATGGCCTCCACCATCGATCTGGTCCCGTGGGCCTTCGCTCACCTGCGACCTCTCCAGGTGGCCTTGCTTTCCCGGTGGAAACCAGTATCATGGGATTTCCAGGCGGTCCTGCCGATCCCGAGGCCAACGTTGCTCAGTCTCTGCTGGTGGCTGGATCCTCATCGCTTGGCTCAGTGGGTGTCCCTGGAGGCCGCGGACTGGGTGATAGACACCACGGACGCCAGCCTCCCCTGCTGGGGGGTGGTCTATCAGGACAGCTCAATCCAGGGCCGGTGGACGGCGGAGCAGACACGGTGGCCCATCAACCGTTTGGAGACCAGGGCGGTCTGCCTAGCGTTGAAGGGGTTCTTCCCATTGGTACACCGTCGGGCAGTCTGGGTTCTCTCGGACAATGTGACCACGGTGGCATACATCAATCGCCAGGGGGGCACGAGAAGTCGTCTCGTATCATTGGAGACCGACAAGCTGATGGAGTGGGCGGAACTCCATTTGCAGCGCCTGGCAGCTTCGCACATTGTGGGTGTGGACAATGTACAGGCAGACTTCCTCAGCCGGCAACACTTGGAGCCCGGAGAGTGGGAACTCTCGGAGGAAGCAATGAGTCTGATAGTAAAGCACTGGGGGAAGCCACACATAGATCTAATGGCAACCGTCGGAAATGCAAAGGCCGTTCGTTTCTTCAGTCGCAGAAGGAAGCATGGCGCGGAAGGGGTCGATGCTCTAGTCCTTCCGTGGCCACGTCAGTTCCTCCTGTATGTCTTTCCACCATGGCCACTAGTGGGAAAGGTTATCTGAAGGATAGAGGCGCATCAGGGGTCGGTAATCCTGGTAGCGCCGGAGTGGCCCCGTCGGCCGTGGTTCGCAGATCTCCTCAACCTGGTGTTGGAGGGTCCGCTTCGGCTCAGTCATCTTCCACATCTCCTCCGCCAAGGACCAATATTTTTCGAGGAGGCAGATCGCTTCTGTCTTGCGGCTTGGCTTTTGAGAGGCGCAAGTTGAGATGTCGCGGTTATCCTGAGCCCGTCATATCGACTCTATTGCGGGCACGTAAGACGTCCACTTCTGTGGCTTATGTCCGGGTGTGGAAGGTTTTTGAGGAGTGGTGTGTTTCGCATGCTATTCAGCCGACCCATGCTTTCGTGGTGCAGATTCTCTCATTCCTACAGGCGGGTCTAGATTTGGGTCTTGCCTATAACTCAGTCCGGGTTCAGGTGGCGGCCTTGGGGGCCTTCCTTCATAGTGGGAACAATGTTTTACTTTCTTCCCATCCGGATGTCCTACGTTTCCTTAAGGAGGTGAGACACTTGAAGCCTCCGATTCGCCCGCCTTGTCCCTCATGGAATCTGAACCTGGTACTCCATGCCCTCTGTGGTCCACCTTTTGAGCCTCTAAGTGCAGCCACCATCAAGGATGTCACTCTCAAGACCATCTTCCTGGTCGAGATCAGCTTGGCACATCGGATCTCCAAACTGCAAGCGCTATCCTGCCGAGAGCCATACCTCCGAATTTCAGCTGGCGGAGTTTCTCTGCGCACGGTGCCATTGTTTCTACCTAAGGTGCTCTCTGCTTTTCATCTCAACCAATTGGTAGAGCTGCCCTCGTTTTTCTCGTCTGATTCTGCTGACCTGCGCAGCTTAGATGTACAGCGATGTCTGATGCACTATTTGGAGGTCACAAATGATTTCCGTCTTTCTGATCACTTGTTCGTCCTTTGGTCGGGTCCCAAGAAAGGTTGCATGGCCTCCAAGCAGTCCATCGCTTGTTGGCTGAAGGGAGCGATCGTAGCTGCATACCTTGGAGTGGGTAAGTCCCCGCCGTTAGCGGTTAAGGCTCATTCCCTTTGCGCCCAATCAACGTCTTGGGCGGAGAGCACTTCAGTGTCTGTTCAGGAGATCTGTAGAGCGGCCACCTGGAAGTCGCTTCTTACTTTTGCGAGGCATTATCGCCTGGACGTTTGGGCGCCGTCGGGCGGTCATTTTGGGGACAGGGTCATCCGTGCAGGGCTGTCTTCGGCCCACCCATGATGGGGAAGCTTTGGTACATCCCACCATCTGGACTGATCCTGGTACGTACAGGGAAAAGAAAATTATTCCTTACCTGCTAATTTTCATTCCTGTAGTACCATGGATCAGTCCAGACACCCTCCCTGTTCGCCGTTGGGGGTTAGTTGTAGGACATCCCTGCTTACCTGTCTTCTCAGTTCTTCACTCTGTAATTCTTGGTGATCCAAGATTTTTAGGCTCGCAGTTCTGTTCGCAAGTTCACAGTTAGGATTTTGGTTCCAAATACAGTTGTTGTCTGGTTTGACAGCCATTCTTACGCAAATTGGTTACTTGATCCCTCTGTCTCTTCTCTTCTTGGCTTTACTAGCCTAGTTACTGAGAATTGAGGCAGGGGAGGTGACAGTATATAGGACCTCCCCTAGAAGTTTCTGTTCTGACACCATCTGCTGGACGGGGGACATAACCCACCGTATGGACTGATCCATGGTACTACAGGAATGAAAATTAGCAGGTAAGGAATAATTTTCTTTTGCAAATGCCTCGCAGCAAAATATTTCCTATCCTTGATCCTCACTCTTACCTCCACCTCTGCTATCTAATACATTACATTTTATTAAAGAGAATCAAACAATTGACCTGATGCTTTCCCCTTAAGTGAGGAAATATGCTTACATGGGTAGAGCGATGGCGCCATCGTGTGGGCACAGTGTAGACTGCAGCACTTTTACCACCAATGGAAGGAACCGCTCTATAGAAATTCCATTTAAAGAGGCAGTAACAGGAATTCAGAGTCTCATTCTTATTTCACAGATTCATAGCAGTTCCCCTCTGTAACAGTATTGGAGGAATTTGTACTGATTCCATCCAGGGTCAGAATTCCTTTGGATCTGGAGATGGTTGGAGGAAGAGTTTAACCATTTACATTTGCAAAACAGGATCTGTGTTACATGTTTGATTCTGAAGAGTGGAGAAGTGAGGGTGGGGAGCAGTTCTCAAGTCACAGCCTCATTTTGCACTAACTCTGTCCTCTGAAGCTCTTCCTCTCCCTCTTTCTCTTGCAAGATCCACGGCCTGGATTCGGATGCTTGGAGTGGGAGGTCTCTTCTTTCTCATCAATGGTTCCATATTTCTGGTTTCTGCCTATCTCCAGAGGAAGAAGTGAAGGCGTCCCACAGCCTCAACAACCCAGCGTTGGACAGCGCCTTCCCTTCCTCCATCTCTCTCTCTCTCTCTCTCTGCTCCCATCATTCCTCTGAGCCTCCTCTTGCTCTCGTGTAAGCCCTGGAGTTCCTGCCATTTTGCGATCAGCTCGCCCACTATGTCCTCACCAGTCACCACCTTCAGGGACACTTGCAGTCAATCCTGCGTTTCCGCCTCCCTCACTCTCTTTGGCATCCTGGGATGTGTAGTGCAGCTGCTACTGCAGATATGGACAAAAACAAACAGAAGCAAACTCATTCTACATACAATACCAACAACAGAAATCTTATAAAGCCACAAAACAGAGATAATATAGGGGCAGCCATAGAGAGGAGACTTCAGTTTTATGAATCATCCATCACAAGTATCTACCATATATTCTTTTCTTCTCTTTTCTCATGCCAGAAAGTGTGCTAAAAGGTAACATGCTATACAATACATGAAATAAAGTAAAAACACTTCCCAAAACCTGGCACAGCCAATCCAGGACAACTAGAGCAGCGTCTCCTAGCTCTGTCCCTGGGATATACCCAGCCAGCCGGGTACTCAGGGTTTCTGCAATAAATGTGTTTGTCCCGAGGACTGGGATGATCAGCACAGCTCTAGGGGACAGAGGGTCCTGACATGGGGCAGAGTTTGCTGACGGAGCTGCTTTATGGGGGCTTTGATCTCATTAACACTTTTCCAAGCACTTGGCATTATTTTCCCCTCATTACCTGATTTATTTTGTCTTATTCTTTGTTCTCCTGAGATCTCAGTTCTTTCTACCTCTGTTATCTGCTAGGACATGAACTTTAACTGTGGCTGCCGGATACTTAGCGGTGATCAAGAATTAGATGAAGCGGCTGAAGCAATGAACTTAAGCATCTCTAACCTTCCTTCTTCTTGTCAATACAGTGACACTCCCGTCCTACTGTCACAGCAGGTAAATAACTTGGGAGTCATCCACAAGCCGGACCTGTCTGACAGCACATGAGTGGGGCTGTATGCACAGGTGCCAGCTCCGCACGGGCAGTGCCTGCTTAAGCAACCCCAATATTGAGTAACCTCCTTCACTCTGTCCAGGGAGGGGTTATTTGAATTGAATTTAGTGTCCCCCAGTTATTTTGAAAAGTTGTCTCCTGTGCGTGTGCCTGCTTCCTTTCTGAAGTTAGGGATCTCCCTGCTAGCAAAATCTGAGCCTTGCAGGTGGCGGAGAATTTCATATCCTGAGCTCAGGATTAGAAAGAAATTACTCCAGTCTTTGATGCACTTCACTGGTTGCCAATTGCTCGGCGTACAAAGCTTAAACTTGCCTTTATAATTCATAAAGCTCTGAACAGCGAGGTGCCTGTGTGAATCTAACGACCCCGTGCACCCTGCGCTCTGTCATTGAAGAGAAATGAGAGATCCCTTCCCCAGAACTGGTTCACGCGTGTGACGGCAGAGAAGGAGCATTTCCAGTTGCAGGTTCCCTCCCTTGCAGAGCACCTTCCACCCCCTGAGAACCACAAGCTCATTAAGATGCAACTAAAAACCTTTTATTTCCAACAAGCATTTAGCACAACAAACTAAGGCCTGGATTCATCATTCTTTGCAGAAGATGAATCCTGTGAAAACAGGAGGGGCGGGCCTGCCGTGAAAGGTGGTGCTATTCGGAGTGCTACTGCCGATGATAACGTTTGTAACATCATCGCTGGCAGCGAAGACACCGCTGACTCCTCCCCTCCCCGCCCTGACTCCTCCCCTCCCCCTAATTTGTGTTAGGGCCCTAATGCACATCTTAAAGCTTTAGTAAATGACCCCCTAAGTTCCCTGTTCATTAATTAGTACCTAAGAAGTATTCTCAGCTCATCGTGGATCATGTTTGTTGTTACGTAGGTTTTATTTTTAATTATGAATGTATTTCTGTAACTCGCCATGAATCGTGCAGTGAGCAAGGAACAAGCACTGTTTATTATTACTATTATTATTAATAAATGATATTACTTTTGTGTATGCACTTTTTGGGGAACTTAACAGCTGACAGAGCAGATTTGCAGTGTGCAGAAGGAAGTAAAGGTTGATTCCTGAAAAGTCTGACCTGAGTCTGATTTATTTCCATTGGAGCTGAGTCCAAAGTGGAGACTCAGAATTTGCCTTTGCAGAGGTCTCTATGGGAACTCAGGAATCGATGCTGAAAGACCTGGGGAAGAGAGGTCTCTGGGAGGGTGCAGAGCATTCAGTTCTGGCACTACAGGGGCTGGGACTCAGGGTCTCCATAAAAGCCCAGGGACCAGCACTAAATGGGAGAACCCGAGGGAGCTCCAGAACGCACAGTAAAGCAGTAGGGGGATGGGGAGAGCTCCAGGACTGGCAGTTTAGGGACTGGGGCTTGGAACCCGTGGAGGAGAACTCAGGGCCTGGTGGTAAAAGGGCAGAGGTTTGAGGCCTTGGATGTAGTTCTAAGTCAATCCAGGTGTTGGCTGTAAGTAAACTATTTTTGGGAAGTCTTTGGAAGAACTCTCCGACCAGTTCTCTGTCTTCTTCCTCCATATCAAAATAGACAATGTGAATAGTAGAGGATCAGAGGGTTCATATTTTCCCTTTTGTCTTACTGCAGTGTCTCCAATCTGACATATTCATACACTCAATTTTCTTGCATGAAAACGCTGCTCCAGACACAACTTCTCTGATCCACACACACACACACACTCTCATACACACACACTCTCACTCACACACACACACACAAACACACTCTCACTCACACACACACCCTCTCTCTCTCTCACACACACTCTCTCTCTCTCTCTCATACACACACACTCTCACTCACACACACACTCTCTCTCTCTCTCTCACACACACACTTGCTTTCTAGAGCTCTTAGATCCCTATACTCAGAAGTGCATGAAATCATCACAAGCCAAGAGACGAGTGGAAGAAAGAGGAACACACTCTGGTGAAAACATTTCAGAAATATAGTCAGCTCACATCCATGGAAGGAAGTCAGTAGACTTCTAAGATTCATTCATCTAAGGACAAGATAGCAGACACTCTGGATTGACAGTGTCCATAGAAAGAAAACTTGTGGGAGAAATCTTATTCAGAAAGTATTAAATGCTGCACTTTGTTGTTTTGTCCACAACATGGCACCATCACACCATTACTGTCACAATATCCTGTTCAGGAACAGGGTTTTCAAGGGGACGGTAACTTTAAAATGAGTGTGCGGTGCTTATACTAACATCTATGGGCACGTATGCAGTCGTACACTGGAATTTTAAATCTTGCTCACAGTTGCATGCGTATGATTTAAAATGCACCTACCACACAAATGTGATTTTAAGCAGTTACTCAAGTAAGCATATATCACATATCTTCCTTAGGACTTTGTCAGCTTTAACATGCTCAGGTAAGTGGACTTTAAAACATACTCGGATTTCTCTTAATATTTAATTATTTTACATGACATTAACTCATTAGTCTTTTATTTTACTTTATTATCTTAATTATTGTGATTTTATACTATAACTATGTATTTATGTTCTTAATTTTGTAAACCATTGTGACAGTATATAACTGAAGGACAGTATAGAAAATGTGTTAAATAAAATAAATAAATAAATGAAGGACATTCCCAGTTTTACCAGTTAGTTCACCAGTCTGCCCAGTCCATCTCAATTTCATCCAGAGCCCTCTGGTTCTTCATCCTGCACTCCTTCCAGTTGACCCAGACCCTTCACCCAGTTGTTTTAGGGTTAAACAGAGATTTATGCAGAGGAGAAGTAAATCTGTGCAGCTATCAGCTCACCATGAGCTGTGGCCAGCAGATTAATAATGTGCACAGATCTGTGTCCTGCCACGGATACCCCTGACGCACCCTAACTCCACCCAACATACACGCACGCGATTTGAAGCTTTTATAATATGCAATGCTCGCTCGCAGCCCCTATGCTCGAGTTTATGGGCCTTTTCATGTGAGCCAGACTTTTAAAATGCACCCCATAGTGATCAGTGACCCAGGGTCCGAATGGGCCATCTCTTCCCCCTAAGAAGAGGCTACTAAAATAAATAAATAAATAAATAAATAAATAAATAAATAAATCTGCGCGTGAGAGATTGAGAGGATGATCTGGGGGCAGGATTTCTTCTGCAGGATGTGGGTCCCCGTTTCCAGCAATCACTTACACACAACTTTATCACTGGGTCCTGCCTTCCTTCCTGTGGGTGCTAAGAGTCTCTGGCAGCCTTCTGCAGCCTCTCAGCCCTCTGTGAGCAGCAGGACGGGGCACAGGGCTCTGCTCTCCTCCCAGGGACTGTGTGCGCTCATGAATGCCTTCCTGCCATCTGCATTAGGACCCCAGGAAAGGTGGAGAGGAGGGAGGGGGAGCTTTGCACTCTCTGTGGTGGGGCAGTGCATGTGAGAGAGAGAGAAAGGGAGAGGGATGGTTTCCTGGTGGCTCTTCCTGCTGTTCCTGTGTGGATGCAGGATGGACTGATGCCTGCACTGTTCACCAATAATTCAACAACAACACAAACTGAAATGTTAAGAACAATCTAACCCTTTCTCTCTTCTCCTTCTACACAGGCGATATCCCGGGATGTTTCTCTCCTCTCTTAGCGTGATTGGTAAGACTTTCATCTTAGTTTCTCAGATGAAAGTATGAGTGTGAGAGAGAGACAGAGGAGCAAGAGTCTTTTGGGGCTCCAAGCCCAGCCTGACCCTGGAGAGAAGCAGCGCTGACCTCTGAGCTTGAGTCCGGCCCCAGGCTCTAATTAAGAAGAGATTGTGGGCGAGGTTTGTCCTAACATCCCTGGGTCTCTCTGAAGAGTTTTGTATTGAAATCAGATTTGTGATTCTCAGGGCAGATAAGGACCCGTAATCTTTCCAATGTCACTGCTGGGGCAATGCCAGAGACCCTGGGAGATCCCACAGTGAGGCAGGACGTCTGCTCCCGGGATTAAGAGAGATCTTTCCTTCTAGCACTCTCAATGTGGCTCCTGTCTAAAGCAATAAATTCAAACTGAAATATAAAATAAAAAGGAATCAGAGAAAGATAAGGCTGGTCAGGATCCTGAGTGGTTACCTTGTCCAATCCTCAGCTCCAGGTAGGATTCCCTGTGCCTAAACCATCCCAGAAACACGCGGGTCTGTCCTTCTCCTAAACTCCTCCAGTGAGGGAGATTCCCCCTGACCCCTCCCTCCCAGTGCCTCTCTCCCCTGAGACTCAGAGGTTTCTTCCTAATGAGCCACCGAAATCTCCTCTGCTGGAAGGTAATCCTGGGCCTTCCTGTCCTGTGCTTGGGGATCGGCAGCAGCACAAGGCTGCTCTCTTGTCACCCTCTTAATACACCCAGAGTCCCTCAGCCTCCCTTCACAGGTCCTATTTCCACATTTCATCACTTTTGCTGTTCCCCTCAGACTTTCTCTGAATTCTCCAGATCCTATTTAAAGTTTTATGTTCAAGACTGGAGGAATTCTCTGGTGCCCTGAATTGAGCCACAGCCGTGACCTCTCCTTCCTGCTAGAGGGACATTCTGAGTGGCAGGGACTGCACCGTTCGCCTGCAAGTTGTAGGATTTCCTCTCCTGGCTGGTGATGAACCCCACAGCAGCGTCTCGGTGCAGCAGAGATCAGACTTTTGCCCAGGGCTGAATGTGTCTTTTCTCTCTCTTTTCTCTCAGTGTGTCTCGGGGGAAGGTTTCTCCTGGCAGACGATGGTGAGTCTCTGAGCAGTCACTTCCACATCCCCTGAGTGATTTCTTCTGGCAGGAGTCAGCCCTGAGTCCCAGCTGATGTTTCATGGCCGGGATCTGCGCCTTATCCAGCCCAGGGACCTCTGTGCCAGTCTCTGAGTCTCCTTCTCTGGCTAATTACTCTTCTTTCTTCCCAAAATGTGGCCATTTTTATAACAGAAAATATGAAAATGCTCCTTCTATTTTATCAGCTCCCTCATTGGCTGCCTAATAATAAGTAACACAGAGGGGCAGTCCTGGTGGTTGTGGCCCTGGTGGGGGGCGAGGGAGAGCCAGAGGGGAATGAGAATTACATCGGAAGCCAACAACAACCAGGCCTGGACTTCCCTTCCCATCCTTGCAAAGCTTCCCCACATCTTAAGATCCTTTTCACTTTGGTGTTCATCCTTTTAAAGAAGGAGTCTGCTAAAACTTCCCTTTTCCCCTGAGATGCTGAGTGAGGGAAGAGACCCCCAGCCTGCTTAGGATATCGAGCGGGGACACTGAGAAAGAGGATCCTCATCCCATCAGCCGCATGCATGCAGGACACAAAGTATTTTATGCAGAGAAATCCCCTGAACTCATTTCTGTGCTCATAGCAGCACCAAGCAGGAGCTGTGATGGATTTTGGGAAAATATATTCCATGGCACCTGGTGGTTTTGTAGGAAAGTTTATCGATGCTGATCTCTGCTGTACCCGGGGATAAGGGAAAAGCCCTGCCAGGAGCTCCTTCATCTCTGCTCTTTCTGTATTACAGATCATCCTGAGGCTCCGACCATCTCCTTAGCTCCGCAGTATGATGTGTACATCCCAGGAGAGACGGTCACTGTGAGCTGTGAGACCCCCAGCACCTCCAGTGTCACAGGATACCAATTCTATAAGGGAGGAAGTGAAGTGACCGGGCTAGGAGACGCTGCTTCATACCAGCATACAATATCCATCGCTGATAAGGAGAAACGAGTGTCCTTCTCCTGTGCCTACTGGATACAAAAGTCAGGACGAGGGATCGAATCCCCCCGGAGCGACCCCGTCTCTCTGTCGGTGGCAGGTAGGGGAAACGGCACTGAGGTCTGGAGGTTTCTTTCTGTCTGATACGGTTATTCCTCCCGTGCAATGTTTCTGATTTCTACAGAACTGATGAAAGGTAGAAATCTGAATAAGAATATCTCCCTGCCTGGGAAGTGGGGTGTCTGGTGACCTCAGAATCCCAGTCAGAACAGAAGTGACTTTAATCTATTAAACCAGCGTCAGTGCTCTGTAACAGCAGTGAGAATCAGTCTTTAGGTTATAAAGTTACAGTGACAGGGTCTGCTTCTCTCCTGAGCTCTGATCCCAGGTCCTGGAAAGCGCAGATCCCAGGGGCACCTTCATCTCTGCTCTTTCTGTATTACAGATCCTTCTCAGCCTCCAAGCATCTCCTTACGTCCGCAGTATGACGTGTACATCACTAGAGAGGAGGTCACCATGTGGTGTGAGGCCCCCACGACTTTCAGGGTCTCACGAGTTATATTCTATAAAGATGGAGTAGAAGTCACTGGGACACAGCGCACTAATTCATACTGGTATCCAATATACGCCATCCGTAAGGAGGATGCAGGGTCCTATTCCTGCCGGTACTGGATACGAGAGATCAGCTCCCCCCAGAGCACCTCCGTCTCTCTCATTGTCACAGGTAGGGGAAGCGGCACTGAGCCCTGCAGGTTTCTCTCCCTTTCTAATCAGTCTCCTGTGCAGTTATTCCTCCAGTGTCCTATTTCCAATTTCTAAAACATTGATGGAAACGAGAGACAGGACAAGAATTTCTCCCAGAGGGCAGAGCTGGGTGACTCCAGAATCCCAGTCAGAATCGGGACAAATTGAATCTAGAAACTTCATCTCTGCTAGCAGGCGCCGCGAGGGAATATTTGCAGGGCACTGAGGGGTGAAAGCTGGAGCCTGGGATCCTCACCCTGTTTGCAGGACAGAGAGATCCCATGGGGCCCTTCATTTGGGAAATCTGCAGCCTCAGCAGAGTCTAACGCATATCAGATGATGTAAAAGCTGCACCCGGTTACAGGTTCTGCCTCTCTCCTGAACTCTAATCCCAAACCCTACAAAGCCCAGACCCAGGAGCTCCTTCATCTCTCCTCTTTCTGTATTACAGATCGTCCCGAGGCTCCGAGCATCTCCTTAGCTCCGCAGTATGATGTGTACATCCCAGGAGAGACGGTCACCGTGAGCTGTGAGACACCCAGCACTTCCAATGTCACAGGATACCGATTCTATAAGGGAGGAAGTGAAGTGACCGAGCTAGGAGACGCTGCTTCTTACCAGCATACAATGTCCATCGCTGATAAGGGGAAACGAGTGTCCTTCTCCTGTGCCTACTGGATACGGGGGTCAGGACGAGGGATCGGATCCCCCCGGAGCGGCCCCGTTTCTCTGTCGGTGGCAGGTAGGGGAAACGGCACTGAGGTCTGGAGGTTTCTTTCTGTCTGATACGGTTATTCCTCCCGTGCAATGTTTATGATTTCTACAGAAGTGATGAAAGGTAGAAATCTGAATAAGAATATCTCCCTGCCTGGGAAGTGGGGTGTCTGGTGACCTCAGAATCCCAGTCAGAACAGAAGTGACTTTAATCTATTAAACCAGCGTCAGTGCTCTGTAACAGCAGTGAGAATCAGTCTTTAGGTTATAAAGTTACAGTGACAGGCTCTGCTTCTCTCCTGAGCTCTGATCCCACGTCCTGGAAAGCTCAGATCCCAGGGGCACCTTCATCTCTGCTCTTTCTGTATTACAGATCCTCCTCAGCCTCCCACCATCTCCTTAGATCCGCAGTATGACGTGTACATCCCTGGAGAGGAGGTCACCGTGTGGTGTGAGGCACCTACTACTATCAAGGTCACACGATTATATTATATAAAGATGGAGTAGAAGTCACTGGGACACAGCGCACTAATTCATACTGGTATCCAATATACGCCATCCGTAAGGAGGATGCAGGGTCCTATTCCTGCCGGTACTGGATACGAGAGATCAGCTCCCCCCAGAGCACCTCCGTCTCTCTCAGGGTGACAGGTAAGGGAAGCCGCGCTCCAGTTCTCAGGTCCCTCCCTTCCATTTCCCTGGGTAATATCAGAAATAAGGAGGGATCTGCTCTGTACTCCAAATCATTTACAGACACTGATGCAACTCACCGCAGAAGTTTAACAGTAAACAAGGGAAAAGGGGATTGAAAGAGCCTCCTCAGGCTCTGAGAATCTCCTTATATCCTCACTATACAGTGTATGTACCTGGAGACTCTGTTACACTGAGGTGTGAGACCCCCAGCGCCTCCAGGGTCCCAGGATACCGATTCTATAAGGGAGGAAGTGAAGTGACCGATCTAGGAGATGCTGCTTCATACCAGCATACAATATCCATCCCTGATAGGGAGATAGGAGGGTCCTTCTCCTGTGCCTACTGGATACAAAAGTCAGGACGCATGATCGGATCCCCCCGGAGTGACCCCGTCTCTCTCTCAGTGGCAGGTAGGGGAAACTGTGCTGGTCTCCTCTCATCTGCCCCTTACATAAGAACACAAGAACTTAAGAACATGCCATCAAGCCCAGCATCCTGTTTCCAACAGTGGCCAATCCAGACCATAAGAACCTGGCAAGTACCCAAAAACTAAGTCTATTCCATGTAACCATTGCTAGTAATAGCAGTGGCTATTTTCTAAGTCAACTTAATTAATAGCAGGTAATGGACTTCTCCTCCAAGAACTTATCCAATCCTTTTTTAAACCCAGCTACACTAACTGCACTAACCACATCCTCTGGCAACAAATTCCAGAGTTTAATTGTGCGTTGAGTAAAAAAGAACTTTCTCCGATTAGTTTTAAATGTGCCCCATGCTAACTTCATGGAGTGCCCCCTAGTCTTTCTATTATCCGAAAGAGTAACAACTGATTCACATCTACCCGTTCTAGACCTCTCCATGATATTAAACACCTCTATCATATCCCCCCTCAGCCGTCTCTTCTCCAAGCTGAAAAGTCCTAACCTCTTCAGCCTTTTCTTATAGGGGAGCTGTTCCATTCCCTTTATCATTTTGGTTGCCCTTCTCTGTACCTTCTCCATCACAATTATATCTTATTTGAGATGTGGCGACCAGAATTGTACACAGTATTCAAGGTGTGGTCTCACCATGGAGTGATACAGAGGCATTATGACATTTTCTGTTTTATTCACCATTCCCTTTCCTAATAATTCCCAACATTCTGTTTGCTTTTTGACTGCCGCAGCACACTGCACCGACGATTTCAATGTGTTATTCACTATGATGCCTAGATCTTTTTCTTGGGTGGTAGCACCTAATATGGAACCTAACATAGTGTAATTAATAGCAAGGGTTATTTTTCTCTATTTGCATCACCTAGCACTTATCCACATTAAATTTCATCTGCCATTTCGATGCCCAATTTTCCAGTCTCACAAGGTCTTCCTGCAATTTATCACAATCTGCTTGTGATTTAACTACTCTGAACAATTTTGTATCATCTGCAAATTTGATTACCTCACTCTCGTATTTCTTTCCAGATCATTTATAAATATATTGAAAAGTAAGGGTCCCAATACAGATCCCTGAGGCACTCCACTGTCCACTCCCTTCCACTGAGAAAATTGCCCATTTAATCCTACTCTCTGTTTCCTGTCTTTTAGCCAGTTTGTAATCCACGAAAGGACATCGCCACCTATCCCATGACTTTTTACTTTTCCTAGAAGCCTCTCATGAGGAACTTTGTCAAACGCCTTCTGAAAATCCAAGTATACCACATCTACCGGTTCACCTTTATCCACATGTTTATTAACTCCTTCAAAAAAGTGAAGCAGATTTGTGAGGCAAGACTTGCCCTGGGTAAAGCCATGCTGACTTTGTTCCATTAAACCATGTCTTTCTATATGTTCTGTGATTTTGATGTTCAGAACACTTTCCACTATTTTTCCTGGCACTAAAGTCAGGCTAACCGGTCTGTAGTTTCCCGGATCGCCCCTGGAGCCCTTTTTAAATATTGGGTTACATTAGCTACCCTCCATTTCCCGGGTGCAGGGACAGCGGTTCTGCACACCTGAGCGAGGTTAGATTCAGAGCTATATTGACTGCAGGGCATAAAATATGGAACTCATTATCAACTGAAAGTAATTTAAAAACCTTTAAAAAAGAATTAAAGACAGGGCTATTTACGAAAGCATACCAAGAAGAAGAGCAGGAATGTTTTATGCTTTGTTATCCGCTGTGATAGAATACTGAACGATGGAATATAAAACCAATAAATAAATAAATAAATAAAATGCACCCAGAAGTACAGTTACCATTTGATTGTAATCCACCTTGAGACCATCTCGGATGGAGGATAATTCAGTTTAAATAAATAAATAATATTTGCAGTTGATGCTGATCCAGTCCTGCTGTTCCCCGTAGCCTGCATAGGGAAACCATGACTACAACCCCCAGCATGCAGTGGGGTAAAGCCAGGACTGGATCCTGTGCTGAGAAAAAGTGAAAGCAGTTGGAGAGGACATGCAGGAGCTGCTGTCACCTCTGCCAGTTTTATAGCCAGAAAGATATCCCAGCCCAGAGGAGGGGGCTTAAACCCCAGAGTGAGCTGAGGGAGTGACAGTGTGCTGGGATTTTATTTGTATTATCCTCAGATCCGCTCTCATCTCCGACGCTGTCCCTGCACCCCCCGGATGGCAGGGTGTATGAGGGGGGGGATTTAACCATGAACTGCACCGTCCCAAGGAGATACGAGAAGGTGACTGTGCATTTCTATAAAGGGGAAGACGTTCTCTACAGCGAGGTCCTGGAGCCCCCAGGAGGTGAAGTTTCCTTCTCCATCAGGATCGGCCAAAGGAACATTTCCGATGCTGGAGACTATTCCTGCTCCTATGAAGCAGAGATCCAAGGACGGAGGCTGAGCTCCCCCCAGAGCCCTCCCATCCCAGTCAGCCTGAAAGGTGAGAGAAAAGAGCATTGCAAATGCCTCGCAGCTAAATATTTCTCCTCCATGATCTTTTCTCTCCTCTTATCTAGCGCATTACATTTTATAAGAATTGACCTGATGTCGTTGTGTAAGGAAATCTTCTGGTATAGGGGAGCAGCGGTGCCATCGCTGGGGCACCGAAGAGACTTCTGTACTTTTACTGCCCACGGAGGGAACTGCTCTCTGGAAATCCCCCTGTAAGGGGAGGGTAACAGGAATCTGTGGCAGAATCAGAGCAGCTCCTCGCTGTAGCAAGATTAGGGGGTGGAGGAGCTCCTTCCATCTAGGATTTCAATGCCTCCTGCTCTGGGGACGGCAGGAGGAAGAGCTTTGACCCTCCCTGGCTGTTCAAGATATTACATTTGCAAAACACTCTCCATGTTTCCTGTTAATACTTTGAGTCCTGCCTCTCTCTGCAGCTCTTCCTTTCCCTCTTTCTCTTGCAGGATCCTCGGCCTGGATTCGGATGCTTGGAGTGGGAGGCCTCTTCTTTCTCATCAATGCTTCCATATTTCTGGTTTCTGCCTATCTCCAGAGGAAGAAGTGAAGGCGTCCCACAGCCTCAACAACCCAGCACTGGACAGCGCCTTCCCTTCCTCCATCTCTCTCTGCTCCCCTCAGAGCCCCCAGCACCTCCTCATGGCCTCCTACGTGTGAAGGTCCCATGTGAATCCAGGAGTCCTGCTCGTCCACATGTCCTGACCAGGGAGACTCCTCAGGGACCCTCGCAGCCCGTTCTGGGGTATTAGAATATTCAGGGACAGTGGATCGCAGGACTCCTGGCTGTGACACATGGAGATAGTAGCTAGCGCCCTGTCCAGTGACATATATGGATCTGCTGTGCATAAAAGAGAAAAGAATAACTGCAAACATGAGATAATATGGAGTGGAAGGCTGGAGCTCTGCCGCCTGAAACAAATGGAGGGGTGGGTAATAGCGTGTAGTTTTACCGGTGGGAGCATAGCCCAGCTTTATTTGCAAATGTTAAGCTTGTTCAAAGTATTGCTGGTTGTTGATGTTTAAGTTAATGTCGATTGGCTGTGGCCGTTTCTTCCACTCAATAAAAGCGAATTATTTACCTTGCTTTGCATCTTTGTGGTCAGGGGTTAAGGGCGGGGAGGGGTGAGATGCCCAGAAGCTACGCCTTGCACAAGTTATGGGAGGCTGTTTTGCTTGCTGAATATTGCTGAGCTCAGAGAGAAAGATAAGTGAGGCTTTGTTCAGAAACGAAGTCTCATTAGCAAGCAGTGAAGATGCAAATGTTACGAGCGCGCGCAGTCGTCTCGGGCGGGTGGTGAGCCCTTGGACCACGGCAGGACCCCAGGAGGAGCCCAAGGCCACACCGTGGGAGGGGAGCTGAGCAGGCATGGTGAGCCAGGCAGGCAGGAACAGAAGCAGGGAGTCCGACCCTCAGCCGGACCTGCATGCCCATGGTAGCCAACACGGGGAAGTTGACTAATGAACGGTCCTCCGACTGTTCCCGGCCCTTTCGGACCTGCCGCAGGGAACGGCAATGGGCAGCAGGCCGGACAGAGGCGAGGGCAGACAGAGTCCTTAAACAGAAGACATCAGACGGGGCAGAAGCAGGCTGAAGCAAGACGGAGACATCAGGGCAAGGGCTGAAGCAAGACACAGGAAAGGTCCAGGCGAGCAGGAACTCCGATGCTGGGATACTCACATCTGAAGCCCCCTCGGCTGGCAGAAGCTCAAGAGCCCGTGGGACGAATCCCTCCTGTTGGCCACTCCAGGGCCCAACAGGACAGAAGGCTCAGGAACCAGACAAGGACGTAGGTCAAGGCTGAGGCAGGAAGACATCCGGGCAAGGGCTGAAGCAGACACTGTAGACAAGGCTGGACAGAAACATGGCACTGTCCATCAGGGCGCCCTACTCAGCCCACCCGTGGGACTGAGTCGCGGACCACCCTGTCCCAGACGCGCCCTACACAGCCCAGGAAGGCTGGTCGCGGACCACGCTGAGAAGGAGGGTGCAGGGAAACTCCAGGCGAACAGGAACTCCGATGCTGGGATACTCACATCCGAAGTCCTTACGGCTGGCAGGCACAGGAACAAACATCTAGGCAGAGACACTGGACAGGGATCCATCAAAGCATATGATAATCACGGAAGACCTGGATCAGCAAGGATACAGACGACTGTAGGACCTGATCCGAAGGCCCTTTGCAAGTGAACAGACAGGCCTTAAATACTGGAGGTAGAAGGCAACTCCCTGGGTGGAGCTTGCCAGGACCCCCCACCGCTGGTCCTATAAGTCAGGTGGAGAGCTGCGGGCCAGCACCTAGGAGAAGGGTGTCGCCAAACAGGAAGTCCAAATGCTGGCAAGCAAGCCACAGGCACAGCTAGGCCTCTCAGGCCCTGGAGCAAGTCCCGGATGGAACACAGGCGAGGCCCAGGCTTCAGAGCGGCCTCCAGGGAAGGTAAGAGACCTCCTGTAGCGCAGCAACAGGGGGGATCGCAACAGCAAATGTGATAGAAATCTGCTTTAAACACATTACTGTGAAATCTTCTTAACTGGGACCCTCTGCATAGCTTCCTGCTGACCCCAGATAAGGAAATGCTTTGAACTTTCATAGTTAACTGTTTCTAACATAGAGACTGCCTTTTATCAGAGAATGAGGAACTCACAGAAAAACAAAAACTACATTTTACTTCAGTAAAGACATAAAGTCCCTGGGCAACTTTTGCATTTCCAGATTGGTGGTGTTGGCTGGCTGAGTTGTAATGGACAAAGAAGAGAGGACTGTGCTTGGGCCAATAATACCTTACAAAAGGCAGCCAGCCTGGATGTAACACGGAACAGATGGAAGAGACCTTGAACTGATAGGATTTCCCTGGCACTTGTAATAAAAAAGTATTTAATTAAATAAAGAAGGGTAAGCATCTTAATTATTATATGAGGTTATAAAGGGCACTGATGCTAGAGGTCACAGAAAGTTTAAATGACAAAGCAATTTTTGGAGTTATGGATCTGCATATTTAAAACTATATGTAAGGATTGTAAGGTCAGGTGAGTCTCGTACCTGCCTGCCCATGGTAATATAGTGCCAGGCTCCTCCCTGGCACGCCGGGGGTTAAGAGTTGGGGGGGGGGGGTGAGCTGCGGCAGCCTGTATCCGGGCTCGTGCTGCAAGATAAGCAGGGGAGGGGAAGTTGGATGTTTATTTTCAAACCTCTTGTTTCTGGGGATCCCATTGGTTCCCCTTCAGCAGGGGCAGCTGGGAAGGGGAGGAGTTGTGGGAGGGTCCTGGGGTCTGGGAGGCATTCGCTGGTTACCTGCAGTGGCGTCCGGTCGCTGCTGTTTTTGGCTCCTGCTGTCTTCAGCTTCGGCCTGCCTGCGGTCATGGAGTCGGAGGAGGCAGCTATGCCTGGGGGAGAGGAGCCTCCTGCAGCTCTGGGTGAGCCCAGCGGTGGCAGGGTCGGGTTGCAACCGCAGCGTGCTGATGCAGCAGCTCCGGGGGGGGAAAGGTCCCCATGGGTCCAGCGACTTTGCAAAGTAAAGGGAGAGCCTCGCAGTCCAAATTGCATGGTGGGAGGGCTCCAGCTAGGCAGAAGTCGGGAGCGCCGGGGGTTTCCCCTGGACCCAATGCTGTACTCGGACCTCGCCCCTCCTCCTCCCCCTCTCGCAAGTGCCAGGAGCTCCTGCACTCTTCGGGAGGCTTCTGTTCCTCCCCACTTCTGCTGTGCCGGCTGCAGCTTCAGGCTGGGAGCTGTCCGGTGCTGAAGAGGGAAAAGCACAGCACAAAACGCTGTGATTCTGCCTGGTTCAGGGGAAACGGAGCCAGAAGAGACTGCTGTGCCTCGGGGGCTGGGGGGCGACAGGACAGGACCTCAGGGCCTTTGGGGACCGTGCAGCTCGGAGGGACTTTGGTGGTCCTTTTTGGTGGGGCCCTGTGGGGCAGAGGGTAGAGAATCCCTGGAGGATGCATGATCCCAGCGGCTATTTGGGGCAGGAATGGGGTAGTGATTGGGCAGGATCAGGGGTGGGGGGGGGGGGGGTGCCAGATTATGGTTGGGGACCCATTGACAATTGGGCCCCTTTTCTTCCACCATAGGGTGAGGGGTTTCCCTCTGCTTGGTATGGTGGACCTCAGGGGAGGTTTGGGGAGAGGCAGGCTACTTCGAAGCCCCCTCGGTGGGGCTTTGAGGGATCCTGGAGAGGGGCCCCAGCATTGCCATCATTTGTCATGGGTTCACGGCAGTGGCCTTTCTTCCCTGGGGGTCCTGCTAGCAGCCCACCAGTTCCGGCATCTCCCAGGCCCTCGGCTGCTGCTGCTCCTTCTTTTTCACAGGCTCATCCTGCCGGAGGGTCGGGTGATGGCCCTGGTCCTTCATGACGTAAGGGCTGGCGTGATGATCCAGTCTAGCAGCAGCATTCACATCCGGCTTCCGTGCCCCTGCTCCCAGCGAGATGGATCCCACCAACAGTCTTCGAGCTCCAAACCCCAGTGAGACAGGTCCCATCAGCCGCTCCCAGACTTCAACCCCCGGTGTGATGGGTAATTCCGACTGCGTCTGGAGCTCAAATATCACTGAGATTCGTGCGGACAGTAGACAACCTGGTGAGAATGAGGTCGAAGTGGGGGGTTCAGGTCCGTGGCAGAGTGAGGTTCATGTCCTACCAGGGCTAGAGGTCCCTGGTTCGACTGAACCAGTGTTGGTATCGCAGGGAGAGGCTGTGGAGCTTCCAGCTTCAGGCTCCTTGGTCCATAAGAAACGTGAGAAATCGAGGCGCAAGAAAAAACGCTCTCAGTCCAGCTCCTCTGACTCTTCTTCCTCTTCATCTTCCTCTTTGCCTACCTCATCCGGTCCCTCTCTGGTAGCGGGTGAGAAAAGCCGAGTGGGGAAGCATGGTCAGTCCGGGGTGTACCTGCATTAGTTAGTCTCTCAGAGTTGTGGGAGGATGTGCTCAAGTCATTGCGCAGGAAAATCAGGCAGCGCAGATACATAGATATTTTCCAGCTATTGGAGAGTTGTAGGGGTAAGCGTAGGAAGAAGAGGAGTGCAGATAGATTTCAGGGTATACAACAGAGGGTGGCTCGCAATGTGCTCAACTGGATCCGTTCATTCCTCCATTTGGCTAGTGTTGTGGGCCATTGTGACCCATCTCAGTATGGTCCTATGCTGGCATATGCAGATGCTATTCTGGCGGCCAGCCGGGTGTACGACACAATATCTGAGGTGAGATTTAACACACAATCACTATACACTGTACATGTGCACACAAACAATCAAACAATGGAAAATATATATATAATAAAAATTATACTCACAGATTATTGGAGATTGATGTACATACTTACAAAAATGGATCCATCATACGCAAAACCACCAGAAAAGTGCAAAAACTTCTTTAAGCCTCGTCTCTGAGCTCATTGTCCTCAGGATATTACTGCTCCAGCAATTCTCCTCCAGACCACATAAGTCTGGGTATTCTTTCTTCGGACTTAAAACCAAATTAAATGTCCTAGAACTTAGTGTGGAATTGGACCCTGTCCACTAGAATCCAATTCAACACTACACAAAATAACAATAGCCTCAGCTATTGCTAAGTCCCTTCGTGCAGTCGCCAAAAATGTATATATTATCTGACTTTGGTAAGACGCTTCTCTGCTACAGGACACACAAGGATATCACAAGTAATTTAGTAAAAGCAAAGATAGATTTATTATTGCATATCTCTGGGAGACACAGCCAGACTTTCGACACAGGGGAAAGCACCACAGCCTGTCTTTCCCAATATCTTGTAAGAGCTGTATTATATAGGTTTAAACTATACAGAGAATGCCTATGGTGATAATCACTTACGCAATAGGACACTAAGCTAAACTACTTTAACCTAAAAACACTCCCACCCACATTAAGCCTCCTTTGTTTCTGGCCTTGCTTTTGACAGACGTGTTCTGCTTCTTCTGAATTTCTTTTGTCCTCGATCATTTCATCTCCAGGGGGCAGGGAGAAACTCTGATATCAGTTGAGCCTCTCAGTTGATTACAGATAATCCAAGAATGTAGTCTGGAATGTTGCCTCAGCCATTTGCTATCTGTAATCTCATGACCTTTCAACATAGGCTTTGCAGAGCCTAAATGTATTCCAGATGTCTTCCAAAGTCTTGAATCTGAGGTCAGTTGAAGGTTTTAGTTGCAAACAGGCCACAGACAATGAAGGATTCTGGGAGCTGAGTGAGCAATAGTCTTAGCCTTAGTCTCCATATTAGCCTGCCCATATATCAAGCGGCAGTTACTGCCCTTAACAGAAAGCTTGGGGGTAACCTGCACGGAGCGGCAGTTACTGCCCTTAACAGAAAGCATGGGGATAACCTGCACGGAGCAGCAGTTACTGCCCTTAACAGAAGGCATGGGGGTAACCTGCACATAGCGGCAGTTACTGCCCTTAACAGAAAGCATTGGGGTAACCTGCACGGAGCGGCAGTTACTGCCCTTAACAGAAGGCATGGGGGTGATCTTCACGGAGTGGCATTTACTGCCCTTAACGGAAGGCATGGGGGTGACCTTCATGGAGTGGCAGTTACTGCCCTTAACAGAAAGCTGTCAGATTTTTTAGGTTTTGTG
The DNA here is from genome assembly GCF_901001135.1 of Rhinatrema bivittatum. Lineage (NCBI taxonomy): Eukaryota > Metazoa > Chordata > Amphibia > Gymnophiona > Rhinatrematidae > Rhinatrema > Rhinatrema bivittatum. The sequence continues at coordinate 9,064,497 of NC_042630.1, forward strand.
GACCCTTGGCCTGAGGTGGGAGTTGACACTCCCTGAGGGGTTGAGCCCCACAGGGCCCCACCATCGGGAGGTGAGGTGGAATGGAAATATTATTCTTCTAATCTCATTTTAACTATTTCTCATTACTTCTTTTTTACACATTTTCTATTTTTTCTTCTCCTTCTCACTGTTATGATTACCACAATGTAACATTTCTAACTTTTTGTTATATGTGCACCGATGTGGTGACTCTAGTTGAATATCAGTGTATAAAAAACAAATAAATAATAAATAAATACTGGACCAGGGCTGTGGCCCAGCAGAGAGGAGGCGTAGACGAGCTGTCTGCATCATAGCCACGTGATCACAGGCGCCTGCACTGTAGCGATACTGCAGGGTGCCCCGAGGAGCGGGTTCTGAGAGAGACACTTCCAAGGTATCACAGTGCTGGGCAGGTCAGGAGATAGGATAGACCAGAGGAAGGATCTCCAATGCCCCGAGCAGGCCCCGAGCAGGCCCGAGGAGCAGGAAAGCGAGGAGACCGGATCTCTGGTGTAATAACGCTGAGGCTACCCCGAGGAGCGGGGCAGCACAGAGACAGAATCCCGGGAAGGGAAGAGCAGAGCCAGCCCCTGAGGAGCGGGGAAGCGAGGAGACCAGATCTCTGGTGTAGTAACGCTGAGGCTACCCTGAGGACCGGGAATGCATAGAGCCAGAATCTCTGGTGTAGTAACGCTGAGGCTACCCCAAGGAGTGGGGCAGCTCAGAGACAGAGTCCTGGGAAGGGAAGCGCAGAGCAGGCCCCCGAGGAGGCGGTACCCAGAGTCAGAGTTCACAGTCGGAGAGCAGAGATCCAAGGCAGGAACTGCAGGTCCGGAGAACAGGTGCAAGCACCAGAGAAGCTCAGGGAACTCGTTGCCAAGTCGGTTAGCGTAGGCCCAAGGAGGTGCTTAAATATCTCAGGCTTGTGATGTCATCAGCTGGAGTTCCCGCCATTGGGCCTTTAAAGAGAGAACAGGTGGCACATGTGCGCACACCTAGGAAGGCCTGGAGTCGGAGCATCGGTCGGTGGCAGCCCAGCCACCACTTGGAGCACAGAGAGCCAAGAGGAACGCAGCGGCAACAGCTGGCCACAGCCACGAGTTCACCAGGAGTGGAGAGCCGGGCATGACATGATATGAGTTGGGTTGGCCACGGATGACGATCATAACAAAAGCATGGGAGTGACCTACACGGAGCAGCAATTACTATCCTTAAGAAAATGCATGGGGATAACCTGCACAGAATGGCAGTTACTGCCCTTAACAGAAAGCATGGGGGTGACCTACATGGAGCAGCAGTTACTATCCTTAACATAATGCATAGGGATAACCTGCACAGAGCGGCAGTTACTGCCCTTAACAGAAAGCATGGGGGTGACCTACATGGAGCAGCAGTTGCTATCCTTAACATAATGCATAGGGATAACCTGCACAGAGCGGCAGTTACTGCCCTTAACAGAAAGCATGGGGGTGACCTACATGGAGCGGCAGTTACTATCCTTATCATAATGCATGGGGGTAACCTGCACAGAGCAGCAGTTATTACCCTTAACAGAAAGCATGGGGTGACCTACATGGAGCAGCAATTACTATCCTTAACATAATGCATAGGGATAACCTGCACAGAGCGGCAGTTACTGCCCTTAACAGAAAGCATGGGGGTGACCTACATGGAGCGGCAGTTACTACCCTTATCATAATGCATGGGGGTAACCTGCACAGAGCAGCAGTTATTACCCTTAACAGAAAGCATGGGGTGACCTACATGGAGCGGCAGTTACTACCCTTATCATAATGCACAGGGGTAACCTGCACAGAGCGGCAGTTACTACCATAACCAAATTGCTGGGCAGACTGGAGGGACCATGTGGTCTTTATCTGCCATTATTACTATGTTACCTGGATCAGATGGTAGACTTCCCAGAGCGCTGAAAGAACTAAAAAATGAAATTGCAGATCTGCTGTTGGAAACTTGTAATAATCGTCTATGGGACCTGAAGACTGGAGCGTTGCCAATATAACGCCAGTGATCCAGGAAATTACAGACCAGTGAGTCTGACGTCTCTGCCACGCAAAATGGTAGAAACTATCCTAAAGAATAAAATTACTGCATAAGTTAATGGGATAAAGCCACAATGGATTTAGCCAGGGGAAGTCTTGCCTCACAAATTTGCTACATTTGTTTGATGGCATAAACCTGTGGATTAAGATGAGCCAATTGATACAGTGTATCTGGATTTCCAGAAAGCATTTGATAAAGTCCCTCATGAGAGACTTCTTAGGAAATTAGAAAGTCATGAGATAGGGGGCAGCGTCCTATGGTGGTCAAAAGATAGAAACAGAGAGTAGGGCTAAATGGACAATGTAAAAAGATGAATAGCGGAAAGCTCCAGGGATCTGTTCTACGATCAATGCTTTTAATATATTTATATATGTCCTGGAAATGGGAACAATGAGTGAGGTGATTAAATCTGCCAATGACACAAAATTATTCAGTTATTAAATCACATTAAGATTGTGAGAAATTACAAGAGGACCTTGCAAAACTGGGAGACTGGGCAAGCAAATGGAAAATGAAATGTAATGTAGAGAAATGCAAAGGGATGCACTTAGGGAAAAGTGACCCAAATTATAGCTACAAAATGCAAGGTTCCACATTAGGAGTCACCACTCAGGAAAAGGATCGAGGTGTCATTGATGAAAATACGTTGAAATCTTCTGCTCAGTGTGCAGCAGCAGCCAAGAAAGCAAACAGAATGCTGGGGATTATTAGGAAAGGAATGGAGAATAAAACAGAGAATATCATAATGCCTCTGTATCGCTCCATGGTGAGACCGCACCTTGAATACTGTGTACAATTCTGGTCACCGCATCTTAAAAAGGATATAATTGCGATGGAGAAGGTACAGAGAAGGGCAATCAAGATGATAAAGGGGATGGAACGGCTCCCCTATGAGGAAAGACTAAAGAGGTTAGGACTTTTCAGCTTGTAGAAGAGACAGGTGAGGGGAGATTTGATAGAGGTCTATAAATAATGAGTGGAATGGAACAAGTAAACATTAATCAGTTGTTTACTCTTTCAAAAAGTACAAAAACAGGGGACACACAATAAAGTTACTGGGTAATACATTTAAAACTAATAAGAGAAAATATTTTTTTACTCAATGCATAATTAAGCTCTGGAATTTGTTGCCAGAGGATGTGGTGAAAGCTGTTAGTGTAACTGTGTTTAAAGAAAGTTTGGACAAGTTCCTGGAGGAAAAGACCATTAACCATTATGAAGGTAGAGTTGCAGAAATTCACTGCTTATTCTTGGGATAAGCAGCTTAGAATCTCCCTACCCCTTGGGATTCTGCTGGGCACTTGTGGCCTGGTTTTGGCCTCTGTTGGAAACAGGATACTGGGCTTGATGGACCCTTGGTCTGACCCAGTATAGCAAGTCTTATGTTCATATATTCTTATGTCCTTATATCAAAAACCCCACCCAGAGGAGCCTGTGGAGGAGGGAGCTCCCAACTCCTGCAGCCCGGGCAGCTGGGTAGCCTTAGAGCCAGATTTGCAGTGCTTTTCATTGGTCTTCTGCACCCAAATAATGGAGCTTTGTGGGACCCAGAGCTCCCCACAAGCCCACACTTTCTTTGGATCAATCCTCATGTTGGACCCATAAAATCACCATGTCCTGCAAAGAGTCTGGGTCTTTCTCCAGGCACAGCACAGGTCACTACTGCCCACTCCCATAAAAGAGATGACAGCCTCCAGGCCAGCTTGGGAGTCCCCAACCCGTAGAGCTGATGTCTCATGAAAGGGGCGCTGGAAACTTTTTGTCACTTGGTTTAGCAAAGTTATTTCTGATGATCTCTAAATGCCTGAAGGCCACCTGACACCTCCTTCACTCTTGGTCTGAGGCTTTCACACCCAGACAGACCTGGGTTTAGAACTGAGGCCTTAGAGGGAGGACAATGACATGATCAGTACCAGACAGCAGGACAGATGTAACCACAGGTTCCTCCCTTGTTGATCACTTCCTGAGATTGTTTGTGCTGTATATCTGTCAGCAGGCAGCCCACCCTCCACCTTCCCTTCCTGTGTGCATCCAGCTCAGACATTCACAGCAGATCCCTCTCTGCCTGGAGGGGCTACGAACAGCACAGGTATCGGAGGAGAGCCAGGTGAGTCCTGACATGGGTTTCTCTGCTTTTCTATTCTTCTCCTCTTTGTTATCAGGGGCATTGGGCAGCAGCTGCTAAGATTACTGTGGGAGCAGGGATCACAGTTCCTGGATGCGCTACCCCTTTTCCCACATGGTGATCGCGTCGGCATGGGTTTTGCATCCAAAGAGTGCATCCAATCACGAGTTAACCTGTGACATTCCCATTCCTCTTTGCTTTTAATAAGTTTCAACAACCAGCACTAGGTGCTTCTTACACTTTCAAAGGATCATGATTGCTTTTTGTTTGTTTGTTTTTATATGATATCCTTATTCATTGTAAGAATGCAAACATATAGAACATTACCTACATCCTGGGGACATTCAGAGGAGCTGAGAAACACCACAATTGGTTTTAAACATCTTTCACCTGTTGGTATTTTGCAGACTTTCCCCAAATGAGTAAAATTATAACTCCCTTACCAGAGTTTCAGCTTTCCTTCTGAGCTCTTTTCCATGTCAGTGTCTAACACTGGTTGGTGTAAGTGGGTGAGCTCAGGCTGTCACCACCTCCCCAGTGTCTCTCAGGCTCAGGCAGCCTCCTGCAGGGTCTCTGGATGATCCTCTGCTCTGCTGCTATTTTCCGCTGGCTCTTGTCACCTTGCCCTGCTGCTGCCTCCCTGGGTTCAGCACAGCCTCCTCTTCTTCATAGCTCCCTGAGTGGCTGGCACTCCCAGGCTTCAGCGCCTCACACTAACACCTCCTCCTCCATCTCCTTCCTGGCTTCAGTACCAGGATCCTCAGAGTCAGGATTACTCCACAGGCTTCTTCCTGGTCTTTTCCTCTGTGCTGCAGGCTGCAATTATTCTGTGTCTACAAGAGGGACTCGCTCACTTCACAGCTGCACTCCTCTCCTCCTCCAGCTGACATAAGCACAGAAGAACAGAAGAAGTTGCCATACTGGGTCAGACCAAGGGTCTAACAAGCCCAGCATCCAACAGTGGCCAATCCAGGTTACAAGTACCTGGTAAGTACCCAGACATTAAATAGATCCCAAGTTACTATTCCACAATGATTAATAGCAGTTTAGGGACTTCTCCTCTAGGAACTTATCCAATCCTTTTTTAAACACAGCTATACTAACTGCACTAACCACATCCTCTGGCAACAAATTCCAGAGTTTAATTGTGCGTTGAGTAAAAAAGAACTTTCTCCGATTAGTTTTAAATGTGCCCCATGCTAACTTCATGGAGTGCCCCCTAGTCTTTCTACTATCCGAAAGTGTAAATAACCGATCCACATCTACCCGTTCTAGACCTCTCATGATCTTAAAGACCTCTATCATATCCCCCTCAGCCGTCTCTTCTCCAAGCTGAAAAGTCCTAACCTCTTTAGTCTTTCCTCATAGGGGAGCTGTTTCATTCCCCTTATCATTTTGGTAGCCCTTCTCTGTACCTTCTCCATCGCAATTATATCTTTTTTGAGATGCGGCGACCAGAATTGTACACAGTATTCAAGGTGCGGTCTCACCATGGAGCGATACAGAGGCATTATGACATTTTCCGTTTTATTCACCATTCCCTTCCTAATAATTCCCAACATTCTGTTTGCTTTTTTGACTGCCACAGCACACTGAACCGATGATTTCAATGTGTTATCCACTATGACACCTAGATCTCTTTCTTGGGTGGTGGCTCCTAATATGGAACCCAACATTCTGTAATTATAGCATGAGTTATTTTTCCCTATATGCATCACCTTACACTTGTCCACATTAAGGGGTAGATTTTAAAGGCCCTTCACGCACTGGGCCTATTTTACAAAGGCCCGGGCAATGCACGTAAAGCATCTAAGTCCTGGGGCTTTGGAGAGGGGCGGGGTAGGGCGGTCCTAGGCAGGCACAGCAGGTAAAATAATATTTTGGGGGAAATAGGACAGAGATAGGGGGTGGGTTGGTTAGGGGAAGGGGAAGGGAGGTTAGGGTAGGGGGTTGGGAAGTTCCCCCCCCCCAGGCAGCTCCAATTTCAGAGGGAACTGAGGAAGGCCGCACTGACCCCACGATTTTATAACATGCGTGCCCTTGCGTGCGCTTGTTATAAAATCAGGTGTGCACTCTGCGTAGCTCGTGAACATGGATGCCCATGAGCAACTTTATAAAATCTAGCCCTAAATTTCTTCGACCATTTGGGTGCCCAATCTTCCAGTCTCTCAAGCTCCTTCTGCAATTTATCACAATCCACAGGTGATTTAACTACTCGGAATAATTTTGTGTCATCTGCAAATTTGATCACCTCACTGAATGTATGCCTTTCCAGATCATTTATAAATATATTAAAAAGCACCGGTCCAAGTATATATCACTGAAGCTCTGCACTGTTTACCTTTTTCCACTGAAAATCTGTTTCCTGTCTTTTAATCCACGAAAGGACATAGCCACCCTCCAGTCTTCAGGTACAATGGACGATTTTAATAACAGAATACAAACTTTTACTAAGAGATCTGAAATTTCATTTTTGATTTCTTTCAGAACCCTGGGATGGATACCATCCAGTCCAGGTGATTTGCTAATCTAGTTTCTCAATCTGGCCTACTACATCTTCCAGGTTCACCGTGATTTGGTTCAGTTTATCCAAATCATCACCCTATCCAGTGCTCCCCTCTTTGAAACGGGGCTCCAGTCCAAGCCTGGACAACCACTGCTGTGAAATGAGCAGCTTTCCTGGGTCCTCACTCCTTATCCATTAATCTGTTTAACTCTTGGGATCTCAAGGGGAAAATAGTATAAATATTTATTTTAGCCCCAGGCTATATTATTTAAAAGATTTATATTCTGCCCATATCAAGAGTTCAAGGTGGATTCCGTCATGTATTTACATAATTAAAAAATAAAAACTATCAATAAATTAATAGGAAACAGTTTATGATGTCAGAACATAGACAGCAAGAGGGTAAGATGTTCCGGGTTGCAAGCAAACCAACTGCCAAGCTCTTTCCCCATCCCCTTCCTCTTTATCATCAGAGCTGCTGATGGAGAAGCAGAAAATAAAATAAACTTGTTTTCTGTACATCACATCTTGCTTTTCCCACACACACACCTGCACTATTTATACGGCACCACGGGGCCGCTAATGTTCTTGCGCTGCTGGCTCCTAACGCAGGGCAATGGTTAGTCAGAGCTAAGCACAGGCACGTTGGTGAGTGAAGGGAATGAAGATCTAGGAAAGAGAGACAGGGAGAGAGAGGGTGAGAGGGAGAAAGAGAGAGAAAAAGAGACAGGGAGAGAGAGAGAGGATGAGAGAGCGAGAGAGAAAGAGGGTGAGAGAGAGAGAAATAGGGTGTGAGAGAGAAAGAGAGACAGGGAGAAAGGGTGAGAGAGAGAGAGCAAGAGGGTGAGAGAGAGAGAGGAAAAGGGTGAGAGAGAGAGAGAGAAAGACAGCAAGCAAGAGATGTTTTATGTTGTAGAATTATGCTTTAGTTTTAGTTTTTAATGTATTGTAACTTGATATTTAAATTTTGTACAATCGGTTTGGGTGATTTGTTGAAATTTGTAAAGAAATTAACAAATATTTGTAAATAAATAAATAATAGAAATAGAAGAAACAGACACACAAGAAGGGTCAGTGCATGTGTCAGTGACAACAGAGTCCTGCAGGGAAAAGGAGCGAGAGAGAGAGATTGCACTACGCAGACCTGGCCCTTGCTCAGACTGTGCTCCTGGGCACTGTTAAGGAGACCTCTGTCATCTAACTTTACTGCTAGCAAACAGAAGAACTAGGCAGAGATCTGCTCCAAGACATCCAATAGGTGGGAGGGAAGGGAGAAGTGTTGATTTTTGGAAACTTTAAACTGCTGGACGTAGACTAGAGAATCCCTTCTGCGAAATCTAACAGAGGTGGATGGCCCTGCAAGGGGCTCTCTTCAAACAAATGGTAATGGAACTCGCGAGGGAGGGAGCTATACTGGACCTAGTGAATACTAATGGGGATAAGGTCTCTAATGTCCGGGTGGGGGCCCATTCAGCACCAGTGATCATCAAACGGTGTTGGTTTGACATCACAAATGGGATAAGGAGAAGTCACACAAAGACCTGAATTTTGCATTTCAAAAATAGAGACTTTGTCAAAATGGGGACAAACCTGGAGGCAGAACTAAAAGACTGGGAGAAAATGGGAGAGGTGGAACAACAGTGGGACAAACTAGAAGGTGCAATCACAAAAGCAACAAATCTATATGTTAGAAAAGGAAACAAAAGTAAGAGAAATAAGAAACCAGTCTGGATCTCAAAGGAGGTGGCTGACACAATAACAGCGTTCAAGAAATATAAAGAATCCCAAGATGAGGAACACAGGGAAAAATATCTGGTGAAACTGAGGGAGACAAAGAAAGTAATTGGGAAAGCAAAAGACAGGGAGAAGAAAGAATGGACAATGAGGTAAAGCAAGGTGACAAAACATTTTTCAGATACATCAGAGAAAGAAGGTCCAAAGTGGTAAAGTGAAACTGAAAGGTGACAAGGATCAATGTGTGGAGAAAGGAGAAGACATGGCGGAAATATTAAACAAATACTTCAGCTCGGTGATCATTACAGAAGACCCTGGAGAAGGACCGTCACTAGTTAACAAGACTGTGGATGGGGGTGGAGTAGACAAATCTCCATTTACAGAAGAGAACGTATGGGAAGAGCTAGGAAAACTGAAAGTGGGCAAAGCCATGGGGCCTGATGAGGTTCATCCCAGGATACTGAGGGAGCTCAGAGATGTGCTGGCGGGTCCGCTGTGTGACCTGTTCAATAGATCTGAAAATGGGAGTGCTGCCGAGTGATTGGAGAAGATCGGTGGTGGTCCCACTTCACAAGAGTGGGAGCAGAGAGGAGGCTGGTAACTACAGGCTGGTAGGTCTTACCTTGGTGGTGGGAAAATTAATGGAGACTCTGCTGAAGGAAAGAATAGTGAACTATCTACAGTCGGGAGAATTGCTGGACCAGAGGCAGCATGGATTCAGCAGGGGAAGATCCCGTCAGACAAATCTGATTGACTTTTTTGATTGGATGACTAAAGAATTAGATCGAGGAAGAGTGCTCGATGTGACCTACTTGAATTTCAGCAAAGCTTTTGATCAGTCCTGCATAGGAGGCTTGTGAATAAAATGAGAAGCTTGGGAGTGACAGCCAAGGTGGTGGCCTGGATTACAAACTGCTTGACGGATAGTGAGTGATGGTAAATGGAATCTACTCTGAAGAGAGAATGGGGTTAAGCAGAGTGCAACAAGGATCGATGTTGGGACTTGTCCTGTTCAATATCTTTGTGAGCGACATTGTGGAAGGGATAGAAGGTAAAGTTTGTCTTTTGGATGATATTAAGATCTGCAACAGAGTGAATGAGACGTGATTTAAGGAAGTTTGAACGGTGTTCGAAGATATGGCAGCTGGGATTCAATGCCAAGAAGTGCAGAGTCATGCATTTATTTATTTATTTATTTAAAATCTTTTCTATACCGTCGTTAAGTTATATACCGTCACAACACTTTACAAAAAGGCACAAATGGCTAAGTTCAGTAAAGAACTTAGCCAAAAGGTTTCGGTTACATCAACATACAAAATAAAGACTATTTGAGTGAGTGTCATAAATCTTGTCCTTTTCAAAAGTGTGCTGTATACTATTACTTAAAATTAGTGGTAGGTCTTAAAGTAAGGAGAATGCATATAGAAAATTAAGTGCTGGTTGTTGGAGCATTAATGCCAGTTGCATTTCTCAACTTATTCTCTGTTTGCTTTGTAGAACGCCTGTTTAAAAAGCCAGGTTTTTAAACTTCCTTTGAATGGTTTGTAATTGCTCTGTAATCTTATTTCAAGGGGCATATTGTTCCATAGTAATGGTCCTGCCAGGGACAGTGCTCGATCCCTCACTTGTGTAAGTCTTGCTGTTTTCACTGAGGGGACAGTTAGGAGGGTTTGTTGGACTCCAGGAGTGGATCCTTGGGCCGACCGCCTGAGGAAGGCGGACGGGAGGCAGACCACTGTAGCAGAAGAAGGAACTTCACCTGGAAGCCCGAGACTCCCCCAGAGAAGCTGTTGGAGATCGGGCCGCTAGGACTTAGGTGGCTTCGCCCTGGAAGCCTGAGGTCCCCCCAGGAGGAGCCCGTAGGGACCCGAACCGCTGGGACTTAGGTGAGCTGGTATCCGCAGAGAACACCGGAGTCAGAACTGGTGGCAGAAGACGGAGTCGATGAGACGGACCAAGATCGGGGCAGGCAGCAGAAGACAGATTTGATGAAACAGACCAGGATCAGGGTAGGCAGCAGAAGACGGATTCGATGAAACAGACCAGGATCAGCGCAGGCAGGCAGGAACTAGTAGGCAGGGTCACGGGTAGGCAGGCAGGGCCGCGGACAGGCAGGCAGGAACTCAGACAGGCAGGCAGGATCTCGGACAGGCAGGCAGGCAGGATCTTGGACAGGCAGGCAGGCAGGATCTCGGACAGGCAGGCAGGCAGGCAGGATCTCGGACAGGCAGGCAGGTAGCAGGAACAAGCAGGAAACTCAAGAGCTCAGCGAGCAACCACGTTGCAAGGCCCAGAGGAGACTCAGACGCCGAGTTAAATCCTCCTCAGCGTCTGATGTCATCCAGAGGGCGGTCCCGGGTTTTCGCGCCGAAGGCCCTTTAAAAGGGCCTCCCCTGCGTGCGCGAGCCCTAGGGGCGGGGTCCAGCTTCTCCGGTGGCGTCTCCCTCGTGGGAGCGCCGCGAACCAGGCCGCACTCGAAACCACGCCGCAGTGGGCCATGCCGCGTCCCGAGCCCGGAGCAAGGTAAGGGTTCGGTCACGCTCCTCGCGACCGAAATCGCAACAGGGTTTTGTTGGCTGATCTGAGATTTCTTTGTGGGATGTGTACATGCAGTGCTGTGTTGAGCCACTCCGCTTTTTCATCGTCAATTACTTTATGTACTGTACAGAGTGCTTTATATTGTACTCTTTGTTCTATAGGTAGCCAATGTAATTCTGCTAGTGTTTCAGTAATGTGATCTCTTTTCCTTTTCCCTGTAAGTATTCGTGCAGCAGAGTTTTGTAATATTTGGAGTGGTCTTATGGTTGTGTATGGTAGACCTAGAAACAGGGCATTACAGTAGTCAGTGCTTGCAAATATCAGTGCCTGTAGAGCAGTTCGGAAATTTGACAGTGCATCTGGGATGTAGACCCTGAAAGAGCTGTATGTCTTGATGGGGTGAAGGGCTGTTGTGCATGGAGCAAGAGAGGGACCTTGGGGTGATAGTGTCCTGGTGATCTGAAGACGGCAAAGCAATGTGACAAGGCAATAGCTAAAGCCAGAAGAATGCTGGACTGCATAGAGAGAGGAATAACCAGAAAGAAGAAAGAGGTGATAATCCCCTTGTACAGGTCCTTGGTGAGGCCTCACCTGGAGTACTGTGTTCATTTCTGGAGCTCGCATCTCAAAAAGGATACAGACAGGATGGAGGGGGTCCAGAGAAGGGCGACAAAATTGGTGGGGGGGGTCTCCATCAAATGACTTATGAGGAGAGGACCTAAATATGTATACCCTAGGGGTCACGTCATGAAACTCCAGGGAGAATGTCTCAGAACCAACGTCAGGAAATATTTCTTCATGGAGAGGGTGGTGGATGCCTGGAATGTTCTTCTGGAGGGGGTGAAAGATTTCAAAGGGGCATGGGATAAACACTGTGGTTCCCTAAAGGCTAGAGGGTGGGAATGAGGAAAAAAGCATATGGGGTGAACTTGCTGGGGTAGCGGTTACTACCCTTAACCATCAGCCTGCATACAGTTAATACAACTCTCTGCTTTAATGGCAGGGGGAAAAGAGGAAAAGGAGAATTAATTTCACACAGCAACCAACAAGAACATGAATTTTACGGTCTGGGAAAACAAACAAGCGTGGGGGTAACTTGCTGATGCGGCTGTTACTACCCTCAACCAATAAGCCTTATCCTTGTGTTGTAACTCCAACATCGCTCTCTGCTTCAACAGCAAGACATAAAGGGGAACTGGACTCAGAAAGAAACCAGCAAGAGCCCTGACTTGGGAAAATAACTATGGGGGGAGATACCTTTATGGGGGGAGACCTGTAGGGCATGGCTGGTGCTACCATAAGCTTGCTGGGCAGACTGAATGGCCTATTTGGTCCTTTTCTGCGGTCATTTCATTGTTTCTATGTTAATAAAATTAGAATACTGGTATTATGAAATGGTTTATAACACTCAAAAAATGTAAAGCAAAATGCACTGTTAATTATGTCTTTTGTAAAATTGTTCATGGTGATTTGATAATTAATTTGTAAATATATTTTGTCTTGGAATATGATATGTCTTTTAATTTTTATATTTTATAACTTCTGCTTTTGTACTGAAATAAATTCATTTTAAAACTGAAAAGTCTCTCTTTCTCTCTCTCTCTCTCTCTCTCTCACTCTCTCGCTTTCTCTTTCCCTCTTGCTCTTGTATCTGGATCTCTCAAGTTCCCTGTACTCAGAAGTGCATGAAATCATCACAAGACGAGAGAAGGGTGGAAGAAAGAGGAACACACTCTGGTGAAAACATTTCAGAAATAAGGTCAGACTTTCCTCATATCCATGGAAAGACATCAGTAAAGTCGTTAATTTATCTAAAGGCGGAGCAGCAGAGATTCTTGAGTAACACTGCGCTTTTATAGAAAGCCTGAGGCAGAAATCTGATTCAGAAAGAATTAAAACTGCAATCTGCTCTCCGACCACGCGATGGCAGCATCACTCCATTATTGACAGAATCTCCTTTTCAGGAATAGGTTGGGGGTTTTTTCCCCTTTACAGATCGATACTGTAACGTGCGGTTGAAGATTTCCCGTCTGTAACGTGCTGGGAGCGCACAATTCGGACGCGTAAGGCGATCCAGCGATACAGTCTCCAGTTTCACGCTTCCTTAGCGCTTCTTAAAACAGACGCATAACCCTTTCCGCACCCAGCATGTATATGATATGTAAATGAACGAATTAGCTGTATAATGAAGGAATTAGCTATTCCCCTCCGATACTGTGCCGCGCGCTCAGATTATCTCCTTTGTAACCCGCTATTTTGCCGCGTCCTTAACCTGTTAGTTTACCGCTACCCTCTACTTGGTGTTAGTGTGGTGTTCGAAAATTAAAACGGGAATAAAGTGTAAAAAATGGGGGTAAAACCAAAGGGAGTAAAGTGTAAAAAACCATGGACGACCTCCATATTAACATTGCAGCGTAAGTTGTTTATATATATGTATAAATACCTGTCACTTTCCGAATCCCCCAGGCGTGCGGTCATCCAGGCGGCGGCGGCGGTGGGAGCCGGCGGGCGGGTGGGCGCGTGTTCGATCCAGGCAGAGGGAGCTGGCCCCAGCCTGGATCGAACATGCGCCCACCCGCCCGCCGGCTCCCACCGCCGCCTGGATGACCGCACGCCTGGGGGATTCGGAAAGTGACAGGTATTTATACATATATATAAACAACTTACGCTGCAATGTTATGGTTTTTTACACTTTACTCCCTTTGGTTTTACCCCCATTTTTTACACTTTATTCCCGTGTTAATTTTCGCCCTGCGCCTTGCTTCGGGAGGGGTGGGGGGGAACCATCCACTTCCTGGTGCCTGTCATTTGAAATGACAGGCACCAGCACACCCAGGATATAGAAACATAGAAACATAGAAATGATGGCAGAAGAAGACCAAACGGCCCATCCAGTCTGCCCAGCAAGCTTCACACATTTTTTTCTCTCATACTTATCTGTTTCTCTTAGCTCTTGGTTCTATTTCCCTTCCATCCCCACCATTGAAATATCAAGCTTGATTAGTTAGGGGTAGTAACCGCCGCAATAAGCAAGCTACACCCATGCTTATTTGTTTTACCCAGACTGTGTTATACAGCCCTTATTGGTTGTTTTTCTTCTCCCCTGCTGTTGAAGCAGAGAGCTATGCTGGATATGCGTGAAGTATCAGTTTTTCTTCTCCCCTGCCGTTGAAGCAGAGAGCTATGCTGGATATGCGTGAAGTATCAGTTTTTCTTCTCCCCTGCCGTTGAAGCAGAGAGCTGTCTGGATATGCGTGAAGTATCAGTTTTTCTTCTCCCCTGCCGTTGAAGCAGAGAGCTCTGCTGGATGTGTGAAGTATCAGTTTTTCTTCTCCCCTGCCGTTGAATCAGAGAACTATGCTGTATATGCATTGAAAGTGAAGTATCAGGCTTTTTTGATTTGGGGTAGTAACCGCCGTAACAAGCCAGCTACTCCCCTCTTTGTGAGTGCAAATCCATTTTTCCACATTTCCTCTTGCTGTTGAAGCTTAGAGCGATGTTGGAGTCACAGTAAGCATGTGGATGTTTATTTAATAAGGGTATTGTCTCCAGGCAGTAGCCGTCATTCAGGCGAGCCACCCACTCTTCATTGGCGGCCTCTTGACTTTATGGATCCACAGTGTTTATCCCACGCCCCTTTGAAGTCCTTCACAGTTCTGTATAGGCGCTGTATAGCGCTCTATACAGTAAAATGGGTTGCGTGGGCCTAACGCTTTGCCTAACCCTTCGCAGCCGCGGCATGCATTTGCATGCAATTTGAAGAGAGTATCGAGCGGTAGGTGAAGAGAACTGTGCGTGCGGGGAACGAGGGTGCGCCCAGCACTGCCCCACTGTTTCTACCGCGGCCTTAGAGTATCGATCTGTTAGTGAGCAGGGTGCCAGGGTCAGAACACACCATCCTTTCCTGTAAAATGAGGCTACTAACGAGTGTATAAGGGATTTAGAAGAAATCCACTCTGAGCATGATATTTTCTGCAGGCTGTGGTCATTTCTGTTCCTCTTTCCATATAACTGATTGCAAACAACTTAATCACTGGGTCCTGTCTTCCTTCCTGTGGGTGAAAAGAATCTCTGCCAGACTTCTGCAGCCTCTCAGCCCTCTGTGAGCAGCAGGAACGGGGGCACATGGATCTCCTCTCCTCCTAGAGACTCGCCTCATTCCGCCTCTCTTTGCACTGAATGCATACACACAATCCACAGTAGGACAAGAAGGAAGGGTGAGGGGGTGCTTACTTTTTTCCCTTGTATTATCTGTAGTGGGGTAGAGTGTGTGTGTGTGTGTGTGTGTGTGTATGTGTGTGAGAGAGAGAGAGAGAGAGAATGAGAGAGAGATGAATTCTGTATTGGGCTAGTGTGTGTGTGTCAGAGAGAGAGAGAAGGATTTTGTAGTGGGGTAACTGTGTGTGAGAGAGAGAGAGAGCTGGATTCTATAGTGGGGTTGTGTATGTGTGTATATATGTGTCTGTGCATGTGTGAGAGAGAGAGCACTGTATTCTGTAGTGGAGTAGTGTGTGTGCGAGAGAGAGAGCGCTGTATTCTGTAGTGGAGTAGTGTGTGTGCGAGAGAGAGAGCGCTGTATTCTGTAGTGAAGTAGTGTGTGTGTGCGAGAGAGAGAGCGCTGTATTCTGTAGTGCAGTAGTGTGTCTGTGCGAGAGAGAGAGCGCTGTATTCTGTAGTGGAGTAGTGTGTGTGCGAGAGAGAGAGCGCTGTATTCTGTAGTGGAGTAGTGTGTGTGTGCGAGAGAGAGAGCGCTGTATTCTGTAGTGCAGTAGTGTGTCTGTGCGAGAGAGAGAGCGCTGTATTCTGTAGTGGAGTAGTGTGTGTGCGAGAGAGAGAGCGCTGTATTCTGTAGTGGAGTAGTGTGTGTGTGCGAGAGAGAGAGCGCTGTATTCTGTAGTGGAGTAGTATGTGTGTGTGTGTGTGTGTGTGTGTGTGTGTGTGTGTGTGTGTGAGAGAGAGAGAGAGAGAGAATGAGAGAGATGAATTCTGTAGTGGGCTAGTGTGTGTGTGTCAGAGAAAGAGAGAGAGAAGGATTTTGTAGTGGGGTAACTGTGTGTGAGAGAGAGAGAGAGAGCTGGATTCAATAGTGGGGTTGTGTATGTGTGTATATATGTGTCTGTGCATGTGTGAGAGAGAGAGCGCTGTATTCTGTAGTGGAGTAGTGTGTGTGTGCGAGAGAGAGAGCGCTGTATTCTGTAGTGGAGTAGTGTGTGTGTGTCAGAGAGAGAGAGATAGATTCTGTAGTGGGGTAGTGTGTGTGTGTGTGAGAGAGAGAGAGAGAGAGAGAATGAGAGAGAGATGAATTCTGTAGTGGGCTAGTGTGTGTGTGTCAGAGAAAGAGAGAGAGAAGGATTTTGTAGTGGGGTAACTGTGTGTGAGAGAGAGAGAGCTGGATTCTATAGTGGGGTTGTGTATGTGTGTATATATGTGTCTGTGCATGTGTGAGAGAGAGAGCACTGTATTCTGTAGTGGAGTAGTGTGTGTGTGCGAGAGAGAGAGCGCTGTATTCTGTAGTGGAGTAGTGTGTGTGTGACAGAGAGAGAGAGAGAGATTCTGTAGTGGGGTAGTGTGTGTTTGTGTGTGTGTGTGTGTGTGAGTGTGTGTGAGATGGATTCTGTAGTGGGGTAGTGTGTGTGTGTCAGAGAGAGAGAGAAGGATTTTGTAGTGGGGTAACTGTGTGTGAGAGAGAGAGAGAGCTGGATTCTATAGTGGGGTTGTGTATGTGTGTATATATGTGTCTGTGCATGTGTGAGAGAGAGAGCGCTGTATTCTGTAGTGGAGTAGTGTGTGTGTGCGAGAGAGAGAGCGCTGTATTCTGTAGTGGAGTAGTGTGTGTGTGTCAGAGAGAGAGAGAGATTCTGTAGTGGGGTAGTGTGTGTTTGTGTGTGTGTGTGTGTGTGAGTGTGTGTGAGATGGATTCTGTAGTGGGGTAGTGTGTGTGTGTGCGAGAGAGAGAGAGCGCTGTATTCTGTAGTGGAGTAGTGTGTGTGTGCGAGAGAGAGAGCGCTGTATTCTGTAGTGGAGTAGTGTGTGTGTGTCAGAGAGAGAGAGAGATTCTGTAGTGGGGTAGTGTGTGTTTGTGTGTGTGTGTGTGTGTGAGTGTGTGTGAGATGGATTCTGTAGTGGGGTAGTGTGTGTGTGTGCGAGAGAGAGAGAGCGCTGTATTCTGTAGTGGAGTAGTGTGTGTGTGAGTGTGTGTGAGATGGATTCTGTAGTGGGGTAGTGTGTGTGCGAGAGAGAGAGATTTTTGTGCTGCTCTTGTTTGGATAAATAATTTCATAGTACAAACATTGATACATAGAAATCTTAAACGCCTAAAGCTTTCTCTTTTCTGATTCTACACAGGTGATATCCCAGCATGTTTGTCACCTTTCTTAGCCTAATTGGTAAGTCGTTTTCTAGTTTATTTCCTTTCAAAGTATCTATTAGAAGGAGACAGAGCACCCAGAGCCTGGTGGAGCTCCCGGAGCTGCCTCTCCCGGACCTCTGAGTTTGACACCAGCCCCAGGCTCCCACCTCTGACATCCCTAGGTCTTTCTGAAGAGTTTTGTAGAAAACTCACTTATGGTAGAGACTCAGAATGTCACAGAATAGACAGAGCTGGAATGGATGCTGAGTGGTTGGCTTGTCCTTTCCTCAGCTCCAGGCAGGATTCCCTGTGGCCAAACAATCCCAGACAGACAAGGGTCTGTCCTTCTCCTAACCTCCTCCAGTGACGGAGATTCCCGCTGACCCCCTCCCTCCCAGTGCCTGAAGCCCCTCACAGTCAGATGTTTCTTCCTAATGAGCCACCGAAGTCTGCTCTGCTGGAATTTAATCCGATTCCTCCCTGACCTGTCCCTGTCTAGAGATAGCAAACAAGTGACTTTCGTCCTCCTTATAGCTAAACATTATGTATCTGATGCCTGCTCTCCTGACACCCTCGAAATACCCCCAAGTCCCTCAGACTCCCCTCACAGCTCCTGCTATCTCCGCCTTTCATCACTTTTCTCGTTTCCCTCAGACTTTATGCAAATCCTCCAGGGTCTCTTTGAAGTTTGGGGTTCAAACCTGGAGGAAGGACTCCTGAGCACTGAGAAGCCTCCAATCTCCCCCTCCTCATATACAGACCTTCTGCTTGCAGGTTGTAGGATTTCCTCTCCTGGCTGGTGATGAACCCCACAGCAGCGCCTCGGTGCAGCAGAGATCAGACTTTTGCCCAGGGCTGAATGTGTCTTTTCTCTCTCTTTTCTCTCAGTGTGTCTCGGGGGAAGGTTTCTCCTGGCAGACGATGGTGAGTCTCTGAGCAGTCACTTCCACATCCCCTGACAGATTTCTTCTGGCAGGAGTCAGCCCTGAGTCCCAGCTGATGTTTCATGGCCGGGATCTGCACCTTATCCAGCCCAGGGACCTCTGTGCCAGTCTCTGAGTCTCCTTCTCTGGCTAATTACTCTTCTTTCTTCCCAAAATGTGGCCATTTTTATGACAGAAAATATGAAAGTGCTTCTTCTATTTTATCAGCTCCCTCATTGGCTGCCTAATAATAAGTAACACAGAGGGGCAGTCCTGGTGGTTGTGGCCCTGGTGGGGGGTGAGGCAGAGCCAGAGGGAATGAGAATCACATCGGAAGCCAACAACAACCAGGCCTGGACTTCCCTTCAGATCCTTGCAAAGCTTCCCCACATCTTAAGATCCTTTTCACTTTGGAGTTAATCCTTTTAAAGAAGGAGTCTGCTAAAACTTCATTTCATTTCATTTCATTTATAAAATTTATTAATTGCCTAACACTGTTAGGCCTAGGCGATAAACAAAGTACACATACATAATAAAAGCAACACAAACTAAAACAAATACAAATAGAATAGTTTCATAGAAACAACCTAATAAAAATTATCTGATATTCAGTACCTTATTCATTAAATTGTTCAAGTATTACCTTTAACAATTATACACACGATTCAGCAAATATTCCTTAAAGGCAGTTTTGAATTTTTTGACATCTTCAATAGATCTTAGTTCATAAGGAATCATATTCCAGCAATTAGGTGCCGCTATGGAGAAGGATGTTTCTCTTGTGTAGTGTAAATGGGCTAATCTCACTGATGGGACTTCGAGTAAATTAAGTTGTGAAGACCTAAGTGCTCTAGCTGGCTTATGGATCCGAAGTAAGGCGTTAAACCAAAAATCAGAGGAAGACGCGCGTAATTTAAAAATAGTCATTCCTATCTTAAAAATTAAACTTCTCTTTTCCCCTGAGATGCTGAGTGAGGGAAGAGACCCCCAGCCTGCTTAGGATATCGAGCGGGGACACTGGGAAAGAGGATCCTCATCCCATCAGCTGCATGCATGAGGGGCACAAAGTATTTTATGCAGAGAAATCCCCTGAACTCATTTCTGTGCTCATAGCAACACCAAGCAGGAGCTGGGATGGATTTTGGGAAAATATACTCCATGGCACCTGGTGGTTTTGTAGGAAAGTTTATCGATGCTGAACTCTGCTGTTACCCCTTTATCATTGGGGATAAGGGAAAAGCCCTGCCAGGAGCTCCTTCATCTCTGCTGTTTCTGTATTACAGATCGTCCCGAGGCTCCGACCATCTCCTTAGCTCCGCAGTATGATGTGTACATCCCAGGAGAGACGGTCACTCTGAGGTGTGAGGCCCCCAGGACTTCCAGTGTCACAGGATACCAATTCTATAAGGGAGGAAGTGAAGTGCCTGGGCTAGGAGACGCTGCTTCAAACCATCATACAATGTCCATCCCTGATAAGGAGAAACGAGTGTCCTTCTCCTGTGCCTACTGGATACAAAAGTCAGGACGAGGGATCAGATCCCCCCGGAGCGACCCCGTCTCTCTCATTGTCACAGGTAGGGGAAGCTCCACTGAGCCCTGCAGGTTTCTCTCCCTTTCTAATCAGTCTCCTGTGCAGTTATTCCTCCAGTGTCCTATTTCCAATTTCTAAAACATTGATGGAAACGAGAGACAGGACAAGAATTTCTCCCAGAGGGCAGAGCTGGGTGACTCCAGAATCCCAGTCAGAACCGGGGCAAATTGAATATAGAAACTTCATCTCTGCCAGCAGGCGCCCAAGAGAATATTTGCAGGGCATTGTGGGGTGAAAGCTGCAGCCTGGGATCCTCACCCTGTTTGCAGGACAGAGAGATCCCATGGGGCCCTTCATTTGGGAAATCTGCAGACTCAGCAGAGTCTAACGCATATCAGATGATGTAAAAGCTGCACACGGTTACAGGTTCTACCTCTCTCCTAAACTCTAATCCCAAATCCTACAAAGCCCAGACCCAGGAGCTCCTTCATCTCTCCTCTTTCTGTATTACAGATCGTCCCGAGGCTCCGACCATCTCCTTATCTCCGCAGTATGATGAGTACATCCCAGGAGAGACGGTCACTGTGAGCTGTGAGGCCCCCAGGACTTCCAATGTCACAGGATACCAATTCTATAAGGGAGGAAGTGAAGTGACCGGGCTAGGAGACGCTGCTTCATACCAGCATACAATATCCATAGCTGATAAGGGGAAACGAGTGTCCTTCTCCTGTGCCTACTGGATACGGGGGTCAGGACGAGGGATCGGATCCCCCCGGAGCGGCCCCGTTTCTCTGTCGGTGGCAGGTAGGGGAAACGGCACTGAGGTCTGGAGGTTTCTTTCTGTCTGATACGGTTATTCCTCCCGTGCAATGTTTCTGATTTCTACAGAAGTGATGAAAGGTAGAAATCTGAATAAGAATATCTCCCTGCCTGGGAAGTGGGGTGTCTGGTGACCTCAGAATCCCAGTCAGAACAGAAGTGACTTTAATCTATTAAACCAGCGTCAGTGCTGTGTAACAGCAGTGAGAATCAGTCTTTAGGTTATAAAGTTACAGTTACAGGCTCTGCTTCTCTCCTGAGCTCTGATCCCAGGTCCTGGAAAGCTCAGATCCCAGGGGCACCTTCATCTCTGCTCTTTCTGTATTACAGATCCTTCTCGGCCTCCGACCATCTCCTTACGTCCGCAGTATGACGAGTACATCCCTGGAGAGAAGGTCACCGTGTGGTGTAACCCACCCAGGACTTCCAGGATCTCACGAGTTATATTCTATAAAGATGGAGTAGAAGTCACTGGGACACAGGGCACTTATTCATACTGGTATACAATAGATGCCATCCATAAGAGGGATGCAGGGTCCTATTCCTGCCAGTACTGGATACGAGAGATCAGCTCCCCACTGAGCACCTCCGTCTCTCTCAGGGTGACAGGTAAGGGAAGCCGCGCTCCCGTTCTCAGGTCCCTCCCTTCCATTTCCCTGGGTAATATCAGAAATAAGGAGGGATCTGCTCTGTACTGCAAATCATTTATAGACACTGATGCAACTCACCGCAGAATTTTAACAGTAAACAAGGGAAAAGGGGATTGAAAGAGCCTCCTCAGGCTGCGAGCATCTCCTTATATCCTCACTATACAGTGTATGTACCTGGAGACTCTGTTACACTGAGGTGTGAGGTCCCCAGCGCCTCCAGGGTCCCAGGATACCAATTCTATAAGGGAGGAAGTGAAGTGACCGGGCTAGGAGACGCTGCTTCGTACCAGCATACAATGTCCATCCCTGATAAGGAGATAGGAGGGTCCTTCTCCTGTGCCTACTGGATACGGGGGTCAGGGCGAGGGATCGGATCCCCCCGGAGTGACCCCGTCTCTCTCTCGGTGACAGGTAAGGGAAGCTGTGCTGGTCTCCCCTGATCTGTCCCTTCCATTTCCCGGGATAACATCAGAAATAAGGAGGGATCTGCTCTGTAATCCAAGCCTTTTCTGATCTCCCTCGCAAGAGGATTAGTTACACTCAGAAAGGCAATGGGCCTGGATAGATGGTGGGAGGGGCATTTCTACAGGTATTGGGGTAATTTTTTAAAACGTTCAAGCTGGGAGTTAGGCATCTACACCCCACCTACTGAATTTACCCCTTCTGAACAGCTTCTAGCCAATTTTCTTTCATTACGCGGCTGTTATTTAGCCATTCAGTTTGTAGACATTCCCGTCGCTGTGGTCTGGGTGGTGGTGCGGGGGGGGGGGGGGGGGGGGGGGAGTCAGCACCAGCGGGTTAAGTTTAGCCGGCTCTGTCCATGGGCAATGATAGCAGGTAGGGTTGACAAATTGCTTCAGATTTTCAGGACAGATTGATCCAGTCCTGGTTTTACCCCATTGCATGCTGGGTCTTACTCTGTTTCTCCTATTGCATTCCCTAAGACAAGCATTCAGGGGAGTAAAACCAGGAATGGACCAACCTGAAAATCTGGAGTCAGTTGGCAACCCTATCAGCAGGGCTTAAATCGAGATTTAGCTGCAGCGGAAACATCGCCCAAAGTTGGTGGATCCCAATATTGTACCTGCTGTTGCTGCTTCTGGAGGCTACACACTGACTCCATCAGAGAAGTCAGCAAAAGGAGCTTATCCTTCAACATATAACGTATTTTAAATACAGGTGATCCAAATATAAACATTAAACTAACTACCGATGCAGGAAACTTAAGAATCATCATTGACAGTGAGCTGAATCTAAAAACATGTTACTACAAAATTAAGAGAAGGGTATTTTAAATTACTTACTCTAAGGAGACTAAAACCACTTTTAACTCAAAATAATTTTCGTACAGCTCTGCATCTTTTAATATTTTTTTATATTGACTACTGCAATTCCTTATTACTTGGACTCCCAAATAATACGCTATGACTGTCACAAATAAAAAAAGGGTGGAGGGCTGTTGCTTGCTGCAAAAAAAGAATTGAAATTAATCTCACATTCTGTCCAGACTGCCCTAAAATTTGAAATTGGGCTTTTTAAATCCCCGCACCTCCAACTCTGTCTAGTTTATATACCCCCTGCATACTTGACAAAAATCCTTCTCCCATCATTCTGGGAGATTTCAACATCCATGTTGATGCCTTTCCTCTCTCACCCTCCTGTGAGACCTTTCTATCTGCCCTAAAAGCAATGGGCTACAATCAAATCCTATCAAACCCTACACATCAAGCAGGCCACACCCTAGACCTGCTATTCATTAATGATACTATCTCCCCAGGCATCCCCACCTACACTCCCGTTCCCTGGTCTGATCACCACCTTATACATAGCACCCTTGCCCTGCAACACACTCCACCACCTAAACTCCCTGAATGTAATACCTTACAGTTTCGCAAATCATGCTCTAAAGACGACCTTACTGATGCACTCAATAATGAATTACACAACATTGACCTATCTGACACTAATACTGCCATCACATCATGGAACTCTCTTACCAATAACACTGCCAATTAAATCTGCCCTTTACACACAAAAAAAATCAACCATTCCAACACGCACAAAAAATCTTGGTATACGCTTGAACCAAAAACGATGAAACGTACTCTCAGAAAACTAGAAAAAAATCTGACGTAATGACCCCTCACCCGCACAACTCAATAAATATAGATCAACCTTACATAACTACCGTGAACAAACCCTCAACACCAAAAAAGACTACCATGCAAAAAGAATTCATGATTTACAATTCAATTCAAATGCTCTCTTTGCTTGCGTAGCTGAAATGACTAAAATCACCCCTCCGAAGATGCCAAAAACAAGAGTGAAGAATTAGCCAAATTCATTCATGAGAAAATAGCTAAAATCATGACATGTTTTCCAAACAACAATCTCCCAAGCAAAACTATTCCACGAAATCCCCATACCTCTTTCAACACCTTCGATCCCACAGCCTCTTTAGAAATCGAAACCACCATAAAAAAAATGAAACCTGCCACACACCCCAGCGACACCATACCAACGAAATTGCTTTTGACCATCCCTGAAATTATAGCACCTCCAATCGCCAACATTATTAATTGCTCCCTTGCATATGAAGTCCTCACCTCTCTAAAACAAGCGATCATTAAACCTATACTGAAAAAAACCCAAAGCTGATGCCTCCAACCTCACTAATTACCGCCCCATTTCCAACCTCCCTTTTCTGGCGAAAATCCTAGAAAAAATTGTCAACACACAACTCACTGAATACCTAGAAAAACAAATTTCTTTCACCCTCACAATTTGGTTTGCGTAAGCATTTCAGTACTGAAACCCTACTTATCTCACTTGTAACTCCCTCCTCACTGGGCTAGACAAAGGGCAATCTTATTTACTAGCCATGATCGACATATCTGCTGCATTTGACACCATAAACCATAATATTCTCATCAACCATCTTAAGGAAATAGACAAAACAATTACACCCCTCCGTTGGTTTGAGTCTTACCTCCAAAGTAGGCGATATAAAGTCAATTTTGGAAACAAGGAATCGTAACTCTATAATCTAAACCATGGAGTCCCGCAAGGGTCCGCCCTCTCATCTACCCTCTTTAATATATACATTCTCCCCCTCTGTCACCTCCTCTCCGAGCTTGGCCTCATGTACTTCATATACGCTGATGAGGTGCAAATCGTCATCCCCATCATCGACTCCCTAAACAATGCCCTTAAAACCTGGGACACGGCCCTTACAGCTATTAGTGCACTCTTTACGAGCATCCACCTTGCCATCAACCCCAATAAAATGGAAATCATGCTTATCTCCCCCCAGAGAGGCAATATTATGGACACCTTGTCCCATACACAATACCCCGCAATCACCCTTGCGCAAAATGTTAAAAACCTTGGAGTGACCATAGACAACCAGCTAAATCTCAAAACACATATTAATAATACAATAAGAGATGGGTATTTTAAACAAACGTTGAAAACCTAAAACCACTACTCTATCAATGTGACTTCCGTACTGTCCTTCAATCCCTCATCCTTACAGAAATAGACTATTGTGCCTCCCTCCTTCTTGGCCTCGCTAAGGCCACCATACTCCCATTACAGAATGCAGCAGCACGCGTACTCACCAACACCCCTAGATCGGAACACATTCCACCCATCCTCAAAGACTTACATTGGCGCCCCATTGCTCAACGGATTAAATACAAAACATGTCCTTAATACATAAAACCCTATACACTGAAAACATCATCTGGCTCAGTAATGCCTTACACTTCCGCAAACACTCCAGACCCCCCAGAACACAACACGCTGCCACACTTCACACCCCCTCTCACAAAGCCACACTACTCAACACAACTGGAAAACGTGCCATGTCCGTAGCCGGGCCGTCAAATTGGAACAATATGCCCCCTGACCTCCATCAGGAATCATGCCCTACAAAGTTTAAACAAAAACTTAAAACATGGCTTTTCTTACAAGCTTTAACCTAATGTTCTTGCAACCTCACAACAGCAATGGACGTTTCCCCCCTGTCCCTCCTCTCAGCCCTTATTTCTTTAGCAAGGCCTTAATAATCTTCCTCCTAACCACTATAGCAGCAATCATCTGCTCATCTTTGTAACATATATTGTTTTTCTCTGTACTATGACCTTTCTTAAATGCATTTGCTCTGCTGCTTAATCTCTGACTTAACTAGTGAGTATTTTCTTATGCTTTCAACTTTTCTGTAGTTGTAATTAGCCTCTTTTTTGCTTTGTTATTACTCTACCTAGGTCAATTATTCAACTGTAAAGCATTGTTGCTACTCATTATTTTAATTGTAAACCAATGTGATGTTACTAAACGAATGTCGGTATATAAAAGCTGCAAATAAATAAATACTCCAAAATGCGGCTGCAAGAATACTAACGGGGCAAAAATGTCTGACCATATCCCTCCAATTCTAATTTCACTACATTGGTTACCTGTAAAATATCAGATCATCTATAAAGTTCTCTGCCTGATACACAGAGCAATATTCAGGGAGCAAACAGAAAGTCTGGCCATATCCCTCCAATTCTAATTTCACTACATTGGTTACCTGTAAAATATCGGATCATCTATAAAGTGCTCTGCCTGATACACAAAGCAATATTCAGGGAGCAAACAGAAAGTCTGACCATATCCCTCCAATTCTAATTTCACTACATTTGTTACCTGTAAAATATCAGATCATCTATAAAGTTCTCTGCCTGATACACAGAGCAATATTCAGGGGGAAAAGAGGAAGTCTGACCATATCCCTCCAATTCTAATTTCACTACATTTGTTACCTGTAAAATATCAGATCATCTATAAAGTTCTCTGCCTGATACACAGAGCAATATTCAGGGAGCAAACAGAAAGTCTGACCATATCCCTCCAAATCTAATTTCACTACATTGGTTACCTGTAAAATATCAGATCATCTATAAAGTTCTCTGCCTGATACACAGAGCAATATTCAGGGAGGAAACAGAAAGTCTGGCCATATCCCTCCAATTCTTATTTCACTACATTGGTTACCTGTAAAATATCAGATCATCTATAAAGTTCTCTGCCTGATACACAGAGCAATATTCAGGGAGGAAACAGAAAGTCTGGCCATATCCCTCCAATTCTAATTTCACTTCATTGGTTACCTGTAAAATATCAGATCATCTATAAAGTTCTCTGCCTGATACACAAAGCAATATTCAGGGAGCAAACAGAATGGTTAAATGCAGCAATTCATTTACATACGTCTCAATGTAACTACAGATCGACAAATAAAGGATTACTAATGGTCCCTTCAATACATACTGCACACCTGAGCGAGGTTAGATTCAGAGCTATATCTACTGTGGGCCCTAAAATAGGGAACTCATCAACTGAAAGTAATTTAAAAACCTTTAAGAAAGAATTAAAGACATGGCTATTTATGAAAGCATACGAGGAAGAAGAGCAGGAATGAAATTCCATAACATACAGATTATTTAAAAATTAGAAATCAAGTATTGACATGGAAAGTTTTAACACTAGTGATTTTTTATTTTGACTGATTTTATTTCGCTGTTTCATTTTATTTCTGTTTTATTTTTTAATTATCTTATGTTATATTAATAGTTTTATTTGGTTAAATCTTGGTATTTGATTTTAAGTTTTTGCTATTTATAATTTTATCTTTTTGTATTATCTGTTGGTTATAATTTTATTTTGCCTATATAATGTGTTTTCATTTAATGTTTTATGCTTTGTTATCCGTTGTGATAAAATACTGAACGATGGAATATAACACCAATAAATAAATAAAATACACCCAGAAGTACAGTTACCATTTGATTGTAATCCACCTTGAGACCATCTCGGATGGAGGATAATTCGTTTTAAATAAATAAATAAATAATATTTGCAGGAGATGCTAATCCAGTCCTGTTGTTCCCCATAGCCTGCATATGGAAGCCATGACTACAACTCCCAGCATGCAGTGGGGTAAAGCCGGGACTGGATCCTGTGCTGAGGAAAGGACATGCAGGAGCTGCTGTCACCTCTGCCAGTTTTATAGCCAGAAAGATATCCCAGCCCAGAGGAGGGATCCCAAACCCCAGAGTGAGCTGAGGGAGTGACAGTTTTCTGTGATTTTATTTGTATTATCCTCAGATCCGCTCTCATCTCCGACGCTGTCCCTGCACCCCCCGGATGGCAGGGTGTCTGAGGGGGGGGATTTAACCATGAACTGCACCGTCCCAATGAGAAACGAGAAGGTGACTGTGCATTTCTATAAAGGGGAGGAGGCTCTCTACAGCGAGGTCCTGGAGCCCCCAGGAGGTGAAGTTTCCTTCTCCATCAGGATCGGCCAAAGGAACATTTCCGATGCTGGAAACTATTCCTGCTCCTATGAAGCAGAGATTCGAGGACGGAGGCTGAGCTCCCCCCAGAGCCCTCCCATCCCCGTCAGCCTGAAAGGTGAGAGAAAAGCGCATTGCAAACGCCTCGCACCCAAATATTTTCCCCGCAGTAATCCTCACTGTAACCTCCTGATGGGGCCCACAGAATTGTGAGATGGTCTGGTGCCTGGATGACAGCACAGCGCCAGCCTCTCAGTAGGGTTCACTTACAGGTGGGTCAAGCAGAGGCAAGCAGAGCCCTCCTCAGGTGGGCAGGGAACCTAAACCACGTGAGTCTTCCCTCTACCAACCTCTCTGACTATCTCTGTCTCCAGCATCTCATATCAGTAGATAAAATAGGGACTCCCTCTGAAGATATATTCAAAGGAAACAACTTTCAGCAGTCAATGTTACAAGTTCCCCCGCTCCCAGAGCCAGATTGTAGCAGCATCAACGTCCATAAACAGCTTATTGGCAAAACGTTACTATTACAACTCTTTCTTTCAAACTGCTACCAAATATCTTTCCCACTTCACAGAATATCACTTTTACATTTGCTACAATTAAGTTCTAGAATAGCAATCCAACATAAGATCATCAGTGCCTTGAGGAGTTGGCAGCCGTTTCCCCAAATTCCCCAGCTCAGGCCTCTCTGGAGCACCTCACTCCCTGCTCTTCCATCACGATTGGACCTCGGTCTCTCCACGGTGACCTGCACCACTTGCCCATTCCTTTAGGGACACAGGATGAATCCTTTCTTCCCCCCCTCACATCTGCTTCTCCGATGGTGAGAAATAAACCTTTGGCATTGGCCCCTCTTGGGGAGAGGCCCCCCCCCCGGGTCCCCCTCGCCCTCTGTGAGTCCCTGTGATTTCCTGACGACAAACGTCAAACTCAGGATCTCTCTCCGGACAGACTGCAGCCCCTTGTCTCTTCCTTCTGGGATTTTCCCCTTGGATATTTCCATTTGAAGGCAGAATAACTCTCAAAGCACTTTCTGTCATCCTTTCTAAATGTCTTTTCATAACTGTTATTGTTGACTGTATGTGATGTAAGCTGCCCTGCATTCCCACTGCTGCTGATTCTCCCCAGGACCCTCCGGCCCCTCCTTTTCTCAAGAAGCTCTCCTTCTCCCCACAGCTGCAAGGTCACCTTGGGTTTGGATTGGAGCTGGAGCTGGGCTGGCGCTGGTTTTCCTCCTGGTGCTGGTGCTGCTTCTGTTCTGGATTTTGGTTTGTAAGAAAGGTACGGACATGACCTCTCCCTCCTCATCCAGGTTCCCTTATTTCCTAGTTGTCTGTCATCCCTAATCCTACTAAATGGATTAACTCATTAATTAATCCTGGGTCTGTTCAGGAAACCCTACTGTTTTACATTAGCTTTATCCACGGACACTGCAGGCACTTGGAGTAGATGCCCAAGCCTGTTTTTGAAGGCTTCAGATGTGTCCTCTTGTCTTTTCCGTTTCATATGTGAGAAATACCCGCGCCATACATTGAACTTTCAAGTCTGATAAAGCATTGGCAGAATACCCAAGTCTTCTTCTGAGGTAGAAACATTCCCAGCTGACTCTGATCTTTCCTCTCTAGATTCACCAATCAGACTCCACTGAACCACTTCTTCACTGCACGTTTTGAATCTTTTCTATATATTTTTCTAAAATTAGGAACACCAAACCAGCCATGGAAGGAGGGACTTGATGAAGTGTAATAACTCTCTATCTCAGTAGCTCTCTCTGTACACAGGGGTACAACTGAAGGGTAGAAAGTACAGGTGGAAGTGTACAGGGTGGGGTAGAGCTGAGGGCCTCCTCTCTGGTTTGTTCACGAATGTTTCTACAATCATTTAATAAATAAGATTCCACAGCCTCTTTTTTTCTTTTCTACAATTCCTGTTTTAAGGAAAGTCAAGATCTCTGCGCCAGAAAGGGTGAGTTATGTTTGTTGCCACCAGATCATTTGAAGGGAAACTGTAATGGTGGGAACTGTCATCATTTAATTACAAAACAGCAATTTTACTGACTCCTACTATGCATGATAGTGCACATCTGGAGACTTGGATTCCAATCCCATCACTGCCACCAACTCAGGGTCACATCCAGAAACCCATCTTCCTATCCCAGTGCTAATATTAAGTCTCTGTGACACCCAGAGATCAAACTCCCAATCCAAGAGACTACCAAGAGACTGGGACATGCAGAGAGACCCAACTTCCAGCCCCACCACTACCACAAACTCATTGTTACGTGCAGAAACCCAGCTGCTGTTCCCACATTTGCCACCAACTCACTGTGTGATGCAGAGACCCAGCTTCCGATTCTATATCTGCCACCAACTTACTTGTGCCATCTAGAATTCCACCTTTCAAACCCACCACTAGTCTGCCACCAGCTCCCTGTGACACCAGAAACACAGCTATCAATCCCATCACATTCAATTTACAAAGTTATAATCTGAGTTTGGCTATTAGCACTTGTGTCAAAATGGTAAGTCTTTGTCTATAATATATTTTATGTTTGATTTTATGGTTGTTTTAATTGTAACTTGCTTAGGATATTATATAGGTGAGTCTTAAATATTTTAAAGTAAATTAAAATGAATTAGAGCCATCAGCTCACTGTGACACCCAGAAACTCAGCTTCCAATCCCACCTATGCCACCAACTCGCCATGTGATCCAAAAACCCAGCTAAAAATCCAATCGCTGCCATCAATTCGCAGTGTGGCACTGAAATCCAGCTTCCAATCCCAGCACTGCCACCAGTTCTTTGAGTCTCCTTAGTTACTATGTCACACAACTGTGCAGCTTTAGCCCACTGTGGGAAGTTATGGTGTGGGTTTTATTTTAATGTTCATTGTGGTTCTCTTTGTTTCCTCTCAGGGATGACCCCAGTAAAAGAACTGATGCAATGACCTGTACGTATTATTTCTGTTTGCTAACTCTAACTGATATTTCTGTAACATTAATTTAGCACGTTACACAGGCAGAATCCCACACCTGGCCTCTGACCCTAACCCCCAATCCTCTGCATCACTTTTCCCATCCCTGAACCAAAGTCCCTATCAGGGAATCTTGCACTCTGCTGTCCATCCTGTGCCTGTCCTCTCTCAGGGGAGGCACGTTTTATTACAGTTAAATTCATTAGAAAATTACACCCCTGAAATCTGTTTAATTTGTCCTGTCTACCAGAAAAGCAATCAAGAAGTTTAATTTTGCCATGTTACCTTTTTCAAATTCTCTCTTTCTCTCCCTTTTTTCAAATACAGCCACCCCACACCGCCCACCTGAAGTAAGTATGAGATTACATGTCAGTGCTTTCAATTTAAGGGCATCTATAGTAACACAATGCAAAGCAACATTGACATTAAGGACAGGGCCATTGTAGGTGTATAGGGCACTCTGGTGAACCTTCGGCCATTAACCCCTCGCCCTCCCCTGGCTGTAGCTCCAGAATCACATTCCCTCCTACTGGCAGTATTGACTCTGGACTCTTGCACTACTGGAATTTTGCCACCTCCAAAATGTTGACACTTCAGGTGACTGCCTAGTTTTCCTACTGGAAGTGCCTCCTTTTAGATATATGCTTGTAATTCTGTGAAGACCAACAAGTTCCTGCTGGTATTAGTTTAACTAATCAAGTCAACTACTTGGACAACTAACCCAATGCGTGATAGAGGAGATAATTATTCACCAACTCAAATTGTACAGGCAAGCAACATGAAGCCATTAAACTAAACTTCAACCAGATAACTAAATCAATCAGCCCAGCAGAAGGAATCCCAAATCATCCAATCAAGCTAGCTCATGCAACTCGCCAACCAAGACAAAAAGATACTGAAACAGCTGGCACAAGACAATTCTAATCCTCTAATTCCACTTACAAACAAATCAAAGAAGAACTCAGATAATCCACCACCCTGGTAAAAGAATAAGTCAATAAACCCATCCATCTAATGATGCTACAAAACTAGTAATGTAAATTATTAACCAAATAAATAACCCAGATCATTTATCAACCAGATTTACCATCTCAGTTAATACATAAACTATGCAGCTAAAATATCTCATTAACCAACCAATTAACCCCTAAATTCATCAAAATGCATGATTAACGCATTGATAAAAAAAAAGGGCATGTTTAGGATTATATACCACTTTGCATTGCATGGTGCAGTAAACTTATTGCATCCTGCAATAACCTCTATTTTTCATGAGAGGAAAAAAGGTGTAATTAAAACCGTGTGATAGCACCCCTCATTTTCCTAAATCCCGCCCAAACTCCTCCCCAATCCCGTCCCTCCCAAACATTTGCATTCGTGCCATACATTGGTGTTCTTTTCGCATGCGTTATGATGTTAACGCGTGCGTTAACGCCATAACACATTTTGATGAATGACTCTAAACCAAAGCAATCAGCCAAACAATAAATTCAACTAATCAACAAACAATCCCAATAAAGCAATTCACTGAAGCATGCAATTGAGCTGAGTACCGAAATAATCAAGAGAAGCAAGCTAACTGTTTAGCCAGCCAGCGAAGGTAATCAACCCAACTGCTCTTCGTCTGGCAGCCAACACAAGTGTACAAGATCCATTACTGTTTACAGTTTCATGCACGTCTCCTATCTTTCACTGCAGGAGGACAGGATCACTTACGCCTCCCTGGTCCACTCCAGCTCGGAGTCCCATCAGCAGAGCTGTCCAGCAGCACCCGAAAATCAAACACTGTACGCTGCCGTGAAAGTCTAAGCTCTTTGTACAGCAGATCAGAGAATACTGGGTATGAACGGAAATCGATCCATCAGCATAGCAGCAGCCAAGCGATCAGTTACACCTTAAGGGATACATTTTTCCAAGGGAAACAGTCACTCACGCGTGCAAAGTTAGGCGTGTGAGTAAGTTTATGGGCACAGGAAGTGGGATCGATTTCCAGTCACTATTGAGGACCCTGAAACGAGATCTGCTGTGATTAGTTAGAGGCCCAAGCACCCGGTGCAGTGAGGTCTGCATGATTTAGGCATCCGGTGTATGGGAACAGCTCCGTGCATTCAGCTGTGAGACCAGATCCTCTACAACTCCCACACGTTAGGGGAGGTCAACCTTAGATGCTTAACTGGTTTCTTTGAAAATGGGAACCAGAACGTTTTTACAACCAATTTTTATATTTTATGTGGGGTAGGTTGAGGGTGTAGGAAGGGGTAATTATGGACCTTCTAAATGACATTAACTGAAGCCCCTTCAAGGCTTGATGCTACCAAAATATTTGAGGGGGGGGGGGGGAAGGGAAGGGGTGAATGGCTGCTTATACTTCCTCTTAAAAAGTGGGATCTCATTTCTTTTAAAGTGTGAAAATCCTGCTTTTCTGCTTACTAGTCTGTGAGCATAGCCTAGTGGACATTTTAGCTAACTGCAGTGTGCGGTTCTACCCTTGGCCTTCTATTCCTTGGACCACTGCTGTCGTTGTCCGGACTGAAATAAAGGGAGCCCCAGAAAGCCAAACTGAAAGCATCTTCCATCTCTGTGTCTTCTCTCAATGAGATGAACATCTCTGTAGCTCATAGCCATGGGCTGGGCCTGTGCTCTCCCCGACTCATGGGCCAGGAGCTTCCCTATCCACTGTGGCAGGACGTTCCTGCTTCTTCCGGTGCCCGGCTGAGCTTAGCTGCTGTTCCCTTCACACGGGGCTGAGAAGCAATCTGCCTGCCTCTGCAGGAACCTGTGCCTCACACTGACAGCTCACCATGAAAAGTCCTAGTGCAGCCCAAGGTAGAACCTGTGCCTCACACTGACAGCGCACCATGAAAAGTCCTAGTGCAGCCCAGGGTAGAACCTGTGCCTCACACTGACAGCTCACCATGAAAAGTCCTAGTGCAGCCCAAGGTAGAACCTGTGCCTCACACTGACAGCGCACCATGAAAAGTCCTAGTGCAGCCCAGGGTAGAACCTGTCCCTCACACTGACAGCTCACCATGAAAAGTCCTAGTGCAGCCCAGGGTAGAACCTGTGCCTCACACTGACAGCGCACCATGAAAAGTCCTAGTGCAGCCCAGGGTAGAACCTGTGCCTCACACTGACAGCTCACCATGAAAAGTCCTAGTGCAGCCCAGGGTAGAACCTGCGCCTCACACTGACAGCGCACCATGAAAGGTCCTAGTGCAGCCCAAGGTAGAACCTGTGCCTCACACTGACAGCTCACCATGAAAAGTCCTAGTGCAGCCCAGGGTAGAACCTGTGCCTCACACTGACAGCGCACCATGAAAAGTCCTAGTGCAGCCCAAGGTAGAACCTGTGCCTCACACTGACAGCTCACCATGAAAAGTCCTAGTGCAGCCCAGGGTAGAACCTGTGCCTCACACTGACAGCGCACCATGAAAAGTCCTAGTGCAGCCCAAGGTAGAACCTGTGCCTCACACTGACAGCGCACCATGAAAAGTCCTAGTGCAGCCCAGGGTAGAACCTGTCCCTCACACTGACAGCGCACCATGAAAAGTCCTAGTGCAGCCCAGGGTAGAACCTGTGCCTCACACTGACAGCTCACCATGAAAAGTCCTAGTGCAGCCCAGGGTAGAACCTGCGCCTCACACTGACAGCGCACCATGAAAGGTCCTAGTGCAGCCCAAGGTAGAACCTGTGCCTCACACTGACAGCTCACCATGAAAAGTCCTAGTGCAGCCCAGGGTAGAACCTGTGCCTCACACTGACAGCGCACCATGAAAAGTCCTAGTGCAGCCCAAGGTAGAACCTGTGCCTCACACTGACAGCTCACCATGAAAAGTCCTAGTGCAGCCCAGGGTAGAACCTGTGCCTCACACTGACAGCGCACCATGAAAAGTCCTAGTGCAGCCCAAGGTAGAACCTGTGCCTCACACTGACAGCGCACCATGAAAAGTCCTAGTGCAGCCCAGGGTAGAACCTGTCCC
Organism: Rhinatrema bivittatum; assembly: GCF_901001135.1. Classification (NCBI taxonomy): domain Eukaryota; kingdom Metazoa; phylum Chordata; class Amphibia; order Gymnophiona; family Rhinatrematidae; genus Rhinatrema; species Rhinatrema bivittatum. The sequence continues at coordinate 9,099,052 of NC_042630.1, forward strand.
TCACACTGACAGCTCACCATGAAAAGTCCTAGTGCAGCCCAGGGTAGAACCTGTGCCTCACACTGACAGCGCACCATGAAAAGTCCTAGTGCAGCCCAGGGTAGAACCTGTACCTCACACTGACAGCTCACCATGAAAAGTCCTAGTGCAGCCCAGGGTAGAACCTGTGCCTCACACTGACAGCTCACCATGAAAAGTCCTAGTGCAGCCCAGGGTAGAACCTGTGCCTCACACTGACAGCTCACCATGAAAAGTCCTAGTGCAGCCCAGGGTAGAACCTGTGCCGCACACTGACAGCTCACCATGAAAAGTCCTAGTGCAGCCCAAGGTAGAACCTGTGCCTCACACTGACAGCGCACCATGAAAAGTCCTAGTGCAGCCCAGGGTAGAACCTGTCCCTCACACTGACAGCTCACCATGAAAAGTCCTAGTGCAGCCCAGGGTAGAACCTGTGCCTCACACTGACAGCGCACCATGAAAAGTCCTAGTGCAGCCCAGGGTAGAACCTGTGCCTCACACTGACAGCGCACCATGAAAAGTCCTAGTGCAGCCCAGGGTAGATCCTGTGCCTCACACTGACAGCTCACCATGAAAAGTGCTAGTGCAGCCCAGGGTAGAACCTGTGCCTCACACTGACAGCTCACCATGAAAAGTCCTAGTGCAGCCCAGGGTAGATCCTGTGCCTCACACTGACAGCTCACCATGAAAAGTCCTAGTGCAGCCCAGGGTAGATCCTGTGCCTCACACTGACAGCTCACCATGAAAAGTCCTAGTGCAGCCCACGCTGGTTCTTTCTTTATTTTATTGCTCTGGGTCACAGTATGGACTATAGCAGTGGTTCCTAAACCTATCCTAGGGTTCCCCCAGCCAGTCAAGTTTTTGGAATATGCACGAGATAAATTTGCATATAATAGAGGCAGTGCATGCAGATCTATCTCATGCATAATTATTGTGGAAATCCTGAATACAGATTGACTATGAGGAGACCATCAAGACATGATTGGGAACAACTGGGCTACAGGATTAAGCAAATCTGAAAAGAATGGTTTCCTCACTGCAACACACACATATATACACACACACACACACACACTTCGTTTTCAGTGAGAGGTTACCCCTCTAGCTGAATGCAAGGCTCAACAAAAAAAATATATCCTAATAGCAAAATAAATAAATAAATCGAAGCTTAAAAATTATTGAATCATAAACCAATAAAATGAATCCAGAGGAAAGCATATTAAAGCAAGCTATAAACTATGAGAACCAAAGCAGTATAATAAAAGCATGTCAAGTTAGATAAGACTAATACAATCGATGAAGAAACAACAAGGTAAAATAAACAAGACAATACAACACTTAGGTTCATAAAGGCAACTAAAAGAAAAAAGTCAATCTTTTTTGTTTGTTTGTTTGAATGTACTGTAGAGATTTCCATAATTTCGGCCCTGTTCCAGAGAAAGTCCCCCGCCCCCGAGTCTGTCCCTCTCCTTGTCCCCTCCCTTATCCGAGCAGCCCCTCCCTTCCCACCCTTAACAGAAAAGCAGTGCAGAGGCGAAGATCTGTCCGGACTGTACTCGGCTCCTCAGAGGAGAACCATGCTCCAATTAGCAGGAGCCCTGCCATCAAAGGTAAGACGTCCGGTCCGGTGCCTTCCTTTCAGGTCGTTACTAAATGCTTGTTGAAGCTCTGCAGAGAAATGAGAGGCATCTGGAGGCAGAGACCTCAGGAGTAGGTGGAGAAGAGCTCAGATGGGCTTCGCCAGGACCAGGAAGCCCCCCCCCCCCCCGATTATCAGAGCAATTCCTGGCTTCAAGCCCCCTAGCTGGGGGTTCGCAGTCCTGCTTTGCATTTTCTTGGGTTGCTGGGGGGTGGAGGGCAATTCTAACTCGGCTTGTCCCAGATGCCCTTGAGTCATTGGGCAACTAAGGGTATCTCAGGGGCCAAGGATGGTCCCGGGCCAGTCGTGACATCACAGCACCGGGTCCAAGTCCCTGAGAAAAAAAGCACATCCTGCACTTTGGAGTGCAGTTTCTCTCTGCAGTAACCGCACTGCTGGTTGACAAAGTGCTTCTTGGAGAAACCGAGGCAATGGCTTCCTTTTCTGTCCCGGTAAACGAAATGGGCCATGAATCACTTTTTCCCCTAAAATGTCATTTTAATTCCTGCGTGGAAGGGGCGGGAAGGGAGGACCGAGCAGCGTGCGCAGACCCCCATCTGCTCCCCGCCTGTTAGAATAAGACTTACCTTTCACTCCGTCAATGATCGCCCTTAAACCCCGTAACAAAAGAGAAAATGTTTGATTTAGCTCAGACCTTTCCAGCTGCGCGCTCCAGGAGAGCCACAAGGATATCCGAAAACCAGAAAAAGCAGCCGGTAAAGGATTTTCAGACCTTTCCTGTTCCTTCTTCTTGCACAGAATTCCCGGAGGAATTTCCGAAATGTTATTCATACGTTTGGCCGCAGGATAAAGCTGCGCTGAGGTAAGCGCCACTTTCCTGTCACGGGCGGGCGCGGTAACCACTTCACCCGCTGTTCGGAGAACTTAGCGCCGGATGTACGAAGCATTTTCCCCAGCACTGTGAGAAGTAAACCCTCAGCCGACCCTCTTAAGAACACCTGGCCTTGCAGCGCCGCACATCTGGAGCCGGCCTGGATACCGCTCCTCCCCACTCCCTTTCCGGAGCTGGTCGGGACGCTTCCACCGCGCTCCCAGCTCCCTTCGCCTCCTCTTTCCTCCCCTTTGTTCTGCAATGGCCCTTTCCTGTTTTTGACTTAGCGAGATCTGCAGTGGGAGGGGAGGAGAGGGGGGGGGGGCGCTGAAACTGGAAGGTGGTGAGGTCCAAAACAATGTCTCCTCGCAGCGTGAGCCCTAATCCCCCCCCTCCCACCACGGTCTGAAAGAGCCCTCCAACAGACTCTGAGAGAGACCCCCTTACAGGATAAGCGAAATCTGGCCCGTGCTTGGGACTCCCTGGGGACAGGAGAGGCAGACAGCCCTGGCTATCAGAGTAAAACAGGAGGAAGCCGCAGGGGCCGTCAGGAACAAGGAGGATAAACAGAGACCAGAGGCTTGTTCTGTCCTCTCTGTGACTGCCAGCACTATGTGTATAATATCACCTCCCATATAGCGCTGTCAGTGCTACATAAATATTGCACCTCCTATGTGCTACCAGCGCTATATAATAAATATCACATCGTGCAGCCAGCACTATGTGTATAATATCACCTCCCATATAGCGCTGTCAGTGCTACATAAATATTGCACCTCCTATGTGCTACCAGCGCTATATAATAAATATCACATCGTGCAGCGCCGCCAGCGCTATGTGTATAATATCACCTCCCATATAGCGCTGTCAGTGCTACATAAATATTGCACCTCCTATGTGCTACCAGCGCTATATAATAAATATCACATCGTGCAGCCCTGCCAGCGCTATGTGTATAATATCACCCTCCCATATAGCGCTGTCAGTGCTACATAAATATTGCACCTCCTATGTGCTACCAGCGCTATATAATAAATATCACATCGTGCAGCGCCGCCAGCGCTATGTGTATAATATCACCTCCCATATAGCGCTGTCAGTGCTACATAAATATTGCACCTCCTATGTGCGACTAACTCGTGCCTGTCAGTGCTACATAAATATTGCACCTCCTATGTGCTACCAGCGCTATATAATAAATATCACATCGTGCAGCCCTGCCAGCGCTATGTGTATAATATCACCTCCCATATAGCGCTGTCAGTGCTACATAAATATTGCACCTCCTATGTGCTACCAGCGCTATATAATAAATATCACATCGTGCAGCGCCGCCAGCGCTATGTGTATAATATCACCTCCCATATAGCGCTGTCAGTGCTACATAAATATTGCACCTCCTATGTGCTACCAGCACTATATAATAAATATCACATCGTGCAGCCCCGCCAGCACTATGAGTATAATATCACCTCCCATATAGCGCTGTCAGTGCTACATAAATATTGCACCTCCTATGTGCTACATAATAAATATCACATCATGCAGCCCCGCTAGCACTATGGAAATATAACAACTAACTCCTAAGGCACTGTCATCATTGTACAAATGTTAAGATCACATGGATAGTCTGCCAGCAAATAGAGTATCATTGTCAGCGCTATATAAATATAGCTCGGCCAGAGTTATCTAAATATAATATCACCATTCAAATTCCCTAAACCTCTGAAGCCCAGTGAATACCCTCTTGGAATCAGTAGTTTATGCTGAATTTTGAGATCTTTCTATCAATCGAGAGGGTACAAAGCTCTCCCTGTCGCAGTCTCACGCGTCAGGGCCGGTCACAGACCCCCCCCCTGCTAAGGCGTACCCTGCACTGCTTAATGGGGCAGGCACCCCCTGAGGACAGCAAATTTCTCTTTGTAAGAATTTATACAGACATTTTAAGAAACAAATCGTGTGTGTGTAGGGGTGTGTATGTGTGTGTGTGTGTGTGTGTGTGTGTTTGTGTGTGTATGTTTGTGTGTGTGTGTGTGTGTATGTGTGGGTATGTGTGGGTTTGTGTGTGTGGGTGTGTGTGTGTGTGTGTGTGTGTGTGTTTGTGTGTGTGTATGTGTGTGTGGGGGGGGTGTGTGTGTGTGTGTGTGTGGGTGTGGGTGTGTGGGTGTGGGTGTGTGTGTGTGTGGCGAGGGGGGGTTTAGATGTTTATAAAAGTTACAGGACGTGCCCCGTATGCCGCTGCCTCTGCTTGCTAACTCTGTGAGGTTTCCTCTCTGTGGCGCAGGCTTTCTCCCACGATGCTGCCTTCGGGAGCCGCCCTGGTCATAGGTGAGTCTGAGATCCCGTATCGCGCCCATCGGCTCCCACAGAGTGAACGTGCGAGAGGAGTCCGTGAATGGAAAGCCCATAGGAAGGCCAACTCTTGTCTCAAAGATTCAAGCATGGGCTTTGGCGCCGTATCAAGAAGTGAAGAGCTAGGTCAAGTTTAAGAGGCCCCAAAGCATTACAAAAAATATATAAATATATATGTAAAACTTGAAATGTAGTTGTGTTTTGTTTTTTTAAAGACTTCTCATAATCTGAAGCCCTGAGATGCAGTGTGGGTAGCTTGTCCCTAACTCTGGAACTGGTCTGACGTTTAAAACAGGGCTAGAGATGCTTACAGGGACCCCTCAGATCGAAGACATGAGGGAAATGAGTGACTGTACTTATGCACCTAACGCAGACTGCAGGAGTGGACGGGGTCAGAGGCAGGACCTAAAGTCAGACGAGTAAACAGTTAGGGATATTAGAAACGGGGCCTAAAATCCAGAGACTGGATGAGTGGATGGGGTCTGAAGACGGATGAGCGCACGTGGGTGAGGTTAGAGGAGTGGCCTAAAGTGAGACAACTGTAGGTGCGTTATAGGTGTGACCTAGTGTGCAATGAGTCTACGTGGGTGGGATCACATCAGACAGCCCACGTTCTTCCTTGGCTTATACTGAGTGTCTGAGCAGGGCCTACATCTGGCAGGAGACGTTGCGGCTCGTGTCCATGTATCTGGCTAGGCATCTAACCCAATAATCACAAGGGCGTGAAATCCATCCCCGTTCAGGATTAAGAAGTCTGGCATTAAAAGCTGATCTTGCTTCCTTTCTTGCAGTTTGCCTGAGTGGGCGCCTTCTCCTTGCAGTGAAAGGTCAGTAGAATTTATCCTTGGGGCAAGCTGGGACAGGGAGCTCCATTTTTCACCACTTCCTCCATCCTACACAGAGCTTGTGATGTCATAAAGCAGGGGGAGGTTTGTCAGCCAATCAGATCCAGCATTCTATGAGCTTCTCCCCCTCGGAGACAGCCATGTTGGAACGGGTGACACCACAAACTCTCTCTCAATAGGTCCATGCTGCTTATGATGTCATAACTGATATCAAATACACACACACATAATATGAAGCAGAGACCGTATTGTGTGTGTGTGTGTGTGTGTGTGCATGTGAGATCTGTGACACTGCCACTGGTGGGTTTCAGGGAAAATATTTCAAAGACAAGCAGCTAAAAGGTATTCAAAAATGCTACCTTAACAGGTGACATTTTAATTTAAAATATATATCTCTACATGGTAAAGCGTGGGTAATTATTTCTTTATAGCAATGGTCATCACCAACTGAAGCCAAGTCATCAGGATCAGGATGAGAGCAGCCCCGACGTTTGCTGGGACTTGTAGCTCCAAAGTTGCTTTCAGAAATTAGACCTATGAGTCTCAGAGATGCAATGGGAATAAAGCCAGGACTGGCATGGCCTATCGCTGATGACCTTGGGCCTTTTGGTGACCCAACATTTAGGTCACCTGAGAATTAATGGCATGCAGGGACCAACACCCCATCTCCCAGCCAATTACATTGCTTGGAATTGAACCTCAAACATTCCCCCCCCCCCCCCCCCATACCCACACACAGACACCCGCACATACCCACACACCCACCCACACACACACCCACACACACACACTTTGGGCCTAATTTTAAAAAGCATTTACTGGAGTAAGTGAGCTTTTGAAAATTGCTACAATATATGCCCTTGAATTGCCCATGGGATGTACTTGAGTACAATTTACATGTATAAATGCTTTTAAATTACATTTATGCGAGGAAATCCTTTGAATAATGGCCTTCGTTAAGGTGTGTTTTCTGCATTTTAATTTCTTTTCCTCCTTCCTGTCCTCTTGCCTCTCCACCTTGTCCCTTCAGCTCCCCCAGCCCCTCCCTCCGTCTCCCTCGCCGCCGGCTACACCGTGTACATGACAGGGGAGCCGGCCGTGCTGCGCTGCGAAGTCGCTGGGGCCCAGGGAGCGCGAGGGTACCAGTTCTACAAAGAGGGCAGAGAGGTCACCGAAGGTCACCGCACTCCCTCTCCGGGTACCTACTCCATAGCCAGCGTCAATAAGGGAGCGGCAGGGTCTTACTCCTGTGCTTACTGGACCCTGGAGGCAGGAGCAAGCGTCCTCTCCAGGGAGAGCCCCCCTGTGTCCCTCTATGTGATAGGTAAGGACCAGCTCTGAACCAACCAGCCTGAGGCGGGTACCTCTTATACCATAAGAGACAGCGCTCACGGAACATCTTATAGTCTAAAGCACCTATGGTCTAGCCCCAGATAAGATCTCTTATAATGAGAGATATGACTTGCAGAACCAATGAACCAATCAATATAGATTATACCACCAGATACATCATTCTCACTCCCTGTTCTTTTATTATAGAGCATCTATGAACTAAGTAGGATGCGATGCTATGTCTTATCCCATAAGAGACTGGAGTGCTTATTAACATAAAGCATTTTTAACTAGCCAGCATGAGATACCATCTCTTATCGACATAAGAGACATCGCTCACTGAGCCCAGTAACTTCTTGTAAAATGCTTCTGTTCCTGTAAACCTCACTAAATACTCTCTCTCTCTCTCTCTCTCCCCCCATCCACGCCTTCCCGCTCCCCCTGTCCCCAGATCACCTCCCCACCCCTCGCCTCTCCTTCGAGCCACCCAGCCCGGTCTACATCAGCGGGGAGCCCGTCACCCTGCGCTGCGCGCACCCTGAGGCCGACGGCGTCGTCGGATACCGCTTCTACAGGGACGACGCGGAAGCGCCGGTGGGGGGAGGCAGCCCCTCGGAGCCCACGTACAGGATGGCAGGCGCCAGGGAAGAGGAGGCAGGCTGGTACTCCTGCCTCTACCAGAGCGAGGTGCGGGGCAGGGTGATTCGATCCATGCGCAGCGCCCGACACTTGCTCGCCATCACAGGTAAGGCGGCCGCGCGGAAAGCACGGGGAAGGAGTTGAGTTCGTTTCGCAAAACCATTCATCCCAGACCATACCCCACCCCACCCCCCACCCCCCAAAAAATAAATAAATAACCAGGCAGAAGGCCTTCATGAATGAAGAGGGCAGCAAACAGGCAGATTCGCCAGTGTCCCGGACATGTCAACTTCTAACAAAAGGGAGGGGCTGGCACTCACATAAAATGCACAGACTCCCACTCAAAACAATATTTTTCCTGTTAAGTGTCGGCATAGTCGGGAAATTAGGTCTATGGGAGTGGAAATGTAAGTGCAGTAAGGGATGAAATGTACTTGTTTTTGGCGCAGAGAGCTGTATCCAGCGGCTGTTGATAATTCCCAAAGAGCCAGGCTGGTGTTCTGTGCCTCTCTCCCACCTCCGAGCCCACTCTGGGAACTGCCTCGTCGGAGGAGCTCCCAGGGACAGGGGTTCCCAGTCAGTCAGAGTTTCAGGCTCTCTGCACTGAAGATGCACCAGACAGACTGGCAGCTTCCCATGCCCTGCCCCCAGAGCCTGCAAGTGCAGCTCATCCACATTCATTGCAGGTAGCCTGAATACCTGAGGGGCAGGAACTACTGCCCTAGGCTCCTGAAGGGAGATTGCAGGTCAGTGGATCCACATCCTATTGATCCCAAAACTTCACCTCCAGAATCCAGGCCCCTCTGCAATTCTACGCGCTGTAGAGCAGGAGAGCCAGGCCCAATGCATCGCCTGCAGTTGAAAACTAAAGTGACCCTGACAAAGCCCAGGAACAAAATGACACCAACCTGGGGTAGCTGGGATGTGACCCCTCTCTCCTGCTTTTGTTTTTTTGTTTCCCCTCTGTTTCAGCTCAGCCGCCAGCCCCCTCCCTCACCCTGCAGCCAGCCTACCCCGTCTACATCACGGGCGAACCTGTGACCATGGGCTGCGCAAGCCCTGGACCTGCCGCGGTCACTGGGTACCGGTTTTACAAGGACGGGAGAGAGGTGACGGAGAGGCCTGGCGCCTCCCCCAGGGACTATGTCATCTCTGGGGTCTCCGGCCAGACTGCTGGAACCTATCGCTGCATTTACTGGACCGGGGAGAGAGGGCGGGACATCCCTGCTGTGCCGAGCACTCCAGTGGCGGTGGTTGTCATAGGTACATCAGAAGATCCCTGTCCATCTGTCTTTCTTTATGTCTGTCTCTTTATATTTGCCCTCTCTTGCTGTCTCCAGCCAACGTGACTTGCTGACTGAGGGTTGTAAATCCAAACCCAGTGACATAGGATGCACATGAAATGAAAGAGAGTGTGGGGCTGTCACTTAAATTCCTTCTTTCCTGAGCAGTAGGGTAGGAATAGGAAGCAAAATATTAAGTGTGAACAATAACACGATCAGGGATTTCCACTAGCTCTGCAGGGAAAGAACAAGCCATGTGGAACCCTCAGGCATGGTGTCAGAAGTGGGATCCCACACCTGACCTGAATGTTGGAAACAGGGTTGTGCAAAGGCCATCGAGCCCCCAAGCACTGGGAGGCATTTCTAATCCGAATCTCTCCTTCCCCAGACCCCCTGCGCCCACCTGCATTCTCCCTGACCCCGTCTGATGGGCGGGTTGGAGACGGTGAGAACCTAACCCTCGCCTGCTCAGCCCCTGCTGGCTCCGGAAATGTGCAGATGCTCTTCCTCCGGGATGGAGAGGTCGTCCACCGTGGTCAGTCGCCCAACAGGACAGAGAGGAACTTTAGGTTTTCCTTCCGGGCCATGAGAGGGAATGCCTCTCACGTGGGAAACTACTCCTGCTATTACGAGGCAGACGTACGCGGGAGGTTGCTGATTTCCCCTCAGAGCAGCCCCCGGCAGGTAACTGTGGAAGGTGAGAGGGGGCATTTGGGGGAAGGGGAGGTGGTTACCCTGCTTCTGGTGGCTGGGGGGAGGGCAGGGAAGAAGGAGACACATCCCCCACCACCGGAGGTGAAATCACCGGTGGAGGTAGAATTTACACTCGGCCCTCTGCAAATTATCTCAGGCTTGCAAATATGCGCGGAGGATAAATCTGGAGAAATGTCAGCGCGGACCCCTAGATGGGGCAGTGGGCTGGGGGGGGGGGGGGGGCGTTGGTATGCAGGTCCATTAATCACACGATCGGGCACCCGATACGCGTGGCACCGCTAACTCCCGCCCTCTTCCATGAATGTCCGACTCCGACTCTACCCACTTTCCTGCGTAATCCATTCGCTTGAACCACATTCTCCAGTTGCATCAATAGTAATTCTATTGGCAGTTTGCTGCATTGTTCTGCTCTGAATATTAATGACAATAATAACCTATAATGAGTATCTTTTATTGATTGCTTCAGTGCATTTCTTCCCAGCTGGATCCAAAGTGCTTTACAAATATTAAACTTGAGGGTCAGGCATGCAGCCACCTCTGTGGAGGCGAGGCTGGGCGGCAGTGCCTGGCAGGGGAGCAGGGTGGGGAGGGGCAGCGCTGGGGGAGGGGGATGGGGTGAAGCCATCACTGACAGGGACTGCATTTCCCTTGCAGCTCCGAAGCTCCTCTGGCTGGTGATTATCGGGCTCGGTGCCGGCCTCGGCTCGCTGCTTCTTGCCGTCCTGCTTATCCTCCTCTGCCGGGCACGGCTGGCCAGGACAGGTAGGGGCCCAGGGGTGCCGGGTTTGGGCTGGATCGGCGACTTCCAGGGCCCGGGCCAGCGGGCTCTGGTCACCTGCGGGCGCGGGGGATCTTACTCCCGACCTCTTCCGTCAAGGACTGAAGGAATTTACAAAATAACCGAGGAAGCATGAAAGCAACGTGAGCAAAGAAAGTAAAAACCTTACAAATGAAAAGAGATTTCCAGAAACCTCAAAATGCACAAGAGGCAAACTTTTCTCAGGGAAAGGAGGAGTAGAACTGGCGGCTCCGGGGGGGGGGGGGGGGGTAGATTCAGGGGTAACCTAAGAAAATATTCCATCCGGGAACGGGAGGTGGTGAGGAGGGGAGATACTGAATCTGGGTGGGTGGGGGGCATCCTCAGGGAGGTGTGGGTGAAGGGCTCACTGCATCACATCCCAGCCCTGGGTCCAACTGAGCCGGAAGTGCAAAGGAACAAGAGAAATGTGCTCACTAAAATGAGTGAGCTTGCTCCAGTATGAAGGGGACATTTGGGTGGACTCCGGTGCAGGGATGGTTGCAGCGTGGAGAGCAGGGCGCGGCTACTTGGAAAAGCCTAGATTGAAGTCATAACCTGAAGTCAATACCTGCCACAAGTTAGGATTGAGTTTTCCAGAATGTGTTTCATTTTTGGAGGCTTCTGTGTTGTTCGGAGAAGGTGGCATTAGCCCACATTAACCCCTTTTTCTCCTGTCTCGTCCTCTGCCTTCTCCTCTTCCCTGTCCCTTTATCCCAGGTGCAAAGACAGACCAGTCCTCCCCAGTCCCACATGAGGTAAGTACAGCTTTCGAGCACTCCAGGGGGGTTCACCGATAGATGGAAGAACAATGCTTGCTATTCATACATCGGGACTGTACTCGCAGTGTTGCAGGGTCCCTGCCCCTCAGAGCTCACCCTGGAGAGAGCTGATTATCCTATGCGCTGCATATTCTGAAACAGTCACAGCTGGCAGCGGTGTAAATTGTGCATCTCTGCTGCAAAGCAAACCTTGCTTCAAGGGTCCAGGACTGGCCAGGGTTACTGACGGCAAACTTTCTTAATGAACTTCTGATTTTTAGCACCAGGGTTAAAGGTTTCCAGGACTCCTCTAGCTTGCAGAAAGTGCTGCAGACCAATGTGGTGCCCACCGCCTCTCCTGTATCCTTGACGAGGACAACAAAATATGAGGCGGGGGGAGAATGTAACCGGATCGAATAATCCAAAACCTGTCTGCTGCAGAACGCAATTTAACGTGGCGTGAGATCTCTCCTGACATGCTTTGCAAACAACAAGAAAACCCGATTCATGCACGTTTTAAAGGAGATTTTAAGAAATACAATTCTGCAGGGCAAAAACTCCCAGACCTCCCTCAGTTGTCCTCGGTACTTTTGACTGTGCTCAGGCCAAACTAGCACAGACCAGCGCACCAGGGCACTCACTCCTAGATGTTCCCCAAGTTGGTTTTTTCTTTCCTTTTTGCCCTTTCTAGAAATGTTGCATGCCTGCCCTCGATGCCTGTAAGGAATAAGTGCAAACAGCTCCCCCAGGCTGTTCGCCAGATACAGACACTGTTGTGTTTACTCACAAACCCCCTTGCCTCTTCCGATTGCCACCATGGTTTGCAGAATTTGGTGCAAAATCCAGGTTTCTAAACCCACAAGAAAAGTTTCAGATTGATGCCATGGACCTCGGGCCCCCTTCTTGTGGCGAATACATTTACAAGAGACTGCTAAGACTAATGCCCCTGGCGAAACGAGTGTTGGTTGGGGAAAAGATTCTTTGAGAGAGAGACTGCTGCTCGGTGTAATCAGCAAACTCTCAAAAACTGTGCTCCACTCTGGTCGGGTAGTCAGACCTGTAAATGTTTTGTGTCTGTCTGTGTCTGTGTGCACCTTTAATGTATAATTTTACTTTTGTTTTCCTTCATAGGATGGAGAAATAGCCTACACAGCCCTGACTGTGTCCACTCTGACCTCCACTCGTTCTGCCCCTTAGAATAATATTTCAAACAACCCATTCACTTCTGCTGCGAGACCCTTCCTTGTGTGGGTCTCTGCTCTGAGACTTCCCTGCTCGGTTCTACTGGTTCCTTGTCACATTTACCCTTGGGTACTGCAGAGCAGCAATGGAAGAGTAAGCTCAGATTGGCTGTTAAACATCGTTTTTAGTTTTTTTGTTGTTGGGGTTTTTTGTTTTTTTTTATCACTCCGTTCCTGCACCAGCACAAAGCTCAGGATGTGTGTCATTCTGTACTGTAGCCAATGTCACCAGAGGACCTCCACTGCCTCTTGATGTCATCCGACCACCTAGTGTGAGACCAGCTTGAGAGAGAATACATCCTGAGTTCATCAAGCTGTTGTTACCATGCAGGACTCATCTCACATTGTGTGTCTGTCTGTCTCAAACATACACGCACACACAGACACATTCACAAAAGCAAACACATGCCAACTCCCACACTTTGTGGGTGTCCATAGTATTAACAATGAATCATAACTGACTGATGCAATAAAATCTTTTATTTCATGGATAAAGATCCCAGAGAGATTCATTTACAGAGGAAACCCTAGAAACAGATACACCAGTCCTGCTGCTCACCTCCTCCCCCAAATATAGGAAGGCTCACTGCCCCAGGTCAACCCAAGAAAACTGATTCCGTCCTGGTTTTCCCTCTTCCCCCTAAGAAGCATGGATTATGTAACTTCCTGGTTTCCTTAGGGAAAGACGGCCACATGTCCGCGCATGCAGTGCAGGGAGACAAAACCAGGACCAGATCATCCTTGTTAGGTAGACATGAGCTAGTTGATGACCCAACCCACAGCCTACAATTAGGACAATTCTGGCATTAAGGGGAGACATGGGAAGGGAGTGGGAATAATGGTCCACTTATATAGAATATTTTTTTTTTTATCATTTTGGTTATGAATTGGAAAGCTGCAAAGTTTAGGCAACTCCGCTGTGCATCTGCAGCTCTCATCTGATCATCAGATTGGGCTCCTGTTCAGAGAGCAGAGTCAGACATTTAAATACTCGGCACAGGCTCACAGTTTCAGAGGTGATTTCCATCCTGAATATTCTCATTTTAACTTTGGTGGGGGTACACGGAGCTGTAGGGGGCAAGGATACATCAGTGCCTATTGTTTGACACAACTGAGGTCAAGCATGTCCCTCTCCCCCTGAACATAACAACATTTTCAAAGCTGTCTCCCCCAGATTTAATGGAAAGGGACATATTGCCCCCCCCCCCATTAAATCACAGGGGAGGGGCCTCAGGCAAAAATAATTTTTGAAGCATTAGATTAAGGAACGTTGGGCCCTCAAGACATTAGCAATTCATTATTGTCATGCCTATTACCAAGCTCCAAGCCATAGGTGCAGGGAACAAATCAATCATGTTTCTGGGCAACAGGTGAGTTTTAGAGACTGTATGACATGGGGGACATGCGGTACCCATCTGGCCTCAGTGCTTTTCGCCCTTGAGAAAGAGGTTCTTGGCCAAGGCCTGTTTCAAAGCATCCTTGACACTCTTGTTCCGGAGGCTGTAGATGAAGGGGTTCAGCAGGGGCGTCAGGATGCTATTCAGCACGGCTACAATCTTGTTGGAGTCCAGGGCCGAGTCCTGGGCAGGCCGGGCGCACATGAAGATGCAGCTGCCGTAGACCAGGGCCACCACGGTGACGTGGGAGGCGCAGGTGTTGAAGGCCTTCCGTCGCCCGTCCGCCGATGGGATCCGGGCGATTGCAACCGCGATGCAGGTGTACGAGATGAGGGACCAAAACAGGGAACCCAGCACCACGGAGGAGGCCAGAGCAAAGTCCAGCTTCCCGATGAGGCTCGTGTCCGCGCAGGCCAGCTTCAGCAGGGGCTCCACGTCACAGAAGTAGTGGTTGATGACATTAGGGCCACAGAAGGGCAGCCGCAGGGTCAGCACTGTCTGGATGATGGTATCCAGGAAGCCACCCAACCAGGAGCCCAAGACTAGATGGATGCAGAGCCTCTGGCTCATGATGGCAGAATAGCGCAGCGGGTGACAAATGGCCACATAGCGGTCAAAGGACATCACGGCTAGAAGGATGAACTCAGTGGTGCCGAGGACAAAGTAGATGTAGGACTGGAGCATGCAGCCACCATAGGAGATGGTCTTCGTCTCCATCAATAGATTGGTGAGCATCTTGGGCACAATGGCTGATGTGAACCAGATATCCAGGAAGGCCAAGTTGCGCAAGAAGAAGTACATGGGGGTTCGCAGGTGAGCATTGGTCCAGGTGACACCGATGATAGTCAGGTTGCCCACCAAGGTTGTAATGTAGACCAGGAGGAGTGCCAGGAAGAGCAGGAGCTGCAGCCCGCGAGCCATAGGGAAGCCCAGCAAAACAAACTCGGTCACCAGGGTACCATTCATCCATTCCATGACAAGCCGGTAGTTTTTCTATATTTATCTGCTGAAATACGGAGCAGAAAACCCCACAGAGGTTAAGAGCGCAAGGTTTACGGCTCAGAATAAGACACAAACTGAAATGGTCCCCTCCCTTCCAGGTTACATTTTGCTCAGATGCGGATGCAGTCTCCTAATTGGCCACTGGATGGCAGCACCATTCTTCAAATGGCAAAAATGTCCACAGATGGGATAAAAAAAATGCTGAAAAAAAACCCATAAAACACGAGAATTTCTAAACCGCGAGATCAGGTGAAGCACTCATCCAGACACAAATTCGAGTTATTACAAAAATATTTAAAAAGCAATGTGGAAGTTCTAAACAAAAAAATTAAAAGATTACAAATTTAAAAATGACTGAAAAATGTTTGAATCAAAAGAGGAAACCGGAGCTCTTGCAGGTTGCCTGAGCCTGGGGCAGGACAATTTGCAAAGTCATTTATCCGGATAAAAAGTGTTCTATCCGCGTAAAGAGGCTTCCACGGCGCTGCCACATTTCCCCCCACCGAAACGCTGTGTTCCTGGGGAGGGGTCGGGTTTAGGTCGGGGTAGAGAACCAACAGGAAAATCGGGTGCTTTGTGCCCGCAACAAGATCCACAGCCGAAGTAGGCGCGGAGTTTATCCCCAGTGGGGTCGGGTCGGAGACTGCCCCCCTCCCCCCCTCAGAGGACCGGCGCAAGCTTTTCCAGCCCCCATCGTCCCTTCTCGGGAGGCTGAAACGGAAAAGCTGCAACTTCCCTGCACTGCCCTCTGCCCCTGGCAGCTGATGCACACATGGGAGAGAAAACAGATTGCTATTTTCTGTTAAAAAAATTAATAAATAAAGGCTTTAAACAAAAGTGCACCTTAATTTAGAAATGTAAAAACTGCAACTTCCTAAGAAAGAAAACCACTTCCAGCGTTTCTTGGCAAAAAAAAAAAAAAAAGACAGAGATTTTCCAAGCGAAGAAGTCCTCGTTCTCAGGCAAGATAAAAAAAACCAGAGCTGCACCCGTGTCAGAGCTCAGGTCAGAATGGGTTTGTTAACCCGGGCAAAATGTGCATCTCTAAAGGGGGGGGAGGGAACTTTAAAGCAGAAAAAGAGGGGGAATGGAATGATTTATCCGACCGTATCTGAAGAATTGCCAAACATTTTTTCAACCTTCGAAAATTAAAACGGGAATTAGCACCACCCCTAAAATGTGCATTTTAGAGAACACAAATCAGTGTAATCTCCCTTTTTTTCCGTTCTGACTTATTTTACTCACCGAGGAATAAGGACTTTTGAAAGCGTCTCCAGCTCAGCCGCTCACAGCACAGACAGATGAAGAGCAGATCTTCCTCAGAGCCCCATGCAGGAGTCACACTGATACAGGTAAAGCATGAATACAGCACAGACAGATGAAGAGCAGATCTTCCTCAGAGCCCCATGCAGGAGTCACACTGATACAGGTAAAGCATGAATACAGCACAGACAGATGAAGAGCAGATCTTCCTCAGAGCCCCATGCAGGAGTCACACTGATACAGGTAAAGCATGAATACAGCACAGACAGATGAAGAGCAGATCTTCCTCAGAGCCCCATGCAGGAGTCACACTGATACACATAAAGCATGAATACAGCACGTAAGAACATAAGAACATAAGAAAATGCCATACTGGGTCAGAGCAAGGGTCCATCAAGCCCAGCATCCTGTTTCCAACAGAGGCCAATCCAGGCCATAAGAACCTGGCAAGTACCCAAAAACTAAGTCTATTGCATGTAACCATTGCTAATGGCAGTGGCTATTCTCTAGGTGAACTTAATTAATAGCAGGTAATGGACTTCTCCTCCAAGAACTTATCCAATCCTTTTTTAAACACAGCTATACTAACTGCACGAACCACATTCTCTGGCAACAAATTCCAGAGTTTAATTGTGCGTTGAGTAAAAAAGAACTTTCTCCGATTAGTTTTAAATGTGCCCCATGCTAACTTCATGGAGTGCCCCCTACTCTTTCTATTATCCGAAAGAGTAAATAACCGATTCACATCTGCCTGTTCTAGACCTCTCATGATTTTAAACACCTCTATCATATCCCCCCTCAGCCGTCTCTTCTCCAAGCTGAACAGCCCTAACCTCTTCAGCCTTTCCTCATAGGGGAGCTGTTCTATCCCCTTTATCATTTTGGTAGCTCTTCTCTGTACCTTCTCCATCGCAATTATATCTTTTTTGAGATGCGGCGACCAGAATTGGACACAGTATTCAAGGTGCAGTTTCACCATGGAGCAATACAGAGGCATTATGATATTTTCCGTTTTATTCACCATTCCCTTTCTAATAATTCCCAACATTCTGTTTGCTTTTTTGACTGCCGCAGCACACTGAACCGACGATTTCAATGTGTTATCCACTATGATGCCTAGATCTCTTTCTTGGGTTGTAGCACCTAATATGGAACCTAACATTGTGTAACTATAGCATGGGTTATTTTTCCCTATATGCATCACCTTGCACTTATCCTCATAAGTGGATAAATGCAAGGTGAGAGCTGAAGAGCAGATCTTCATCAGAGCCCCATGCAGGAGTCACACTGGTACACATAAAGCATGAATACAGCACAGACAGCTGAAGACAAATCTTCATCGGAGCCCCATGCAGGAGTCACACTGATACACATAAAGCATGAACACAGCACAGACAGCTGAAGAGCAGATCTTCATCAGAGCCCCAAGCAGGAGTCACACTGATACACGTAAAGCATGAATACAGCACAGACAGCTGAAGAGCAAACCTTCATCAGAGCCCCCAAGCAGGAGTCACACTGATATATGTAAAGCATGAATACAGCACAGACAGCTGAAGACAAATCTTCATTGGAGCCCCATGCAGGAGTCACACTGATACACGTAAAGCATGAATACAGCACAGACAGCCGAAGAGCAGATCTTCCTCAGAGCCCCATGCAGGAGTCACACTGATACAGGTAAAGCATGAATACAGCACAGAGAGCTGAAGAGCAGAACTTCATCAGAGCCCCATGCAGGAGTCACACTGATACAGGTAAACCATAAATACAGCATGTAAGAACATAAGAACATGTCATACTGGGTCAGAGCAAGGGTCCATCAAGCCCAGCATCCTGTTTCCAACAGTGGCCAATCCAGGCCATAAGAACCTGGCAAGTACCCAAACACTAAGTCTATTCCATGTTACCATTGCTAATGGCAGTGGCTATTCTCTAAGTGAACTTAATAGCAGGTAATGGACTTCTCCTCCAAGAACTTATCCAATCCTTTTTTAAACCCAGCTACACTAACTGCACTAACCACATCCTCTGGCAACAAATTCCAGAGTTTAATTGTGCGTTGAGTAAAAAAGAACTTTCTCCGATTAGTTTTAAATGTGCCCCATGCTAACTTCATGGAGTGTCCCCTAGTTTTTCTACTATCCGAAAGAGTAAATAACCGATTCACATCTACCCGTTCTAGACCTCTCATGATTTTAAACATCTCTATCATATCCCCCCTCAGCCATCTCTTCTTAATCTTTCCTCATAGGGGAGTTGTTCCATTCCCCTTATTATTTTGGTAGCCCTTCTCTGTACCTTCTCCATCGCAACTATATCTTTTTTGAGATGTGGCGACCAGAATTGTACACAGTATTCAAGGTGCGGTCTCACCATGGAGCGATACAGAGGCATTATGACATTTTCCGTTTTATTCACCATTCCCTTTCTAATAATTCCCAACATTCTGTTTGCTTTTTTGACTGCCGCAGCACACTGAGCCGACGATTTCAATGTGTTATCCACTATGACGCCTAGATCTCTTTCTTGGGTTGTAGCACCTAATATGGAACCTAACATTGTGTAACTATAGCATGGGTTATTTTTCCCTATATGCATCACCTTTCACTTATCCACATAATTGGATAAATGCAAGGTGAGAGCTGAAGAGCAGATCTTCATCAGAGCCTCATGCACGAGTCACTCTGATACATGTAAAGCATGAATACAGCACAGACAGCTGAAGAGCAGATCTTCCTCAGAGCCCCATGCAGGAGTCACACTGATACACGTAAAGCATGAATACAGCAGAGATAGCTGAAGAGCAGATCTTCATCAGAGCCTCATGCACGAGTCACTCTGATACATGTAAAGCATGAATACAGCACAGACAGCTGAAGAGCAGATCTTCCTCAGAGCCCCATGCAGGAGACACACTGATACACGTAAAGCATGAATACAGCAGAGATAGCTGAAGAGCAGATCTTCATCAGAGCCTCATGCAGGCGTCACACTGATACACATAAAGCATGAATACAGCAGAGATAGCTGAAGAGCAGATCTTCATCAGAGCCTCATGCACGAGTCACTCTGATACATGTAAAGCATGAATACAGCACAGACAGCTGAAGAGCAGATCTTCCTCAGAGCCCCATGCAGGAGACACACTGATACACGTAAAGCATGAATACAGCAGAGATAGCTGAAGAGCAGATCTTCATCAGAGCCTCATGCAGGCGTCACACTGATACACATAAAGCATGAATACAGCAGAGATAGCTGAAGAGCAGATCTTCATCAGAGCCCCCAAGCAGGAGTCACACTGATACACGTAAAGCATGAATACAGCACAGACAGCCGAAGAGCAGATCTTCCTCAGAGCCCCCAAGCAGGAGTCACACTGATACATGTAAAGCATCACATCAGGAAGGGGGGAAAGCTTTCATAGAAAACAAAATTTAAAAAATACATTTCAGACTGTGTTGAGGAGACTTATTTTGCTTTTCTGTGCTTTCTTTTTCTGGGAATAATTTTGCTCCAGGAAATTAATTCTCTGGGCAAAAGATGTGCAATTTGAAAATGGTGCCAGTGAAGTGAATGGGAGATGCAGGAAGGATTCTGGTGATGCCACTCACCTTCTGGACACTTTAACTACGTCAAAACTGGCTTACTCTCTCCCTCCTCTCCTCTAAAAGAAATAACTAAGAGCAGTCAACAAGGCTTGGAGAGAAGACTCTCTTCATTTTTACTCTCTCTTCATTTCTTCTTATCTAGCTCAGTTATCCTAGCTCCAGGAATGTATAATCTTCCTTACTGTCGTTATTCTCTCCTCTCATTTTCTCTTCGCCCAGTTCAATATGCCCTGTTATGTGTAACTATTTTTCTCTGCACTTAAGTTAAAGTTTAAAGTTATTGTGCACCCCTGTTTCAGATGTAAACCGGCATGATGTGATTGTATCATGAATGCCGGTATATAAAAAACCTAAATAAATAAATAAAATAAAATAAGACAGACAGAGAGTGCTGGGGAAAAGAGACCTTCAGCATGCAGAGGAGAGACAGCAGTGGAAATGATTTAAAGCCCATAGAAGGAGACAGTCAGAGGGAGCAGGGGAGAAGAGACAGACAGAAAGGAAGGGAAGAGGAGACAGCATGGAGGAGAATAGACAGAGATCAAGGAAAGAAAAATCAGCCCTGGGAGAGACAGACAGTGCATGGGAGGAGAGTCAGACAGTGCTGGGGGAGACAGAGAGCAGCCACAGGGAGGGAGCAGCAGGCGGGCAGAACCAGTAAGAGTTTGGACCTAAACAGCAGATGAAATATAATGTGGAGAAGTGAAAAGTGATGCACATGGGGTAAAACAATCCCAGGTACAGGTACCCGATGCTGGGTCCTGTGTTAGGAGTCACCACCCAGGAAAAGGACATTGAAATCCTCTGCTCGCTGCACCGCGGTGATGAATAAAATCTAACAGGACGCTAGGAATTATTTGGAGGGTAGTGGAGAACAGGAAAGAGAATATCCCATTGCCTCTGTATGGAGCCATGGTGCTGCCACACCTTGAGGTCTGTGTGCAGTTCTGCTCGCCCCCCATCTCGAGAAAGGCATAACGGAACCAGAAAAGGTGCAGAGCAGGGCGACACAAACGACAAAGGGGATGGGACAGCGCTCCTACGATGAGAGGTTAACGTGGGTTAGGGTTCTTCAGCTGAGGGGGGACACAGCAGTTTATAAAATCATGAGTGGGGTGGAACAGGTAAATAAAGGACGGTTATTTACCCCTTTAAATAATACTAAAACAAAAGTCTCTACCATGAAGGTCGGTATAGAAAAGTGTTAAATAAATAAATAAAATAAATAAAAGGGGACGCCCCATGAAACTAACCACCAGTATTTTTTCACTCAAGGCACAATTGAATTAGGAAATCTGTTGCTTGAGGACGTGGTGAAGGCATCTAGCATAGCGGGGTTTAAAAGAGGTTTGGACAAGTTCCGGGAGGAAAAGTCCTTAAGCAGTTATTAGCCAGGGAGATCTGAGAAAGCCGCTGCTGTTCCTGGGAGTGAGGACTCCATGAGCTCTGCCTAGTACTTGTGGCCCGGATCGGCCACGGTCAGAGACTCGATGGACCTTTGGTCTGACTGCGTGGCACCTCTTATGCACCAGAAGAGAGAGACAGACAGACAGAGAGCACAAGGAAGGAGAGGCAGACAGAAAGACAGCCCTGGGAGGGAGAGCCAGACAGGCAGAGAGCACAAGGAAGGAGAGACAGACAGAAAGACAGCCCTGGGAGGGAGAGCCAGACAGGCAGAGAGCACAAGGAAGGAGAGACAGACAGAAAGACAGCCCTGGGAGGGAGAGCCAGACAGGCAGAGAGCACAAGGAAGGAGAGACAGACAGAAAGACAGCCCTGGGAGGGAGAGCCAGACAGGCAGAGAGCACAAGGAAGGAGAGACAGACAGAAAGATAGCCCTGGGAGGGAGAGCCAGACAGGCAGAGAGCACAAGGAAGGAGAGACAGACAGAAAGACAGCCCTGGGAGGGAGAGCCAGACAGGCAGAGAGCACAAGGAAGGAGAGACAGGCAGAAAGACAGCCCTGGGAGGGAGAGCCAGACAGGCAGAGAGCACAAGGAAGGAGAGACAGACAGAAAGACAGCCCTGGGAGGGAGAGCCAGACAGGCAGAGAGCACAAGGAAGGAGAGGCAGACAGAAAGACAGCTCTGGGAGGGAGAGCCAGACAGGCAGAGAGCACAAGGAAGGAGAGGCAGACAGAAAGACAGCCCTGGGAGGCAGAGACAGACAAACAGAGAGCACAAGGAAGGAGAGGCAGACAGAAAGACAGCCCTGGGAGGCAGAGACAGACAGACAGAGAGCACAAGGAAGGAGAGGCAGACAGAAAGACAGCCCTGGGAGGGAGAGCCAGACAGGCAGCACAAGGAAGGAGAGACAGGCAGAAAGACAACCCTGGGAGGGAGAGACAGACAGACAGCACTGAGAGTCTGAGACCAGGAGCTTCCAGGGGATTGGTACTCACTTCTCTGAAATCCGGGAGAATCCGGGCAGTGGTGGCTCTCTGAGATCCAGGAAACTTTCTTGTCCAGACAGTTTGTTGCCAGAGAAATACATTAAAGGGTTTACATTTTTTAAATTATAATAAAGTGTAACTGGAAAAAGTCCAGAGAGAACAATTGCAGGATCCTGATGATGTTCAGAGTTGTCTTAACCTCTGCCTTACTCCTCTCTCTTCACCCTCTCCCCTGAGCTCTGGCAGACTCAGCAGCCGCACTCAGGGACCTTAAACCCATGGTCTCCCTACCCCCCACCTGCGCTAACCCCCTTCAGCAGGGGAAGGAATCAGGATGCTCCCCCCCCCCCCCCGACCTGGCAGAATAACTCTGCACCCCCTCCTACAGCATCAGCATCAGCCGTAGGAGCCTGAAACTACTTGACAGCCCTGCAGCCATTTCTCACTGAAAAAAAAGGCTGAGGCTCCTGAAAGCAAAGGCAAGGAAAGCAGCACAGGGAGCTAGAGGCGTCTGACTGCCCAGTACATCAGAGCTAATGATTATTATTATTATTATTATTATTATATGAGTCACTGGAGGGGCTTAGGAGAAGGTTAGACAAGGGCTGTCTGGGGGGATTTAGGAAGAGAGCATCTCAGCCCTGTCTTCCTAACCATGAGCTCCTTCCCAGCCCTGCCTCCCTGTGCTTTGCGGACGACCCGGCTCCGAGTTCTAGTTGAGGTCCCTTCCAGCCCTCTCTGTCCCTGATTCTGCAATTCTGCGCCCTCCCTGCCCCAGCAGGGTTACGGTGGTGCCGTGGCCGAGGGGCAGTAGATAAGAGAGTGCCTCTCCCCCTCCTGGGACGGAAGTGAGGGGCAGAAGCTCCCCCAGTCGCTCGGGAGGGAGAGAAGTTACTTGCCCCCATGAGGACGATACCTCACGCACATCGGAAAGCTGCAAATCCCACGACTGCCCTGGCGACCCCGTCCGCTTCCTCGGTGCGTCCCTCCCCTGGGGAAATTTATAAGAAAACAATTCACAGGCTGCAAACTGTTTATAAAAAAAAATGCGATTCTCTTCACTAAAAAGAGGAAAGAAGCAAAAACATGTTTTTAAAGTAATATATGTCATCGTGACCAGAAAATGCAGGTCCACCCATACAGATACTGCCCAGTAGCAGCAGAGACCGGGAGTGAAGTGCTGTTTGCAGAAGCATTGCTGACAGTAATTGACTGTACATCAGATGAGAAATACACTACTGAGATTTTTTCATAACTGTGGAGGGTTGAAGCCCCTGAGGCAGCGGTTTTTGAACTGCGAAACTCGGCCTGAGTCGGGCGATTTTTGAACACGTCTCTGCTTAATAAACATTTGGAAAAAGATCAGGCATCTATTGTTTGTGTTTATCCTTACGGCTATCATAGATCGCCTACCTCTTTGTTTTCTTGGACCACCCATACAGATATACACACAACCCAGATCCATACGCACGCTGTGAGGTGTGAATCCCCTGTCCCTGAGAGCTGGCAATTTCATATCCAGCCCAGGTAGGGGTTAAGTGACTCTGCTGAAAGTCACAGAGAGAGAGAGAAAAAGCAGGTGAAAGGCAGGGAAGGAAGGAAGCCAAGATCCATCCAGTCTCGAACATCTGGCGTTTGTGACCTCTTTGCGCCATTTGAGACGAGGTAGAGATTAAGCGACTGTGCTGAAGGTTGCAGAGAGTGAAAGCGAAGGGGAATGGAAGGGAGAAGAGGACTGGGGTCTCTCCAAGCTGGAAACACTTTGAGCCGTCTCTTTCCCTGCCCTCCCATCTTTTCCTACAGGTGAAGGACACTACTCCATAACCTGAGCTATTTTAAATCTTGGAGGGGGGGGGGGAGGGGTGATTCTTCGCTTCCTTTGTTTTTCATGCATTTAGTTCTGTTAGATTGTGCTTAAACCATGAGAAACCCTCTGTCAGGGTGATGTCCCTCCCTCAGGGCCATACTTTGCCATAGAGCCCTGGCGACTGAGGGTTGCCACCCCAGGCCAAGCAAACAGGCTGATCCAGTCCTGGTTTTTTTTTTTTTTGCATCCCACTGCATGCAGGGAGCTTCGGTTCTGTTCCCCCCGAGCCTGTGGATTGTATCAGAACTTTAGCTCCTGCCACGCTGTGGCAGAAAGCCTGGACTGGATCATCCTGCTCGGTTGGCCTGGGGTGAGGTTCAAGCCCTGGGCTCTGCCCATCTGCGTTCATAGGGCCCTCAGGGCAGGGGCCAGCAGCCACCACCCAGGGCCACCAACATTTTCCTCCCGCCTAAGACCTCAAGAAAGGGAAGTTTTTCACAGCCTTGGCGAGGAGTCTGCCGCGCTCCCTCCCTCTTCCCCGGAGGATTCATTATTCAGCCTCGAACTTTTAATGAGTTCAGAGTCACTGTTAAACCCACAGAGGGAAGGATAGCAAGCTTGAAAGAAAGTTTCCTGAACTCTCTCCCTCACTCCTGGGCTTTTCTGATGGAAACAGCAGCAGCTGCAGCTTCTCTCCGAAAAACTTTTCCTTAAAGGAGAACTGTGCACATGTGGCCTTAGGCAGGCTGGGATAAAGGATACCTGCCCATTCCTCAGGCTGGGATCAGTGTGTGCTGGGTTAAAGGAGACCTGCCCATTCCTCAGGCTGGGATCAGTGCGTGCTGGGATAAAGGAGACCTGCCCATTCCTCAGGCTGGGATCAGTGTGTGCTGTGTTAAAGGAGACCTGCCCATTCCTCAGGCTGGGATCAGTGGGTGCTGGGTTAGAGGAAACCTGCCCATTCCTCAGGCTGGGATCAGTGTGTGCTGGGTTAGAGGAGACCTGCCCATTCCTCAGGCTGGGATCAGTGGGTGCTGGGTTAGAGGAGACCTGCCCATTCCTCAGGCTGGGATCAGTGTGTGCTGGGTTAAAGGAGACCTGCCCATTCCTCAGCCTGGGATCAGTGTGTGCTGGGTTAAAGGAGACCTGCCCATTCCTCAGCCTGGGATCAGTGCATGCTGTGTTAAAGGATACCAGCCCATTCCTCAGGCTGGGATCAGTGGGTGCTGGGTTAGAGGAGACCTGCCCATTCCTCAGGCTGGGATCAGTGTGTGCTGGGTTAAAGGAGACCTGCCCATTCCTCAGGCTGGGATCAGTGTGTGCTGGGTTAAAGGAGACCTGCCCATTCCTCAGCCTGGGATCAGTGCATGCTGTGTTAAAGGATACCAGCCCATTCCTCAGGCTGGGATCAGTGGGTGCTGGGTTAGAGGAGACCTGCCCATTCCTCAGGCTGGGATCAGTGTGTGCTGGGTTAAAGGATACCAGCCCATTCCTCAGCCTGGGATCAGTGCGTGCTGTGTTAAAGGATACCAGCCCATTCCTCAGGCTGGGATCAGTGGGTGCTGGGTTAGAGGAGACCTGCCCATTCCTCAGGCTGGGATCAGTGGGTGCTGGGTTAGAGGAGACCTGCCCATTCCTCAGCCTGGGATCAGTGCGTGCTGTGTTAAAGGATACCAGCCCATTCCTCAGGCTGGGATCAGTGGGTGCTGGGTTAGAGGAGACTTGCCCATTCCTCAGGCTGGGATCAGTGGGTGCTGGGTTAGAGGAGACCTGCCCATTCCTCAGGCTGGGATCAGTGGGTGCTGGGTTAGAGGAGACCTGCCCATTCCTCAGGCTGGGATCAGTGGGTGCTGGGTTAAAGGAGACCTGCCCATTCCTCAGCCTGGGATCAGTGCGTGCTGTGTTAAAGGATACCTGCCCATTCCTCAGGCTGGGATCAGTGGGTGCTGGGTTAGAGGAGACCTGCCCATTCCTCAGGCTGGGATCAGTGGGTGCTGGGTTAGAGGAGACCTGCCCATTCCTCAGCCTGGGATCAGTGCGTGCTGTGTTAAAGGAGACCTGCCCATTCCTCAGGCTGGGATCAGTGGGTGCTGGGTTAGAGGAGACCTGCCCATTCCTCAGGCTGGGATCAGTGGGTGCTGGGTTAGAGGAGACCTGCCCATTCCTCAGCCTGGGATCAGTGCATGCTGGGTTAAAGGATACCTGCCCATTCCTCAGCCTGGGATCAGTGCATGCTGGGTTAAAGGAGACCTGCCCATTCCTCAGGCTGGGATCAGTGTGTGTGTTGTGTAAAGGAGACCTGCTCACTCCTCAGACTGGCATCTGTGGATGCAGAGTTAATGGAGACCAGCTCTGTCTTCAGACTGGCATCAGCGGTACAGTGTTAAAGGAGACCTGCCCTTTCCTAAGCCTGGAATTAGTGTGTGTGTTGTGTAAAGGAGATCTGCCCTGTCTTCAGGCTGGTATCAGTGTGTACAGTGTTAAAGGAGACCTGCCCTTTCCTAAGCCTGGAATTAGTGTCTGTGTTGTGTAAAGGAGATCTGCCCTGTCTTCAGGCTGGTATCAGTGTGTACAGTGTTAAAGGAGACCTGCCCTTCCCTAAGGCTGGAATCAGTGTGTGTGTGGTGTGTAAAGGAGACCTGCCCTTTCGTCAGGCTAGACTCTGAGTGGTTAGTATTAGAAGAAAGTGTTGACAGGGAGGAGGAGAGAGTGAAGGAGAGGCAGAGAGAGACCTAAATGTGGAGTGGAGAGAAAGGGAGTGATTCTGGCATACCATCAGGATCCACTGGAGCCGCTCCCCTCAGCGTGTCAGGACTCGGAGGCAGCGCTCGGGAGAACCTGTCAGTACTGACTCAGGCATCAGCACATGGGTCCCCTCCCTGCTCTCGGTCCTGCTACCTTCATTGGCCCCACAGCTGTTGGACGGCAGAGATCCCACCAGGGACTGCAGAGCCATCCCACCGAGGACCGGAAAGCCAGGAGACAAACCCCGCCAGGGCTGGAGACCCAGACTCGGAAAAGATTCTCCATTGGCTGAGCCGGGACCTGCATTACCTTGTAAGTGACTTCTCCATTTTAATCCCCTCCTTCCTGCAGACTGAGAGGGTTACATTCTGTAAATCGCTCCAAAGATGTGCATGCAAACACGCATACACACGTGCACACATGCATGCACTGGTCTCAGGTGAAAGGGACCAGATCCAGGGGCCTGCAATCAGCTTCACTGGTGGCTGCAGAAAAAGCCGCCCTCAGAGCCTCCATCCTCAGCTCCTGGCACCTGAGCAAGGGGACTCCACCCTCCCTCCCACAAACAAAGCTATGTGTACTTTGAGCCAGAAGGCAGGGCCGGGGAAGGGACTGGGAAATGTCTACCCTCCAGGCTGTGCTGTGGGAGGGTGACCTCCCCCTGCACGGGCTCTGATCCTGCCTGCTCTCTGCGCACTCCAATGTCTCTCTGCCTTTCTCTCTCTCTGCCTCCCTCCCTTATTCTGGTAAGAGGGTAAGCAGATTAGGGCTCTTCAGCTTGGAGAAGAGATGGCTGAGAGGGGACAGGGTAGGGTGGAACGAGTAAATAAAGGATGGTTATTTACCCTCTCAGATAATTCTAAAACAAGGGGACACTCCATGAAACGAATAACCAGGAGGTTTGAAACGAATCGTCAAAAGTACTTTTATACTCAACGCACAATCAAAGCTGTGGAATCTGCTGCTGAGGACGTGGTGAAGGCGACGAGCATAGTGGGGTTTAAAAGAGGTTTTGGATAAATTCCGTGAGGTAAAGCCCAGAACACATTATTAGCCAGGGAGACTAAAGAAAGCCTTTGCTACTCCTGGGAGTGACAGGAATTGGACTGATTTTATGGGATATGCCGGGTACCTGCGACCTGGACTGGCCACTGTCAGAGACAGGATAATGAGGCTCAATGGTCTGACCCAGCAGGGCACTTCTTATGATCTCTCTCTCCTAACCTGTTCTCCACCCCTTCTCCCTAAAGATTGCACCAACCCACCTCCCCCTAACTGCTCCTTATCTCTTTCTCTTCTTCCTCAGGGAAAAGACTCCTCTTTAGCGCTACCATGGACCCCTGCATGAAGACGTATGAGAACGAGACCCTCCTGACCTCCTCTGTTTCCCGCATCACCGGCACGGTCTTCCTGCTGCTGGCTGCTCTCCTCGGCCTCCCGGGGAACGCCTTCATCATCTGGAGCATCCTCTGGAAACTCAAAGCCAAGGAAAAGTCAGTCACTTGCATCCTCATTCTCAACCTGGCCTTGGCGGATGGAACGGTGCTGCTTCTGACTCCCTTCTTCATCTCCTTCCTTGCCCTGAGTACCTGGGTCTTCGGCCAGCTTGTCTGCAAGATGGCCTACTATATCTGTTGCCTCAACATGTTCGCCAGCATCTTCATCATCACGCTCATGAGCCTCGACCGCTGTCTGGCCGTCACCCGCCCCTACCTAGCACAGTCCATTCGCAAGAAGAAAGTGGTCCTGAAGATCATGGTAGCCATCTGGGATCTCGGCCATTCTCCTGGCCATACCAGCCTTCTCCTACCGGGAGGTGGTGGAGGAGGTGAGCAGCAGGCGGCGGATCTGCGAGCCCTGCCACGGCACCAAGAGGGGTGCCATCTTCCACTATTCCTTTGAGACTACAGTGGCCTTCATAGTCCCCTTCACCATCATCGTGGTCAGTTATGCCCTCACCCTGGCCAAGCTGAGGGGTGCCAGGTTCCAGCAACGGGCGCGGACAGAGAAGCTGATCCTGGCCATCATCCTGTCTTTTGCTGTGCTCTGGCTGCCCTACCATGTGGTCAACACCATCCAGGTGGCTTCCAACTTGGCCTCGGGTAGCCGGGCGCTGAGGCTCCAGCACGCCTGGAAGGTCAGCCGGGCCGGCGCCACCGCCCTGGCCTTCTTCAGCTGCAGCGTCAACCCCCTGCTCTACGCCTTTGCTGCCGGGGACCTGCTCAGGGCTTTTGGGAGGGACTTCATTGCCAAGCTGCTGGAGGGGACCTCGGCCTGGGATGGCACCCGAAAGGCGAGGTCCAGGAGAGACCTGACGAGGGACCAGGTCAACCGAGGGAGCAGAATGGAGTCCATGGAGTTCCAGCAGAATAGCGAGGTGAAGAAAGACTTCAGTGCTGAGCTGCCACCCATTTTGCAGGGTCAGGAGGCTGCATAGAGCCTGGAGCCTGATGAGCCTACCTTAGTCCTACCAGGGGACCCTCATCCAATGCAAGGCAGGAGCTGACAAGGTGTGAGAAAAACAACATCGGTGGAGAGTTATGAAGAAGACCTCTATCCCTACTCGACCTCCAGTGTAATGGGTGTTACTACTCCCCTGGGGGCTGAAAGCAGCAGAGGGGCAGGAGAAACACCACCAGTTCTCTGATCGGTTAGGCTTTTCCCCAGGCCCTTGCTGTGCTAATGCATGGATCCAGGTTTCTCGGCGTCTCTCTCTCTCTCTCTCTCTGTGCCCTGACCTTACAGAGCCTGTAAGAGAGATCAACGTCTGCTGAAAATGTAGGCCTGGACTTCCAGTATTTTAAACTCGGGTGGGAGGCACGTGTGTTTGATTTGTTCCCAGGACACTTTAAAAGTGTGAAGGCGCACTGTAGGCTGTACGAGGATTTAACTGCGTTTCCCAGGCAACAAAGGGCCTAGGCCTTCCACTTCGAGCCTGAGGCCTACAAAGAAACCCATCCCTGTGATGCCTGTCATGTTTATTTCTATTTCTACATCTACACCCTTTGGAAGGTAAAACAAAAGAATAAAAGTCTTTCAGATATTTTGGGGAAAGCCATTTTTTAAAGGGTTCTGCCCTCCTGCGGCCTACAAGACAGACAGGGGCTTCACAAACCTCTCCTAGCGACCCCCACAGCCAATTGGGTTTATTTTGTAGAGATATCCACAATGAGCACGCACGAGGCAGTGTAAATCTGCACGCGCTAGGTCTCAGTTGTACACAAATTTATCTCGTGCATGTTCATTGTGGATATCCTGCGGGGTCACCAGG
This sequence comes from Rhinatrema bivittatum, assembly GCF_901001135.1. NCBI lineage: Eukaryota > Metazoa > Chordata > Amphibia > Gymnophiona > Rhinatrematidae > Rhinatrema > Rhinatrema bivittatum. The sequence continues at coordinate 9,128,994 of NC_042630.1, forward strand.
ACGGAAGTGTGAGGCACCGCGCTGTAAGGGATGGATTTGCACCTCCCAAACACGGCAGCCCGCTTCCTCCACCACTGAGGAGATGGCTTGCAGCCTCATCCCAGGTCAACCAAACAGGCTAAGACCTGCTGGAGCAGCTTGATTGCTTGGCCTAAGGTGAAGCGGGAGGAAAGGAGTGTCGGAAACGTCAAGGTCATGCTGAACATCTGCCCTCCGGGAAGTGGATCACTCTGAGAGATCCGGGGGTCCATTCCCAACTGGAGATCCGGTTCATGAGGCTGCTACTGAATTGGCGCTCACAGCCTCTGCAGAGAGGGGAGCCCAGCCCTCTAGTACCAAGACATGAAACCTCTCACCGGTCCTGGTTTTCAGCCCCCCCCTCTAACTACCCCCCCCCCCCACAACCCCCTACAGTTGCTTCCTGGGAATTGCAGTCTTTGCTTTTCTTAGACGAACGGGAACTACAAGTTCCATGAATACCGGGCTCCGCCCCTTTCCTGTAGACCTTGAATCATCTGGTGACCCTACAAGCACGAGCAGGCCTCTCGCTCTCTCTCTCTGTGTCTGTGTGAGTGATGGCCCAGAGGAGATAAGCAGGCCGAGGCCTCTCTGAGCGGGTGCCTCCCTCCAGGTGTGTCAGAAAGATAGGATGGTGCAGCTTAATCCTCCAGAGCCAGGCTTGCTGAGTGAGAACATTTTGTAATCTGCGGTTCCTCCACACACCCCACACCCCCCAGACGCCTCGAGCCTGCCCCAGGTAGGGCCTGCGCATTGCCAACAGCCCCCCCTGTCCAAGGGTCCCAGCTGCACAGGGACCCCGTTCCTGGAGGCGGGGGAGGGGGGGGGGATACTGTTGGACCGGCCCAAACTTTTCAGAAACCCCACGCCTGAAGTGCACGGACGGTCCGAACCGCAGTGCTGATCTGACACGGGAGGAGCAGACATGCCGGGGGGGGGGGGGGTGGGAGGAAGGCCAACTCAAGTGGTGGCGCTGGATTCTAGAGGGGAGGGTGAAACCTGCGGGAGAAGAGCATGGAGAGGAGTCCCTGCAAAGACCCCCCCACACACACCCTGGAGCAGGATGCCACGGCTCCTCGGCCTACGGTGGTGGAGAGGAGATAGACAGGAAACCCCATGAGCATTGCGAAACTAAACTTGCACATCAGCGCTCCCAGGTAAGGAAGAGGCTCAGTCCCCACCACTGAGCTTAAGCACCCTGGGCAGCGATGTCCTCCTCGGCCAGCGGCCACTCACAACCTGCCTGGGATCGGCAGCCACGCCTTCCCTCCCCTCCACTTCACAGCTTCACACTGTCACCCTGGTGCTCCCTCCTCTGAGGACTTCCTCTTACCTCTTCCAAGTGAGAGAGAGCAAAGAGAAGTCTGCAGGGGACACTGCAACATCTCTGCCAACTCCGTACTACGTCCTGAAGGGAGAGAAATACCCCTCAGACCCCTCACAGCACGGTACGTGGAAGCATCCCCTTCACTCTCTCCTCTCCTCCCTCTCACCTATTTCTGACTCCATCGCTCTTAACTGCTTCTCTCCCCGTTTCTCTCTTTCCCCGTTCCTATCTATGCTCATGTCTCTCCATCTCTTTTTCACTTCTTCTCCTGTCAATCCACCTGTCCTTTATTCCTTTTCAATTCCTTCTCCACCCTTCCTTCCTCCATTCCCTTTCCTCTCTGCATATTCTCCTGTTTTTTGTCTCTTTTTATTTCTCCTCTTTTCTTTCTACTTATCTGTCATGAGAGAGCAGAGACTAGGCAGAAGGATTGAGTGTTTCTGTAACATGCCCTACCATGACACGGAAGGGACTGTTCAGAAGTCTGAGTGTTCCTGTAACACATCTTGCCATGAGACAGAAGGGACTGTGCAGAAGGACTGAGTGTTCCTGTAACACATCTTGCCATGAGACAGAAGGGACTGTGCAGAAGGACTGAGTGTTCTAACACATCGTGTCATGAGACAGAAGAGACTGTGAAGGACTGAGTGTTCCTGTGACATGCCTTGCCATGAGATGGAAGGAACTGTGCAGAAGGACTGAGTGTTCCTGTGACATGCCCTGCCATGAGATGGAAGGGACTGTTCAGAAGGACTGAGTGCTCCTGTAACATATCCTGCCATGAGACAAAAGGGACAGTGCAGAAGGACTGCATGTTCCTGTAGCTCACCCTGCCATTTAAGAGTAGGGACTGTGCAGAAGGACTGAGTATTCCTGTAACATATCCTGCCATGAGACAGAAGGGACTATGCAGAAGGACTGAGTGTTCCTGTACCACACCCTGCCATTTAAGAGTAGGGACTGTGCAGAAGGACTGAGTGTGCCTGTACCACACCCTGCCATTTAAGAGTAGGGACTGTGCAGAAGGACTGAGTGTTCCTGTAGTACACCCTGCCATTTAAGAATAGGCTCTCTGCAGAAGGACTGATTGTTCCTGTAAGATATCCTGCCATGAGACGGAAGGGATTATGCAGAAGGACTTAGTGTTCCTGTAACATATCCTGCTATGAGACGGAAAGGACTGTGCAGAAGGACTGAGTATTCCTTAGCTATCAGACTTCTCACACTGAAGACTTTAGGCTTGAAGAAGGAAACATGTATGTGTGTGTGTGTGTGTGTGTGTATGTGTCTGTGTCTGTGTATGTATGTGCGCGTGTGTGTGTGTCTGTGTATGTATGTGCGCGCGTGAGTGTGTGTGTATGTGTGTGTATGTATGTGTGTGTCTGTGTGTGTATGTGTGTGTGTGTGTGTGTATGTGTGTGTGTATGTGTGTGTATGTATTTGTAAACCGGGTTGTGTATTTGTAAACTGGATTTGTAAACCGGGTTGATGTGATGCCTATCATGAAACTCGGTATAACAAAAACAATAAATAAATAAATAAAATGTATGTGTGTGTGTGTGTGCATACCCATGTATTTGTGTGTTTGTATGAATGTTTATATGTATGTATCTCTCTTCTATCTATGTACCTACTGTACTATAGGTGTCAGCTCTGTGTCATTTCCTGAATTCATTTTGCAAGAGATACTTGGCATCCTATTTTACAAAGGATATGGCGTAACAGCCTCGGTACGCTCTGTCCCCACAACCGTCAGAAAACCAGAGAGATAAAACGATGGCAGAAGTCGGGGGAATAGATTAGGGCATCTGTTTTGGGGAGCTGAGATTTCCAAAGGGACTCGTTTGATCCATAGGGAGAAGGGAAGCAGCGATACCCAGAGGGGCCAGCGGGTGACACTCACAGGGTGACACAGAAATGAGAAATGCTCCATCCAGTCTGCCCAGCAAGGTGTCCCTGTGCTAAGGGGACTAATTGCCGCTCTGCTAAGGGTAGTAACTGCTTGCCCAACAGGAAAACAATTCTTATTTGCAGAGACAGTAAAACTGAGTCATTTTTTGTTTTACCCTAAGCTGGAAATAAAATAACAAAGGTGTTTGCAAGATCCTGAGAATTGCTAGGAGACAAAAGAGCCGTGGACAGTGGTGCACAGAGCAGGTGTAAGAACGAGGTCTTTTCTGTTTCTGGTGACCTTATTCCTTCCTCCAGCTCCTAATTAGTCTGCAGTAACTTCACTTCTGCACCACTCATTTCTCACTTCCGGGCTCTGCGAGCATGAGACTGCCCGGGTAATATTTCCTACTGCAAGGCACACCCCCAGCTTCAAAGAGGAAGTCATCGGTTCCGGTCCAAACCACTGGCTCAGTGGCATTGCCCTGCTTCACTTCCTCAGCTTCTAGGGCCCACTGGGGATGCCCCCACCCTGGGGGGGCATCCCAGAATCGGGGGGAGGGGGGGTCCCTGGCTGAGGATTGTGGCTGAGCCAGGTGAGGGGGACCCAGATAGCTACTTATTTATGTATTTAGTATTCAGCTTTGATCACTTGCTTCCCATCGTGGATCCCAAATCTGTATTTAAATGAATGTGCAGCTGAGAGAAGGAGGATCATGGGGCTGGAGCTGGCAAGAAGCCAAGGGAGCAAGTTCTGATGAGAGGCAGCGGGGCCCGGATTCCTCGCACCTTTAATCCCACTGGGGGCTTACTCTGCCCCCATCTCGAGTCCTGAGACGGACTCAGCTCCCTGCAGTTTTCCATTTCCTTCAGCACGAGGGCCCATCTGTGTGTGCCACGCTCTTTAAAAAGCCATGTTTCTACACCCGTTTTGTCTTCTTTTACTCTGGTGCTGGTCCAATTTGTGTAAACACTTTATTCGGTTCCCCCCACCCCAATGCAAACTCCATTTCTGCCCATGCGCCGAGGAGGAATGCTTCCAAGAGGCTGTCGGGAAAGGCATAAAGTATGCAAATTAAGCGGCTTGCATGCACACATTAATTCAATAGGCACTTATAATGGGACCAACATTAGGTGGCATTAGGCCTCCTTCTCTTTAATAGGGAACAGCTTTTTGCTGTGCAATTTAATGAGACATAATTGACAATCAGTTTACCGGGATCCCAGAATTCATCAGAAAAGGGTACAGAAAAGAGCAAACAAAAGCTCTCCACAGCCTGCTGTGGCCCCCTCCCTCTCCAGAAAGCCACATAGCAGCTCTCATGTGTGCAATAGCACTCGGAGAGAGGTGGGGAAGTCTCTGATTTAGCCAAGGTTAGCAGTTAGATTTCAAAAGAAGACTTAAAAGAAAAAAAACTGCACAACCACAAACCGCCTGCGTCCTCCCCAAACCCTCAGGCAGCTTCAGTCACATAAATCTGCTGCTTTTATTCCTTTGGAGAGTTGAACAGAGCTGGTGGTAGCCCACACGTGGACCACATACTCCCTGGCCTTAGCAGTTCTCACTTGGGGTTTTCAGGATATCCCACAATGAATATGCAGGAAATGGATTTGCATATTCATTGTGCGATATATTGTGCATATAAACAACTTTTGGAAATTTTACCTTAGGCTTCTAAGCCACAAACACATTCCCCCCCTCTCTCCAAAAAAAAGAATGCCCCCACTTTTATGTGTGTGCAGAGTTTTGCATGGAACAAAACTGCACTCGTGCTTTCAGATGGACGAAAATCCACATTATTTATATACAGCCAACTTATATGGGTAACTCTTTGTTTATGCAACTGGCGTAAGGTTCTGAAAATGTTGTCTTGTCCAATTCATGCACCAGGACACTTTATTACCATGGATACTCATAATGCTTCTCTTTCCTTCTACTCTCTCCAGACAGGGATGGAGTCCTCAACCAGCACTTCCTGGAACGCATCCTCCTTCATGAATGAGACCCAGCCATCTCAGCCCGTGTTCTCCTCCTCCTCCTCCTCCTCCTCTGCCTCACTGGGCATTGCCATCCTCTCCGTGGCCCTCCTTGTGGGCTTTCCAGGTAATGCCTTCATTATCTGGACCATCCTGGTGGCCATGAAGAAACGCACAGTGACCTGCGTCCTCATCCTGCACCTGGCCGTGGCTGACATGGCTGTGCTTCTCACTGCACCACTTTTCATCCACCTCCTGGCTACACGTGGCTGGGTCTTTGGTGAAGGGATCTGCAAAATCTGCCACTATATCTGCTGCCTCAGCATGTTTGCCAGCATTCTCCTTATCTCCTTTATGAGTCTGGATCGTTTCCTGGCCGTTGCCAAGCCCTTCCTCTCTCAGAAGGTGCGGACCAAGCCCGTGGTCTTGGGCATAGTGATGACCATTTGGGTCTTAGCTGCCTTGTTAGCCATCCCCATGCCTTTCTACCGCACGGTCATCTCATTCGGACCAGCACGCATTTGCATGCCCTATCACCCAGGCCCCAACCACATTGTCTTCCAGTACCTCTTTGAGACCATCTTTGGCTTTGCCCTTCCCTTTGCTGTCCTTGTTGCCAGCTACGCCTACATCGGCTGCCGCTTACGTAGCGCCAAGTTCCAGCGCAAGCGGAAGACAGGACGGCTCATTGCTGCCATTGTGGTGGCCTTTGCACTCTTCTGGCTCCCTTACCATGTGGTCAACCTCATCCAGGTCGCAGGAAACCTGGCCACGGGCTCCACTGCCATAGCACTGCGCAAGGCGGCAGCCACTGGGCGACCCAACGTCACAGCACTGGCTTTCTTCAGCAGCAGTGTCAACCCTGTCCTCTATGCCTTTGCTGGCAGTGGTTTCATCCGCTCAGCTGGGCTTGGGTTCATGGCCAAGGTCTTCGAAGGCACAGCTTCTGAGGTCTCCAGTGTTCGCAAGGCCTCCCAGATGTTACGCCAGCGCAGCAGGATAGACTCGGTGGAGCTGGAAAAAATGGACATTAAGACAGAAAGCAGAACAATCTCCACCAACCCAACAGATGATGGGCAGCCCCCTCCCTCCTACATAGCATCTATGGAATTATAGCCTATGTTCTTCCAGCTTTCAAACTGAACTTTTTTACCACAACCTTGGATGAGACGCATGTAAAGAAGAGACCTGTGTACTGTCAAACATTCACCTTGGGGCAATTTCTACTTTGCTGTAATAAAGGATAACATCCAGAATAGAATCATCTCTTAGTCTGAGAAGTTACATTTCAATGGGGACAGGCAAAGACTGTGAGTGAGTAACCTGCACACAGGTGAACAAATTAGCCTTCTCCAGTTAAATGAAACAAAGACTACTAAGGAATCCATCTGGTCCTGGTGCATTTCAGCCAGGGCTTTTATCTTGCTCTCTATAGCTCCCAGAGCAGAGGCAGTATATACATTAGATCCAGAATTGTCAGGAATTTCCTCATTGCTTTGCACATTTTTCTTTCATGCAGTTTATTTTTTCAGTATTTGTAATTACTGGAACATACAGAACTTCAAAATCACCCCCTCTCTCAATTCTGATTCTATTCTCAGTTTGCTCCCTACGTGCACAGAAAGATTAAAAAAAAAAAAAAAGAAGTTGCTGATACTTGGCCTCTCCTATAGTTGCAAGTCTTAAGTAAATCATCACCCCCTCACAGGTACAGGTAAAACCTGAGAAGTATAAGGACATCTTTTATTAAGAGAGAAAAAATAAGACAAGAACCAAAGAGCACAGGGGTTTAGCCATTCCAAAAAGGCAGACCCTTGTCATTCCAAAAGAAGAAAGAAATTTAAGAAATTAAATATTAGTTTTTGTTATTCTAAAAGCAGTGCAGACTAGAAGAGCAGCTGTTGGAAGATCCTGGCCTGCTTTGTCCTGGAAGATCACCGCCACTTTCTTATCATTTAAATAATTTCTTTATTTAAAATTATTTTCTTTCTGCACACTTCAAAACTTGTGGTGGTTTACAATGTAAACGACGTAATAGATATATATATATATATATATATATATATATATATATATATATAGCCCCCATTTATAGCAAATTTCAGAAGTCCAACCCGAACAGATAAGAAATGTGCTTACAATGACTCATCATGATAGACACTACCGGACAAACATGTCACCCGACATAGCAAACCAGTTTTATACTTTTTTCTTGCAAATAACAGTTTGTAACTTATCCTTTTTATCAGTCCATCGTTTAACCAGGCAAAACTTTGAGGGTCTGTGCTTCATGGCCTGCGTCAGTGGGGTATACAGATGGAACAGCAGCCCTTCACATGGATACTTTCCAATCCAAATCCTTGTAGCTGTTTAATGGCACGTTTCTCTTCAAATTCTACAAATAAAACATATTAAGTACCCATTTACGAGAAGTAGTGCAGAGCTTAACTGAACTGGCGTCTCGAATCCCTTTCACGCTAAAAGTTACCAGAAGTAGTAACAAAAAAAAAAAGAGGGGAGGTTATAATGTACATTCTGACCTTTTTTTTTTAATTAAAGAATAGATCAAATTATTGAATACCATTCAAAATCCAAGTTTAAGCCAAATGCAGAAACATTATTAAGGCATAAATTCCTAAATTGTTCGCTGAGGTGTGAGCAGGCCTCCTGATCGCCCCCTAGTGGGCTGGTCGAGAAGCTGGGATTGAATTCAAGGCAATGGGCTACTGTTATTTTTAATGCAACTCTTGGGTTCCGTAAGATGGATTTTGATCATTCTTTTGATCTTAATAATGTATAATTTGTGACAAGGACAAATGATGTAATATCTTTACAAAGGCTGAGAGGCAGCTTGTAGAATCGTGGAGACGAATTCTCTCTGTGCTACCAGGAACTTGCCAACTTTGCCCCAGTCTTGTCTGTACAGAAAAGACACAGTGGCCACACGGGAAATGTCCCTTGTTAATTATGGACTCTGACTCGTCTGATATTGGGCAACTTTAAGATGGTAGCGCCCGGTCTGGAACATAAGCTGCAGTGGGTTTTGTCTGGAACACAGGATGGAACAGGAGTACTTCCCAATGTCTGAAGATGATGGACACCAGAGTCGAGCCTAGATGGGAGAATCTCAGCTCAACCTCCCGGATCCGCACCCGGTCCAGTAACAGCCACGTCCTCCCAGCATGGAAGGCTTTGCTTATGCGCCCGTTTGATACCCTGGAAAGGGAATTATCCTCTTGCAAGGCGTCTAAAGCTTGAATCATGAAAGGTTCTCTGGTGGAAGAGATTCCGTGAATTCTGAGGAACGGACCCAAAATGACAGGGATGGAAACTTCTGTAATGCAACAGTGTGTTTCTTTCCATCTGTTTATGATATAAAGATGTACACAGCTTATTGTCTGCCTTATTATACACCTAGATGTCTAAGTAAGCAAAGTGAAGTTGACTCGATTTAAAAGTAAACCGTAAATGTGGATCCACTGAGTTTACAATTTAAACATATACAATGATTTTAAAAAGCCATAAAACAAAAAAATAAAAAAGTAAAATACAACTGCATTACAAGGTTACAGAACATTTAACCTAATAACACTCGCACAACTTCTTTACCGAGTGTCTAACTTAGAAGACTTAATGACCCAAAGGCTCATTGAAAGAACCATGTTTTCAACATTTTCTCAAATAAATTCATGTCCTGCATTCAACTCAAGTCTTCAGGCATTGCTTTCCACAGTACTGGTCCCGCAGTGAAGGCCGCGTACCTCTGCCTATTGAGTGTGATGTACCCATATTAGCAGATCTCAGCAACCTGCCTGGGTTACGTCTATGCAATGCCGAGCCCAAGCAATAAATCACTTCACTGGTACAGGTTATCTTGGGAAGTAGCACCAGGGGTGCGGCGAGCAGCTCAGTTGTCTTCCATTTATTTGAGCCCTATGGGTAAACCTTTTCCGAAGTTAGGTGTGGGACATTGCTCGTACCACGCAGATGATTTGCAAGTTTGTTTATTATATGGTTCAGATGAAGAGCTCCCTGAGGAAAAGTTTGAAGAGTGTTTAGTAGAAATACAAAAGTGGTTAAGCTTTTGGAGATTAGTATTGAATGTCAAAAAAAAAAAATCTGTGGTCTTAATAGTAAGTAGGAATTATAGTAAGGATGTACAACAAGAACTTTGTAATGAAGGAGTAACCGTGCCAATAGTGGATCAGGCCCGTGGTCAGGGCTGGTGCGTCCCAGTAGCCAAACTATGCAGTCGCCTTGGGCGCCGGCCATTAGGAGGCAGCAAAGAGCTGCCATGTGGGGGCCACCAGCGGAGCCCATCCCACTCAGGGCCGAGAGAAGCCGAGTCTCGGAGGTGCCTGTTTGCGTGTGTGAGTGAGAGGGATTATGTGTGTAGGAGAGAGCAATGGTGTTAGTGAGAGAGAGGGAGTGTGTGGATGAGACAGGGAGCCTAAGTGTGTGTGTGTGTGTGTGTGTGTGTGTGTCTGAGTGAATGGGATTGGGGCAAGAACAGGGGCCTGGACTGGGGGGGGGGGGGGCTGGGCACAAGTGCAGTCTCTAGTGATAATGCAATGCTTTGTATGTGGGGTTACCACAGAAGTTAGTAAGGGTAGTACAGTTGGTTAGGAATGGTGCAGGAAGAGTGATTATCGGACCCTGCCCCCATGAGCATATAACTCCAATCCTCCACCAGTACACAGGTTGCCAGTGAGTGATAGAATTAATTTTAAAATGTTGGCACTGTTGTTTAAGGCATTGCACATTGAAGATTATTCATTATCTAAATTACTTCAACCTTATGTTAATACCCAAATTTTACGTTCACTGGAACAAAATCTTTTAAAGGAATTGAATTTTAAGGATTATAAATATCAAGAAATGCAAAACAGAGCCTTCTCTGTTAAAGACCCTAAGATGTGGAATACAATTTCTAACAATTTGAGGAAAATGGGGGAGCTGACATTTTATTAGGAAAATTTTAAAAAAGGATTTTTTTAAACAAGCTTATGGGGTATAATATGAAAGATTTTTAAATACTGTAAAATGTTTGTGGTATGATGAAAGTTTATGTATGTTTTTGTACTGTAAGCCGCATAGATCAACAAAGTTGGATATTGCGGATTATAAATGTAAACAAATAAATAAATACATTTATATTCAGTTGGAAATTGAACAGATAACCAATGAAGTTCACTCAGTACAGATGTCATGTGGTCATATCTTGAATGTCCAGTCAAAATTCTTGCCACAGAGTTTTGCAAGTGATCTTAGTGTGATATTCGGTAAGCCCAGCAACAAGGATTTACAATAATTTATTCCAGCAAAACCTAACGTTTGCAGAACCATACAAACGTCGTAAAGGTCAAGGAGCGGTTTCCGCCTTCTTAACATCCTCAGTTTATAGTAATCTGATGTGATTAGATTTTGCATGTTTTTTCATTGATAATTTTCTATTTTAGTATCACCCCAAGATCACAAGCCTAAGTCACAATAGGAATCTTGCTCCCATAGAACTCAAATGAATTAATGGTTTCAGTTGGAGCAGGATAGAGGAATAAGATCACCAAAGAAGAGCTAAAAGACGGGCCGATACAGTAACCCATGCGGGCGCGCCCAGGCCACTCTCCTGTGCGCGCGATTCACTAAATAAATGTATTTAAATTAGGGCCCGCGGCAAAAAGAGGCGCTAGGGATGCTAGTGTGTCCCTAGCGCCTCTTTTTAGACAGGAGCGGCGGCTGTCAGCGGGTTTGACAGCCGACGCTCAATTTTGCCGGCGTCGGTTCTCGAGCCCGCTGACAGCCACGGGTTCGAAAACCGGAAGCCGGCAAAATTGAGCGTCCGGTTTTCAACTTGCGAGCCGCGGGCTGATTTTAATTTTTTTTTTAATTTTTAACTTTTTTTAACTTTTGGGACCTCTGACTTAATATCGCCATGATATTAAGTCGGAGGGTGCACAGAAAAGCAGTTTTTACAGCTTTTCTGTGCACTTTCCCGGTGCCCGGAAAAATTAGCGCCTACCTTTGGGTAGGCGCTAATTTCTGAAAGTAAAATGTGTGGCTTGGCTGCACATTTTACTTACTGAATCGCGCGGGAATACCTAATAGGGCCATCAACATGCATTGCATGTTGCAGGCACTATTAGGTTTGGGGGGGTTGGACGCGTGTTTTGGACGCATGTTTTGGACGCGTACAGTACAGTGCGCTCCATCGGAGCGCACTGTACTGTATTGGCCTGAGAGGTAGGAACTATCCAAGCTGGTGAGGCACTCAATATAATGCAATGTTGTGCCATATACAACAATGACCACCAGATGTCACCCCACACCTATGTATTTTATTTATTTATTTATTTATTTATTTTGGATTTTTATATACCGGCATTCCTGTAGCAGCTACAAATCACACCGGTTTACAAAGAACAAAAAACTTCGCATAGGAGCGTTACATGGAACAATGTGAGAAACAAGTAAATACAAAGATAACCATGGCTAAACTTGATCATTGCAAAGACATAACAATACGCAACTTAGTTGATAATCAAATAAATAAATACAACCAGACAGGAATTGAATAACAACCTAATATGTCTAAGATTAATAAGATTAAATTAAGAGGAATACTTAATGTAACTACTTGCCAGATTTTATTAATAAGGTATGAGTAATTGGGGCGGAATTAGTTGGGGAGGTTAAGGAATAAGATATAATACGGAGCGATGGTCATGTTGGTCTATGAAGTGTACAGAGGTCATCATTCTGGGAATGCGAGTTTGAAGAGCCATGTTTTGAGGGGTTTTTTTTTAAAGATAGAGGACATGGATCTTGTCGGAGGTCTGGAGGGAGCGAATTCCATTGTGAGGGGCCTGCTGAAGAAAGGGCACGTTTTCTGAAGGAAGTTTTTGCTGGGGGAACGTATAGAGTACCTAGATAGGCTCCTCTAATTGGTCTCCTGGAGTAGTGAGGCCTTGGCTGGATGGTAAGCTCAATAGGAGAGAGATTGTGTAAGGCTTTGTGAATAAAGGTAAGGTCTTTATAGAGAATTCTGTATTTGATAGGGAGCCAGTGGAGGTTGTACAGGATAGGGGAGATGTGATCTCTTTTTTTTTGTGTTTGTCAAGATCCTGGCTGCTGAATTCTGCAACATCTGTAAAGGTTTGATGGTGTTTGCCGGAAGTCCAAGGAGCAGCAAGTTGCAGTAATCGATTTTTTAGAAGAGTATAGATTGAAGTACCAGGCAGAAGTCATGAAAATGTAAGAGGGCTTTCAGTTTTTTTAGGACATGCAGTTTGAAAAAGCAGTCCTTGGCAGTGTTGTTAACGAATTTTTTGAGGTTAAGTTGGTTATCTAAGAGAACTCCAAGATCTCTTACATGGGGTACATGATTGAGGTTTGAGGGAGGCGGCAATATTGGAGCATTAAGAAGAGGATTGTTGTCATCTTGGGAGATTATGAGGATTTCAGTCTTGTTGGAGTTGAGGACTAGATCAAGGCTAGAGAGGAGCGTGTTGATTGCTTGGAGGCAGCTATACCAGAAGCTTAGGGTCTTATGTAGAGATTCGGTGATTGGTATGAGAATGTGTATGTCGTCCGCATAGAGCTAATTAGTGACTGTAGCTTAGAGAGTAACTGACAGAGGGGTAGGAGGTAAATGTTGAAGAGTGTTGGTGAGAGGGAGGATCCTTGTGGGACTCCATAGTTGGAGGTGACTGGGTGTGATTCTTTATTGTTGATTTTGACCTTGAAAGTTCTGTTGCACAGGAAGGATTTGAACCAGTTGAGAGCCGTACCAGAGATGCCTATATCTGCAAGACGGTCTAAGAGAATTTTATGGTTGATGGTGTAGAAGGCTGCGGACAGATCCAGAAGAACCAGAAGATACAGTTGTCTTTTATCCATGTTCATTAGGATCGAGTCTGTGAGGGAAATTAGGAGTGATTCTGTGTTCAGAGATTTCCGGAATCCAAACTGAGATGGCGCTAGAATCTTGTGTTCCTCCAAGTATTCCGAGAGTTGTTTATTGACAATTTTCTCTATAATTTTGGCAATGAGAGGTAGGTTGGCGATCGGGCGGAAGTTCGCTGGGTCATCTATTGGCAGGTTGGGTTTTTTTTAGTAGAGGTTCTAATATGGCGAGTTTTAAAATGTCTGGGACTAATCGTTGAGATAGAGAGCAGTTGATAATTTCTGCGATAGGTTTAGCAATGATGTTCAGGATGGAAAAGAGGAGGTTTGAAGGAATGGTATCTAGGGGGTGGGAGGAGGGTTTGAGTTTCTTAAGGATGTTTTCGATCTCAAGTGAGGAAGTAGTCTCTAAGGCTTTGAGCATTGCGGTTGGGGGGAAGAGGTGATGGGGGGCGGAGGTGTTGGGTTGGATGAAGAGAGAGGATTAATGAGATTGATAATTTTGTTTTCGAAGTATTTTGCAAGTTATATGGCTTTACTAAGCGCTTGGTCGTCTGGAAAAGTTGGTGGGGTAGGTTTGGTGAGAGCCGAGACGTAAGAGAATAGAGCTTTGGCGTCAAAGATGAAGTGGTGGATTTTTTTGGCGAAGAAATCTTTCTTTGTTTTGTGAATGGTGTTACTATAGGCATTAAGGGAAGTTTTGTAGACAGCCAGGGTAGTGGAGGAAGGGTTTTTTCGCCATCTGTGTTCTTTATTTCTGAGGTCTTGTTTGAGGGACTTTAGTTCCGGAGTGAACCATGGTTTTCTGTTGTCGGGGGAAGGGTGTAGCACTTTTGCGGTGAGAGGGCATGTTGTTTCTGCTACTTTGTTAATTATTTTGAACCAAGACGAAGTGGCAGCAGTTGCGTCTGCGAGGTCCAGTTGTGTCAATTCCTTAGAGAGATGGTCACCTAGGAGGTCCGAAGAGCAGGGTTTTCTGAATTGTATTGTAGTTCTTGGGAAGGAGGGAGAGGGAAGGTTTAAGATCTCGAGAGAGGTAGTGATGATCCTATGGTCTGACCAAGGGACTGAGGAACACATGGGTGTGGAGGGGAGAGAGATGCCTTCATTAATGAAGATTAGGTCCAATCTTTATGAGTAGGAGTGTTCACAATTTGTTTAAATCCCATGTAGCTTAGGGTCGATAGGAGTGTATCGCAGTTGGCAGTGTGCACGAAATGTCCACATGCAAATTTTGTCTTTGCATGTGAATGGCCCGCGCCATTTTTAAAGATGGTGCTGGCCGTCCATTACTCCTACCATGTGACAGGGCCTGGCCAATGGCACAGATACCCTGTCACATGGTAAGGGCAAAGGGCCATCGGCGCCATTTTTATTAGTGGCAGCAGACGGCCCCGAGAGCAGGAGATCGCTCCCGGGACTTCCACTGGACTACCAGGTACTTGTAAAAAGTTTGGGGGGGGGGGTTCGGGAGGGTGGGGAAAGCTAAGGGAACAGTTTTAAAGGGTCAGTTGGGTTTTTTTGTTTATCGGCTCGGGCGCAGCCAATAAACAAAACTGCGATCGGGCCGCACAAAAAAAAATTAACGATGTGAATCGGAACCGATTCCGGTTCCGATTCACATCTCTAGTGGTTAGTGCAGTTAGTATAGCTGTGTTTATTAAACATATAGAAACATAGAAACATATGTTTCTATGTTTCTATATGTTTAAAAAAGGATTGGATAAGTTCTTGGAGGAGAAGTCCATTACCTGCTATTAAGTTCACTTAGAGAATAGCCACTGCCATTAGCAATGGTTACATGGAATAGACTTAGTGTTTGGGTACTTGCCAGGTTCTTATGGCCTGGATTGGCCACTGTTGGAAACAGGATGCTCGGCTTGATGGACCCTTGCTCTGACCCAGTATGGCATGTTTTTATGTTCTTGTGAAAGCACTTTAAACTCGTAGACCTAGACCTGGAGAGTGATAGCAGAAAAGAACCAGAGAGTCCCTCCAGTCTCGGTTTAATTTACCTCCTGGAGGAGTGCCAGCAATCCACGTTTGTCTCCGGTTTCTACTTACTTCACCACAACTAGGAAGATTTTCAAGGATTTAAAAAGAAACTTAACCTTTCCACTTATCAGTCTGCCATTCTAGTCAGTACATATCCAAGACCTCCATTCCTAGAGCTGACAGTTTTTGTATCCCTGATCCCTCCAGTCCTAGAGGTGACGGGCTCTGTATCCCTGCACCCATCCCCTGACCCCTCCAGTCCTAGAGGTGACAGGCTCTGTATCCCTGCTCCCATCCCCTGATCCCTCCAGTCCTAGAGGTGACAGGCTCTGTATCCCTGCTCCCATCCCCTGATCCCTCCAGTCCTAGAGGTGACAGGCTCTGTATCCCTGCACCCATCCCCTGATCCCTCCAGTCCTAGAGGTGACAGGCACTGTATCCCTGCACCCATCCCCTGATCCCTCCAGTCCTAGAGGTGACGGGCTCTGTATCCCTGCTCCCATCCCCTGATCCCTCCAGTCCTAGAGGTGACAGGCTCTGTATCCCTGCTCCCATCCCCTGATCCCTCCAGTCCTAGAGGTGACAGGCTCTGTATCCCTGCACCCATCCCCTGATCCCTCCAGTTCTAGAGGTGACAGGCTCTGTATCCCTGCTCCCATCCCCTGATCTCTCCAGTCCTAGAGGTGACAGGCTCTGTATCCCTGCTCCCATCCCCTGCTCCCTCCAGTCCTAGAGGTGACAGGCACTGTATCCCTGCACCCATCCCCTGATCCCTCCAGTCCTAGAGGTGACGGGCTCTGTATCCCTGCTCCCATCCCCTGATCCCTCCAGTCCTAGAGGTGACAGGCTCTGTATCCCTGCTCCCATCCCCTGATCCCTCCAGTCCTAGAGGTGACAGGCTCTGTATCCCTGCACCCATCCCCTGATCCCTCCAATTCTAGAGGTGACAGGCTCTGTATCCCTGCTCCCATCCCCTGATCTCTCCAGTCCTAGAGGTGACAGGCTCTGTATCCCTGCTCCCATCCCCTGATCCCTCCAGTCCTAGAGGTGACAGGCTCTGTATCCCTGCACCCATCCCCTGATCCCTCCAGTTCTAGAGGTGACAGGCTCTGTATCCCTGCTCCCATCCCCTGCTCCCTCCAGTCCTAGAAGTGAGAGGCTCTGCATCCCTGCACCCATGCCCTGAGCCGTCCAGTCCTAGAGGTGACAGGCTCTGTATCCCTGCTCCCATCCCCTGATCCCTTCAGTCCTAGAGGTGACAGGCTCTGTATCCCTGCACCCATCCCCTGATCCCTCCAGTCCTAGAGGTGACAGGATCTGTATCCCTGCTCCCATCCCCTGACCCCTCCAGTCCTAGAGGTCACAGGCTCTGTATCCCTGCACCCATCCCCTGAGCCCTCCAGTCCTAGAGGTGACAGGCTCTGTATCCCTGCTCCCATCCCCTGCTCCCTCCAGTCCTAGAAGTGAGAGGCTCTGTATCCCTGCACCCATCCCCTGATCCCTCCAGTTCTAGAGGTGACAGGCTCTGTATCCCTGCTCCCATCCCCTGATCTCTCCAGTCCTAGAGGTGACAGGCTCTGTATCCCTGCTCCCATCCCCTGATCCCTCCAGTCCTAGAGGTGACAGGCTCTATATCCCTGCACCCATCCCCTGATCCCTCCAGTTCTAGAGGTGACAGGCTCTGTATCCCTGCTCCCATCCCCTGCTCCCTCCAGTCCTAGAAGTGAGAGGCTCTGCATCCCTGCACCCATGCCCTGAGCCGTCCAGTCCTAGAGGTGACAGGCTCTGTATCCCTGCTCCCATCCCCTGATCTCTCCAGTCCTAGAGGTGACAGGCTCTGTATCCCTGCTCCCATCCCCTGCTCCCTCCAGTCCTAGAAGTGAGAGGCTCTGTATCCCTGCACCCATCCCCTGATCCCTCCAGTTCTAGAGGTGACAGGCTCTGTATCCCTGCTCCCATCCCCTGATCTCTCCAGTCCTAGAGGTGACAGGATCTGTATCCCTGCTCCCATCCCCTGACCCCTCCAGTCCTAGAGGTCACAGGCTCTGTATCCCTGCACCCATCCCCTGAGCCCTCCAGTCCTAGAGGTGACAGGCTCTGTATCCCTGCTCCCATCCCCTGCTCCCTCCAGTCCTAGAAGTGAGAGGCTCTGTATCCCTGCACCCATCCCCTGATCCCTCCAGTCCTAGAGGTGACAGGATCTGTATCCCTGCACCCATCCCCTGATCCCTCCAGTCCTAGAAGTGAGAGGCTCTGCATCCCTGCACCCATGCCCTGAGCCGTCCAGTCCTAGAGGTGACAGGCTCTGTATCCCTGCTCCCATCCCCTGATCTCTCCAGTCCTAGAGGTGACAGGCTCTGTATCCCTGCCCCCATCCCCTGATCCCTCCAGTCCTAGAGGTGAGAGGCTCTGTATCCCTGCTCCCATCCCCTGAGCACTCCAGTCCTGGTAGTGAGATAATTTATATCCCTGTGCCAGACAGACAGAGTTGGACTGAGGACTGTGAATCAGTAATACTAATACTAATTAATTCTGGCTCTCAGTTTATTGTCTCACCACCTCCTCACTTGTTCTCAGAATCTCACATTCAGCAATTAACTTTAGCAAATCACTGATTTGAGACATCACTCACCCAGCCCCCTGCCAGCCTCCACACTGGCTCAAATGACTGCTCTTTCTTCTCCTCCCCCCATCAGTCCTCAGTGCGACTGTCTCTTTCCTTCCAGGACCAGAAGGGCGGCTTGCATGCAGCCTACCCCGGGATGCACAGATGGACGGCTGAGTCTCCTCCACCATTAGCAGCTCCCATTTCCTGGCTTGGGTGCTGCAGAAGGGAAGGGCCACAGGCGCTGCCAGGTGACAGCAAAGCTCCCAAAGGCTGCTGCCATGTCAGGGGCTTCTTCTTAACAATTAGCATTAAATTGAAAAGCACGGATTGCAGTCACTGACTCACTGTCCTAGATAAGGTGGTTTTGTTTTGTTTTGTTTTTTTTCTCCTTTCTTGTCGGAGACCAGGACTCCAGTAAATCATAACAGGTTTCCCCAGCGCTGCTGTTCATATTCCTCCTACTGGCTCCTGCATAAGATGGTGCTGCAGGGCAGGAGTGAGGTGCATTGGCAGAGCTGTGTGTAAGGGTCTCAGTACTGGAATAGCAGGGGGTGCTGCAGGGCAGGAGTGAGGTGCATTGGCAGAGCTGTGTGTAAGGGTCTCAGTACTGGAATAGCAGGGGGTGCTGCAGGGCAGGAGTGAGGTGCATTGGCAGAGCTGTGGGTGAGGGTCTCAGTCCTGGAATAGCAGGGGGTTCTACAGAGCAGGAGTGAGGTACATGGGCAGAGCTGTGTGTGAGGGTCTCAGTACTAGAATAGCAGCGGGTGCTACAGAGCAGGAGTGAGGTGCCTTGGCAGAGCTGTGAGTGAGGGTCTCAGTTCTGGAATAGCAGGGGGTGCTGCAGATTTAGTATTGAGGTGCATTGGCAGAGCTGTGAGTGAGGGTCTCAGTTCTGGAATAGCAGGGGATGCTGCAGGGTAGGAGTGTGGTGCATCCACAGAACTGTGTGTGAGGGTCTCAGTACTGGAGTAGCAGAAGGTGCTGCAGGGCAGGAGTGAGATGCATTGGCAGAGCTGTGTGTGAGGGTCTCAGTACTGGAACAGCAGGGGGTATTGCAGGGCAGGAGTGAGGTGCATGGCAAAGTTGTGTGTGAGGGTCTCAGTACTGGAATAGCAGGAGGTGCTGCAGAGCAGGAGTGAGGTGCATTGGCAGAGCTGTGTGTGAGGGTCTCAGTACTGGAGTAGCAGGGGGTGCTGCAGGGCAGGAGTGAGGTGCATTGGTAGAGCTCCCTGTTAACATGTTACAAACCGTTATCTTGCTACAAACTAGTATCTTGTTACAATCTGTTATCTTGTTACAATGTACCATAAGCATGTTATGTCTCATTTGTTTTAGTTTTATGTAAACCGATGTGATATCTCGATCGAATGTCGGTATATGAAAACAATAAATAAATAAATAAATAAATAAATAAAATAGAGCTGAGTGTGAGGGTCTCAGTACTGGAGTAGCAGGGGGTGCTGCAGGGCAGGAGTGAGGTGCATTGGCAGAGCTGTGTCTGAGGGTCTCAGTACTGGAGTAGCAGGGGGTGCTGCAGGGCAGGAGTGAGGTGCATTGGCAGAGCTGTGTCTGAGGGTCTCAGTACTGGAGTAGCAGGGGGTGCTGCAGGGCAGGAGTGAGGTGCATTGGCAGAGCTGTGTCTGAAGGTCTCAGTACTGGAGTAGCAGGGGGTGCTGCAGGGCAGGAGTGAGGTGCATTGGTAGAGCTGTGTCTGAGGGTCTCAGTACTGGAGTAGCAGGGGGTGCTGCAGGGCAGGAGTGAGGTGCATTGGCAGAGCTGTGTCTGAAGGTCTCAGTACTGGAGTAGCAGGGGGTGCTGCAGGGCAGGAGTGAGGTGCATTGGCAGAGCTGTGTCTGAGGGTCTCAGTACTGGAGTAGCAGGAGGTGCTGCAGGGCAGGAGTGAGGTGCATTGGTAGAGCTGTATGTGAGGGTCTCAGTACTGGAATAGCAGGAGGTGCTGCAGGGCAGGAGTGAGATGCATTTGCAGAGCTGTGTGTGAGGGTCTCAGTACTGGAATAGCAGGGGGTGCTGCAGGGCAGGAGTGAGGTGCATTGGCAGAGCTGTGTGTGAGGGTCTCAGTACTGGAATAGCAGGGGGTGCTGCAGGGCAGGATTGAGGTGCATTGGTCGAACTGTGGTGGTGGGGGGGGGGGGGGGGGGCGACTGCAGGGACTCTCTGTGTAATGAAACCTCTGTCTCTAGTTAGGAAATAGTAGGCAAACGTCCCCATTGCTCCTATTATCATTATCGGGCTCAGCTGCTGCACTTTCAGAACAGAATAAAACCATTTGAAATGTTCATAGTATTTCCTCAATACTATTTCTGTGTGTGTGTGTGTGATAAGCACATAAGGTCATATTTGAGCCATAAAAAAATGGAAAATTTCTCCTGCGCCTACAAGATGAAATGAGGCCTCCTACTAGTGTTTGTTTGTCCCTCCAGACCTCAGATCTGCTTCATTTTCTAGCTTAATCCGTTGTTGGTTTTTTTTCTACACTGTTGGATAATGCAGTGTGGCAACAGCAGAGAAAGCTCAGGCTGTGTGCTCTAGCTGCTGCCAATAGACAAGTGGATAGACACCATCAGACCAGCTTCAGAGAGACTCCTGGTGATAGGAGAAAGCACACCCTGAACTTCTTAATCCGTTAACACTGTGCTTTACCTATGCTGGAAATTACCGAAATCTTCTCTGGCACACAGAGTTTGCATTTCACAGAAAGGCTTAGGACTTGTCCCTAGGAAATAACTAAATAATTTTATCTCCCAGTGCTTCAGTTGTAATCCCTGGCTCTGTCACCGACTCTCTATGGGGGAGTCACTTTATCTCCCTGTGCTTCAGCTCTAATCCCCAGCTCTGTCACTGTGACCCTGGGGGAGTCACTTTATCTCCCTGTGCCTCGGCTCTAATCCCCGGCTCTGTCACTGTGACCCTGGGGGAGTCACTTTATGTCCCTGTGCTTCAGCTCTAATCCCCGGCTCTGTCCCTATGACCCTGGGGGAGTCACTTTATCTCCCTGTGCCTCGGCTCTAATCCCCGGCTCTGTCACTGTGACCCTGGGGGAGTCACTTTATCTCCCTGTGCCTCGGCTCTGTCACTGTGACCCTGGGGGAGTCACTTTATCTCCCTGTGCCTCGGCTCTAATCCCCGGCTCTGTCACTGACTCTGTGTGTGTGTCCCTGGGGGAGTCACTTTATCTCCCTGTGCCTCGGCTCTAATCCCCGGCTCTGTCACTGACTCTGTGTGTGTGTCCCTGGGGGAGTCACTTTATGTCCCTGTGCTTCAGCTCTAATCCCCGGCTCTGTCACTATGACCCTGGGGGAGTCACTTTATCTCCCTGTGCCTCGGCTCTAATCCCCGGCTCTGTCACTGTGACCCTGGGGGAGTCACTTTATCTCCCTGTGCCTCGGCTCTGTCACTGTGACCCTGGGGGAGTCACTTTATCTCCCTGTGCCTCGGCTCTAATCCCCGGCTCTGTCACTGACTCTCTGTGTGTGTCCCTGGGGGAGTCACTTTATCTCCCTGTGCCTCGGCTCTAATCCTCACCTCTGTCACACTATCTGTGTGTGACCCTGGGGGAGTCACTTTATCTCCCTGTGCCTCAGCTCTAATCCCCAGCTCTGTCACTGACTCTGTGTGACCCTGGGGGAGTCACTTTATCTCCCTGTGCCTCGGCTCTAATCCTCACCTCTGTCACTGACTCTCTGAGTGTGACCCTGGGGGAGTCACTTTATCTCCCTGTGCCTCAGCTCTAATCCCCAGCTCTGTCACTGACTCTGTGTGACCCTGGGGGAGTCACTTTATCTCCCTGTGCCTCGGCTCTAATCCCCGGCTCTGTCACTGACAGACCGATGCAATATCAAGCGTGGTAAAGCGGGTGTTTGTACTGAGCACCCGTTTTCCTAAAGCATGCACAACCACCTCCCCTGGGCACCCGATGCTATATTATAAGGAGCTGCTGTGCTAAAAGGGATGCGGCGAACAAGAAATTGTGCGTCCCTCGTGCTCAAAAGCCTCGGACGCCCAGGAGCTGTGGATGTGCGCAGGTCAGGAAAGCAGGCGCTCAATACGAGCGTCCATTTTCTTGCCCTGCGGCTGATTTATGCGCACAATGTACATGCACAGCAGCATCGCCCTGGAGCGTGTATTTCATGCGCACGCATTGTGCACCCAGAAATCTTATGGGGTTATCCGCCCATTACATTTTCCTTGACTTTTCATCGCCGAAGGCAGTAGATCTCAGGGTAGCAACGATACTTCGAGACTAAGTAGGAGGAACCAAAGAGAGCAGCATTTGGGGGGGTTTTTCGTGCGCCCCTGGCTCGCGGTGTGACTTAACGCCCAGGTCCGGGGCTGGCATTAAATTTGCCGCATTAAAAGTGTTGGGCAACTGGCGTTTTTCTGCATGGGGGGGGGGAGGGGGTAAAAGCTAATAGCCTCAGCCTTACATGTGATGAGCGCTATTAGCTACAAGCGGGTTTGGACGCTCGTTTTGGACGCGCTAATCCCCTCTTTGGGTGTTAGTCTGGCGCGTCCAAAACGCGTGCCCGACCGCGTGTTAACCTGTCACTAGGCTGAGCTCGCTTTATTGCATCGGCCCCTGAGCCTGAAAAGCGGGAAACTACTAATAAAAGACTCTCCGTGGTGAGCTGGCAGTCAGAGGAGCGCCAGGTGCCCCGGGCAGGGCGGAGGAAGGGGCAGAGAGAGGCACAACCAGAGCTATCGGCGACACTGGATAAATTAGTGTCTTCTTCTTTCTTCATAGATTTTTTTTCTGTAAAATCTTCTTTGCTCAGTGGGTAATTATAAATCAATGCCCCGTGCCTTCTGAGAGGAGCAGAGGCCGCTGCCTCCAGGACTGAAGGTGAGACAATGCCTTTAGAGCTACAGTGAGGAGAAAATGAGGGTGCACTGCTGTCAGGAGCCAGAGGACCCTCCCAAAAAAAAGAGGACTTGGAACCAGTTTCTGTCCATCCCTCTTACCATCAGAGGCAGCATGGGGGTGTGTGTGTGTTATCTCTCTCTCGGTCTCTCTCTCTCTCGCGCACGCTCTCTCTCTCTCTCTCGGTCTCTCTCTCTCTCACTCTCTCTCACTCTCTCTCCCTCTCTCTCTCGCTCTCTCTCTCTCTCTCTCTGTCTCTCTCTCTCTCCCCCTCTCTCTCTCTCTCTCTCTTGGTCTCTCTTTGACACTGTCTCTTTCCATCCCTCTCTTGCTAACTCTTTCACGAAGCCAGGGTAAAGCAGGTCAGTGTAATTAACTTTCAGACCGACACAGAGAGCAAAACACCTTTTCCAGGGCTGGCAGACAGAGAGAGACAGACAGACAGAAAGACGAACTGAGGGTTTCTGGAGGGATGGATGATTTCTGGAGAAGGATATCGCTGTTCAAAGAGCTGCCTCCTATCACAGTCCTCACTGCCTCTCTCACCCGACATCTCGGTACTCTGCCAGGCGTCCCTTCAAAATACACTGCATTCTAGGTTTTGTACTTCTACTGTCCTATAATTCTTACCCCATGCAGCTACTTGTGTGGGGACTCAGTATTGGAATAGTAGGGCATGCAACTCACTCCTGCCCTACAGCACATCCTACTGTTCCAGTACTGAGGTGCATTGACAGAGCTGTGTGTGAGGGTCTCAGTACTGGAATAGCAGGGGGTGTTGCAGGGCAGGAGTGAGGTGCATTGGCAGAGCTGTGTGTGAGGGTCTCAGTACTGGAATAGCAGGGGGTGCTGCAGGGCAGGCGTGAGGTGCATTGGCAGAGCTGTGTGTGAGGGTCTCAGTACTGGAGTAGAAGGGGGTGCTGCAGGGCAGGAGTGAGGTGCATTGGCAGAGCTGTGTGTGAGAAGGTCTCAGTACTGGAATAGCAGGGGGTGCTGCAGGGCAGGAGTGAGGTGCATTGGCAGAGCTGTGTGTGAGGGTCTCAATACTGGAACAGCAGGGGGTGCTGCAGGGCAGGAGTGAGGTGCATTGGCAGAGCTGTGTGTGAGGGTCTCAGTACTGGAGTAGAAGGGGGTGCTGCAGGGCAGGAGTGAGGTGCATTGGCAGAGCTGTGTGTGAGAAGTTCTCAGTACTGGAATAGCAGGGGGTGCTGCAGGGCAGGAGTGAGGTGCATTGACAGAGCTGTGTGTGAGGGTCTCAGTACTGGAATAGCAGGGGGTGCTGCAGGGCAGGAGTGAGGTGCATTGGCAGAGCTGTGTGTGAGGGTCTCAGTACTGGAATAGCAGGGGGTGCTGCAGGGCAGGAGTGAGGGGCATTGGCAGAGCTGTGTGTGAGGGTCTCAGTACTGGAATAGCAGGGGGTGCTGCAGGGCAGGAGTGAGGTGCATTGGCAGAGCTGTGTGTGTGTGAGGGTCTCAGTACTGGAATAGCAGGGGGTGCTGCAGGGCAGGAGTGAGGTGCATTGGTAGAGCTGTGTGTGAGGGTCTCAGTACTGGAATAGCAGGGGGTGCTGCAGGGCAGGAGTGAGGTGCATTGGTAGAGCTGTGTGTGAGGGTCTCAGTACTGGAATAGCAGGGGGTGCTGCAGGGCAGGAGTGAGGTGCATTGGTAGAGCTGTGTGTGAGGGTCTCAGTACTGGAATAGCAGGGGGTGCTGCAGGGCAGGAGTGAGGTGCATTGGTAGAGCTGTGTGTGAGGGTCTCAGTACTGGAATAGCAGGGGGTGCTGCAGGGCAGGAGTGAGGTGCATTGGCAGAGCTGTGTGTGAGGGTCTCAGTACTGGAATAGCAGGGGGTGCTGCAGGGCAGGAGTGAGGTGCATTGGTAGAGCTGTGTGTGAGGGTCTCAGTACTGGAATATCAGGAGGTGCTGCAGGGCAGGAGTGAGGTGCATTGGCAGAGCTGTGAGTGAGGGTCTCAGTACTGGAATAGCAGGGGGTGCTGCAGGGCAGGAGTGAGGTGCATTGGCAGAGCTGTGTGTGAGGGTCTCAGTACTGGAATAGCAGGGGGTGCTGCAGGGCAGGAGTGAGGTGCATTGACAGAGCTGTGTGTGAGGGTCTCAGTACTGGAATAGCAGGGGGTGCTGCAGGGCAGGAGTGAGGTGCATTGGCAGAGCTGTGTGTGAGGGTCTCAGTACTGGAATAGCAGGGGGTGCTGCAGGGCAGGAGTGAGGTGCATTGGCAGAGCTGTGTGTGAGGGTCTCAGTACTGGAGTAGCAGGGGGTGCTGCAGGGCAGGAGTGAGGTGCATTGGCAGAGCTGTGTGTGAGGGTCTCAGTACTGGAATAGCAGGGGGTGCTGCAGGGCAGGAGTGAGGTGCATTGGTAGAGCTGTGTGTGAGGGTCTCAGTACTGGAATAGCAGGGGGTGCTGCAGGGCAGGAGTGAGGTGCATTGGCAGAGCTGTGAGTGAGGGTCTCAGTACTGGAATAGCAGGGGGTGCTGCAGGGCAGGAGTGAGGTGCATTGGCAGAGCTGTGTGTGAGGGTCTCAGTACTGGAATAGCAGGGGGTGCTGCAGGGCAGGAGTGAGGTGCATTGGCAGAGCTGTGTGTGAGGGTCTCAGTACTGGAATAGCAGGGGGTGCTGCAGGGCAGGAGTGAGGTGCATTGGCAGAGCTGTGTGTGAGGGTCTCAGTACTGGAATAGCAGGGGGTGCTGCAGGACAGGAGTGAGGTGCATTGGCAGAGCTGTGTGTGAGGGTCTCAGTACTGGAATAGCAGGGGATGCTGCAGGGCAGGAGTGAGGTGCATTGGCAGAGCTGTGTGTGAGGGTCTCAGTACTGGAATAGCAGGAGGTGCTGCAGGGCAGGAGTGAGATGCATTGGCAGAGCTGTGTGTGAGGGTCTCAGTACTGGAATAGCAGGGGGTGCTGCAGGGCAGGAGTGAGATGCATTGGCAGAGCTGTGTGTGAGGGTCTCAGTACTGGAATAGCAGGAGGTGCTGCAGGGCAGGAGTGAGGTGCATTGGCAGAGCTGTGTGTGAGGATCTCAGTACTGGAATAGCAGGGGGTGCTGCAGGGCAGGAGTGAGGTGCATTGGCAGATCTATGGGAGGGGGCTTGGGTCTCAGTACCGGACTAAGTACTGTGCTCAGTCTCCGGCTTGTGCTCTCAGTTCTCTCTGAAAGAGTTAAGTTTGATTGAAAGGAAAGCATCCATTATAGAACTGGACAAAAACATCTTATTCTGACGTGTTTTCATAGTCTGGCTGAGTAGGGATTAAAATAGTGAGAAAGGAGAGAAACAGGAACAGAGAGAGAAAAAGAGGTAGGGAGGGAGAGACTGAGGGGGAGATAGAGAGAGGATAAAAAGGTAGGGAGACAGAGACGGAGCGAGAGATTCAGCCCATAGTCAAGTATCTCTTTAAAAAGCAGCATTAGAGAGGTCAAGAGAGGAGCTGAAGAGAGGCAGGAGGGAGGAAGGGGGTGCGTGCCTTTGGGAGGACAGGAAAGCAGGTGCTTCCAGCCGCTTGTCTCCATTCCTAGTCTTCACCTGTGGAGCCGCACGGGATCGGGGGAATAAGGAAAACTTTCTCCATTGACGAGACCCTGGGAAGAGATCTGCCCGCCTCTCCACTCCTCCCCCTCCCCAAGGCTGCCTTTCAAACCTTCAGGATGTGCAGCCTTCCCTCGCCATCCCACCTCATCCCTCAGGCAGGGATGTCGCTGCTCCGCCAGGTGGAAGGAGCAACCATGGCTGACTCCCGTCTCTACTCGGCGCCCAATAGCATCAGCCACAGCAACTTCAGCAGCAGCAGCAGCAGCAGCCACGCCGGGGACGCAGGCGGGGCGTCCGCTCCCAGGATTGAAGCCGTGGTGGTCCCCGTCGTCTTCAGCCTGGTCTTCTTTACCGGCATCATCGGCAACTCCTTGGTCATCACCGTCTTGGCCAGGAACAAGAAGGTGAAGTCTAGCGTCACCAACACCTTGATCCTCAACCTCAGCGTGGCAGACCTAGCCTTCCTCCTCCTCTGCGTGCCTTTCCAGGCCACCATCTACTCCCTGCCAGAGTGGGTCTTCGGGGCCCTGCTCTGCAAATTCGTCCACTACTTCTTCACCGTCACCATGTTGGTGAGCATCTTCACCCTGGTGGCCATGTCCATCGACCGCTACATCACAGTGGTCCACTCACGGCGCTCGCCCTGCCTACGCAGCCAGAGGAACACCTTGCTGGGGATGTGCACCGCCTGGGTGCTCTCCCTCGGCATCGCCGTACCGGTAGCCCAACACCAGACCTACGTGACGGGCTACTACGAGGCGCCCAACAGCACCTTCTGCTGGGAGATTTGGGAGGATGAAACCACCAAGCACACTTACACCGTGGCTATCCTGATCCTGGGCTATCTGCTACCGCTGGTGCTCATCACCTGCTGCTACATGAAGGTAAGGAACGGGATGGGGATGGAGTGCAGGACCATGGTGGGGAACGCATTGGGCTGCCTGGTGGAAAGGTCTGAGTGGTGTGAAGGGCGCTGGATGGGGAAAGGTGCCCAAACAAGAGACCTCGCAGCTGAGGGTGCTTGATGTGTATGCTGAGGGGGATAAGGAGGGCGCTGGCAGAATACCAGCGCAGAACCCACCCCGAGCTTCCTCTCCCACTGCCACTCTGGGAAATGGGAGCACATGCGGCTTTTTTTTTTTGTTTTGTTTTAATCTGGCATGGGATGGCGTGAGAGAGCCAGAAGCGGACTCTGGCTCAGCGCTCGAGCTCTGCGCACCCGGGGAAGGGGGATGCGTGTGTGTCTGTCCTGCAATGAGGTGAGCTGCTGTCTTCTCTCTCTCTCTCTCTCTCACTCTCTCTCTCTCTCTCTCTCTCTCACTCTCTCTCTCTCTCTCTCCATCTCTCTCTCTCTCTCTCTCTCTCCATCTCTCTCTCTCTCACAGGACTGTGTAGCATGAGTGGCTTCCATTAGCCGCTCTGCTCTCGCTGGGTACTCACTCCCAGAACTGGTTATTTTTAGCTCTGGAATCCATGTGAAAAGCTTCCACATTCCTCCTCTGGTGCTGCTCAGAAACAGGATGAAAGAACAGTTACTGAGCAGCACATCTGCTTTTCTGATCAAATCCTTCTTCTATCTTTCTTTTGCCCCTCGTCCTCTCTGTGATAGATCACTGCTCCTTTGCAGGTGTTCGGTCAGAAATCGCCCCCCTGTAAAATTGTGCTGGAGGTGGGGATGGGGGTGGGGAGGTGGGGGGTGGGGGGGGGGAGCGATGAGATCCCCGGAGTGCATTGCTCCATTGGGCTCCCACTGATGTCACCCATCCTTCACACTCTGCCCCTCTCTCTCTCTCTCTCTCTCCCCTGTCAGGTCCTGTGCCACCTGCACAACAAAATCCGCATTATCTCGAAGAAATCCCAGCGCTCAAAAAGGAAGGTAAGGCTGTCTATCTCTCATCCCAAAACAGGGGGAAACAAGAAATAGGGTATTCTCTAGAGTTACTCCTCAACCGTGGAACCTTTCGCCATCAAATTTCCATGAGGAACAAGACTATTTATGGTTTTGAAAGAAGTTGAAAGCCGCATTGTTCAGTCAAGCTTAATCTGTTTAATATAAATTTGTGATTACTGCTCATTTTCATTTCAATAATATGTACACTTTTAATTTTATGTTTTATTCTTGTTTGTGTGTTGCTAATTTTATTATGTTTATTTATTATGTATGTTTTACATGTAGTCTGCTTTGAGCAAATTGGAAATGACGGAATAGAAATTGGTGAAATAAATAAATAAATAAATAGATCTTAGCGCTATGTCACGGCCTAAAGCTCCCCCATATCTAAAATATCTCTCTGGTGGATATTTGGAAGATGGACTACAAGTTCAAACTATGAACCCCATTCTCCCCCCCTCCCCCAGCTGGAAGACAGTTCCCAACTACAGGGTGCTGGTTCTGCATCGCTTTTGTTGTTGCCTTTTCACAAACTCTGTTTCCACCCAGAGAGAATGGAATGGAAAGGTCAGGTTGTGTTTTACTCAAGCTGGCTGGTATCAGACACTATGGTCATCATCTCATACTGCCAGGTTGTGGCCCGTAACAAAACAGCCTGCGCTTTATATTCCATTGCCACTTTGCAGTATCCGGATAAAAACGTTATGAGTAACCAGTAAAACAGCAAGAGAGAGCTGGGAGTCCCGGGGCAGAGACACGCCTGGGCAGCAACTGAAGGAGTAATTCTTATGATGGGACTTTTAGCACCGAAGGAAGATGTTAATATCAACATAGAACATATCCCGAGCTTCCTCTTTCATTTTCAATCTACAAAAACTGATATTTTGTATTAACCATGTGATGTTTTTCTACCGTAGACAACCCAGACGGTGCTGGCAGTAGTGGCTGCTTTCTCACTCTCCTGGCTTCCCCACCATATCATCACGCTCTGGGCTGATTTTGGCACCTTCCCACTGACAGAAGCATCTTTTGCTTTTCGCATCACCTCACACTGCCTAGCCTACGGCAACTCCTGTGTCAACCCCATCATCTATGCCTTCCTCTCAGAGAACTTCCGCAAGGCTTACAGGGAGGTCTTTCGCTGCCATTTCGTCCATCCCATGCCTGCTGTAGCAGCACAGGTCAGGTGCAGTAGTGCAGCCATGGCAAGAGCAGCTGATGCCAAAAGGGCCGAATCCACCAGCAACATGTGACAGGCCAAGTTTAGAGAGAATGCAGTTTACAGCCACGTCCACGGTCAAACCAAGAAGAAAATCATCTACAGTCAATAAGAGAATCAAGCCTACAGTCAAGTCAACAAGAGAGTCAAATCATGAAGAAAGTCAACAAGAGAATTAAGTCAAAATGAGAATCAAGCCTACAGTCAAGTCAACAAAACAGTAAAGTCAAGAGGAGCATCAGTTCTGTAGTCAAATGAACAAGAGTCAAGAAGACGATCGAGACTATTGTCATGTTAACAAGATGGATAAATCTATAGTCATTTCAAATGAAGAAGAAAGTCAGCAAACCAAGGCATACCGGGAGATCTTCTACTGGCACTTCACCCACCTTATGTCCACCATGGCAATACTGAGGGCATGTGAAGCCGTAAGATATTGATCCTAAGCCACCTTCTGGAATAAAATTCCTTCATCTGTAACTCTGAGACAATGAGGAGAGATGAGGGCAAGATGGTCTTGTCTAGGCAGTAGCATCATGTGGGCTCTTTTGAGTCATATTTTCATTATTTTATTCTTTTTTTCTTTCTTGAGTAAATATGGTGCTTAAGAGGAAAGGTTGGGTTTTATCTCACCCTTTCAGCACTTCAACACCGGTTTCTGGGCCACGGGATTCTTTTGTTGTCCTCACCGCTCACCATCCTCCCCGGAGAGCTATTGAAGAGAGGCCCCGGGCGAGTTGAAGGAGGCGTTCTCTTCTAGCCTTGAGATTCAGACATCCCCGCCACTGCCGAGGAATGTTCTGTGGCTTAACGATGCAGGTGCCCTTTTCCCAAGCTTGGAGAGCCCTTGTGGAGGTGTCTGGAGGGTGCACCACCGAGAAACATCTTGAGATGAGGCCTGCAATGGCTTCCTGTGTGGAGCAGCAGCATCCAAATGGGGCAACAGAGGCTCGTGCTTGGAGTGGAGTGCAGGGCAGTGGTGAGACCCTGCAGGTCAGGACCTCATGGCTGTAGTCAAATGAACAAGAGTCAAGAAGACGATCGAGACTATTGGTGAGGCCCTGCAGGTCAGGACCTCAAAGCTGGGGGTCCAGTGCAATTTCCAAGAGCAGATGTCCAGCAAGAATGGCAACAAGAAGGAGTAACATCTCTGGAGGAGCTCGGCAGGATTTGATTTCGTGTTGAGATTATTTTGGAGCATTCTGTGACTCAGTTATGCCAGTTTTTCAATGGATGCAGTCTCAAAATTTGAAGATCCTGATTTACAGCTGGAGGAAGATGCAGCAGCTGAGATGGTACAATGCTCTGACAGCATTTCTATCCTTCAGTAATCAAATGCTGCTTTAATTTAAGGACAAAACATTCCTTAGGAATAAACTGGAAATGACTGAAAATAACATCGGATACAAAAATCTACGGTTTTATTCATTTTCCTAGTTTTGTTAATACTTCCTAACGATGAGGATTACTTGGAAGTGTTAAAAATGTCTTCAGATGCTGTGCCCCCTCTAAGAAAGGTTTATTATAGTCCATCTGTGAAACATTTGGGGGACGAGCAGGAAGGAATAATGGCGGTAACTCAGCTCTCCTAGAAACCTCAGAGGAGGCGATAACATCCAGAGGGCACTGATTGCCTCCCTTGCCTTAGACATGGATAGAGACTTGGTGTTGGAGCTTTTCCTTCAATAGCGCTCTTCTGTTTATTTTGGTCACTCAGCTGGTCCTGATCTTTCCAGACCTACCCAGGTTACTAGAAAGAGAGTTTTAGAGCTCTGCACACAGGTCCCCAGTACTGATGCAACCGTGTTTCTTAAATTTCCCTTGTAAATGTATTGCACATTTTTCAGGTGAATAAGTAGGCTCCTTACAGCCTCGAATTATTGAAAAATGTTCTTTCTAGAAAGCTGCTCTGTGTCTGAAGGCCCCTCCAGTTAGTTTTGCTATGTTGTGTCTTGTGGAAGGTATTCTATGTCCATTTTGGACTGGAGTCTAATAATTAGATATATCGGTGCAGCTCAGTTCATGCCTTAAGATCCTTCTTACTCTCCCCATGTTTTTCCCTTGAGGATACAGCACTCTGTTCCTTATTGCTATTTTTTTGTTTTCCTGGATGTTATGTATTGGTGTTTATGAACTGACATTTCTTGGATGTTATATCTTGATGTGTACTGAATTGCAAATAATAAAGAGAACCCACAAACCATGGTGGAGAGGGAGAATCCCTTTGGTACCTGCGGTAGTGGGATGGGTGGGGGAAATGTTTCCAGCCACTGCCTAATTGGGTTGTAAATGAGCTAAGGGAATTCTTCTCTTCTTGGATTTGGGTTTGATTGCTTCTCCTTTCCAAATCTGAGCTGAAAGAGAGGTAGGAATTCAGGGACAGCCCGTAGGCCTCTGCCCAAGAGAGTTTACAGCCTAAGGCTCTGATTTGCTCCCATGTTGTGTCTGTAGGAAATAAAAATCGCTTAGTAAATGAGGTTCTGCATGCAGCATCTGCCGTGCTGAAAGTGAGATCCTGGGGCCACTTTGTAAACTGTGTGAGGTCCCCGGAGGCCACGCCAATGACAATGAGGGTCATGGGGCTGAGCAATGACATCAGGCACGTGAAGAAGGACTGAAAGTGAAAGAGCTTATCGGATACTGCCGTCTGTGTTTCTACAGTGTAAAAATTGTCAACCTCTACCTCTTCTCCTTCAACCCCACACATAAAAGAATAAATAAATAAAAATAAAATCTGTAAAAGATTTACTCGTACAGAAAATGCTGGAGTAACACTTTCCTGTGTCGGTAGATGCTGCCAATCGCGTCTCTCTCCAAAGGCTCCAAGAGAGGTTCTGGCCAATTAGAATTCTCCTCAAGCATTCAGAGAGCACCTCTGTCCAATCAGAGTGCTCCCTAAATATTCCAAGAGAGCAGCCCCAGCCAATCACGTCTCTCTCTGCAGACTTCAAATGATACAGAAAGTTGAGGAACGGGACGCCATGGACCCATTTATCGGGCTTCTGCAGACTACCCTGCAAGCTCTTCAAAATGTCCAAAACTCAGCAGCCAGAATAACCTCAGGGACCTCCTTACGCCAGCACAATTCCTCAATATATTGCTTACCTCTGGAATGGAGAATTACGTTTCGAATTCTGTTGCAGTTTTATAGGGTCTACATGGGCTTGTGTCTCCTTTTAATTCAGGATCAAAGCTTTATCAACCTACACGAATGCTAGGATCATCCTCGCAATTGGTTTTAGATACTCCCTCTTTTAAACAAATTAGACTTGATGAATCATAGGAACGGCTACTTATGCTACAGGGCCCCTTGCTTTGGAATATTCTACCCACCGATGACGTTAAGGAAGCTAGTTAAACCCTTTCTATTTAAAAAAGCTTATAATGTATCTTAATATTGTTTAAGGTAATTATTTTGCCCTTTTCCTGTTGTTTTAAAAAGGTGTTATGGCATCCCTGGTGACAAATACAAGACAAAACGATATGAGAAGGTGTGACTTTATCATGCATTAAGTTAAGAACATAAGAACATGCCATGCTGGGTCAGACCAAGGGTCCATCAAGCCCAGCATCCTGTTTCCAACAGTGGCCAATCCAGGCCACAAGAACCTGGCAAGTACCCAAACACTAAGAAGATCCCACGCTACTGATGCAATTAATAGCAGTGGCTATTCCCTAAGTAAACTTGATTAATAGCCGTTAATGGACTTCTCCTCCAAGAACTTATCCAAACCTTTTTTGAACCCAACTACACTAACTGCACTAACCACATCCTCTGGCAACAAATTCCAGAGCTTTATTGTGCGTTGAGTGAAAAAGAATTTTCTCCGATTAGTCTTAAATGTGCTACTTGCTAACTTCATGGAATGCCCCCTAGTCTTTTTATTATTCGAAAATGTAAATAACCGAGTCACATCTACTCGTTCAAGACCTCTCATGATCTTAAAGACCTCTATCATATCCCCCCTCAGCCGTCTCTTCTCCAAGCTGAACAGCCCTAACCTCTTCAGCCTTTCCTCATAGGGGAGCTGTTGCATCCCCTTTATCATTTTGGTTGCCATTCTCTGTACCTTCTCCATCGCAACTATATCTTTTTTGAGATGCGGCGACCAGAATTGTACACAGTATTCAAGGTGCGGTCTCACCATGGAGCGATATAGAGGCATTATGACATTTTCCGTTCTATTAACCATTCCCTTCCTAATAATTCCTAACATTCTGTTTGCTTTTTTGACTGCCACAGCACACTGAACCGACGATTTCAATGTGTTATCCACTATGGTGCCTAGATGTTTTTCCTGGGTGGTAGCTCCTAATATGGAACCTAACATCGTGTAACTGAAAGCAAGGATTATTTTTCCCTATTTGCAACACCTTGCACTTGTCCACATTAAATTTCATCTGCCATTTCGATGCCCAATCTTCCAGCTTTGCAAAGTCTTCCTGTAATGTAGCACTTATATTCTCCAGCACAGACTACTGCAATACTCTATTTCTGGGACTACCATACTCAACAATAAGACCTCTTCAGATATTACAAAACTTGGCTGCCAGAATACTGACTGGTAAAAACAAAAGGGAACACATCACTCAAACACTGGCCGAATTACACTGGCTGCCAATAGAACAAAGAGTGCAATATAAAACACTATGCTCAATTCACAAACTGATTAACGAAGGAAAAGCAGACTGGTTAAACACAGCACTACGCTTACACGTCCCACAAAGAAATCTTAGATCAGCCAACAGAGCTCTACTAACCATCCCCTCAGTCAAGACAGCAAAACTTACCCAAGTTAGAGAACGAGCCCTTTCCTTAGCCGGACCAGCTCTATGGAATTCATTGCCACTCGAAACAAGATTACAAAGTGATTTAAAAAGCTTTAAAAAAAGCTTAAAAACATGGCTTTTCAAAAAAGCATTCTATATGAATGAGGAACAAGAAGTTTAAAGGAATAAGCGAATGAACATCTACACAAAGCTAAAGTCACCCTACTAGCATAATTGTATATCCATCATCATTATAGAATAACTTAAGAAACTTGCAGTTTAAAGTTCAATTATTGTATGATTTCCTATTAATCATATAAAAGACAAGATCCAGATTTCACATTATATACCTTAGATTATGAAAATTGTTACCGTAAATGTTTTGGCACTTTGTTAGTAAGAATTTAATCAAATACATATATGCGTGCCACCCTGTAAACCGTTGTGATGGTGCAATACTAAACGACGGTATAGAAAAGATTTTAAATAAAATAAAATAAATAAACAATCCGCTTCTGATTTAACTACTCTGAATAATTTTGTATCATCCGCAAATTTGATAACCTCACTCGTCGTATTCCTTTCCAGATCATTTATATATATATTGAAAAGCACCGGTCCAAGTACAGATCCCTGAGGCACTCCACTGCTTACCCTTTTCCACTGAGAAAATTGACCATTTAATCCTACTCTCTGTTTCCTGTCTTTTAACCAGTTTGTAATCCACGAAAGGACATCGCCTCCTATCCCATGACTTTTTAATTTTCGTAGAAGCCTCTCATGAGGGACTTTGTCAAACGCCTTCTGAAAATCCAAATACACTACATCTACCGGTTCACCTTTATCCATGTTTATTAACCCCTTCAAAAAAATGAAGCAGATTTGTTAGGCAAGACTTGCCTTGGGTAAATCCGTGTTGACTGTGTTCCATTAAATCATGTCTTTCTATATGCTCTACGATTTTGATCTTGAGAATAGTTTCCACTATTTTTCCAGGCACTGAAGTCAAGCTCACTGGTCTATAGTTACCCGGATCGCCCCTGGAGCCTTTTTTAAATATTGGGGGTTACATTGGCCACCCTCCAGTCTTCAGGTACAATGGATGATTTTAATGATAGGTTACAAATTTTAACTAATAGATCAGAAATTTCATTTTTTAGTTCCTTCAGTACCCTAGGATGCATACCATCCGGTCCAGGTGATTTGCTACTCTTTAGTTTGTCAATCTGGCCTACTACATCTTCCAGGTTCACAGTGATTTCGTTCAGTTCGTCTGACTCATCACCCCTGAAAACCATCTCCAGAACTGGTATCTCCCCAACATCCTCATTAGTAAACACGGAAGCAAAGAATTCATTTAGTCTTTCTGCAATGGCCTTATCTTCCCTAAGAGCCCCTTTAACCCCTCGGTCATCTAATGGTCCAACCGACTCCCTCACAGGTTTCTTGCTTTGGATATATTTTTTAAAGTTTTTATTATGAGTTTTTGCCTCAATGGCCAACTTCATTTCAAATTCTCTCTTCGCCTGTCTTATCAATGTTTTACTCTTAACTTGACAGTGCTTATGTTTTATCCTGTTTTCTTCAGATGGATCCTTCTTCCAATTTTTGAAGGATGTTTTTTTGGTTAAAATAGCCTCTTTTACCTCACCTTTTAACCATGACCGAAATTATTTTGTCTTCTTTCCACCTTTCTTAATGTGTGGAATACATATGGACTGCACCTCTAGGATTGTATTTTTAAACAATGTCCAAACCTGTTGAAAACTTTTAACCTTTGCAGCTGCATCTTTCAGTTTTTTTCTATTTTCCTCATTTTATCAAAGTTTCCCTTTTGAAAGTTTAGTGTTAGAGCTGCAGATTTACTTATTGTCCCCCTTCCAGCATATTGACTGATATTATTATTTTGGTTTTATTGATTGATTTTGATTTTATTTCTGACTTTATGTATTGTTATATTATGATTAATTATTAATTAGCTTATTATGAATGTAGATGGGTGGTATATACATTTTTAAATAAATACATTTCCAAGAGAGGTTTTGGCCAATCAGAATTCTCTCCAAGCCTTCTGAGAACCGCTACAGCTAATCAAAGCTCTCCTCGAAGATTTGGAGAGCATCTCTGGCCAATCATGGCAGACGATTCATCAGGTTAATCTCCTTTCTCCTGAGCATTCTGGGATTTATCAAACTGTCTCTGGTGTCTTGGAGTGAGCTGACAGTTCTGTTAAGGAAGGGCATTAAAAATGGACACCAGGTTTTCAATGGGGGGAATTCTTATTAAAAGGATAAATTCCACCCTTAAATTCCCATATTGGTGCAGTCTCTTTGGTGGCCACAAGGTTGAGCCATTGCTCTGCAGATGATCAATTCCAGCCCTTACCTCCCACCTCCAGCTCTTTAGCAGGGAGAATAATCAGGTTAAATTTGAAACTGCACTCGGACCCCAGCCAAACCCTTCCCTTTGGTGGCTGAGACTGTATCCAGCATCTGCAGCTCGAGGAAGACGCTTTGAATGGCAGGAGTGGGTGTCTAGAGCAGAGCGTGCACCTCTGCATGCGGTGAGCAAACATCACTCCAGGCTCTGACCTTTGCCATTCTAGCTGGCGATTCTCAGCGCATCCACTTTCCTGCAGCCAGCCTACCTTGCTTTACATCTATCGGTCTGAGGCCTGCATGAGGTTCTGAGCAAGATCTGCTCTTCAGCTGTCCGTGCTGTATTCATGCTTTACATGTATCAGTGTGAGGCCTGCATGAGGTTCTGAGGAAGATCTGCTCTTCAGCTGTCCGTGCTGCATTCATGCTTTACGTGTATCAGCGTGACGCCTGCATGGAGCTCTGATGATCTGCTCTTCAGCTGTCCGTGCTGCATTCATGCTTTACATATATCAGCGTGACGCCTGCATGGAGCTCTGATGATCTGCTCTTCAGCTGTCCGTGCTGCATTCATGCTTTACATATATCAGCGTGACGCCTGCATGGAGCTCTGATGATCTGCTCTTCAGCTGTCCGTGCTGCATTCATGCTTTACATATATCAGCGTGACGCCTGCATGGAGCTCTGATGATCTGCTCTTCAGCAGTTCGTGCAGTATTGGTGCTTTAAGCGTATCAGTGTAATACTTTCACGAGGCTCTGATGAAAAGCCACTCTTCATGTATCCTTGCTATGTTCATGCTTTACATGAATCAGCACTCAGTAGGGAATCGGCCATTTCCTCTAACTCTAATCAGTGCATGGAGTTAATCCTGCTAGGCACTGACCTAGGACACTTCACTCGAGCAGCTCTCAGAAATCCACCACCACTTAGAAATTGGCTGCACAATCCCAGGGAGACCTGCACGCTCCTAAGCCACAATGTGCGTTTCCATAACGTCAGCTTGCCCAGTTACCTTGCAGCTCTGGGACAGCAGCTTCCTCGAGCTTTGGATACTTGGTTCCTGGTGCCTCCATCTGGGGAAAAGGGTGGGTTATGGGCACGGATGCCCTCCCTTCTACCCAGGAAAACCTAGAAACCGATGTGACTGATGGCACACGTCTACACGTTCCCAAAATCATTACACAGTGCAGAAACGAATGGGAGCATCAATCCGCACTCAGAGAAGAACCATTTCAGGTTCCTTTCCTTTCGCCGTGACTGTCCCCATCCTACCCCCACTCACCTTCTGCTGCACCCCCTCCCCAGGGGTGACTCAAAAGGGTCAACATGTTACCCTTCCCCCCACCCCCAACCTGTAGCTTGGCATCCTGGGCAGTCATCCTGTTTGACCTCCCCACCCCCACACACACCCCCAGTCCATGCGACAGCCTTGATGGGCTGGATCCTGGCCCCCGTCTGCTGTCTCCTCTGCCGCCGCTCCACGCCTCTTCTAGATGACCATCGTTCCGTTATTCTTCTGCTTGTAGGGCCATGACCGAAACTCTGCCGCTCCTCTGCTCCTCCACACCCGTCCTGGGGAGATCAAATTACTGGTAAGCTTCTGGCCTGCCTTCCAGACCTCCCTGGCTTGCAATGCATTTGGTTTTGTCATTCTCCGTGGCCTGGGCTCTCTTCATACACCTCAGCTCCTTTCCTCCCCTCTTAGTTTAAAGGGATAGTATGCCACCCCCAAGACCTCTAGTCTCTGAAACTCAAGCAGCCAGCGTGTTAGCCACCTACTCTCAAGGTGCTTATCTGGTTTGCTAGGCCAAGCATTTCTGTATCTTAATCTCTTGTGGCATAATCTCATCTTTTATTAGAGGTTTAAGCCTAGATCTCTGGTTTTATTGATTGCTGATATAGCTGGGGGTCTGTATTCAGCATGTCCCTCGCTTACGCATTCCCCATTGACAGCTTCAGGCTGCACTCCCCCAGGACTCCCAGAAGTGGGCCCATCCTTGTATTTATTACACATTATCCCTTCTTGCAGTACTTTTATGTATTCCTCATCCACTGAGACAGAAAATGTGAAAGAGGAAAAAAAAAGAGAGGGCGGTTTCCCATAACTAGTGAGCTGCTAATGGAATGTAAATATATAGGCAATTCCATTTTACCCGGAAATCCAAAATGGCTGCCAATTCCAACATGGTTTCCCATGCAGCTACCAGCGATTTTTTTTTCAGCCACACAGCTATCCGCAATAAAGATATGTAATTTATGCTGATTACACATGATTTCAAAATGAAATTTCCTTCCTAACGAATCCCACAGCATCCTCATATGTCAGCCCGACAGTTCTCCAACCCAAAGCAAAAACCTCGGCACATAAGACACACCGCACACATCTCCGACAAACCACTCAAGCCTCAGCACATAGTACTCCAATGCACAGGTCATCCAACACGCAGCACAAAGCACAGAATGCAGCGCTCCCGCGCGGAGCGCAAACCTCAGAAGCCAGGGCGCCAACGCCCTGTGCAAGCCTCAGAACACGGTGCATCAACACGCAGTGCACACAGAGCTCCAAATATGCGGCAGAAACCTCAGCACACCGTACTCCAACAGAACAGCGCAAACCTCAGAACAAGGCACTCCAACTCGCAGCAGGAAACCCACGTGACGATTAAAGATGGCACGCTGTACCCATCCCAGCACACGTACTGCATCAGCGCATCTCACCCCGCAGCCTCTGCAACCATTGCAAGAACTTGAAAGCTATGAGAGAGAGAGACAGCCTAACTCCTGCCCCACAGTGCAGGCCAAAACGTCTCCCACCACAGCTCTGCCGCTGCGCTGCACTCCTGACCCCACTGAGCCATTCCAATAGAAAAAAAAAAGCAGCAGGTGATCTCCTTCTCGTGCTCAGGGGTCCACGTAATTATATCTCTGCCCCTTAGATTTTTCATTAAATTCTGCGGCCTGCCAGCTGCTACAGCGGGTCCATGAATAACAAGATCTCCATAACCTAGAACTGTACCAGGACTACCTTCACCTCAAGGGCCTGCACTGTCGCTCCCACCATCATTAGCCCTGAATGCTGAAACGAAAGGCGGGAACTTTTTCACCCTGGGCGTCGTGGAGGCCGGCATGAATTATTCTTTTCCCTTTCTATCATACCTTGATAGTGGCGTTGATACAGTACAGTGCGCTCCGACGGAGCGCATTGTTAGCCTGCTCTTGGACGCGCGTTTTCCCTTACCCCTTATTCAGTAAGGGGCGGAAAACGCGTGTCCAACCTGCTGCACTTAATAGTGCCCGCAACATGCAAATGCATGTTGATGGCCAAAGGTAGGCGCTAGTTTCTGCCGGCACTGGGAAAGTGCACAGAAAAGCAGTAGAAACTGCTTTTCTGTGCACCCTCCGACTTAATATCATGGCAATATTAAGTCGGAGGTCCCGAAGGGTAAAAAAAGGAAAAAAAAAAAGAAAAAAGAAAAAATGGGCCGGTGGCTGTCGGGTCGAAAACCGGACGCTCAATTTTGCCAGCGTCCGGTTTCCGAGCCCGTGGCTGTCAGCGGGCTCGAGAACCGACACCGGCAAAATTGAGCGTCAGCTGTCAAACCCGCTGACAGCCGCCGCTCCGGGCTAAAAGGAGGCGCTAGGATTGCGCTAGTGTCCCTAGCGCCTCCTTTTGCCTGTTTCTACCGCACCACCTAATTTAAACACTGAATCGCGCGCACAGGCGAGTGGCCTGTGCGCGCGCCGGGAGAGCAGGCGTTCGTCCGCTCTCCCGCGGACTTTACTGAATCGGCCTGTCAGATTTTAGTCCAGATGTTGTACAACGAGGTCGCCAAAGCACCCCAGTCCTGCCCTGCAGCACTACTTCCCCGCCCCCCAGCTCTTCCCGTATGGAGACAAACACACAAAGCTCTGCCAATGCACCTCGCCCCTGCTCTGCAGCACCCCCTGCTATTCCAGTACTGAGACCCTCACACACAGCTCTGCCAATGCACCTCACTCCTGCCCTGCAGCACCCCCTGCTATTCCAGTACTGAGACCCTCACACACAGCTCTGCCAATGCACCTCACTCCTGCCCTGCAGCACCCCCTGCTATTCCAGTACTGAGACCCTCACACACAGCTCTGCCAATGCACCTCACTCCTGCCCTGCAGCACCCCCTGCTATTCCAGTACTGAGACCCTCACACACAGCTCTGCCAATGCACCTCACTCCTGCCCTGCAGCACCCCCTGCTATTCCAGTACTGAGACCCTCACACACAGCTCTGCTAATGCACCTCACTCCTGCCCTGCAGCACCCCCTGCTGTTCTAGAAATGACACGCAAACGCAGATCGCCTTCTGCCCTCCCTTTACTTTCTCTCTCTTTCGGCCTTCTCCTTCCTCTCTCTCGCCCCCTTCCCTCAGGTTCCGGTTCTCCCTAATTCTCACCCCACTGTCCTCCTTTCACTGCTCATCTCGGGAACACTGAATAATATCGAGGTGCATGTCCCTGCCTGTAAGGGAGCCGACAGCCAGGACGGGGCCCCGCTGCGAGATACCGGCTGGCAAGACGTCCAACGGGCCACGTACGACTCTGTCATAGCGCACAGAGCCACAGTCAATACAGCCGGATCAATAGACAGCAGGAGTCAAAATTCAGAAGGCAGAAAAAGCAATTCCAGCAAGCGGATCTGTGTTGAAGTGTCTAAAATGTCCTGCAGGCAGTCACGGAACAAAGCATCCCAGCGCTCTCAGTACAATGTCTCCTGTCCCTGGGGTATTTTTCTGCCAATCAGGTATCCTAGGAGCAGTCACAAATTATAAGAAGCAGTGCTCCCTATCCCAGTGCTTCATTCCTGGGGCAGAGATACAAGTCTTCCATGCGATGAAACTCTAATGCCATCTAGTGGACATCTGAAGTAATCCCTCTGAGGCTCTCTTCAAATCGTATATATATTTGCGGACTTAATGACAGAGCTGGGGATTAGAACTGAGGCACAGGGAGATAAAGTGACTCCTCCAGGGTCACACACAGAGAGTCAGTGACAGAGCCGGGGATTAGAGCTGAGGCACAGGGAGA
Organism: Rhinatrema bivittatum; assembly: GCF_901001135.1. Classification (NCBI taxonomy): domain Eukaryota; kingdom Metazoa; phylum Chordata; class Amphibia; order Gymnophiona; family Rhinatrematidae; genus Rhinatrema; species Rhinatrema bivittatum. The sequence continues at coordinate 9,170,453 of NC_042630.1, forward strand.
TAAAGTGACTCCTCCAGGGTCACACACAGAGAGTCAGTGACAGAGCCGGGGATTAGAGCTGAGGCACAGGGAGATAAAGTGACTCCCCTGAGGGCCAGGAGGGTGAGGAATCCATGAAACGGGGTAAAAACCTCACCCGTGCTGAGAGCACCAAGCAAACCTCTCCAGCTCGGTTCCCCGGTGGGCCTTGGGGTGTGCTGGGAACGGAGGGATGCCCACCGGGGGGGGGGGGGGGGTGTGACGCGCCCTCAGATGGCAGAAGGGCGGGAGATGAGGGCGAGGAAGCGCACGGTGTGCAGCCCGGGCGAGTAGATCTTGCCCCCTCGGCACGGTGCAGGAATGTGCCGGAATGAATTCCGACAGCCTGGACGGGTTGTCAGGGTGGGGAGGTCGAGGGGGGGATTGGCGAAGCACAGAACTTGATAAGCAGATCCTGGTGCACGGAGCTCCGAGTCGGGTGGGGACATCAAGTCTGCAGAACCCCCTCGTGGAAGGGGCATTGCCCGTGAGACAGGGTGGGTGCTCCTGATCTCCTGGAGCAGATGCATGGGTGACCCATGAGATGGGCCGGTGTCTCCTGGGGTCACCCACTCCTGTCTTTTGTAGTCCAGAAGATCCCTGACCTTTGGGGCTCCAGCTGATGGCGAACCACGGGGGACTCGACCATGCTCACACCCAGGCAGGAGCTGAAGAGCAGAGGCTCGGCTAAGAACTCCGAACTCACGGCCACCCGGGCTTCTCCGGCCACAGAGGTTATGTTCTGGGCTTTAATCAGATCTTGATAGGAGACTGGCGGGCCTCAGGAGGTTCCTGCCATAAATTCTCAGATGGGTACAAAAAGTGCTGCCATATTGTAGGATGCACAGCTGGCGAAGATGGCAACAGAGTTCGCCAAATCAACCCGACAACCTCAAAATGAATCCCCCCTGAAAGAAAGCAGCAGCAGCATCAAGATGCCAGCTTTGCACCACATTATCTCTCCGGCCCCCGAAGCAGGCATAGGATGCCGAAATGCTGACCGTGTGTGGCGGCTGCGCAGCGTCTTGATGAAACTATCTGAAGTCTGGCGAATCGTTAGTTCTAGGGACATGAAAAGGCCTGTGTTTAATAAGGCGAGCTTTACAAGAGTGACTTTAAACTGCTGCTATGTTCTTAATTGGAATATATATATATATATATATATATATATATATAATAGCACACAATTTCACTTTTGTCACACAAGTTAAAAGCAAAAACGGTGTTTTGAACCGAGGAACTTCCGCCCTTTGGTTGTTACCCGAGATAAAGATACCGGACCACCAGAGTTTATTTACAAAAAAAAGTTTTATTCCCCGTACTTGGGTTTGGTTGTTTTGCTATAGAAGATGGTAACAGGCCAGCGTGCACCACTGCAGAGACGGGTAAAGCAGCCTCCACAGAGTCTGCAGGTTGGGCTGCCCTCTCCTAGTGGGAGGCTCAGAACCCCCGCGGAGACTCTGTGCTTTCCCGGCCCAGAAGAAATCTAGCAACCTTCTCTGGGTCCGGGCCAGACTCAGGACAGTCCACTGGTGCCAGCGCATGCCAGCTGACAGGGACCGGGGCCTCCGCCGTTGACAGGGAGACTCCTAGGTATTGCAACGTCTCCCCGCTCCAAGCTGGATGATAAAAATCTTTGGAGAGGAGTTCTCTGCTCCAGCGAGTGACAGTGCTGGGACAGGAGCATTGTGCTTAGCAGCAGCAAAGGTGGCAGCAGTAGCTGCTGCTGAGAGGATGCAGCGACAGGAGGTGCTGCTGTTGCTTCAGCTTTTGGGGTGCCAACCAGAAAGTCACAGATAACCTGCTTGAGGCTCCTTCTTCCCCATGGCCCAGGCTGTTCTTTTTATTGAGGTTTTTTGGCAATGGGGACTAGGATTGCAGCAGCCGCTACTGAAAATAAAAGGGAGGTGAAGAATTGCTTAGAGGGTGACTTTTTTTTATTTATTTAATAATTAAACATGTAAAATTAAAATAACTGAAGTCTTAAATGAACTTTGCTTCAAAATCTAAAAGAGAGACTGCCCAGGGGAGCGAGAAGTACAAAAAACTGGAAATGAAACTTGCTTAGAAAAGCAGGCTCCTTGGCTGCTCCGGGAAGGCCTGCAGCAGGTGTCAGATTAAAGCTCAGCCGGGCTTCAGAGCTTGTGGCCGGGCTGAGCCCTCCCCCCTCCCCCCTCCCAGGGCTCCAGGAGCCTCAGAGATTAAACAAAGAAAATAAAAAGGTAGGAGCTTGCTGCTCTTCTAAATTATAAAACTAAAATAAAATCAGAAAAGGCAATTTTGGGGGAAGGGTTGAAATTAAATAACTAAATCAAACAAAACAGCTGAAATAAAGCTCTTCCTTCAGCTCCAATGGGAGGCTAAAGAACAGAGCACGACAGAAGGTAAAACTGTAAAGCAAGTAATAAAGGAAATGTGCCTTGGAATTAACCCTGCCTAAAACAAAACTCACCCTAAAAACCTGTCCCTGCCTGACTAAACCTTCCCCCTGAAACTAAGAAAAGTTTGTGAAAAGGGGAGAGAGGCTGCAGTCAGTGTACAGGGGAAGGCAGGGGAGCTGCCTGCCCCTCAAACAAACATCAAATAAGAGACTAAAGACATGAAATAAACTCTGACTAAAAGCGAGGACTGGTGCCTCAACACAAACTGAACTAAAATACGTCAAAATTAGTAGGCTAAGGAAATAAAGGTTTTAGTCACTGCCTCAGGAGCAGGATCTGCACACAGCCTCCCTCTAGCAGGTAAAGGCAGGTACGGCTCCACCTGTCCTAAAGATCTGCAGCCAATTCGCAGCCCCCAGCCGAGGTAGGTTCAGAGCAAGATTGTCCTGCCACAACGTTGGAAGAAGCAGAGACCACATGTCCCACAATGCACTGGGAGGTAAACCGAAAAAGCAGGGATGGACCCAAAGTAAAACGTAAAGGGTGGAATACAGCACGGACAGCTGAAGGAACGCAGGGAAGAGGTGGCCGGGATAAAAGCTGCACAACTTTTATTGCAAAAAAAAAAAAAAATTATAAGAGATAAAGTACAATTACAAAATAAAAAAAGAAGAAAAATCAGGATTAAGACCAAATCAAGGAAGCAAGAAAAATAAATCCTGGGTAATAAAAATCCAAGGTAGGAAGAATTAGGAATAAGAATAACGGTAAGCGGCCTCAGACCTCATCGCAGCCGCTTTAAATGCAGTTCCCTTCCAAGCCTCTCCAGACAGGAGGAAAGCTAATGGCAAAAAAAAAAAGCAGTGAGCTGGGGCCCTGGGAAGGAGAGGGTTAATGGGTCACGGCCAGCCAATCGCAGCAGAGAGGGAGGAGGAGGGGAGGGGGGGGGCCCATTCCAGGCCGGGCCAGGTCCCAGTAGGAAGGGCCGGGAGTGGAACCGCAGAAGAGAGGGGCGGGCGGGCGATGACATCACGACCACACTCGGGGGGGGGGGGGTTAAAATCCAGAGCCCTGTCATTCCTGTCTCTTTTTTTTTTTATTATTCACAAATTTCCAAGGACGGAGGGGAGAGAGCGAGAAAGAGAGAAAGAAAGAAGAGAGAAAGAAAACGTGTGGAAAAGAGAGAGAGAGAGAGAGAGATGCCATCATGCTGAGGGAAGGTGTGGCGAGCCACTTTAAAGTTGTTCCTGTCCCGTGGCAGGAGGTTTCGTGCGGCGAGCGGGCACTCGGGCATCGCAGCCTCGCCGGCTTGCCTTAACTTTCTGGGGCGAGCAGGAACGTTTAGGGAGGAGAGCACCTGACCCTCTCTCTCTCTCTCTCTCTCTCTCTTGTTCTGGATTTGTCCTGCAGTTGGGACGGGGGGTCCTCCTGGTTTTTTGTTTTGGTTTTTTTTTTGGAGGGCAGGAGAGGGCAACGCTTCCTCACTGAGCCAGGATGGGAGCAGCCGGGGGTGAGGATGAGGAACTGGATTTCCGACTGATTTTCGGGGAGGACGAGAGGGAATGCGCGCCACCGGAGCCGGGACTTCAGGGGCAGGGTAAGTTACGTGCGGAGTCCCCGTCCTGCCACACACGGGGCCACTCAGACGCACATTTGTACATACGGAGATGCGCGTATGTACAAATGGCACAGGCAGGCACCCAGCCGCACATGGAGACGTGCAGACGCCGATGAGCGCGGAGCTATGATAGGCGCAGACCTCGTTCCACACGCATAGTCCCAGGCGCGGGCATTCTCCCCAGAAGCATCCCATGCAGACACGCGTGCAGATGCACACGGACGTGTCCACCCCGGTCAGCTCGCTCGGGCATGCACCTTGCACACGGGCAGGAGCGCAGGACCCGTAGGCTGCGTGTCCGCCGACAGGGAACACACGCTGCAGACGGACGCGGCCCGATCACAGCTGACAGGGCCTGGGGGGGAGGGGGATAAGGGGGGCAGTTGTTGCTGGGTCTCCTTAAAGCCCATAGCTGTCTCGCCCCGCACATGTTCGCGGCGGGAGACCCAGCCGTCACAGCGCCTGGCGGGCTGGAAGGCTACGGAGTCCACGGCAAGCTGTCTCGTTTTCTGGACCCCGAGGAAGGAAGTGACCGTCCCAAGCTCCTCTCTCTGGCCTTACGTCCCTCTGTCCATCCATTCCCGTACGCCCTGTGCATGCACGGCTACAGATTAAGGGACTGCAGGCTGACGTTAGGGGCCTGAGGAAGTTTCTCTCCCTCTCCCTCTCCCCGCTCCCCTCCCCATCTCTTTCCCTTGGGCCTTGTTTTCCATCTCCCTGCGTCTTTACGATGCCCGCTGCGAGCCAGGCAGGGAAGCCGTCCATGCTCGCGCACGCATCTCGTGCCACCAGGGCTTGGCGCGTCTCCGATGGGAAACAGATGGGCGCCGCCTGCCCCACGAATCCCCAACCAGACTGTGTGTGACTGTGCGGCTCCCACCCCTGCCCTCTTGTCGGGCATCCTCTGTGGTCGGGGCAGGATTCAGGTGCGTTGGCCGAGGTACCCTGTGTAGGTGGGGGGGGGTGGGGGTCTCAGTACTGGAATAGCAGGGGGGGCCGCTGCACCTCATCAGGACACGAGAGCGGGCCGGTCCAGACCCACGGCCTCGGATGCAGGGTTCGGGAGCGGAGCAGCAGTGGTGCGGCGGGGCGACCCGAAAAGCTGAGGAAATTGTCTTGAGAGGCTTCCGAATCCGGAGAAAGGAAGAACAAACGGAGAGGCAAAGAATCTCAGCGCTGCGGGGAGGGTCCCTGAACTTCAGCCGGAAGAAGGCTGTGAGTCGAAACGCCAAAGAAACTTCAGCTGGGAAGTTACAGAGCAGGAAAAGCCGGAGCGGAGAATTTGTAATAGAGGAAGAAAAAAAAAAAAAGAGAGCGCACGGCAACGAGGCTGAATCAAAGCAAGCAGGAGAAAGACAGCAAGGACAGTTATTTCCTTTAATGTACACAAGAGCGTTCCTGACTCAGACACTTTAAACAGAAGCTGAGAAACGGTTACAAGGCCTGCAGAGCTCCAGTGCGAGCCCGGCCAGAAATGCTCCTCCAAGCTTTGTGCAAACTCTTCCAGGCTGTATGAAGAGAGCAGAGGGGGCCAACGCGTCAGCTGCGGGCCGCAAGGAGAGGCCCCGCGCCCCGCAGATACCCCAGCACCCAGCCCTCAGGCTCCCCAGGCCAGAGAGAAGGGTGGGGGGTGGGTAGGAGGGGTGCAGGCCTCCCATTGCTGCCTGCACAGCTGGACGGAGGAGCTTCCAGACTTAAATACGGTGGCAGGATCCCGATTAAACGCGCCCCCCCCCCGTGAGCGCTCCGGGCAAGGCCTGCAGTTTCAGTTTCAGAAGGTCCGGTTACTTAGGTGAGTTTCGGTGGAAGCACCCGGAAGTCCGGCAGAGTACAACCCCAGGGGCTCGATAATGAAGCAGTCGTGACACGGAGAACCTTTCCAGGCAAGACCGCGTCCTGCGGCCTTCTCGGTAACCCCGGCGAGGCGGGCACTGAAGCTCGGGTGCAAGGGCACCCGTCTTGAACCTGGCAGAGGACGTGGGGGACCCCCTCGGCTTTGCATCCCTGCCTCGTTACGGCACGTGAGGCGCCTCGCGGGTCACGGCAGAAGGCTGCGCGCTCGGGCACCGCTCGCAAGCCACGTTCTGAAGCGGGGAACGCCTTCAGGGCCTGCCCGCAGAGAGGGCGCTGCCAGCAACCGGTACCTTCCCCACCCCCACCCCAGCCCGCCACGTTTCCGGAGACCCGTGGTGGGAGGAGCCCAGCGTGCCACCCCGTGCGCCCACAGGGGGCCGGACGCCGCTGCAGTGAGGGAGGGGAGGATCCGGCTAGGGGTGAGCGAGCCGACGGCGCCATCCAGCACGAGGCGAGAAGACCGTCTTCCGCCAGTGAAGAGAGAAGGAAAGCTCGCGCCACCATGCGGAAGCCCTCAGTGAGGAGGAGGAGGAGGGAGATGGGGGTCAAGACGGGAAGAGTCACTCCCGCTAAGACGGAGCTCCCGGACGGCTTTCCAGGGCTGCAGGGGAGCAGCAGGACGAATGGGGAGCAGGAGGGCTCGGCGCGCCCGGGGAGGGGAGCAGAGGCTGCCGGAGCGGCCGCTCTGGAAGGTGCGGTCCTGCCTCGTGGGACGCGGCGCCGATGGGGGAGGGGAGGAGGAAGAAGGCACGCCCAGGACCTTGGAGACACGATGGATAGCGCGAAAGACGCACGAAGGACGGGCTCTGATTGTGATATTCTAGTTAATAATTTAAGAGTATATGGTTAATAATACACGCGACCTGCAAACAGTCACAAAAAAAAAAAAAAGTTTATTTACAGAGGTATTAGGCTCTAATGAGGGTCAAAGTGAAAAAGAAAAACGTGACAGCTTAAAAGTAGTCCACGAGAGGCCACAGAAAAATTTACAGTGTTAAAGGTTTACTACTTATATTTTTTCATACTGGTTGAAACCATGCAAAAGATTTGGGGTCTAACGGATACTTCTCTTGAAACACCCCCTCCACCCCTACCCATCTCCCCCTTACCTCTCGCTCCTCTTTCCCATCCACTCCCATCACCCCCTCACTCATCTCCCTCACCCCTCCTCCCCTTCCGTCCTGGCTGCTCTTACCTCTCGCACCTCTACTTTCTCTCCCTCACCATTACCACAAGGGAAATCACTTAATTTTAAGCTCAGGTTGGCTGTGCATGCCACATTTGTAGCCTCCTGCCTTGCCCATCATGCTCGCTGAGTGGCCCCTGCTGCCGATGCAGCCTGCTGATGCAGTGCACGACAGCCGACGTGCGTCTCTGGCCCCGCAGCATTCGCTCCCGAGCCACTGCCTGTGGCTCCGATGCAGACGAACTGCTCCCGCACACGTGTGGCCTGCCTTCACTGAAAATATTTGTCCATTATTGCCTACAAGCATATTTTGGATGGATTGATTCTGATAACACTTGTTTGTCCAGGAAACATGAGGCTGCAGTACCAGCAGTGGCCTTAAGGTGTCACTATAGTCTATTCAAATAAAAGGATGCTGCCACCTTGTGGCCACTGATGGAGCGCACCTCCATGGAGAGAGTCCACGATATGCCACATAATCCAAAGTTCTAAGTGGTTTACGATAAAAATATACATAGGTACAACAAAACTACACAGCACAATAGATTTAAGTCTTCTATATGTGTATAATGTGAGTAGGAGCATAGGAGGTGCATTAGCAGAGCTGTATGTGTGTGTGTATTGAGGGCAGGAATCTGGAATAGCAGGGGGTGGTGCAGAGCTGCACGGGGAGGAGGACAGGTTGCTGCAGATTTGAGTTTTCTCAGTGATGGGCTATAACCTTCGACATCGCCAGCGGCATTTCCTGTATCGTTAGGGAGTATGTCGGGGAGGGGCAGCTGGGGATATGACCCTGATCTGGAAAGTGTGAAGCTGTGTTTTGGTTTCGGACAGGAAGTGGCTGAGGTAAGGCCGGTGGAGATGGAATGTTGGCAGAGATAGGCTCGGGGAAATTTCCAGCTATTGAGGAATTTTTTTTTTAACAGTATCAGGGTCCCTAGAGCCAAACTTAGGCAAATTCTACCCATTAATTACTTTACCAGAAGGCCAGTCAAGTAGAATATACTCAGGATGGAATTAGAGACACTGTGTGGTATCAATATTAGAATAGCAGGGAGTTTTACAGGATAGGAGTGAGGTGCATGGGCAGAGCTGTGTGTGAGGGTCTAAGTACTGGAATAGCAGGGGGTGCTGCAGAGTAGGAGTGAGGTGCATTGGCAGAGCTGTGTGTGTGAGGGTCTCAGTACTGGAATAGCAGGGGGTGCTGCAGGGCAGGAGTGAGGTGCATGGGCAGAGCTGTGTGTGTGGGATCTCAGTACTGGAATAGCAGGGGGTGCTGCAGGGCAGGAGTGAGGTGCATGGGCAGAGCTGTGTGTCAGGGTCTCAGTACTGGAATAGCAGGGGGTGCTGCAGGGCAGGAGTGAGGTGCATGGGCAGAGCTGTGTGTGTGGGATCTCAGTACTGGAATAGCAGGGGGTGCTGCAGGGCAGGTGTGAGGTGCATTGGCAGAGCTGTGTGTGAGGGTCTCAGTACTGGAGTAGCAGGGGGTGCTGCAGGGCAGGAGTGAGGTGCATGGGCAGAGCTGTGTGTGGTGGTCTCAGGTGTGGAATAGCAGGGGGTGCTGCAGGGCAGGAGTGAGGTGCATTGGCAGAGCTGTGTGTGAGGGTCTCAGTACTGGAATAGCAGGGGGTGCTGCAGGGCAGGAGTGAGGTGCATTGGCAGAGCTCTGTGTGGTGGTCTCAGGTGTGGAATAGCAGGGGGTGCTGCAGGGCAGGAGTGAGGTGCATTGGCAGAGCTGTGTGTGGTGGTCTCAGGTGTGGAATAGCAGGGGGTGCTGCAGGGCAGGAGTGAGGTGCATTGGCAGAGCTGTGTGTGAGGGTCTCAGTACTGGAATAGCAGGGGGTGCTGCAGGGCAGGAGTGAGGTGCATTGGCAGAGCTCTGTGTGGTGGTCTCAGGTGTGGAATAGCAGGGGGTGCTGCAGGGCAGGAGTGAGGTGCATTGGCAGAGCTGTGTGTGAGGGTCTCAGTACTGGAATAGCAGGGGGTGCTGCAGGGCAGGAGTGAGGGGCATTGGCAGAGCTGTGTGTGAGGGTCTCAGTAGTGGAATAGCAGGGGGTGCTGCAGGGCAGGAGTGAGGTGCATTGGCAGAGCTGTGTGTGTGAGGGTCTCAGTACTGAAATACCAGGGGTGCTGCAGGGCAGGAATGAGGTGCATTGGCAGAGCTGTGTGTGAGGGTCTCAGTACTGGAATAGCAGGGGGTGCTGCAGTGCAGGAGTGAGGTGCATTGGCAGAGCTGTGTGTGAGGGTCTCAGTACTGGAATAGCAGGGGGTGCTGCAGGGCAGGAGTGAGGTGCATTGGCAGAGCTGTGTGTGAGGGTCTCAGTACTGGAATAGCAGAGGGTGCTGCAGGGCAGGCGTGAGGTGCATTGGCAGAGCTGCGTGTGAGGGTCTCAGTACTGGAATAGCAGGAGATGCTGCAGGGCAGGAGTGAGGTGCATTGGCAGAGCTGTGTGTGAGGGTCTCAGTACTGGAATAGCAGGGGGTGCTGCAGGGCAGGAGTGAGGTGCATTGGCAGAGCTGTGTGTGAGGGTCTCAGTACTGGAATAGCAGGGGGTGCTGCAGGGCAGGAGTGAGGTGCATTGGCAGAGCTGTGTGTGAGGGTCTCAGTACTGGAATAGCAGGGGGTGCTGCAGGGCAGGAGTGAGGTGCATTGGCAGAGCTCTGTGTGGTGGTCTCAGGTGTGGAATAGCAGGGGGTGCTGCAGGGCAGGAGTGAGGTGCATTGGCAGAGCTGTGTGTGAGGGTCTCAGTACTGGAATAGCAGGGGGTGCTGCAGGGCAGGAGTGAGGTGCATTGGCAGAGCTGTGTGTGAGGGTCTCAGTACTGGAATAGCAGGGGGTGCTGCAGGGCAGGAGTGAGGTGCATTGGCAGAGCTGTGTGTGAGGGTCTCAGTACTGGAATAGCAGGGGGTGCTGCAGGGCAGGAGTGAGGTGCATTGGCAGAGCTGTGTGTGGGGGTCTCAGTACTGGAATAGCAGGGGGTGCTGCAGGGCAGGAGTGAGGGGCATTGGCAGAGCTGTGTGTGAGGGTCTCAGTACTGGAAGAGCAGGAGATGCTGCAGGGCAGGAGTGAGGGGCATTGGCAGAGCTGTGTGTGAGGGTCTCAGTTCTGGAATAGCAGGGGGTGCTGCAGGACAGGAGTGAGGTGCACTGGCAGAGCTGTGTGTGAGGGTCTCAGTGCTGGAATAGCAGGGGATGCTGCAGGGCAGGAGTGAGGTGCATTGGTAGAGCTGTGTGTGAGGGTCTCAGTACTGGAATAGCAGGGGGTGCTGCAGTGCAGGAGTGAGGTGCATTGGCAGAGCTGTGTGTGAGGGTCTCAGTACTGGAATAGCAGGGGGTGCTGCAGGGCAGGAGTGAGGTGCATTGGCAGAGCTGTGTGTGAGGGTCTCAGTACTGGAATAGCAGGGAGTGCTGCAGTGCAGGAGTGAGGTGCATTGGCAGAGCTGTGTGTGAGGGTCTCAGTACTGGAATAGCAGGAGATGCTGCAGGGCAGGAATGAGGTGCATTGGCAGAGCTGTGTGTGAGGGTCTCAGTACTGGAATAGCAGGGGGTGCTGCAGTGCAGGAGTGAGGTGCATTGGCAGAGCTGTGTGTGAGGGTCTCAGTACTGGAATAGCAGGGGGTGCTGCAGGGCAGGAGTGAGGTGCATTGGCAGAGCTGTGTGTGTGTGTGTGAGGGTCTCAGTACTGGAATAGCAGGAGGTCCTGCAGGGCAGGAGTGAGGTGCATTGGCAGAGCTGTGTGTGAGGGTCTCAGTACTGGAATAGCAGGGGGTGCTGCAGGGCAGGAGTGAGGTGCATTGGCAGAGCTGTGTGTGAGGGTCTCAGTACTGGAATAGCAGGGGGTGCTGCAGGGCAGGAGTGAGGTGCATTGGCAGAGCTGCGTGTGAGGGTCTCAGTACTGGAATAGCAGGAGATGCTGCAGGGCAGGAGTGAGGTGCATTGGCAGAGCTGTGTGTGTGTGTGTGAGGGTCTCAGTACTGGAATAGCAGGAGGTCCTGCAGGGCAGGAGTGAGGTGCATTGGCAGAGCTGTGTGTGAGGGTCTCAGTACTGGAATAGCAGGGGGTGCTGCAGGGCAGGAGTGAGGTGCATTGGCAGAGCTGTGTGTGAGGGTCTCAGTACTGGAATAGCAGGGGGTGCTGCAGGGCAGGAGTGAGGTGCATTGGCAGAGCTGTGTGTGAGGGTCTCAGTACTGGAATAGCAGGGGGTGCTGCAGGGCAGGAGTGAGGTGCATTGGCAGAGCTCTGTGTGGTGGTCTCAGGTGTGGAATAGCAGGGGGTGCTGCAGGGCAGGAGTGAGGTGCATTGGCAGAGCTGCGTGTGAGGGTCTCAGTACTGGAATAGCAGGGGGTGCTGCAGGGCAGGAGGGAGGTGCATTGGCAGAGCTGTGTGTGTGTGTGTGAGGGTCTCAGTACTGGAATAGCAGGAGGTGCTGCAGGGCAGGAGTCAGGTGCATTGGCAGAGCTGTGTGTGAGGGTCTCAGTACTGGAATAGCAGGGGGTGCTGCAGGGCAGGAGTGAGGTGCATGGGCAGAGCTGTGTGTGAGGGTCTCAGTACTGGAATAGCAGGGGGTGCTGCAGGGCAGGAGTGAGGTGCATGGGCAGAGCTGTGTGTGAGGGTCTCAGTACTGGAATAGCAGGGGGTGCTGCAGGGCAGGAGTGAGGTGCATTGGCAGAGCTGTGTGTGAGGGTCTCAGTACTGGAATAGCAGGGGGGTGCTGCAGGGCAGGAGTGAGGTGCATTGGCAGAGCTGTGTGTGAGGGTCTCAGTACTGGAATAGCAGGGGGTGCTGCAGGGCAGGAGTGAGGTGCATTGGCAGAGCTGTGTGTGAGGGTCTCAGTACTGGAATAGCAGAGGGTGCTGCAGGGCAGGAGTGAGGGGCATTGGCAGAGCTGTGTGTGAGGGTCTCAGTACTGGAAGAGCAGGAGATGCTGCAGGGCAGGAGTGAGGTGCATTGGCAGAGCTGTGTGTGAGGGTCTCAGTACTGGAATAGCAGGGAATGCTGCAGGGCAGGCGTGAGGTGCCTTCTGGCTCATATAGGAATGTATGCATTTCCCCTCTTAGTTATTTTGATCGCCTTTCTCTTCCATAATACAGGAGAAAGGGGGGATGTGTCTTTCACCTTACTCACACAATGTGGGGTATAATTCCCACTGGGAGCCACATAGCGGGCTAATAATCTCCTGCCTCTTCCTGTCTGCCACTCCTTCGCCTCAATGTCTGTGTTAAGCGGCTGTAAATGTATCCAGCCCTCACCAGTACCAGGGTCCCACATTCCTACAGTGCCCCCCAATACTCTGCCTGCATGTGGGGGCCGCACTGCCATAGATATCTTCCTCGTAAATCTCTGGCCCTCTCATTCTCTTTATTTTTTTTCCTCTGCTTCTCTCTCTCTCTCTCTCTCCTTCTGAGCTCGGGCCTTTTTTTTCTTTTTTTTTTCATTTACCCTTTTGTTTAGAATATTTTGGGTATTATTATTTAGATTTTCCAACATACGTTTTGACTTAGGCCCTAGGCCTTTGGCAGGGAGGGTTGCCAGGGTAACGGAGCTCCTTGCGCCGGGAGAATGTCGTGTGTTCTGGCCTGGTGGGTGGTGGTGGGGGCCTTGGTAAGAGAGATGGGAAGTTAATTGACTCCATGTGTTATGTCCTTTCTCAGCGTAAGGAAGCAAAGTCAGCATCCACGCCACCCCGCCCCGCACCTTACCCTCCAGCACGAGCAGGGAGGGTTCACGTTAAGCCTGGCCGACTCGGGGGGGGGGGGGGGGTGAAACTTGGCCAGTTGCGATTTCTAATTTCAGCCCTGCAGGACGGGCCCCCCTGAGGAGAGACGCAGCCGCGGTGAAAGAGGCCAAGCACGAGGGCTCCCTGATGAGAGCCAGGCGAGGGGAGGGTGAGAAAGAGGAGCCAGAGGCATCCGGGATGATGACTCCCTGATGAGAGTCGGACGGTAAAAGAACTACCGGTAGACGCTGTGCACGACGGCTCCCTGATGAGAGACAGGTCGGGGAGGGGGAGGGAGGGGGTGCGGAGTGGCAGACACGGGCTCTCTCCACACACACACACGCCCCCCCTCCCCCCGCCCCTTGCCCCCAAAACATCAAGAGGATCCCCACAACCAGTCCTCCCGTAAGCCTAAGCGATTCAGGGCCAATGGGAACTTCCTTAGAGCTGTGGCCCCTGTCGGGGGGGGGGGGGCCCCCAGCAGCAGTGGGAGCCTCCTCACAGCACTCTCGGCCCACTGTTTGCCAGAGAGGAAATTAGATGGCCTGCGTTTCCTCCCCTGGCTAGCGATTTATCCAATACCTCCCATCTGCAACCTTTCCGCAGGAAAACACATTAATGCCTCATATTAATTACTGTCTCCCTGGGCAACGAACGTATCGCTGGTACTGCGTGCCGAAAGAGGCAGCAGGTCTGGAGGGGGCCAGGGCGAGCAGTCTCCAGCCAGTCAAAGGGGAGCTCGGGCCGGAGGAAGGCAGTATGGGCGGCCGGGGCGGGGGAGGGCCACGCCTGCAAGGGTTAGAAGGTCCCGGGATGGTGCGGGAGAAGGATTCAGCAAATGCCACCGCACTAAAGCCTTCCCCATCCACGAGAGAGAGCTTTCTGTCAGCCCGTGCCCTTCTTATCTCTCCGCAGACCTGGAGCCGGATGAGCTCTCCCCCTGCTGCAAGATGGCCGCCGACGACCTCCCCCCCTCCACCTTCGCCGCTCACCAGCCCCTGGGCATCCCCCGACCCGGCCTGGGCTACCGGGCTGGCATGCACTCCCCGCCCCCGCGCCCGGCCCCCGCAGCGGACCTCAACGACACCTACGAGAGGCAGCCGGCCCGCTACGTGCAACTGGGCGGGGGCTCCCGCATCCTGGAGTGCCCCAGCATTCAGATCACCACCATCTCCCCCGCCGAGGAGGGCGTCTACGCCAACGGCTGGGACCCCGGGCCCCCTCGGGACCACCTCTACCTGCCCCTGGACCCCTACAGCTACCGGGAGGCCCTGATGAGCCCCAGCCCCGCCAGCAGCCACTCCTCCTTCAGCTTCTTCTCCTCCGAGGCCTCCTCCTGCGACTCCCTCCAGCAGATGTGCGAGGATTTGGACTCCGAGCTCAACGAGGCGGCCTCCCGCTGCTCCCTGGGTTCCCCCGCCGGATCCCCGCAGCCCTGGGGCGAGCAGTGGCCCCGCAGCCCTTCCCTCTCACCCTGCCCCTCTCCGCGGGAGGACCCCTGGCCTGGCCGGGCCTCCCGCTCCCCTTCGCCCTGCGGGAAGAGGAGGCGATCCGTTTCCGAACTGCGAGCCGCCTCCCCGGCGCCGCACTCTGGGAGGGGAGATGGTGGAACGGCGGAGGAAGGCTCCCCCGTCGAGAGGGACCCCGCCTGCACCCTTCCCCCGTCAGCGGAGCCGGACAACATCCCGCAGAAGGCCAGGAAGACCTCCACGGAGCAGACGGTGGCCCTGGTGCGGCAGGAGGAGGCTGCCGGGGGCGGAGAGGACACGGCCGGCGCTTACCCCCCCTTCCGGAAGGAAAACGGCACCATGGATTACCTGGCAGTGCCCTCTCCCCTTGCCTGGACGAAGGCTAGAATCGGGGGTCACATCCCCATCTTCAGGTGATGTTTCTTCATTTCACGTCTTACCCCCTGCCTTAACGCCTCCTCCCAGAGTCTGTTCCACTTCTGCTCCCCCTCTGCCTTTCCACCTTTACTCTCATTGTATGTTAAGGTATCATTTCTCCTGGGGGTTTGTTTTTTTTTCCCCCTCTATAACAGGCTTGATGTCTCTGCTTACATTTCGCAGACCACACATCTTCTATGTATACACAGAGTTGTCAGGGAGACCAACCCACCCCCTTGAATCGAGAGACCAGATCATACCCTGCTGACTCTTTCGCAGCTGTGCGTGTGTTTGTGGTTTTGGTGGTGGGGGTGGGGGTGGGAGGAATGCTCGGGTACTGTAATAGCAGGACATGCTGTGGGGGCAATACTGAGGTGCACTGACAGCTGTTGTGTGTCTCCTCCTCACCCTGTCTCCTGCTCAGGTCATCGGCCTTGCCCCCTTTGGACTGGCCACTCCCTAGTCAGTATGAACAGTATGAGTTGAAGGTGGATGTCCAGCCACGCACACATCACAGGGCCCATTATGAAACCGAAGGCAGCCGGGGGGCCGTGAAAGCTTCCCCGGGGGGTCATCCCATAGTCAAGGTAAGGACAGCCCTCCTTCAGTTACGCTGAGAAAGACTTACTCTATCAACGCAACCAGTCAAAACGACTCGGCCAACCAACTTCAGACTAGGGTCATCAGATGGTTGTGTCATCAGAAACGACACTCCCACCCCATTCAGTGTACTTTTGGACTAGTAGTCCTGTCTTTCTAAGATAAACTATAACTACAAATGCCACAGGTGCAAGAGATACAGTGGGGCAGAGCCAGGACTGTCTCAGCCAATCCCCCATGACCTGGAACTCTATGTTGACCCTACTGAAAGCCCTTCTGACAGTAGGCCCAGGGCTTGCTCAGACTGAAATGAGAGAATTATTCTGTCACATCAAAATATCTTTCTAGGTTTATGAGCTGTTCGGTACATGCAGTGGATGTGGTGGCGGTGGCAGCCATTTTGTTTCCCCCCATGAGATCATCAATGACACACTTCCTCATGTCACATTTCATTCTTGCTCAGAAGCTGTTAACATGTCACGAGAGTGCAACACGGAGGGGAAAACTTGTTGGGATTATGCTGAAGTAAGATGTGGTGCATGTATGTCATCAATGACATCACTGGTATACAAAATGGCTGCCAGACCACACACAAAGTCTGCTCCTTTCCTCTCCTCCTCTCTCTTCATATTTTTCGTCCCCACCATTCTTCCGTCTGTTGTTTTCCTCTGGCTTTGCTTTCTCGCTCGCCGAGCCCCCAGAGCTGTCGAGCTGGAAGAAAACCTTGTGCCTGGCCTGGTTTCTCTCCGGCACCCCCTCTTCCAGGTGCATTTTAGTACCTGAATGCTGCTGGAAGCCTCAGGGGCTACAGGTTTCACAAGGCACCGGGATAGTACACGTCCCCACATCGACCTCTTCTCCTCAGACTTCCTGCCTCTCACCCCCCCCCCCCCCAAGGGATGTATGAGGGGCGTTTTGGGCCCCCTTTGCTCTCATTACTGTTCACTCTTGCCCTTAATCTAACCTCCTCTAGACTTGCCCCCCCCCGGGCGATTGTCCCATCCACTCCCCCACCTTATTCTCTCGCCACGCCTCACCCCTTTCCTGGCATCGCATAGCCGCTCCCCTCCACTCTGCCCACTGCAGATGAAATCCAGCTGGGGGCTGAGTCCTGCGGAGCGAGCTCCAGCCCTGGCCTTTCCCACGCTCTCGCCCCTCTCTCTGTCCTCACTCAGTCTGCCTGTCTCTCTCTTTATCCATCTATGCTTTCTGGTGTGGTTGGGTTTTTTTCTTGTATCTTTTTGTCTTTGTTTGCCTCACTCTGTCTCCTTCTCTGTTTCCCTCTGCTCCTCTCCAGCTTTTTGTGTGCGTTCTCCATCTCGTGCCCTTCTCTTTTTCTCCGACGGCCGTGAACGAGACTGTCTCTGGTTTGCCTGGAGGGTTCTCTTGCCGTTCTCTGGGCGAGGTGGATGCTTTCCCATCTCCGTGAGTGAGGTCAAAATGTACCCTTGCAGGTCTCTGTGCTATTTTTTACTCTGCGTTTGGGAGACAGTGGGGAGAATGCATTTACCACCTGTGCCCCAGTGACCTGTACCACTGGCCCAATCTCCCACCACCGCTGCTTCCAGAGACTTCTTCACAAGGGTCTCCTGCCTCAGCACTCTATCACGCGCCCTCTTAATCTGTCTCTCTCTCTCTGGACATGTGTAGGCTCTGTGTCTGTCTCTCTCTCTCTCTGGACATGTGTAGGGTCTGTGTCTCTCTCTCTCTCTCTCTCTCTGGACATGTGTAGGGTCTGTGTCTGTATCTCTCTCTCTCTCTCTGGACATGTGTAGGGTCTGTGTCTGTCTCTCTCTCTCTCTCTGGACATGTGTAGGCTCTGTGTCTGTCTCTCTCTCTCTCTCTGGACATGTGTAGGGTCTGTGTCTGTCTCTTTCTCTCTCTGGACATGTGTAGGGTCTGTGTCTCTCTCTCTGGACATGTGTAGGGTCTGTGTCTGTCTCTCTCTCTCTCTCTGTACATGTGTAGGCTCTGTGTCTGTCTCTCTCTCTCTCTGGACATGTGTAGGGTCTGTGTCTGTCTCTCTCTCTCTCTGGACATGTGTAGGGTCTGTGTCTGTCTCTCTGTCTCTCTCTCTGCTTTCCCATCCAGGATCAGAGGAAATGGAAGAGCCTAGGCTGTCTCATTACTCCTCTCTGTTCTCCAGTGATGCCCACACCTACCCTCTCACCATGCGTGAACACTGTCTTCTGGGAACGGGAGCCACTTGGGAAGAGGGTAGAAGTCTCCTTAACCTTTAGTCATACAATAAAAATAAAATAAAGATGTTTTATGCATCAGAAAGCATAGCGAGAACTAATGTCCCATTCCAGAGGCAGAAGCAGGAAGTAATGACGGTTTAAGGATGTGGGGAAGGAACAATTACATGGCTCGGATTATTTACTTATGAATATGAGTACAGCGAGCTCAAGGCCGGGATACCCCCCAGGTGCAATGGGGGCACCCTTAATCTGTCCCCGGCAGGAACCCAATCCAGGATTAAGCCCTGCTGGGAAGGGACTTGACCTGTGTGGTCAAGCTCCAGGTCATCAAGGGCAAACTGAGCCAACTTGGTTTTACTCCCCCCATTTATGCAGTGGGCACAAAAACCAGGACTGGTCAGCCTAGCAACACAGCCACTGTGCCGAGATGACCACCTCAATCCATCGAAGACAGTGAGAATTTTTTTTGGGGGGGGGGGGGGAGGGGAGGGAAAATGGGGATGAGAGGTAAGGGCTAGGCTCCAGTGACCCTGTAGTTTGGGGGGAGGTTCACTGCCCCCTCTCCCGTTTGTGTCTTCCAGCTGACGGGGTACAGCGAGAAGCCGCTGACCCTCCAGATGTTCATCGGCACAGCAGACGAGAGGAACCTGCGGCCGCACGCCTTCTACCAGGTCCACCGCATCACCGGGAAGATGGTGTCCACCTCCAGCTACGAGGTGGTGACCGGCGGCACCAAGGTCCTGGAGATGTCTCTGCTCCCCGAGAACGGCATGGCATCAAAGTAAACAGGGACACAGGAAGGGAGTCCAGTTCGAGGGGGGGGGGGGGGGAGCGAGTTCCAGGTCTTTGAAGAGATGGATAAATCATCATCAAGCTTTATTGTGCCTTTCTTGTGTGGTAGGAAGAGGCATTTGGTTAGAATATCTGTACGTTTTCCTTTCAGGAGCGGAGGTTTGGTTGTAATGCCTGGGCATTTATCAGGTGCTTAATTATAATACTTTATGTGGCCATAAGGGAGGGATTTTGTTGCAGTACCTATTTGCTATGTTTTCAAGTGACCAGTGTTTGATTGTAGTGTCTGAGCATTCACCATGCAGAGATAGGCAACTTATATACTGCCTGTGCATTGTCCGTTCAAAGACAGCCATTTGAACATAATATCCTGGGCGTCATCCCATCAAAAGTAGTTGCTGGGTTGCATTATAATTTTCTATAAATCGGCATTTGATTGTGATGTCTGTTCATCGTGCTCTCGGTGTCAAGGCATTTGATTAACGTGCCTGAACATTATCCTCCCGGAAAGGAAGGCCTTTGGTCGCAATGCCTGTGAATTATCCCTTCAGAAATAAGCATTTAATCGCAATACTTGGTATCGTCACTTGCCCGTGCATTGTCTTTTTTTTTGTGGAGATATTTGATTGTGGTTTCCTGTGCATTACCCTTCCAGCATTGACTGCGCAGGGATCCTGAAGCTACGGAATTCGGACATCGAGCTGCGAAAGGGCGAGACGGACATCGGGCGCAAGAACACCCGGGTGAGGCTGGTCTTCCGCGTGCACGTGCCCCAGGGCAGTGGGAAGGTGCTGTCTCTACAGGTGGCCTCCATCCCCATTGAGTGCTGTGAGTATTCCCGTACATGACACCGGCGACCTCAACCTGGCCCTGGCAACCTTGAACCGTCTGGCCATCCGATATCTTTTTCCACGTGTCTTTGGTTTCTCCTTACTGTCTTATTTTTTTTTTCTTTCCTCTTCCTTCGGTGCTGCGGGTTCTGTAGCTCAACGTTCAGCACAGGAACTTCCCCAGATCGAGAGCTATAACATCACAGCATGTTCGGTCAATGGGAGAGAAGAGATGGTTCTCTCTGGCTTGAATTTCCTTCCGGAGTCAAAGGTCATCTTCCTGGAGAAAGGCCCAGGTAAATTATGCTTTTCTGATGATTAGTTGAGTAGTTGGTTGACACATAGGTCAATGGTTGGTTAATGGGTTAGTTGATTGGTTAATGGGTTGACTGACCGAAGGACTGATTGGCTGATTAATTGGTTTATAATATTGCACTGATGCCATCATCATGGATTAATGGTTATTTTAAAGAGCTAACTGGTTTATGGATGCTGGCCAGGAGAAAAAAAAAGAGAGCTGTGGTGGTTACAGGGTTTGGGTGTTGGTAGGGAGAAAAGAAGAGAGAGCGGTATTAGAGGCTGCTGGGGTAAGAGATTTCTGGCTGGAAGGGTTATGGACAGAGCAGCAGCCATGAACAGAATTTGGGGCTTCAGTTGCTTTGATGTTGCATCCAAAGATCGAGTCTGTTAAAATTACCATATAACCGCAGAATCACAGGAAAGTAGGAGTCCTGATCAGTGGAAAGATAAGAGGGATGACTTGGGCAGTTGAGAGCTGGGGGAATGTATTATTTGGCTGCAGATTCTCTCCGTCATGGATGGATTTGTTGTCTTTTGGATTAACGGCGAGATCCGTTGACGCACCAGAGGTTGATGGAAAGTGCATTGTACTTTACCTCCACAGATGGGAAGCTGCAGTGGGAGGAGGAGGCTGAGGTGAACAGGCAGAAGAGCAACGAGGTAAAAGGAAGCTAATTCCGGCCTAGTTTAGGAACTCTCTCCCACAAACCAACATTTGGCATCACAGTTTCAGCGTGCTCCAAGGAATGTTTCTGATCAGTTCACTCAAACTCTTCCTCTTATCTGAATGAGGAAAGCAAGTAAACTATTCACAGATGTTTTTTCCTGTCTCTCTCCTTCCGACTTGCAGGTGTGAATCTTCCACACCACCTTGTCTCCTATGTTCTCCTCTCCGTCTATGGCCATCTCTCTCTCTTGTTTTACTCTGACTGTAAATGTCTTTCTTTCTCTCTTGCTACGTCTTAGCCCATTCTACTCATTTTTCCAAAGCAAGGCAGAAAAGAATCCTCAGACTTTTAAGTCAGGCCTAAGTCCTCCAAACTAAACTCTGTCTGCCCCAGAACATAAAAAAAATTACACAAAATTAAAGGCAGACACTGTTTGATATACCTTAAAGTATATGCTTATGTTATTTCTAATCATATCCCAGAGAGAGGTTAAATCCAAACCCCTAATCGGACTCAGGCCCCCTCGGCAAATGAAAATAAGAAGGCGGTTTAGAGACTGCGAATCAAGAGGGGAAGAGAAGATTGAAGGGGAACTGCCTGAAACCTATCGGGAATAGTCTGTTACATGGAAGGCAGCACCAATTTTAACCCGGAGAGAAGTGTTTACAAAGATATTTAGGCGACATTTTAATCTCCAGAGCAGTTGGCCTGGAGAGGAGGCCATTTTGTTTTCTGTTGATGTCACTGTTGACACATGTCCTCTCTCACGTCGGATCGGGCCAGGGAGACGGGCAGCGTTTTGGTCTCGCGTTGGCATTCCGCTTGCTTACGTGGGAGGCTGCAAATGTGTCGCAGCTGTGCGCAGCAGTTCAAAAAGAAAAGAAAATTGAGCAGAGTACCATTAGGTCACTGGGCTTAAGCTGAAGCTGAAACACGATGTGCGTATGTGTGTCATCCATGACATCAGGAGGCGGTCTTCAGCTTAGCCAGACCGAGCGCACATCTGCAAAAGATTTACATTTCTTCAAAGGCGGCAGCAAAGGAATGGGAGAATGAAAACAAACAAACCTGGTATTTGACTGGGTTTGTCCAGAAAGGAGAAGGGGGGATCCCATTTCCTCTGCATTTCATGGGCTGCAGTGCCACCTAGTGGCTGCCGAAACTTTCGCGACTTGGCTTTTGATGCTGTTTACAGCCCTTGGAAGGGGAAGCGAAGGGAGGGCTTGGCCGATGCTCTGCAGAGATACCTTGTGGCCAGACTTAGGGTCCATGTTGGCTGAGTTCCAGGGTTTATGGCCTCTGGCCGAGCTGAGCTGGGCATGGGATAGGGGAAGCTGTCGGTGGCAGAGCCCACTAGAGCTGATTCCAAGTGAGCTGGAAGCCCTGAACGGAGCAGGAAGGTACTGTCAGGCCATAGAGAGGGGGGGGGGAAAACAATGTTCACCGCCGGTCCCCCTTTGTCGTCCCCTCCGTCCATGACTCTCACTCTCTCTGTCTGTACAGTGACGGTCTCTCTCTCTCTCTCTTTCTCTCTCAGCACGTGCTGTCCCTGGAAGTTCCAGAATACGGGAACAGGAGGATCCCCAGGCCTCTGCAGGTGCACTTCTACGTATCCAACGGCCGGCGCAAAAGGAGCCCCATGCAAACCTTCAAATACCTCCCTGGTGAGAGACGCATCCATGCGAGACGAGTCATGCTGCATAACTTCCTATTCAGGACAAAACTTCTGTTCCCCTACCCAAATTACACCGAATAACTTTAAATTAAGGATTAAAATGCCGGCACCCTCAGTCCCTCATACGTTAAGCTTATGCTGTATAACTAATATTATGATAAAAGCCATGCTTCCCTCGCTATACCTCATACACCTGTTATACTACATACATAACCCTATAGTAAGGATAAAACGCCCACCTTCTCACTGTACCTCATACACAAGTTATAATGTATGATTTTATGCTAAAGATAATTGCCTGGCATTAATTATAGTTTAATATTCTTCATTACAGTTATTTTTAAGGAAGAACCAAGTCATGAAGTCTCCGTCAGTCCCTTTTCCTCCCTGCCGTTCTCCCCTCCCTGCCTCTTCCCTCTCCCCCAGCCTGAAGCTGGGCCCTTTGAGTGTACAAGCCCTGAGATGGACCTCTCCCCCTCGTACACCCACCTGTCTCCAGTCCCTCCCCACTGTCACAAATTCTGCGACCTGCCGACTGACAAACCCTACTACTCGCTGCGCTCTCATGGTGCGGAGAGCCCAAGGCAGGGCTTCCCGGCGCCCCCAGAGTGCCGGGGGCCGTACAGCGGGGGCTTCTCGGAAGCCACGCCCGTGGGCTTCGAGTGTCCCCCCGCCTATTCGGAAAACAGCAACGGCCTGGTGGGGGGCCACCTGGCAGTGCCTGCCAGGCACAGCTCCCACGCGGCGCCGCCAGGCTCACCTCACCTGCCCCCCCCTCCTCCTCACGTGGAGGCGCTGCCCCCCAGCCCCGTGCCCTGGTCCCCGCAGCCCCCTGCCTACCAGGCCAGCCGTTTGGGCTACTCTGGTGCGCCGCAACCTTTCAGCGTCTCCGCCACTTTGTCTCCGCACCGCGGTGTCTCCCCCGCGAGCGGTGAGCGCGAGGAGAGGCCGTGGGAGGATGAGGAGGAGGGGGCCGATCCGGCGCTACGTGCCCACGGGGGTGCCGCCCGCCCTGCCGAATTGGTGCCTGCCTCGTGCTCGTTCCCACCCCCTCAGCTGAATCTCCCCCGGGGCTTTCTGCCCCCGGATTCCCCGCACCCCTGCCGCGTCCTGTCCACGCCAACGTCCAACCCTCCTCTGCCGGCGAGCCCCGCGTTCCCCGCCCCGCCTGCGGACTTCCAGCCCTTGCCACAGCCCACGGTGGGGAGGGGTGGCGTGCAGGGTCTACATCAGGGGGTCAAGAATGGGGCCGGGTTAGAACTTGGCACCTCAGCTGACCAGGCCACCAATGCAGGAGAGGGACGTGGGGGTCCGACCCCGGCTGCTTACAGCGACCCCTTCCATGGAGCTCCGGTCGAGGGGATAACGCTGGAGGAAGGTATGAGAAACCAAAAAAAAACAACCCAAACTGCAGAGAGTGTGGCTCATAGGAGCATAACTGAGGCTTAGATAGGGTGTGGAAATGAGGAGGATGGGAGGATCAGAGGTGAAGAATACATTTACTGCATGAAATCGTTAAATTCTTTCCATGCATTGCAGCCCCACTGTCTGTGTATCACTAATTCCCTCTGCCCCAGGGCAACTGGTATTCCCTTCTGGCTTCAGCGAGAAAAGGAACTCACTTTCTGATTACTCTGCCTCGCTCTTTTCTCTCTTCTGCCCAGACGGTGGACGTCGTAGAAACGTGAAGCACGACGGCAGATAAAGGCACTGCGGCCCGTGCAATCTGCCCAGCCTCGCCTCCCTCGCAGTCCCCTTCTCCCTCAGAGATCCCCTGTGCTTCTCCCATGCCCCCTTGAACGCGGGCACTGTTTCCCCCACTGCCAACACCGCCCCCCACTGGGAAAGTGTTCCAGGCGTCCACCACCCTCTCCGTGAAGAAGTATTTCCCCAGATTACTCCGGAGTTTACCCCCCTTCACCCTCATCTCATGAACCCCCTCCTTTCCACTGAAAGAGGCTCGTCTCCTGTGCATTTAATCCCTGGATGTGCGCAAATGTCTCTATATCATCTCCCCTTTCCCGCCTTTCCGCTCGGGTACACATTTAAATCTCTGTCTGTGCCCATGTGCTTTATGGCGAAGACCAAGGACCATTTTGGTAGCCAAATGAGGTCTCACCAAAGACTTATACAGAGGCAATATCACCTCCCCTTATCTACTGGCTATTCCTCACTCCTGTGCACCCAAGCATCCTTCCGGTTTTTGCCGTCACCTTATGTACCTGTTTGGCCACCTTAAGATCATGCATTAAGATCACGCACAGATCCCGCTCTGGTTTTGTGCACAGAAGAAGTTCACCCCCCTGTGCTATATCACTCCCTTGGGTTTTTATCACCCAAATATCATGTTTTCCACACCTTCCAGGGTGTCTACCTGGTTGCAGATTTTGGTATCATCCAGAAAAAAACACAAAGCAAACCTTTCCTGATAGCCCTTCCGCAATATCGCTTAGGACAGTGTTCAACATGGTGGTAAATGACGACCCACCACTGGTAACGCAGCCCTTGCTCGGAGTGAATCCCATTTAGCACTACTCCTTGTCGCCTCCTACTCAACCGGTTTCCTAACCCAGTCGGTCACTTTACGGCCCACACCAAGGGTGCTCGGTTTGTTTATCACGTGGCCTACGTAGTGCCAAAAGGCCTTACTGACATCAAAGTACACCATATCCAGCACTCTCCCCTGATCCAACTCGCTGATCACCTAGATGTTGACTAGGTTTGTCTGACAAGACCTACCACTGGTAAAACAAAGAAAAGAATACCATGCTGCCTCTGATCCTGTACGTCACTGGATTCCAGAAACCCGCACCGTCCTCTGTTTTAGCAGCGACTCCATTAATTTTCTCACCACTGAGGTCAGGCTGACCGGCCTCTAGTTCCCAGCCTCCTGGTTCCTTCCAGTCTTCATGAACAGGAACCACACACCGGCCTGTCTTCCATCCTCGGGGACCACCCCCGAGCCTAAAGAAGCATCGAAAAGGTCCCGCCAGCAGGGCTACCCACAACCTCTCTGACTTCCCTGAATACCATCCGGCCCTGTGGCTTTACCCACGTTCAGGTTTGCCAGCTCCTCGAGAGCAGAATCTTTTTAGAATTGATTGAGGTCTATGTCACTTCCATTCCTATATGTGGCAGTTTTTCCCTGTCCCCTAATCGTTTCTTAGTGCTTTTTAACTTCTGTAAAAAGTTGGGCGGGGACAAAATATATTCACCGGTCGGGTCGAAAGTTGGGCTGGCAAAGGTGGAATATGGGCTTGGGTGAGGCTCTTTTTATAAGGAGTCAAAACTGAAAAGCCTCGAAGATTCACCCGTAACCCGTGGCTTCCTGCTTTCTTTCTTGCTTCATTTTGATTTGTTGATTTGTGTCTCGTTCATCCTTTTGTTGTGAGTTCATGGATTATTTCTTAAGCAGGGAGACTCCTGAAGGGAGTGAGGCTGTTGTAATTCATTTTCACCACCCTCCCTTTTTTTCCCCCCCACCTATAGTGAGTGAAATCATCGACAGGGACCTGGGGGAGTTCCCGGAGACACAGCCCCTGGAGAAGCTGACGTAGGACCCACCCCGAACCGATTCTGGCCTCCGCTCCTCCCAAGAAGGATGACCCCCTCCCCAAGTGCCACTGTCAGCTGCGACTGCCGGAGCTTTCTGCATCCTCTGCCCTCCTTGTCTGCAGCTGCCTCTCTCGCCCCCCTCTCTGAGGATGTGGCAGGGTGGGCATGGGGGGGGGGGGGATGTCTGTCCTGTCCTGCACTGTCCCAACCTCAAAAAGAGAGGTTCAGAAAAGATCACGGAATAGGGTTAAGAGAAAGAGAGAAGCAGTTCCCAAAAGAAGCAGAGATTTAGAGAGAGGCAGAGAGAGAGAGAGCAGAGGTGAGAAAAAGGGGGAAGAGAGAGGCAGAGAGACGGGAAGGAGGTGGGAGAAGCGGGGAGGGATAGAGATGAGGAGGAGGCATCGAGAAAGCGGGAGGGAGAGGGAGGCAAATTAATGAAAAGAGTGGGGGAGAGAGAGGCCAGATAGAAAAAGGATTGAAGCGTTGCATTAGAGACGGCCCCAGTTTATCTGACCATTCTCACTCACACCCCGGTGCATTCTGGCACCTGCGGTTTTGTTTTCAAAGGGAAGAGGCAGAGATACCGCAAGGGGGGGGGGGGATGTAGGTAGGGATAACCGTGGTGGGGGGCCGGCAGGGCCGGCCTTAGCCCCGTCGGCCCCCTGTGTGGGTTGGGGGAAGAATGGCGCCCTATCTGGTCCCCTTAGAGATACAAAGAAGGGGGAGGGGATGGGGACAAAGCCCCCTGAAGAGCCATGGTGGCACCCGCTGCACGGCCCCCGAGTGGGGGGCAGCCCTCGGGTCACCCAGGCTTCCTTCACTTGCCGGTTTCCAGGATTTCCGCCTCTTGTTACTATAGAAACAGCCATAAATAAACCGCGGCCAGCCAACCAAAGCCTTCTATAAGATTTTTGGATGCCTTTTTATATAAAATAAACTTACGTTTCTTATCTTGATGTTGATATATTTTTTGATACTTTTTCCTCATTTTGTAATTAAAGACTAAATAAAACAAAACGTTACCTCGGTTTCCTTGTTTTTGTGTATTAAAAGCGTGAACAGCGCTGGACAACCCCAGAGCACATTCATTACTATTTATAAAACGCCATACGTGTACACAGCACTGTACAGTCAGCAGTGCTTACTATTATAAAGCACCGATATACACAGCACTATACAAAGCAATGATTACTATTTATAAAGCACCAACACTGCATATAGCGCTGTACATTCAGAGTACTGCTTTGGATGTGCTTTCGGAAGCGAAATGCATTTTGTTTCTAAACTGAAACAAAAACAAAATTGCATTGTTTTGCTTATGTTGTGTTTTAAGGGACACTAGCCCTGGCCCAGTCACCTGCTGGAAAAAAAATATCTGCGGTGCCATAAATATTTACAACTGCAAGTTGTAAATATTTATGGCCCGTGGGTCTGTGGAAATCCAAGCGGCTGGGCCCCCGAAGGAGCAGCAGGGGTCGCTGCTGCCCCGTTTGGATTTCTAGGGACCCACGGGGAAGTGAAGGTCGGTATATAAAAAGAATTAAATAAATAAGTGTGGGGGGGGGGTGGAGAGTGGGGAAAGCTCCGGGACGTTCAGATGTTCTACTTTGGCGCACTAATGCTATTTCTGGGGTGGAGAATGTGGGGGGAAATGGATCTACCCGATCCTAGGCTTCCTGAGCAGTTTCAGTCGGAACTGGGACCACAGCTCCTGTATTTTGTTAGGATTTTTGTTGTTGTTGTTGTTTTCGTTTCATTTGGGGTTTTTTTTGTTCGAAATAAACGAAACAAAATACACACAAACGAGATATTTTGCAAACTGCTCCCAAAATGAGAAACGAGATTAAGAAAACAAGGTTCGTGCAATGCGGCTGCCGAGCAGGGATCCTGGGCGTCCGTCGGTTCGGCCCCCGGGCAGGAGCACGTGACAAGGAGCGGCCTGCGTGTGCCCGGGACGCGCGCATGCGCAGCCGGGACTGCTCCTCGCGCACTCTGCACCGGCTCGCGGGTCGGGGGTTCAGGTTCGTGGACGGAAGGGGATCTCTGCCCCCCCCCCTCCCCCCCGGGCTCCTAGCGGGGCCGGGACCGACGAGAGGCAGAGCGGGAGCAGGCGGAGGAGGAGGAAGGGCCGGCGGGTCGTTCACCCAGCACCGCGCACTGTCAGGCAGGCACTGTCAGCCTCTCTCGCTCCTCTCCTTCCTGTCTCTCGCTTTCGCCGACTTTTCGTTTTCGCTGGGGTTTCTCGTCTCACTTCCCAGCAACGTTCCTAGGCTGTGCTGCGATGCCAGAACGGTGATCTCTCTCCCTCCCTTGCTCTCATGGCTTACTATTGCTAAACGTTTATATAGTGCTGCAAGGTGAACGCAGCACTGTACAAACCCGGAAGATACATAGTGCTCCCTCCGTCTCTGGATAGGATAATACAATGTATTCATGTATATATGGTGGGGGGTGGGGGGGGCGCATAATTATATTTATGCAGTGCTAGGGACGTACGTAGGGCCATATAAGACATTATATCTATATGATGCTGATGCTGCCCTGCGAAGGTGTTATTATATTTGTACAGTGCCGATGACGTGTGCAGCGCCATACTGGGTGATGGTATATTTATTCTGTGCTGACAGTTTGCGAGGGGCCGCATTGCTCAGTTTATGAATTGCCAGTATATCTAGAAGGAAATTAAACCATTACGTTTATACAGCATGGATGGCATGCATGGGGGCCATACTAGGTGGTGCTGACAGGTGCGCGGCGCCGTACAAGGTGGTGTTATGTTTCTGTGGTGCTGACAGTGTGCACAGGGAAATACAACGCGTTGTTATATTTATACAGCACAGATAGCATGTGTGGGGGAATTACGAGCTGTTATAATATTTATATGACGCTGATGGCATGCACAGGGGCCATACAAGATGTCAACATATTTATATAGTGCTGACAGTGTGCATGGGGCTGTAGGAGATCTTACAGTCATTTATTTAGTGCACGCTATTCCAGCAGGAGTGGTGTTCAAAGCATGTTACAGCCAGAGTGTTCTGATTATTAAATCACAAGCAGTATGACTGTCCTAGATAAGTAGAAATCAGACAAAGACAGGGGCCCTCCATCCAGAGGCAGTGCACTGGATTAACAAAGTACTGAGGGGTAAATGAACGAGGAGGTGGGGGTGGCAGGGGCTTCCATGTCAGAGAGGTTGCCGCTAGGGGGGTGCAAGTCTGAGGAGAGGGAATTAAGGGAGGGGGCTGTAGGATTCTACTTAAGGAACAGGGAGGAAGACCAGAGTTGGGATGATGAGGACTTTGCTGGAGGGGGTGGTGAGGGGATTTTGGGGGGGGGGGGGGGAGCTGAGTTGAGTTGAGGATTGTAACTGTCGGAGTTAAGGTCTGGATGCTTCAATGGACCATCGAGCTTGTAGCCTCTTCCTGAAGGTGAGGATGTCCAGGGCTGAAATATTCCAGAGGGACGCGTTATAATATTTACGCAGGGCCGATGGCAGTCTGAGGGGGGCTTGTGAACGCAGCGTATGGCGCTGACAGGGTGCACGGGGCCGTGCGACGCATTGCTACGCTCCATGACTCGCGCTTCCTGCGCTGCAGCACAGTCCCCTTCTGACAGGGACCACTTTCTGTCTTTCAGACAGGGGGGGGGCGGCAGTCCCTCCCCTCGTCACGGCGGCAGGGTCCTTCCCGTCTGAGACCCCTGTGCCACGGGGATTATAGGAGGAGCCATGAATGTCTGTGTCCAAAGTGCTGAGACCATCCCCGAGGAGAAACTGCAGAACAGGGAGCTGATCGGCAGCGGAGGATTCGGGCAGGTGTTCAGGGCCCGGCACACGGACTGGGGCCAGGACGTGGCCCTGAAGAAACTGAGCAGGTGGGAGGAGGAGGAGACGCTCCTCAGAACAGGGTGCTCTCTCTCTCTCCCTCCCTCCTTTCTTCTCCCCGGCTGTCTCTGTTTCCCTCTTTTGCTCTGTCTGTCTGTCTGTCTGTCTGTCTCTGCCTGCCTGCGTTGATTTGGGTTTTCCCCCCTGTCCTCAGTAACCATGTGGAGCAGGGGCTGGAGGAGCTCCTGAGGGAGGCGGAGAAGATGCTGAGCGCCACCAGCATCGACCACGTGCTGCGCCTGTACGGCCTGTGCCGCTGCGAGGACGCCTGCTACGGCCTGGTCATGGAGTACATGGAGAACGGGAGCCTGCACCGGCTCTTCCGCCTGGTTAGGCCCCTGCCCTGGGCCCTCAGGTTCCGCGTCCTGCACGAGGTCACGCTGGGCATGAACCGGCTGCACAGCCTGAGCCCGCCGCTCCTGCACCTCGACCTGAAGCCTCAGAACGTCCTCCTGAACGAGGACCTCCACATCAAGGTGAGTGCGCCCCCAGCGCGGGTTCCTGGAGAGCGACACACGCGCAGCGCGCAGGATCGCGGCCTGAGCAGGGGGGGGGGCAGGTCTCCTTAGGTTCAGAGATTGAGCGGCAGGCAGGTCTCCTTTGCGCAGCGCGCAGGATCACAGTCTGGGCAGGAGAAGGATCAGAGCAGGGATGCCAGAGTTCAAATCCTGCCTTTTCCCCTTTAATGTTTCTTGTGACCTTGGGCAAGTCACTTCATCCTTGATTGTAAGCCCTCTGGGGCAGGAACCTGCCTACTGTACATGAATTGCAACTTGTCTTGAGCACAGGTGTGGGAAGAGAGGTCTTCAGACAGCGCTTAACGATCAGAGCCAGAGCAGAAGGCAGTTCTCCCTGCAAACAGATCCTGTAAATGCTTTCAGATCTCGGATTTCGGCTTGTCGCGGTTTAAGCGAGGGACGACGCTCCCCCAGGACGCCCCTCCCGCTGACGGGACCCTGGAATATACGGCACCGGAGCTGCTCTGCAGTGTTAATTGCTGCCCCACAAAAGCCTCTGATGTTTACAGGTAAAATCCAGAGGGGAGAAGCTGGGAGCCAGTGCAGGCTTTCTCTGATCCTGGAGGAAGGAGGAAGGAGCGAGCTGTGACTCTGTTGTTCTTCTCTCCTGCTCAGCTATGCTATCCTGATCTGGTGTGTGCTGACGGGTCAGGAACCTTACGAGAGTGAGTACAGACTTCATTACTTCCCGCTTGGGGCACCAGGAGTCCCTCCCAACATGCCTCGTGTGATAGATCTCTGAACACTGTGACATCATCATGGTACCTCATACAGAATCCTGAGGCACTGTGACATCATCACAGCCCCTGGTTACACAGAGCCCGGAGGCACTGTGACATCACAGCCCCTGATTACACAAAGGCATTGTGACATCATCACAGCCCCTGATTACAGGGAGCCCGGAGGCACTGTGACATCACAGCCCCTGATTACACAAAGGCTTTGTGACATCATCACAGCCCCTGATTACACAAAGGCTTTGTGACATCATCACAGCCCCTGGTTACACAGAGCCCGGAGGCACTGTGACATCACAGCCCCTGATTACACAAAGGCATTGTGACATCATCACAGCCCCTGATTACACAGAGGCATTGTGACATCATCACAGCCCCTGATTACACGGAGCCCAAAAGCATTGTGACATCTTCACAGCCCCTGATTACACAGAGGCATTGTGACATCATCACAGCCCCTGATTACACGGAGCCCGAAGGCTTTGTGACATCATCACAGCCCCTGATTACACAGAGGCATTGTGACATCATCACAGCCCCTGATTACACGGAGCCCAAAGGCATTGTGACATCATCACAGCCCCTGATTACACAGAGCCCAGGCACCATGACATCATTACTTTTCCTCACGTTCCAAGCCTGGAGATGATGTGATATCATCACCACCTCTTGGATCTGGATCCCCACGCCAGCCTGCCAATGTCAGCTCCTCTAGGGGTGTTTGTGAGGGTCGGCTGATGGTGCCTGCACGCTGTTCTCCTTCCCTGCTTCCAGACGCTCTGCCGTCTTTGATCATGCTGCACGTTCCTCGGGGGCAGCGCCCCTCTCTGGACCACCTGGGAGACCTGCAGCGGGTGCAGAAGCTGGCGGACATGAAGCACCTGATGGAGAAATGCTGGGACCAGGATCCGTCGAGTCGACCCAGCTTCAAAGGTACACAGATCAGGGAGGTGCCCTGCGTGCTCTGCTCCCGTCAGCATACCTGGGAGCTCTGTGCGGTTCCCCTGGGGACGCAGGAAATCTCTGAAGGCTGCCGGGCCTTAGGGGAAACGGGAATGAGCTGCGGGAGAAATCCCGTGCCCCCAGGTGTGTTGTGCTGGGAGGGGGGGGGGGAGAGCAGTGCAGCGGGAGCTACCAGCTCCAGTAGGAAAGGGGTAAACCTGGGAGCGCGGGCGGGGAGGAAAACCAGGCTGTGAATCCAGGAGTTGGGACTCGGCTGAGGATGCAGCAAGGGTGCAAGCGAGCTGTGATTTTATAAGGGGACGGGAGCAGGCAGGGAGGAAGGGAAAGAATGCCAGGGTGGAGAGTGTGGATTAGCAGGAAGGGAGTGGAAGAGGGAAGGTTGACGAGATGAGGAGGAAAGGATTCCTGTTCTTTACAGAGAGGGGTGGCAGAGATGCATGGGACAAGCACAGGGGATCTCGCAGGGAGCAGTGGGGATTGTAGATCTGAGCAGACTTGTGAGATACATCCTCTTATCTGTCCCGTCCCCCCCCCCACACACACACACACTCCCCACCACCTCCCTTCACCAAACAGCAGCCATCTCTGCGTGACCGCAACTCAAACAAATCCTCAGGTGTGCCTAGCAGGGAGTTATTTTGTATGGCCTCCTCCTCCATCCCAAGGGCCCCAAGCTAGGAATGACCCCCCCCCCCCCCGTGCCTGACACCGAAAGGCGGCCACCGCAGCCCCTCCGCCACCCCCCCTCTGCTTACAGCATGCAGAAAGCATTGTGAAACCTGTCCAGGCCCAGGAGCCGGCAGGGGAAGCAGAGCTCCGAGACCCATCCTGAGGAGAGCGCTGCTGTCACCTCATCTCGTGCGTTCTCTCTCTCTCTCTCTCTTTCTGGCTCTGCAGACTGTGTCGTCACTACAGAGGAGATCTTCATGGCGCACAAGCAACAGGTCAAGGAGGCAGTCAGGAACGTCCAGAGTGCTCTGGTAAGGGCCCTGTTCTTGCCTCATCACCGTCTGTCCCTCCAGTCCTTTCACGCCGCTTTTACCATTCAGAGGGGATAATCTCAGCCAGCCAATTGCAAATGTCAGCCCAGTAACAGACAGCCCCCCCTCCACAGCCCCCCCTCCACAACTCTGTATCCTCCCCTGACTAAAGAAGCGCAGTGTCACGTGTTGATGGCTTCGCAGTTTGCTTCAGAAGGACAAGGTTCTCAAACTCCAGTCCTCGAGTGCCAGAAGCCAGTCAGCTCTTCAGGATATCCCTCCTAAATATGCCGAAAACAGGGATATGCATTTGTTTAAAACAAATGGACATTCTGAAATGGATTGTGTCTAATTTGTATTTTGGGGGGGTTCCTGAAACGAATTGAGGGGGCCCCCTAAATTAAACAAATCCTATTCGTTTCATTCATGTTTCCCCTTTCATTTCCATGGCTATTACCTATTACAGTCTATGAAGAACACGTGCAATACAGTCAGTCAGGAATTGTAACATTATAATTATTAGCAGCCAGCCCAGTGAGTCATGTGTGCCTTGTTAGACTTGGCAGGACATGTTATCAAGGAGATAACATATTGCACTGAAGTATTTTTCTAAACCAGCCTATCACTGCTCTTTGGATCCAGGGACAGTGATCTTGAAGACTGAATGTGTGTATTCCTTCTTTAGTCTTTGTCATGTCTTCTGCTTGATGCCCAGCTGCCATACTCCTAGTAGCACCATAGGGGTTTTGGTGCCTCATGCTTAACTGACATACTCCTACTACCACCATGGGGGACTTGCTGGGACTGGCCTACCTGCCATTCTTCTAATTCTACTTGTTGGGAGTGACACAGCCCTCCTACCATACCTCTAGTTCCACCGAAGGCCTACCTGCCACACCCCTAGTGCCACCATAGGGGACTTGCCACCTGAAGCCTGCCGTACCCGAGTATGTTTCCTTGTACACTACGTAGACCAATGTAGTTGTTCTATGAGGCTTATAGATATTTTAAATAAATAATAAAATAAAACATTGGACCTGCTGCCCAACTGCCATTTATTTGTATAGATTTCCAGCCTCTGCCCTCCAAACAGTTTGGGGTGGGTTACAGGGGTAAACGTACACAATTATCTAAAAACAAAGTAACACGTAACAACATCAGAATGAAATTCACTAAAAGCAAAGCCACCAAGCGCTACTGTGGGGCCCGGTTTACTGTACCAAAGGCCTTTTTTTTTTTTTTCAGGACTTTTTAAAATAATTTATTTTACATTACGGACTCACATTCTACAATATTGGGATAGCAGTTGAAAATGCTTTCTCACAGGTTTCATCCACGAGGTGAGAGGATCTCTAGCAAATGTTTGCTAGAAGGGAGAGGCCACGTCAGAGCAGAAATGTGTAAAGTTGAATTGATCCAGGTTTTTCCGATATTTGTTGTCAGATTAAAAATTAACATTGCAATCTTATCCTGAACCGCACCAGCATGGAGGTCTACCTGCCATACTCCTAGTACCGCAACACCAAACACCTGCACCCACTTACCCATTTCTTTTCTCTTTTCTTCTGTCTTTAATGATATATCTCTAAACCAGAGTAAACATTCACAAATGTTTCTGTATAGACAAAAATCCTTTTTCAAAACATTTTTCCCAAAAATGTTTATGATGGACAGTGGATGTTTCATAAAAGTTAAAGAATACCATCCAGGTTACCCTTATTTTTACTTTTAATCACCAACAAACCACCTTACTTTTCTTTATTATTTATTTTCTCAAAAATTTTTTTACAATTCATTGTGAATTTTTGTCGAAAAATGGGAACAGTTCACCACTTAACTATTTTGGAAGGCAAAGATTTTCATTGCATATTAATCACTTCCCATTTATATGTTCGCCACAGCTCGCAAAGTACTTGGCTCAGTCCAGTGGTGTTTGTAGTTCTCAACCCGGTCGCAGAGTTCTCAATCCGCGCTGTTAACTGAACCGCTGAGGAAATAGTCCATGGGGAGCGTATTAGCCCGACATGGCCAGGTTTCGAAGCATCTTCTTCAGGGGAAACTGCTTACCCACAACTCATCTCAGCTCACCAATATGCTATTCCATCAGTTTTTCTTTCATTTTTCTTCTTGCTCGCTAAGCGCTGAATCATCCTTCTTACAAAATGGCCAATCTCCTAGTACCAGCATAGGGGACCTGCTGCCTGAGGTCCAGCTGCCATGTGCCTAATTCTAGCAGAGGGAACTTGCTGGCACGTGCTTGTTTGCCATACCCCTTATGCCACCATAGGAGGCTTGCAAGGTGCTGCCATATACCTACTTCTCATGCCACTTAAACCACCACAGGGGCCTGACTGTTGCCACTCTAACTACCTGCCCATGCCCCTTATATCACTACAGAGGTCTTAGTGCTACTGCTCCATCTACCATGCTATGCCTGCTAGTGTGTATGAACGTGGGAGTTTTGGAGCCTCCCTGTTGTTTGCTGTTGTTTGTTTCTTTTTTTTTGTGTAGGGTATTTGCTTCCCCCACCCCCCCAAAAAAAAGTGAAAAATGTAGAAACAAAAAATTTCTCCTTCCCGCCACCTATTTAATGGTTCTTTGTTTTATTCTAACCCCTCTGCAATGATCCCAACCTGATTCTCCCATTCTTTGTTGAGTATACTGGGGTGGCTTATCAATAAAAACACTCAGCCTTAAGGAAGAAATACAGGCAGAGGAGAAAACATGGAGGACAGAAATAACTTACATATGCTGCATCTGTTAAAAGTATCAGTCAAGAGGTGAGAACTCATGCAAAACCAGAAAATCAGGGAATGGAACAGCCAGAGTTGAGCTACAGAATATAGAAAACATTTTCTAAAAAAACACATAACCTTCACAACTTACTACAGGGTGGCCCATGGAAAAGGAGCCCGCCTCCAGTCCCAGTGCCACGCAGGCAGGCAGGCTGCTTTTCCATGGGCCACCCTGTATAAATCCTATCTCCGTTCAGTGGTGAAACTATTTCCATGTTCAGAATGTGATATCCTTTTCATTTGGAAAGCCTGCTTTACAAGAAAATCAAAATTCCATCCAGCACCTGGGGATCTTTGTGCTTCCATTCCTAGACCTTACATCTTGAGTTTTCTTTGCCACTGTGCCTTGCTGTCATACCCCAGACCTTAAACCGTGAGCTGTTCTTGCCTGTTTGAGGGGGAGCGCTGCATTGCATCTCTCATGTTGCTTTGGGTCTTGAAGCCACACTTTGTGCTGCTTTATCACAGCCTGCCTTGGGTTTTTCCTACCACCTGATTTGCTTTGTTTCCCCTCCATGCTACCTTAGAATACTGATGCCACTTTTGGTGCCAGGTTCCTACTCGAGACGCCATCAGGGGTTCATGTCACTGTTGCTGGTGTCCTTCCTCCTCTTGCTGCTTCTTTGCTGCTCTCGTGGTACCCCGGAGAACTCCTGCCGATGCTACTACCCCTTTGCCCTTTTGGGGACCCTTTTTTCGTACCACTTTGTCACAGTTCCGGGTTCCTGGGAGTTCTTTCCCCCTTCTGATGTTTTTCACACAAGTTTCATGAGCTGTTACAACAAGTTTCGGGCACAGAGGCAGCGGGAATAAACTGAGCGAGTGTTTGCGCTTTGCTCCCCTGTCCTCCCCCACCCGGTTTTTTTGTCTGTCTATGGGGAGAGGAGCATTCTGGGAAACTGACCACAAGCTGCCGTCATGGCCTCTCTGGTGCAACATCGTGTCCGGTCGCTTTCGACATTGCAGACTTGCTCAAGAAGAAAAGCGGAAAAATAGATATTTTTATCTTGAGAGAAAAGATTTGTTTCCCCTTTGAAGAACAGGAAAAGATACATCAATATGTCTCCCTGTGCCTGAGCTCTAATCCCCGACTATCACTGACGCTCTGTGTGTGACCCTGGGGGAGTCACTTTATCTCTCTATGCCTCAGCTGTAATCCCCAGCTCTGTCACTGACTCTGTATGTGACCCTGGGGGAGTCACTTTATCTCTCTATGCCTCAGCTCTAATCCCCGGCTCTGTCACTGACTCTCTGTGTGTGACCCTGGGGGAGTCTCTTTATATCCCTGTACCTTAGTTCTAATCCCCGGCTCTGTCACTGACTCTGTGTGTGACCCTGGGGGAGTCACTTTATCTCCCTGTGCCTCAGCGCTAATCCCCGGCTCTGTCCCTGACTCTCTGTGTGTGTGACCCTGTGGGAGTCACTTTCCCTGTGCCTCAGCTCTAATCCCCGGCTCTGTCACTGCCTCTCTGTGTGTGACCCTGTGGGAGTCTCTTTGTATCCCTGTACCTTAGTTCTAATCCCCGGCTCTGTCACTGACTCTCTGTGTGTGACCCTGTGGGAGTCTCTTTGTATCCCTGTACCTTAGTTCTAATCCCTGGCTGTATCACCGATTCTCTGTGTGACCCTGTCTTTACCTGCATTTTTACATTGCTTAGGGGAATAGTTTGTATGAAAATCTTTGAGTAATCCCAAAACATTATAAAAGCTTGAAAGTCATGGATTTTGGGGAGATGACAGACTCGTTCCATTCCCCCTTCCCATAGGAAAAGATGGAGACCTCGTCACAGCAATCGCTCTCCCGCGTTCCTCCCTGCTCAGCTCTGAGTTCAGGTCCCTCCTCTGAGATCGTGGAACGCTTCCCCACCCTAACACTGCTGGAGCCTCCAAGCCTTGAGAATGGTGAGTTGGGAGAGGGGCAAGGTTGGCACCAAGCTTCCCACGGGCCCCGTGACTCCAGGAGCATCGGGCATTGGTCCCAGATTCTGTAGAAGTGGCTCCCAGGGGCCTGAAGGCTGTGCGAAGGAGAGAGGAGCCCTGCCTTTACAGTGACACACATTGTGGCTCCCTAAGGAGAGAAGCCATGCATGACAGTTCCCTGATGAGAGACAGATGGGAAGGAATGAGGAGAGGGGCCATGCTTGATAGGGGAAGATGTGAAGAGAGGGGTAGTGATTTCCTGATGAGAGCAGGAAGATGGAAAGAGGAGAAAGCCGTGTATGATGGCTCCCTGATGAGAGCTGGATGAGGGAAAGCATGAAGCGAGAGGTCTGGAGTGATGGCTCCCTGAGCAGAGAGCCAGATGGGCAGAGGTAAGGAGAGGTGCAGTGAAAGAGCCGGGGATTAGGGCTTAAAGTCGCGCAGTGAATTGATGATCCTCTTGTTTTCCCTGTCTCTTGCAGGAGCTGTGCCACTCGGCAGCCCCGCAGCCCCTTCGGCGGAGCCCTCCTGCCCAGCCCCGCCCTCGGCAAGCAGCGAAAAAGCGCAGAAGGTGAGCAGTGAGACACGGGAGGCTGGGAACTCGGGACACGGAGAGAGGGTCTCTGGGGGAGGGGAGGGAGATGCAGCGAGAGGTGATCCTGGCCCAGCTCCTCACTTCATCCTGGCTGTCAAATGCCAGCTTGGCCCTCAACAGCTTTGTGGCCCTAAGGGCCCGGCCTGCCCGTGTCCCCAAGCTTCTTCTGCTGAATTCTCTTGCAATGCACAGGGGTTAAGTTCCCAGCAGGAAGGATGGGGGGTCCTGTTGGTGACAGCAGTCCAGAGTCCCAGGGAGTAAAAGACGGTGAAATGATGGAACGCTTCCCATCTCCCGCATGCCGCCGCGGGGCGACTGTGTCTCTGCGCATCCGCTCAGGTTACTGAATCCTCCCCACCCCCGTTTCTTCCTTCTGCAGGGGACCCCCCGCGTCACACGCTGGCCGCCCAATGAAAAAGGTATGAAGCCCCTCTCAGGACGATGAAAGACAGATCTGACCCGTGTCCAGGACCTGCAATTCTAAGCAATCAGAGCAAAATCCCAGGCCCGGGGAAGTGACTCCAGAGCCGGGGATTGGAACCCACCCACAGGGAGACACAGTGACTCCCCTGAGGGACAGGGTAAATGGCACTCGCGGTGTTTCTTGCTTGTATGCAGCTCCATCAGCGTACACAGCACCGTACACAGTAATGCAGGGGAAGACTTTACAATCCAAAGTCAAACGGTCGTAAGACTTTGCCGAGCAGGATAAAGTGAGCCGAGGTCCGCGGATTCCCAGAGCTGGCCTCTCCTCACAGCCCCAGCAAGAAATCGCTTAATTATAAATCCTTCCTCTCTCTCTTCCTCCTAAGAACGCCCCGACCCTGTCCCGCAGCAGCCGGCAAGCAGCGCACAAGGCAAGCCGCAAGGGAAAGGAGCTTGGGAGAGGGTAAGGGAAGAGCGTCCCGCGTGCTCGGCACAGAAATGTGTTTAAAAATTGCCCAAACGATGCCCTCTCTGCTTTCCCCGTGCGGGATCGTCTGTGTCTATGCCCTGGGCCTCTTCCTCCATCCTTCCCTTTCTCTGAGTGAGTGTCTGTCTCTCATTCCTCTCCTAGGCCTGGGTCACTGCCTCTCCTCCCTCTGCCTTTCCCTGCCCTCTGCTGGCGTCTCTCTCCACGCAGGGGCGGCCGCTGTACGAAACACTTTCAGTGCCCCCCTCCCTCCCCCCCCCCTCGCTGTCTGATTGCCCTTCCTGTCCACTCCTCTCGATGGCCCTAGGCTTCTCTCTCTCCGTTTCTGACCCCTCCCCCCCTCCATCCTTTGCAGGAAATGTCTCGCTTGTATTTTTCTTCTCACCCTGTGTTTTTTTTTGGGGGGGGGGGGTTGTCTTTGATTTTTGGTCTCTTTTCAGCATGCAGCAGCGCCATCGCAGATCAGGCACCCGAGCCCTGGTGAGTTGATCCCTTCGCTTGCAGGGGCTCAGTTGGGGGCTGCGGGAGAGGGGAAGGGAAAGGGGGGGGGTGTGGTCCTAGGTATTGATGGGGATGGGCCTGGAAGCTCCGTCCCAGCGATAGATTACTCTGGTCCAGATGTGCAGATCCAGCTCATGCCCATTCATTGTGGATATGGCGCCAGCCATCCATTGCTCCTACCATGTGACAGGGGCCAACCAATGGCACCGGTAGCCCCTGTGACATTGTAAGGGCAAAGGCTATCGACGCCATTTTGAATACTGGCAGCCGACGGCCCGAGTGCAGGAGATCGCTCCGGGACCCCTGCTGGACCACCAGCGGGGGTGATATCGTAAGGGCAAAGGGCCATTGGTGCCATTTTGATTCGTAGCAGGCCCAACGACCCAGAGGGAGAGATCGCTCACAGGACCCCACTGGACCACCAGGGCTTTTAATAAGTCTTGGGGAGGGATCGGGATGGTAGGGGGGTTGTAATACAGTAAATGTGAAGGGTTGGGGTGGGTTTTTTCCGATTCGGATTTTTTTTTTATTTAATTCATTTTTCTGGTTTCGGGTTCGGGTTCCAGCTTTGTTTTTGCCAAAAAACGATCCGTGGGAAAACGAGTTTTCCCACGAAGCGCCCGAACTGAAACCCGACCCGAGCCAGAAAAACGAAGCTCATCTCTAGTATGTTGGCACTTTTGTCCCGCACGGATATGGCCAGCAGGTGGCGCTGCTGCCTCAGCTTTCTGAATCAGGAGGTGGCGCCGCGTTCCCATCAACCCTAGATTTTATCATCTCCCCCCCCCCCCACCCCCGTTTAAAAAGGGAAGAAAGGTGAGGCAGGATGACACACAGCGAGCCAGTGGCAGAGCTGGGGATTGGAACCCAGGCACAGAGAGACAATGGGGGCCGATCCGATGCTGCGCACGGCTTAGCAGGCGATTGGACGCGCGTCCGTAACCCCCCTATCCGATACGCGGGGATCAGGGCGTCCAAATCAGCGCGTAGCTAACGGCGCTCATCACAAGGAAATTCACCTGGACGAGGCTATTGGCCGATCCCCCCCCCCCGATCCAAAAAATGTTCCCCGCGGCCAACGCGCCCAGTGCGACGCGGCACGTTTTACGCCAGCCCAGGGCACGCCAAGCTGAAGGGCGCGTGGAAGAAAAAGAAAAATCTTGCTTTCTGTGATTCCTCCTAATAGTATCGTAGCGCGAGAGCTACGTCCGATAAACACGCACGCGATGCGCAGTCCAGGCCGTGCAGCTTGTGCGTGCAGGTGCCGGTAGCGAGAGAAAACGGAGGCGTGTAGGTTGAGCGTCCGTTCTCCCAACCCACCTGACAGCCACTTCTCCCTGGTGCCCGACGCCGAGGAGGCACCAGGGATGCAGATTTGTCCCTGGCGCCTCCTCCTCCTTAGCGCACGGCCCCTCAGTTAAATATTCGATGGCCCGCCCAGGAGAGGTGGCTGGGCGCGCCCTAGGAGTGCGGGCGCACGGCGTTGAGCGCCCGTTTCCCCTGCACATTTTATTGGATCGGCCTGAAAGTGAATCCTCCAGGATTACGCACGCAGTGACAGAGCCTGGGATTAGGACTGAAGCACAGGGAAATAAAGCAACTCCCTGAGACTCACACACAGGGTCAGTGACAGAGCCTGGGATTAGAACTGAAGCACAGGGAAATAAAGCGACTCCCCCAGGGTCACACACACAGTCAGTGACAGAGCCAGGGATTAGAGCTGAGGCACAGGGAGATAAAGTGACTCCCCCAGGGTCACACACAGGGTCAGTGACAGAGCCTGGGATTAGAGCTGAGGCACAGGGGGATAAAGCGACTCCCCCAGGGTCACACACAGAGTCAGTGACAGAGCCTGGGATTAGAGCTGAGGCACAGGGAGATTTATTTATTTAAGTGACTCTCCCAGGGTTATACAGAAAGAGAGTCAGTGACAGAGCCGGGGATTAGAGCTGAGACACAAGGAGATTTATTTATTTAAGTGACTCTCCCAGGGTTTACAGAAAGAGAGTCAGTGACAGAGCCGGGGATTAGAGCTGAGACACAAGGAGATTTATTTATTTAAGTGACTCTCCCAGGGTTATACAGAAAGAGAGTCAGTGACAGAGCCGGGGATTAGAGCTGAGGCACAGGGAGATTTATTTGTGACTCTCCCAGAGTCAGTGACAGGTGGAGAGAGACCCTGGATTGAATAAATTTTTTTTTTTTCTGCAGTTCCTCGCCGTTCTCACATCTTCCTCACCGGGAGCCAGCTGAGCAACATCCAGATCGGGAACAACAATGTGATGGAAGTGCGCAGCACGACGGTGACAAGGAGCAAGAAGAAGAAATAGCAGGGCAGCGGGATCAGTCGCGTGCCTCAGCCCGTGCTGCCCTCCTCCTCCTCCTCCTCCTCCGCGGCGGCAGGGAAGGGAAGCGATCCCCGCACTGTGTCAAGACAAAAACAAAATCTCAGGGCTGCAGGGGGGGGTGAATAAACTGTGCCGACTTTTACCCTGGTGTCTGATGCTTCCTTCCGACTCGTCTGTCTCTTACCGTAACACGGGGGTCTCTTCTCCAGGCTATGACTGACGTGCGGGGACGAGATGACTCAGGAGTGGCGTAAAGGAAATATTTCTTCACGCGGAGGGGGGTGGGCGCCTGGAAGAGCCTCGCAGGGCCAGTGGGGGGAGGTAAGAGACTGGAGGGTGGGGAATGAACCGGGGTCAGCAAGGGTCTCCAGTAATGCCACAGGCGAGGAAGGAATGGGCCAGGAGCCCTGTCCGTGTTTCCTGCGTGGCTGCAAGGGTTCCTTCCCCAGAGAGCTTACAGGCACACAGGCCGATACAGTAAAGTTCGCGGGAGAGCGGGCGCGTCCTGGTGCCTCTTTTTGGACAGGAGGGGCGGCTGTCAGCGGGTTTGACAGCCGACGCTCAATTTTGCCGGCGTCTGTTCTCGAGCCCGCTGACAGCCACGGGTTCGGAAACCGGACGCCGGTAAAGTTGAGCGTCCGGTTTTCGAGCCGCGGACCGATTTAAAAAAAAAAATTTTTTTTAAACTTTTTTTTAACTTTCGGGACCTCGGACTTAATATCGCCATGATAGTAATATCGCCATGATATTACTATCATGGCGATATTAATATTAATATCGCCATGATAGTACTATCATGGCGATATTACTATCATGGCGATATTAATATCGCCATGATATTACTATCATGGCGATATTAATATTAATGTCTCCACACTATCATGGCGATATTAATATCGCCATGATATTACTATCATGGCGATATTAATATCGCCATGATATTACTATCATGGCGATATTAATATTAATATCGCCATGATAGTACTATCATGGCGATATTACTATCATGGCGATATTAATATCGCCATGATATTACTATCATGGCGATATTAATATTAATATCGCCATGATATTAATATCGCCATGATATTACTATCATGGCGATATTAATATCGCCATGATAGTAATATCGCCATGATAGTAATATCGCCATGATAGTAATATCATGGCGATATTAATATCGCCATGATAGTAATATCGCCATGATATTAAGTTGGAGGGTGCACAGAAAAGCAGTTTTTACTGCTTTTCTGTGCACTTTCCCGGTGCCGGCAGAAATTAGCGCCGACCTTTGGGAAGGCACTAATTTCTGAAAGTAAAATGTGCGGCTTGACTGAATAAGGGGTAAAGCTAGCGCGTGCAAATGCAGGTTGAGGGTGCGCTCCACCGTATGGGCCTGCTTGTCAGGTGATGGCCGTTTCAAAGGTAGCAGCGAGCTTATTTATTTATTTATTCAATATATTAGGCAAATCGCTTGGCCCAAAAAGGCCTAAGTAAGACCAGGTTAAAGCACAGAAAGAAAACTTTAAATGAAATGAAGTCCGCATAGGCGACCGCAGGACGTGGGACATTTCTAGGTTTCTGGATGTGGCAGAGACGCGAGGGAGGGGAGGCGAGGACGTGCGGGCTGTGACAGCGCTCTGAGCGTCTTCAGACGAGCGCCACGCGCGTGAGAACGGGCACTGGTGTCGCGTGAAGACGGGCCCTGCTGAACGAAGGAATGTCTGAATAACCTTGTTTTGGGGTGGGGGGTGTCTGGAAGGCTGATAACATTTTTACGAGAGCATTGAGCCG
Organism: Rhinatrema bivittatum; assembly: GCF_901001135.1. Taxonomy (NCBI): domain Eukaryota; kingdom Metazoa; phylum Chordata; class Amphibia; order Gymnophiona; family Rhinatrematidae; genus Rhinatrema; species Rhinatrema bivittatum. The sequence goes on from NC_042630.1 coordinate 9,213,683, forward strand.
AGGACGTGAGGCGGAAGGTCCCGGGCCTGCGGGTGCGCTGACCTCGGGCCGTCGGCGTTAGGACGTGTGTTACCCACCCCCCCTCACCCACCAGCGCTCCCGAAATCCTGATGCGTGGCAGACAGCTCGGCCCCTCCCACCGCCCCACGCCCTTCTCAACATGGGCAGTGGTGAAGGCGCTTGGATGCGGCCTGCGCCGGACAGGGCCCGGTTCACGTGGGATACCTCGGGGGGGGGGACATTCGAGAGGCAATGTCTCCAGAGCCCGTGTTGTGCCAACAGAAGCAAACACAACATTTGGAGTTAAATATAGCTCGGCGCAAACAGGCACACGCCTCGCTCCGCCGGCCCGGTGACTGCCTCGCTCCCTCTGGCGACTCGCATATATTGTCAATATTTAAGGGAACTGGAAAGGGCAGCCTTCACCCTCCCTGCCGTGAGTTTCCCACTCCCCTCCCAGCCAGAGGCTCTCCTGGGGGAGAGAGAGACTGCGCAAGGCACCGGTAACACCGCGGGGTCTCTGAGCTGGCGAGGGAGCAGGTATAGCCCTGCCCTCGGGCCACACTTCAGAAGGGGGCTCAAGTCATCTTTCAGCACGCCCCCCTCCCCTTCGCAGGGCGCTGAAACTGAGCAACGTGAAGGCAGAAAACGGGGGCTACCCGCTGACCCCCCGTCTCCTCCACAGCGGAGAGGAGAGCTGGACACATCAGGGTACATGGGGCCATTTCAGCAAGGATCGATCAATCGGGGTAGTTCAGATACAGAGTCCTTGGAAATGTCTACCCCTAATGCCCCCTGGGTGAGTTACAGAGTCCTCTGTGCTGCAGTCCTTGACAACCCTTCCCACCACCATCACACAAATCCTGATAGCCTTTCCCACTACACACACACCAATACTGACACTCCACCGCCATTAGAAACACAAACACCTGAGACTCCCACTACAAGCACACGAACCCTGACATCTCATTTCCCAAACATGCAACTACCTCACACCTCTTCCCACCACAAACAGAAAGCCTGACAGCCTTTCCTATCCCATCTCTCTGACATCCTCACCACCACAAACTTACAAACTCTGATACCTCTTCCCACCACAAACAGAAACCCTGACAGCCCTTCCTATCCCATCTAACTGACGCCCTCACCTCTACAAACTTACAAACTCTGATACCTCTTCCCACCACAAACACAGAAACCCTGACATCCATTCCTATGCCATCTAACTCTTGACACCCTCACCTCTACAAACATACAAACTCTGATACCTCTTCCCACCACAAACAGAAACCCTGACAGCCCTTCCTATCCCATCTAACTGACACCCTCACCTCTACAAACATACAAACTCTGATACCTCTTCCCACCACAACAGAAACCCTGACAGCCCTTCCTATCCCATCTCTCTGACATCCTCACCTCTACAAACATACAAACTCTGATACCTCTTCCCACCACAACAGAAACCCTGACAGCCCTTCCTATCCCATCTAACTCTGACACCCTCGGGACTACAAAACTCAAATTTGTTGGCAAAATGGCTACGTTCCCTTTTCACACAAGGCACCTTCAGCCACATGCTCGAGGCCAAGAGGACAGTGCCCGACATCAGGTCCACATCAAACCAGTGAGTTTCCCATTCCATACGGACACTGCCATGCTAATACATGACATATCACCACGCTAATGAGGTGCATGAACAGAGAGATCCAGTACTGAGAGATCATTTATCTAACCATCTTATATTCTAAAATGTCCTATTTGTCCAGTGCGGATTACAAAGCTACATTTACAGTCATGCACAGAATCAAGCAGTGCGGAGATCAATCTGCTACTCTGTCTTGGCACAGGAAAGGGCAAACAGTGGCAGCTCCACCCGCCAGCATCCCCATGTCCCAGCCAAATAGGAAGCGCTGTCCCACACACACACACATAAACCCACCCCACTTTCATCCTCCCCGAGGTCAGGAAGGGTCACGGCACATCTTGCAGGGGCTGGAGATGGAGGAAGGAACCCGGGGAAGGGCCACACCCAGACCCTGGCGGCGGCCGCAGCAAGATGAAGCGTTCTCCCCCCTCCCCCTATTGCATCCTGGCTACGGGTTTCTGACTGGGAGGAGAGGACGGCTTATCTTCTCCAGAGAAAGGCTCTTTCTGCCAAGGTAAGGGAGGAGAAAAGTCTAACAGCGGATTCCCCCATCTCCGGCAAGGCCTGGCTACCCATCTGCGTATGCTTGAAGGAAAGGCGAAGGGAGGGATGCCAACTGCTTGTATCATATAAGGGACAAGCTCATCCAGTCCTGGCTTTTTGCACACTGATGCATGCACGAGTCCTATAGCCCTTGATCACCCAATTGAAATCTGCAAGAAAAAGCCGGACTACAAATCCCAGCATGCAATGGGGGTATGCAAAAGCCAAGGGCTGGTTTAATCTGGCCTTTATAGCTGGGAAGCACCTGGAAATTCCTCGGTAGGCGAGAGGTGCATGTCTTCCCCCACCCCAAAGCAGAGATGGAAGGGGGGTTCACCCGCAGGAAGTAGATGGCAGGCCTGGTTTTGCCCTGGTGTCTGCTGGGACATGTAGTTCTAATGTACAAGGGGTCAACAAGGCATAGCTTAGCCGGTTCCCAGCTGCAAGCCCCTGTAGCACAAAGGCAGGTAATAGCCACATTCAGGGGATCAGGAGACATCGAGGACATTTTTAGAGTTCCTGCGGAAAGCATTATGCATATGAGGGCTGCTTGTGAGTCCAACTTGGACTAAGACAACCCTGGATATTCTCAGTGTGCTTCTACCCTCCAGTTTTGTTCCCTGTTTCGTGAGGGGAAGTTGAACGTCTCTGAATGACTTGGGGTGCCTTGGGGTCCCTTCACCCTCGGATCATATTTCCCAGGAAGGGCAGGGAGGGAGAAGGCTGCTGCTATTCCAAGTCAAATGCTTTGGAGAAACCTCCACCAACTCCAAAGAGATTCCCCAGGTGTTCATGACAAGCCCTGGATCCCACCCCCACACCTCATGGCGTCCCTCCCAACTTGCTCTTGGGAGTTGGTTTGCCCAAAGTATCTCTGGGTAAATCCTTGCATTCTCACTGGCTCCTGAGATGGGGAATGGGGAATTCCTGGGTTGCCACTGGCTCCTTGGCTGGGAGTGGGTAATCTATGGCTTCCCATTGGCTCCTGAGATGGGGAATGGAGAATTTCTGGGTTGCCATTGGCTCCTTGACAGGGAGTGGGTAATCTATGGGTTCCCATTGGCTCCTGAGATGGGGAATGGAGAATTTCTGGGTTGCCATTGGCTCCTTGACAGGGAGTGGGTAATCTATGGGTTCCCATTGGCTCCTGAGATGGGGAATGGAGAATTTCTGGGTTGCCATTGGCTCCTTGACAGGGAGTGGGTAATCTATGGGTTCCCATTGGCTCCTGAGATGGGGAATGGAGAATTTCTGGGTTGCCATTAGCTCCTTGGCTGGGAGTGGGTAATCTATGGCTTCCCATTGGCTCCTGAGAGGGGGAATGGAGAATTTCTGGGTTGCCATTGGCTCCTGAGATGGGGAATGGGGAATTTCTAGGATTTCCATGGCATCAGAGGCAGTAGGAATGAATCAGGCCTGAAAATGCCCTGCTACATCCATGTAGCTGTTGTTCTTATTTTTCTAAGAAATCCCAGCATGCATTGGGCCAAACCAGGGCTCTCTCAGCTTGGGATCTGTTCTTCAGAGCCTTCAGACATCCAACGGGAAGGGAAGAGGAGAAGCCAGGGAAGGGAGGCCTCTGCCAGAGCTCATTAAATTCTGATAATTAGGTAAGACAAACTGCTGCAATTAATCAACTCTGACCCTGCCTGTATGATGAGTAAGGAGATTGCAAGAATAAATCAGGCAAATAACAGAGAAACAAGAGGAAGGAGAGTGAGTGTAAGACACCCCCCCCCCCCCCCCCCCCCCCCCCCCCCCCCCCGATACACACACACACACAGCCCTGCAGAACCCCTGCTACTCCAGTACTGAGTCCCTCACACACAGCTCTGCCAATGCACCTCACTCCTGCCCTGCAGCACACCCTGCTATTCCAGTACTGAGACCCTCACACACAGCTCTGCCACTGCACCTCACTCCTGCCCTGCAGCACCCCCTGCTACTCCAGTACTGAGACCCTCACTCACAGCTCTGCCTGTGCACCTCACTCCTATCCTGCAACACCCCCTGCTATTCCAGGATTCAGAGCTCTCCACACACAGCTCTGCCAGTGCACCTTAGTGCCAAACTTTCTGCAGGGGGAGGGGGTTGTCTCAATCTGTCTTTATCTCTCTGCTGGAATGCTTTTGTTAGCAGTCCCAGCTGTCTTCCCTTCTCCCAGCTGGGACTCACCCACAGGCCTCTTACCTCATCTACCATCTGCTAATGAATCTCACTAATGAATTCCACTACTGTCTCTTCTTTTCTTGGATTTACAGGCTCCAGTCAGAGGAGAACAGATCAAACCTTTCTCTTCCATATTATGGGCAAAGGATGATAGGGGGCGAGTTGCCACAAGGAGAGAAAAGAGCTGTGTGTGAGGGCCTCAGTACTGGAATAGCAGGGGATGCTGCAGGGCAGGAGTGAGGTGCATTGGCAGAGCTGTGTGTGAGGGCCTCAGTACTGGAATAGCAGGGGGTGCTGCAGGGCAGGAGTGAGGTGCATTGGCAGAGCTGTGTGTGAGGGTCTCAGTACTGGAATAGCAGGGGGTGCTGCAGGGCAGGAGTGAGGTGCATTGGCAGAGCTGTGTGTGAGAAGGTCTCAGTACTGGAATAGCAGGGGGTGCTGCAGGGCAGGAGTGAGGTGCACGGCAGAGCTGTGTGTGAGGGTCTCAATACTGGAACAGCAGGGGGTGCTGCAGAGCAGGAGTGAGGTGCATTGGCAGAGCTGTGTGTGAGGGTCTCAGTACTGGAACAGCAGGGGGTGCTGCAGGGCAGGAGTGAGGTGCATTGGCAGAGCTGTGTGTGAGGGTCTCAGTACTGGAATATCAGGAGGTGCTGCAGGGTAGGAGTGAGGTGCATTGGCAGAGCTGTGTGTGAGGGTCTCAGTACTGGAATAGCAGGGGGTGCTGCAGGGCAGGAATGAGGTGCATTGGCAGAGCTTTGTGTGAGGGTCTCAGTACTGGAATAGCAGGAGGTGCTGCAGGGCAGGAATGAGGTGCATTTGCAGAGCTGTGTGTGAGGGTCTCAGTACTGGAATAGCAGGGGGTGCTGCAGGGCAGGAGTGAGGTGCATGGGCAGTGCTGTGTGTGAGGGTCTCAGTACTGGAATAGCAGGGGGTGCTGCAGGGCAGGAGTGAGGTGCATGGGCAGTGCTGTGTGTGAGGGTCTCAGTACTGGAATAGCAGGGGGTGCTGCAGGGCAGGAGTGAGGTGCATTGGCAGAGCTGTGTGTGGGGTCTCAGTACTGGAATAGCAGGGGGTGCTGCAGGGCAGGAGTGAGGTGCATGGGCAGTGCTGTGTGTGAGGGTCTCAGTACTGGAATAGCAGGGGGTGCTGCAGGGCAGGAGTGAGGTGCATTGGCAGAGCTGTGTGTGAGGGTCTCAGTACTGGAATAGCAGGGGGTGCTGCAGGGCTGGAGTGAGGTGCATTGGCAGAGCTTGTGAGGGTCTCAGTACTGGAATAGCAGGGGGTGCTGCAGGGCAGGAGTGAGGTGCATTTGCAGAGCTGTGTGTGAGGGTCTCAGTACTGGAGTAGCAGGGGGTGCTGCAGGGCAGGAGTGAGGTGCATTGGCAGAGCTGTGTGTGAGGGTCTCAGTACTGGAATAGCAGGAGGTGCTGCAGGGCAGGAATGAGGTGCATTGGTAGAGCTGTGTGTGAGGTTCTCAGTACTGGAATAGCAGGGGGTGCTGCAGGGCAGGAGTGAGGTGCATTGGTAGAGCTGTGTGTGAGGGTCTCAGTACTGGAGTAGCAGGGGGTGCTGCAGGGCAGGAATGAGGTGCATTGGCAGAGCTTTGTGTGAGGGTCTCAGTACTGGAATAGCAGGAGGTGCTGCAGGGCAGGAATGAGGTGCATTTGCAGAGCTGTGTATGAGGGTCTCAGTACTGGAATAGCAGGGGGTGCTGCAGGGCAGGAGTGAGGTGCATGGGCAGTGCTGTGTGTGAGGGTCTCAGTACTGGAATAGCAGGGGGTGCTGCAGGGCTGGAGTGAGGAGCATTGGCAGAGCTGTGTGTGAGGGTCTCAGTACTGGAATAGCAGGGGGTGCTGCAGGGCAGGAGTGAGGTGCATTGGCAGAGCTGTGTGTGAGGGTCTCAGTACTGGAGTAGCAGGGGGTGCTGCAGGGCAGGAGTGAGGTGCATTGGCAGAGCTGTGTGTGAGGGTCTCAGTACTGGAATAGCAGGGGTGTTGAAGGGTAGGACTGAGGTGCTTTGGCAGAGCTGGGGGTGTGGATCCCAGTAGTGGCATAGCAGTGGAGAAGAGACAGGCAAAGCCACACCCAGACAGAAACTGCTCAAACGGGCCGATTCAGTACAGTGTACTCCAACGGAGTGCACTGTGAACCTTTGATTGGTCGCGCATTTTCGATGCTCTAGTGTTACCCCTTATTCAGTAAGGGGTCGAAAACGCGCATCCAACCCCTCCCCCCCCCGCAAACCTAATAGCGCCCGCAACATGCAAATGCATGTTGATGGCGCTATTAGGTATTCCCGCGCGATTCAGTAAGTAAAATGTGCAGCCAAGCCGCACATTTTGCTTTCAGAAATTAGCGCCTTCCCAAAGGTAGGCGCTAATTTCTGCCGGCGCCAGGGAAGTGCACAGCAAAGCAGTAAAAACTGCTTTTCTGTGCACCCTCCGACGTAATATCATGGCGATATTAAGTCGGAGGTCCCGAAGGGTGTAAAAAGTAAAAAGAAAAAGAAAAAAACAATTCTAAGTAGGCCCGCGGCTCATGGGTTGACAAACGGACGCTCAATTTTGCCGGCGTCCGGTTTCCGAACCCGTGGCTGTCAGCGGGCTCGAGATCCAACGCCGGCAAAATTGAGCGTCGGCTGTCAAACCCGCTGACAGCCGCCGCTCCTGTCCGAAAAGAGGCGCTAGGGACGCGCTAGTGTCCCTAGCGCCTCCTTATACCTGTTTCTACCGCCGGACCTAATTTGCATAGTGTATCGTGCACACAGGAGGGTCTACTTTACTGTATCGGCCCGGGAGAGAGAGAGAGAGAGAGGTGTCTCTCCAGCACTGGCTCTCAGCCCAGGCAGGTGGTACGGCGGGGTCACAGAGCGCCTCCCGGCCAGGAAATGGAAATTGGACCATGGGCAGCACCGAATCCCTCTAGAATGGGCTGGCATGGGGGAAGTGAGAGGATTTCTCCGGTCCCAGCCTCACCTGCTGCCTCTGAAAACCCGTTCTTCCAGCCGTACCTGCCCCGGAGGTGTTAAGTTTAGCTCCTGTCTCTCCCCTGTACCTGCAGCACCATGCGGGCATGGCCTTTCCGCATTGCTGGGATACCTGTTCCCTGTTACGTGTTAGGGGCCCAGAGGGCAGGTGGAGGGGCCGGCATGGAGGAGATGGGGGAGAGCATGTCCTCCCCCCCGAGCCCCCTGTCCTCTCTCTCCGCCGAATCCAGCCCCCCCAGGGTCCAGGACCGTGGCACCAGCCGCCTCGTCTCTCTCTCTCCACGGGCTGGGCAGGAGCTATCAAGGCTCGAAGACTTGTCTAGAATAAAGAGCTCTCTGCCTCTCTCCTGCCTTGGTCCATGTCTCTTTGGGTCTTATTCCCAGGTCTCCTTTCCTAAAGTATTTTACACTTCCGAAGTTTCCCTCTTTTTGCCTTGGCATATGACCCAGTCAGCTTTCATTAAAGCTTTCTGCATTTTTCTTCATTCTCCTTCCTTCACTCTTTAGCTGTCAGTGCCATGTTTGTGGTTTACATCTTTCCCTGTCACATTCCTGCAGGGAGCTCTGGTTACCTTCAGCTCAGCAGCGCCTCCTCCTGTTTTATAATAAACAAAACGTCCGTGCAAAAGGAATGGCAGAGCACAAGGATAGATAATGATCACTAGGCTGTGCCAGTCTCCTTTCCTCCCAGAACCCACCTATACACAGGCTGACCAATTCCAGGCTTTACCCCTTACAACCCCACCTCTGAGGATCCTCTGTGCTTATCCCAGGCTTTACCCCTCACTCCCCCACCTCTGAGGATCCTCTGTGCTTATCCCAGGCTTTACCCCTCACTCCCCCACCTCTAAGGATCCTCTGTGCCCATCCCAGGCTTTACCCCTCACTCCCCCACCTCCAAGGATCCTCTGTGCCCGTCCCAGGCTTTACCCCTCACTCCCCCACCTCTGAGGATCCTCTGTGCCCATCCCAGGCTTTACCCCTCACTCCCCCACCTCTGAGGATCCTCTGTGCCCATCCCAGGCTTTACCCCTCACTCCCCCCCCCCCCTTCTGAGGATCCTCTGTGTTTATCCCAGGTTTCCTTGAATTATTTTACTATTTTGACTCCACCTCCCTTAGGACCCGGTTTCATGCATCCACGTCCCTTTCTGTTGAGGAATATTATCTGATGTTACTCCTGAGGACCCTTCCCAACCCTTAAAAAACCCTCGCACCATGATCCCTTGTTCTAGAGCTCTCTCTCCATCGCTCTAAGTTGGGACTTCTTATGGTGATAAGAGGTGCTGACGCTCTTCCAGAAGGGCAGGATTGAGGAGGCACCTGCTGTAAACAGGACCTTCCTTAACCACTTCAAGCAAAGTAATTACAGACCACTCAGCCTTCAGTCTCCCCCAGTCTGCTTTCCTGCTGACAGTAAACAGTACTTTCCTGGGGAGGGGGGCATGGTTCCTGATCTCTGGAGGTGCCAAGGGAGTCAGAAAGGATTTGTACCCCCAGATTAAAAAACAGAACAGAACAGAACGCAATATATCTAGGGAGGAGGGGATAGCACTAAAGCTTTTTTATTTTTGGAACTGCGGTGAACATCCTGGCCTGGGTCCCGGAGAGGGGGAAGGGGTGGGGAGGGAGCAGTTGGCAGGTTGAGGAGCTTCTTTCGGTGTCGCTAGTGGCAGACGGACGGACGAATGTTTGTCTGCTGAGATGAGCATCGCTAACTGGGGGGGGGGGGATAGCAGTTAGTGGAGACAACGGGAGAAAGCGGGGACTGCCCTCTCCTCCCCCCCCTCACTGTCACTGGTCTCCGCCAGCAATCCCAGTCCCCTCCCACCACCACCACCACCACCATCCTCCTAAATCCATCTCCCTCCCCGTCCTTCTGGCTTTCTCTCTTTTTCACAGGTATTCTTAGATAACCGAAGATACAGAGGGTCCAATGCAAGAAAGTGAGCTCAGTTTAGCGCACTGGGGGTACGCCCGGTTGGGCGCGCGTTTTGCACGCGCTAGACTAGCCCCAGATGCAGTAATGAGATTAGCGTGCGCGCGGTGTGCCCAAACGATGGAGCAGCCGATAGCGCCCATCCCGTGCAAATTCCATCTAGATGGGGCTGTTAAGCCGTCACCCCCAACGCAGGAAATCGCAGGGCGCCCCGGCGCGCACGTTTCTTTGCGCCGCTATTTTAACTCCGGCCCCCAGAGGTAGCATAATGTCAATTCGCAAGCGAGGGCTGCTGAGCAATTAAAAAATATCCTCCTCTGCGCGTCCTCCTACAGCATCGCTGTGACAGCTGAATTAATTGCTGGCGGAGTTGAAAAATGAATGCATATCGGCTGGAGGAAGAACAAATGATTGTGGCGCACAGTTTAGATGCCCCTGGCAGGGGGCGCTTAGCTACGAGGGGGGGGGGGGTTATTCAGAAACCCCAGCAGAGTAGCGCAGAAACTGGCCCGAAGAAGCGGGAGAATTGAGCGCTCGTCGCAACGGTGGGCGCCCGATGCGTTGGAGCGCTGTAGACGCACACAATATTTCCGCACCGCGCCCTTTTTTTTTTTTTTGCGCAGTCCCTCATTTAAATACCGCACCGGGCGCCCAGGGGACGTTGGCTGCATGCAAGCTGGGAAAACAGGCCCGCGATACGAGCGCCCTCTGTCGGCGCGGCGTCTTATTGCATCGGCCCCCATCCCACTGTGTCTGGTGCCTTTTGAACTGGTTTCAGACTGGGGTGGAAGCAAACTGGTTTTGGTGGGGGTGGGGCAGCTGATGTAGTTAATCGGATGAAACGTAGTTGGTGATGGCACAAACTGAGGAAACCGGGAAACCCTAAGATCTCACGGCTCACTGTTTGGGACCCGATGGAGGATGAGGGACTCCCCAAAGGCTGCGAAGAAACGGATTACGTTTAGGGGATGAGCTGTCATTCCATTCGTTTTATTTCGTGGGCACTAAGACCCAAAGTTTAAAAGCCCTGCGCACGTAAAAATCGGGGGTTATGCGCGCGGCCGGGCCAACTAAAAGGGACGGGACGGGGGCAGGGTGGGGTCCGGGGATGGGGGCAGGGTGGGGTCTGGCTGGGGTCTGGCTGTCCCTGGGACGGCGCTGGCCGGCGCGTGGAGGATACGTCTGCTCCTCCGGAGGAGCAGTAAGTATGAAAACAAAAAAAAAAGCAGGGGATAGTTAGGTTGAAGTTTAGGAATCGGGGAGGAAGGGTCGGTAGGGTTATAGGAACTGGAGAACGGCCCGGTCGTGGCATGGGAAATACTCGTTCAGGAGACTTAAGGCTGCAGGCATGGCCGGAGGGCCTCCTGAATCCTGGGATTCTTATGCCTTTTTGTTTGGAATATCCGGGGGGGAGGTGTCCTTCACCCCCCCCCCCCCTTTTAAATTGCATGATACCTTCCCCCGCATCTCATTCTTAGATAAGACGCGCTGGTCAGCGCCCTGGGCGCGCAATCCCAGCAGCTGGCGCAGATTAAACACCCTCAGTGCTTCCGCTTCCATTGTCTCGCTGCAGTAATGGAGCGAAAACCTGATTGGCCCCCCCCCCCCCCCCAGTAAACGAAGCCGAGGGCCAGAGAGCATGGGGACGCGGGGGTAGAGATTAGCAGATGTGATCTGCAAAGCAGTCCATGTCATTCTGGAGTATTCACAGGGTTATAGAGTCCCACGACTGAAGGCCTTACAGGAGGCAGTCCAGCATGGGGGGGGGGGGGGGGGGTTATATGGCTTCCTTGAGGCTGGGGATAAGGAGGGGGGGTTTCATTGCTCACTGCCCTGACCCCCCACCAGCCCTGGCGTTCCTGTACATCATGGGAGTGAAGCTCCTGTCTGCTGTGAGCAGGGAGAACTGGCAGAGCTTATTATGCGGGGAAATGAGATGGGCTGGAAACGTCTCTCCAGGGCCCTGCCAGGAACAGCCTCCCACGGAGCCCACAGCAGCACTCGCACCCTCCCCCCACTTCCCTTCCAGTTCTGTCTCCTCAGGCACATTATTGGCAAACTACTGCCTGAATTACAGCCAATGGAGGAGAGCAGTGTCCTGCAGGGCAGGAGTGAAGTGCCTTAGCAGATCCGTCTGCCTGCCTGCCTGTTTGAAGGGGGGGGGGGGAGTGGTATCAATATGGGGGCAGCAGGGGGTGCTGCAGGGCAGGAATGAGGTGCATTGGTAGAGCTGTGTGTGAGGGTCTCAGTCCTGGAATAGCAGGGGGTGCTGCAGAGCAGGAGTGAGGTGCATTGGCAGAGCTGTGTGTGAGGGTCTCAGTACTGGAATAGCAGGGGGTGCTGCAGGGCAGGAGTGAAGTGCATTGGCAGAGCTGTGTGTGAGGGTCTCAGTACTGGAATAGCAGGGGGTGCTGCAGGGCAGGAGTGAGGTGCATTGGCAGAGCTGTGTGTGAGGGTCTCAGTACTGGAATAGCAGGGGGTGCTGCAGGGCAGGAGTGAAGTGCATTGGCAGAGCTGTGTGTGAGGGTCTCAGTACTGGAATAGCAGGGGGTGCTGCAGGGCAGGAGTGAGGTGCATTGGCAGAGCTGTGTGTGAGGGTCTCAGTACTGGAATAGCAGGGGGTGCTGCAGGGCAGGAGTGAGGTGCATTGGCAGAGCTGTGTGTGAGGGTCTCAGTTCTGGAATAGCAGGAGGTGCTGCAGGGCAGGAGTGAGGTGCATTGGCAGAGCTGTGTGTGAGGGTCTCAGTACTGGAATAGCAGGGGGTGCTGCAGGGCAGGAGTGAGGTGCATTGGCAGAGCTGTGTGTGAGGTTCTCAGTACTGGAATAGGGGGTGCTGCAGGGCAGGAGTGAGGTGCATTAGCAGAGCTGTATGTGAGGGTCTCAGTATTGGAATAGCAGAGGGTGCTGCGGGGTAGGCGTGAGGTGCATTGGCAGAGCTGTGTGTGAGGTTCTCAGTACTGGAATAGCAGGAGGTGCTGCAGGGCAGAAGTGAGGTGCACTGGCAGAGCTGTGTGTGAGGGTCTCAGTACTGGAATAGCAGGGGGTGCTGCGGGGTAGGCGTGAGGTGCATTGGCAGAGCTGTGTGTGAGGTTCTCAGTACTGGAATAGCAGGAGGTGCTGCAGGGCAGAAGTGAGGTGCACTGGCAGAGCTGTGTGTGAGGGTCTCAGTACTGGAATAGCAGGGGGTGCTGCGGGGTAGGCGTGAGGTGCATTGGCAGAGCTGTGTGTGAGGGTCTCAGTACTGGAATAGCAGGGGGTGCTGCAGGGCAGGAGTGAGGTGCATTGGCAGAGCTGTGTGTGAGGGTCTCAGTTCTGGAATAGCAGGAGGTGCTGCAGGGCAGGAGTGAGGTGCATTGGCAGAGCTGTGTGTGAGGGTCTCAGTTCTGGAATAGCAGGAGGTGCTGCAGGGCAGGAGTGAGGTGCATTGGCAGAGCTGTGTGTGAGGGTCTCAGTACTGGAATAGCAGGGGGTGCTGCAGGGCAGGAGTGAGGTGCATTGGCAGAGCTGTGTGTGAGGGTCTCAGTACTGGAATAGCAGGGGGTGCTGCAGGGCAGGAGTGAGGTGCATTGGCAGTGCTTTGGAGGGGGGGGATCTTCTCACTGAACTAGCAGGGAATGCTGTGAGGCAGGACTGTGGTGCATTGACAGCTGTGTGGCAGATTCAGCCCCCTGGGCCGGATTTAGGAGGATTTTAGCTATGGATTGGTGCTGAGAAGTAGCACAGGGCTGGGTCAGGTTGAGACACAGCATTACTCAAGGCCAACCTAGGCAGGAAAGTCATTAGAAGGAGTTAATTACCTGTGGAGCCATGCGAAGGGGAAACAGTGTGCGTGTGTGATTAGATCAGAGACGGAAAGGGAGGGCAGGATCAGCAGAGAGCAGGGATGGAAGTTGTGCCGGAGAGCTTTCAACTTCCAGCCTGACGGAGCCAGAGACAGCCAGGACGGAGGAGGAGAGGACTAGCAAACTCAAGACACAGAGAGCCCAAGTCTGACCTGATCTCCAGGTAGGTCCGGACTGAGGAGTCTCCCTGATGCCCTCACCGGCACTGTCTGCACAGATGTGTCTCTCTGTTCTTATATGTGAGTGTGTGTACAGATTGTGGATCCCGCTCCTTGTGTGTGTGTGTGTGTGTGTTGTATATAGATTTGTGTCTCTGCCTGTCTCTCTGTATTATTCAGTGTGCCTGTGTGTGTGTGTACAGATGTATATCTCTATCTTTGTGTTTGTGTGTGTATCTCTTTTTGTCCGTGTTTGTAGATGTTTGTCAGTGTGCTTGTGTGTGTGTGTCACAGATTGTGTGTCTCTGTCCTTATGTGTGTGTTTATATCTAGATGTGTGTCTCTGTCCTTATGTGTGTGTATTGAGATGAATGTGTCTGTCTCTTCCTTGTGTGTACGTATAGATGTGTGTAGATATCTCTGTCAGTGTCTCTGGCTGTCCATGCATGTAGATATGTGTTTGTCAGTGTGCCTGTGTCTTTAGGTGTGTCTGTGTCTTTGTGTTTGTGGAAATAGAGCTCTGTGTGTATCTGAATCTCAGAGGATTGCTCTGCTTCTTGAACCTTGGTTTGGATTCTGAACCCCAGGCTTTATCCCACTCCCCTCCCTGCATCAGATTTGACTGAATTTCTGGAGAAGGCTCTCCTTCCTGTCCCAATGCAGATAACACTAACATTTTCCTAAGAGACTTTGTACAAAGAAATTCAGATTCTGCTGAGCTTTTGAGCTGGGTGGGGGAGGTTTGATCCACAGGGTGTGAAGATGCACCTGCTGGAAAGCCAAGTTTAGCCAGTGGAAAATATAAAAATAAAATCTTTAGGGCAGCATGCCTGAAAGGGATTGACAGGAACCAGGGGTGCACCACAGTGTGCCTTTGTGATGTTGCAATCATTCGTATAGCTTCAGATACAGCATAGCACAGCGCCTTTGTGATGTCACCAAGCATTTGTACAGCTTCAGGTACAGCATAGCACAGCACCTTTGTGATGTCACTAAGATTTGAACAGCTTCAGATACAGCATAGCACAGCGCCTTTGTGATGTCACCAAGCATTTGTACAGCTTCAGGTACAGCATAGCACAGCACCTTTGTGATGTCACTAAGATTTGAACAGCTTCAGATACAGCACAGCGCCTTTGTGATGTCACTAAGATTTGTACAGCTTCAGATACAGCAGAGCACAGCGCCTTTGTGATGTCACCAAGCATTTGTACAGCTTCAGATACAGCATAGCACAGTGCCTTTGTGATGTCACCAAGCATTTGTACAGCTTCAGATACAGCAGAGCACAGCGCCTTTGTGATGTCACCAAGCATTCATACAGCTTCAGATACAGCAGAGCACAGCGCCTTTGTGATGTCACCAAGCATTTGTACAGCTTCAGATACAGCATAGCACAGTGCCTTTGTGATGTCACCAATAATTCATACAGCTTCAGATACAGCAGAGCACATCGCCTTTGTGATGTCACTGATTTGTACAGCTTCAGATACTGCACAGCACAGCACCTTTGTGATGTTGCAATCATTCGTACAGCTTCAGATACAGCACAGCACAGTGCCTTTGTGATGTCACCAAGCATTCATACAACTTCAGATAGAGCATAGCAAAGCACCTTTGTGATGTCACCAAGCATTTGTACAGCTTCAGATACAGCATAGCACAGTGCCTTTGTGATGTCACCAAGCATTTGTACAGCTTCAGATACAGCAGAGCACAGCGCCTTTGTGATGTCACCAAGCATTTGTACAGCTTCAGATACAGCATAGCACAGTAGAGATGTGAATCGGAACTGAAATCCGAACCGATTCTGGTTCCGATTCACATCTATAGAGATGTGAATCGGAACTGAAATCCAAACCGATTCTGGTTCCGATTCACATCTCTATAGCACAGTGCCTTTGTGATGTCACCAAGCATTTGTACAGCTTCAGATACAGCAGAGCACAGCGCCTTTGTGATGTCACCAAGCATTCATACAGCTTCAGATACAGCAGAGCACAGCGCCTTTGTGATGTCACCAAGCATTTGTACAGCTTCAGATACAGCATAGCACAGTGCCTTTGTGATGTCACCAATAATTCATACAGCTTCAGATACAGCAGAGCACATCGCCTTTGTGATGTCACTGATTTGTACAGCTTCAGATACTGCACAGCACAGCACCTTTGTGATGTTGCAATCATTCGTACAGCTTCAGATACAGCATAGCACAGTGCCTTTGTGATGTCACCAAGCATTCATACAACTTCAGATAGAGCATAGCAAAGCACCTTTGTGATGTCACCAAGCATTTGTACAGCTTCAGATACAGCATAGCACAGTGCCTTTGTGATGTCACAAAGCATTTGTACAGCTTCAGATACAGCAGAGCACAGCGCCTTTGTGATGTCACCAAGCATTTGTACAGCTTCAGATACAGCAGAGCACAGTGCCGTTGTGATGTCACTAGATTTGTACAGTTTCAGATATAGCACAGCGTCTTTGTGATGTCACTAAGATTTGTACAGCTTCAGATACAGCATAGCGCCTTTGTGATGTCACCAAGTAACGTCTCAAGATCACTTATAAGGCATAGCACATTTGTAAGGCCAGCATTATTTCAGGTTGATTTATTTATAATTCAGTGCTTTTCTGCTGTCAGTGAACCTGATGTCGCTTATTCATGGGTGCAGTGAGTGCTTGAGCACTGGATTCCTGGGCCTGGCTTTATTTTTGCAATCCATTGAATAACAGGAGAGCAACACTGGAATTAATTAAACCTGGAGAGAGACTGTAATCACCTGGAGCATGCCAGGAATGTTCACAAATCCTTCCTGGGGGCTGCAGAGGCCTTGCAACAGCCTGGACATGCCTAGAGATTTACTACCTGGAGCGGGTGCAGCGGGCTCAGGCTGACCCGGAATATTTCACCCCCTGCGTCTCTGAGCCCCGTCCAGCCCGAGCGCTGCCCTGCTCTCAGGGGGCAGGAGGACTCCCCTGTCTCAGACCTGGGAAGTCCCCCTGACTTCCCAGGTCAGGGGGACTTCCCGGGGGGGGGGGGGGAGGAGGTACTGGGATTTCTGGAAATTAGTCTGTGCGGGTTATGGGCAGTGAGGAAAGGGGAAGCTTGTCCTGGCCCTGCCCCTATAGGGCAAGGCCTTTGTGATGTCATTTGTGGCAGGTACAGTGTCAGCCACAGTACAGAGCCGGTGCCTTTGTGATGTCATGAGACGCTGCGATGCTGCATCTGAGCGCCCGCCCACAGCTCCTGACCACTTGTACAGTTCTCCCAGTCACCTGTGCTTTGTGCTACATTCTCTGGCCAATAGGAGAGCTCTCCCAATTGCCCGTGCTCCGGCCAATAAGAGACTTCTTTCAGGTGTCTCTGCTCCTTCCCACTGGCTTTTGCCTCCCACTCATCGTCCGAAGTCCAAGCCGGCCACTTTCTTTAATATTGATTTTCTTGGTGCCTGTCTAGCAACCAGTGATGTCTCTGCTGCTAAGCAGTTTTTTTCTACAGAGAGAAGGTAGATGGTGAACATAGGAGGGGCGTGTGATCACCAGGAGAGAAAACATGTGGATCATTCAAGAGGCGCATGTGATCACCAGGAGAGGATGCACACAGAGCACATGGGAGAGGTGTGAAATCACCAGGAGAGAAGGTACATGATCACCAGGAGAGAAAACACGTGGATCACTCGAGAGGCGCACGTGATCACCAGGAGAGGATGCACACAGAGCACATGGGAGAGGTGTGAAATCACCAGGAGAGAAGGTACATGGTGCACAAAGGAGAGGTACATGATCACCAGGAGAGAAAACACGTGGATCACTCAAGAGGCGCATGTGATCACCAGGAGAGGATGCACGCAGAGCACATGGGAGAGGTGTGAAATCACCAGGAAAGGAGGTACATGGTGCACATAGGAGAGGTACATGATCACCAGGAGAGAAAACACGTGGATCACTCGAGAGGCGCATGTGATCACCAGGAGAGGATGCACGCAGAGCACATGGGAGAGGTGTGAAATCACCAGGAGAGAAGGTATATGGTGCACATAGGAGAGGTACATGATCACCAGGAGAGAAAACACATGGATCACTTGAGAGGCGCATGTGATCACCAGGAGAGGATGCACACAGAGCACATGGGAGAGGTGTGAAATCACCAGGAAAGGAGGTACATGGTGCACATAGGAGAGGTACATGATCACCAGGAGAGAAAACACGTGGATCACTCGAGAGGCGCATGTGATCACCAGGAGAGGATGCACGCAGAGCACATGGGAGAGGTGTGAAATCACCAGGAAAGGATGTACATGATCACCAGGAGAGAAAACACGTGGATCACTCGAGAGGCGCATGTGATCACCAGGAGAGGATGCACGCAGAGCACATGGGAGAGGTGTGAAATCACCAGGAGAGAAGGTACATAATCACCAGGAGAGAAAACACGTGGATCACTCGAGAGGCGCATGTGATCACCAGGAGAGGATGCACGCAGAGCACATGGGAGAGGTGTGAAATCACCAGGAGAGAAGGTACATAATCACCAGGAGAGAAAACACGTGGATCACTCGAGAGGCGCATGTGATCACCAGGAGAGGATGCACGCAGAGCACATGGGAGAGGTGTGAAATCACCAGGAGAGAAGGTACATGGTGCACACAGGAGAGGTACATGATCACCAGGAGACAAAACACGTGGATCACTCGAGAGGCGCATGTGATCACCAGGAGAGGATGCACGCAGAGCACATGGGAGAGGTGTGAAATCACCAGGAGAGAAGGTACATGGTGCACACAGGAGAGGTACATAATCACCAGGAGAGAAAACACGTGGATCACTCGAGAGGCGCATGTGATCACCAGGAGAGGATGCACGCAGAGCACATGGGAGAGGTGTGAAATCACCAGGAGAGAAGGTACATGGTGCACATAGGAGAGGTACATGATCACCAGGAGAGAAAACACGTGGATCACTCGAGAGGCGCATGTGATCACCAGGAGAGGATGCACGCAGAGCACATGGGAGAGGTGTGAAATCACCAGGAGAGAAGGTACATGATCACCAGGAGAGAAAACACGTGGATCACTCGAGAGGCGCATGTGATCACCAGGAGAGGATGCACGCAGAGCACATGGGAGAGGTGTGAAATCACCAGGAGAGAAGGTACATAATCACCAGGAGAGAAAACACGTGGATCACTCAGAGGCGCATGTGATCACCAGGAGAGGATGCACGCAGAGCACATGGGAGAGGTGTGAAATCACCAGGAGAGAAGGTACATAATCACCAGGAGAGAAAACATGTGGATCACTCGAGAGGCGCATGTGATCACCAGGAGAGGATGCACGCAGAGCACATGGGAGAGGTGTGAAATCACCAGGAGAGAAGGTACATGGTGCACACAGGAGGGGTACATGATCACCAGGAGAGAAAACACGTGGATCACTCGAGAGGTGCATGTGATCACCAGGAGAGGATGCACGCAGAGCACATGGGAGAGGTGTGAAATCACCAGGAGAGAAGGTACATGGTGCACACAGGAGAGGTACATGATCACCAGGAGAGAAAACACGTGGATCACTCGAGAGGCGCATGTGATCACCAGGAGAGGATGCACGCAGAGCACATGGGAGAGGTGTGAAATCACCAGGAGAGAAGGTACATGGTGCACACAGGAGGGGTACGTGATCACCAGGAGAGAAAACACGTGGATCACTCGAGAGGTGCATGTGATCACCAGGAGAGGATGCACGCAGAGCACATGGGAGAGGTGTGAAATCACCAGGAGAGAAGGTACATGGTGCACACAGGAGAGGTACATGATCACCAGGAGAGAAAACACGTGGATCACTCGAGAGGCGCATGTGATCACCAGGAGAGGATGCACGCAGAGCACATGGGAGAGGTGTGAAATCACCAGGAGAGAAGGTACATGGTGCACACAGGAGGGGTACGTGATCACCAGAAGAAAATAGGCAAGAAGCGCATGGGATTGAAATGTGATGACCAGGAGCAGAGGGGGAGAGGCGGGGGCTTTGTCAGGCGTTAGGATTAGGTGGGGTGGAAAATCTGTTAAGGGCATGGGGAGGACTGATGCCTTGGTGATATCTGTGCTTTGCTGCTCAAGGGTTGATCCAGGTGGAGCGTTATTTGTCGCACCTTTTTAATATGGGGCCTGCGTGAGTTTCACTGGTTTTTGTTTTTGCAGGACTGTGGTTCAGTGTTGAGTTGGCGATGCAAATTTGCACCCTTGAGTTGGCGTTTTTCTTCATTGCTTTCGGTCCATTTTTTTTTGATCGGGGAAGCAGCAGAGAAAAAAATGTTTTCAATAAATAATTCTCTCTCCCGCCTCCGACACGGTGGCCCATCGCCTCCCCGCTGCCCCAAACACAAACGTTTCACGCTGGATTCTGGAGCCTCCCCGCACCCCCTCTCCCTCTCTATCCTGCTTGGGAAAATCTCCCTCGCTCCTGTGGCGGAATCAGGGAGACGGAGCCTGACGCCCGGCCCGGAACCCCTTCATGTTTCACTTCTTTCCTTGACTTTCAAGCTTGCTTTGAACTCATCCTGACTGTCGGCCTGGTTATGGAAGGGGCCGCCTGGCAAAATGTTCCAAAGTGCATTTCAGGCTTGTGCCTTCGTGGAAAAAGAAAGTAAACTTAACTCGGCTGAATTTCAGCTTAGCCGAGCGGACAAGATTAAGAGTCGTTAATCATCAACCTGAGGCTTTATGAGTGCATCCCAGGCAAATGGCAAAACGTTAAGAGGAAAACCAGCAAATCGTCTTTCCGAAGACATTTTATCATCTTGCAAGACTTTGCCTAGTAAGTAGCTGAATAAATCATTAGGGTTCTTTATTGTTGTTAGATCGGCCATTAGTCCCTGGAAAGCCTTGGCTTC
This sequence comes from Rhinatrema bivittatum, assembly GCF_901001135.1. NCBI lineage: Eukaryota > Metazoa > Chordata > Amphibia > Gymnophiona > Rhinatrematidae > Rhinatrema > Rhinatrema bivittatum. The sequence goes on from NC_042630.1 coordinate 9,233,859, forward strand.
TAGGCCTAGTTGTGAGGATCTCGCTCAGTTTATTCTTCCCAGAGAAGGTGTAGACGTTTGAGGAGTAGATGCAGATGTTTTATGCACCGAAGAGATGTAGCTTCCTTAGGTGGCAATCATTGTCTTGAGAAAGTCTTTGCAAGCCGTGGTTTCTAAGGTGAGATTAATCTAGTGGTGATTTGGATAAGGACATAAGAACATAAGGCTTACCACTCTGGGTCAGACCAAAGGTCCCTCAAGCCCAGAAACCTGTTTCCAACAGTGGCTAATCCAGATCACAAGTACCTGGCAGGATCCCAAGGGGTAGACAGATTCCAAGCTGCTTATCCCAGGGATAAGAAGTGGATTTCTGCAGCTTCACTTTAATAATAGTTTATGGACTTTTCTTCCAAGAACTTGTCCAAACCTTTTTTTAACGCACCTACACTATAGCTTCCTCCACATCCTCTGGCAATGAATTCCAGAGCTTAATTTTGCATTTAGTAAAAAATATTTTCTCTTATTAATTTTAAATGTATTACCCAGTAACTTCATTGTGTGTCCCCTGGTCTTTGTACTTTTCGAAAGAGTAATCAACTGATTAACATTTACGTGTTCCATTCCACTCATTTTTTTTATAGTCTTCTACAATATCTCCCCTCAGCCGTCTCTTCTCCAAGCTGAAGAGTCCTGACCTCTTTAGCCTTTCTTCATAGGGGAATTGTTCCATCCCTTTGTCATCTTGATCACCCTTTTCTAATTCTGCTATATCTTTCTTGAGATGCGGCGACCAGAATTGTACACAGTATTCAAGGTACAGTCGCACCATGGAGCGATACAGAGGCATTATGATATTCTCTGTTTTATTCTCTATTCCTTTCTAATAATCCTGAGCATTCTGTTTGCTTTCTTGGCTGTCGCTGCACACTGAGCAGAAGATTTCAATGTATTTTCATCAATGACACCTCGATCCTTTTCCTGAGTGGTGACTCCTAATGTGGAACCTTGCATTTTGTAGCTATAATTTGGGTCACTCTTCCCTAAGTGCATCCCTTTGCACTTGTCCACATTAATTTTATTTGCCATTTGCATGCCCAGTCTCCCAGTTTTGCAATGTCCTCTTGCAATTTCTCACAATCCTCTTGTGATTTAACAACTTTGAATAATTTTGTGTCATTGGCAAATCTGATCACCTCACTCGTTGTTCCCATTTCCAAGTCAGTTATAAATATATTAAAAAGCATTGGTCCCAGAACAGATCCCTGCAGCTCTCCACTATTCACCTTTCTCCATTGGGAAAATTTACCATTTAGCCCTACCCTCTGTTTTCTGTCTTTTAACCAGTTGGCAATCCACAATAGGACACTGCCCCATATCCCATGACTTTCTAATTTTCTAAGAAGTCTCTCTTGAGGAACTTTGTCAAATGCATTCTAGAAATCCAGATCTTAATCTGTTTCTATTAATTACAAATAATCTTGAGGTTTTTGCTGGGTATTTGATTCAATTAGTTAATCTTTCTTTGAGTTAGGGTGATTGGATAAGTTCTTGGAGGAGAAGTCCATTACCTGCTATTAAGTTCACTTAGAGAATAGCCACTGCCATTAGCAATGGTAACATGGAATAGACTTAGTTTTTGGGTACTTGCCAGGTCCTTATGGCCTGGATTGGCCACTGTTGGAAACAGGATGCTGGGCTTGATGGACCCTTGGTCTGACTCAGTTTGGCATTGTCTTATGTTCTTATGTCCCAAGAGATTTGGGAAAAGGCTGTAGTAAAACCATTTCTAAAGGATGTGTCTGTTTCCTCTGATATTTTGTCTAATTATCATCTGATTTCTAATCTTTGCACCATGGCCAAAGATTTAGCAAAATGGTATCTTTTTCAATTGGATGATTTTTTAGACGAATATCATTTTAGATGAAGGACAGTTTGGTTTTAGAAGGGATCGGAGGACTGAAACATTGTCAATATCTTTGGGGCTGATGCAAAACAGTGCACTCAGCCGAACGCATTGTTTAACCTGCAGTTGGATGTGCGTTTTGGACGGGCGTCCACAGCCCCATATGCTATAAGGGGATTAGCACATCCAGAACGCGCGTCCAACGCGCCGCAAAACTAATAGCGCCCATCACATGCAAATGAGGCTATTAGTTATTCACCCTACATGCAAAAAAAAAAAATGTGCACCAGACCCACACATTTCTATGCTCAGAAATTAACGCCTACCCAGAGTAGGCGTTAATTTCTGAGCACCCCAAAAAATTGTGCAGAAAAGCAGAAAATACTGATTTTCTGTATATCCCCCGACTTAATATCATGGCGATATTGTCGGAGGAACAAAAGTTTAAAAATTAAAAAAAACAAAACAAAACATTTTTTTAAAAGTGCCGGTGGTCAGGGTAGGGAAACAGATGCTCAGTTAACGAGCGTCCATTTTCCTAACCCAGGGCTGTGCAGCAGTTAGGAAAATGGACGCTCGTAAAATTGAGTGTCCGCTTTCCTAACCCACGGACAGCCGACCTTTCCCCTCATTTAAATATTTCATCGGGCACCCAGGAGAAGTACCTGGGCACGCATTAGGAAAGCGGGCGCTGAACGCTGAGCATCTGCTTTCAGCACACTTTTATCGCATCGGCCCCCTTGGTTAGATGAAGTCCAGTCCTGGTAGTGGGAAATCGGGGGATTTCATTTAACCTGATGCCTGGTCAGCGTTCAGTGCCGTCTCCCACCGTAAATTAATTCAGAGGCTGGGCAGTACTGGAATTGGAGTTACAGTGTTCAGATGGCTTATATCTCATTTACAAGGTTGAATGCAGCAGCTGTAATTAGAAAGGGATCGTTCTGCTTGGTATTTTAGTGTATCTGAGGCTCTGCAAGGTTGCTCATTGTCAGCCACCCTTTTTAATATTTTTCTGTGTCCCCCCGTAGGCCAACTTTTCTCATCTCCGCAGCTGGTTTATAAGATGTGTGCGGACTATGTCCAAATTTATATGCCTAGTGATAAGATTGGGGAACCCTCTGCCGAATGTTTTAATAAGATGTTTTTGATAGCCAAGAAATGGTTCGCTGGATAATGATTTAGTTTTGAATGGTGATAAATCCTCTTTACTCTGGCTGGGTGAACACTCTCTGCCTAGTGTTCCAGAATCTGGTTCTGTGGGCGATGCTTTGCTTTATCTTTTTGATGAGACTCGTGATTTGGGTGTTATTAATGACTGTAACTTAAACAAGTCACTGGAAATGCATTCTTTGAGTTACGTTTGGTCAGGGCCTCTAAAAAAATATCCTGACTCCCCAAGAATTTTGCTTGCCTATGCAAGTGATAGTAATGTCTAATTTAGATTATTGTAGGTCTTTATGTATTGGGTTTCCTAAATATTGGATGTATGGCTTGCAATTAGCGCAGAATGCTGCTGTTAAGATTATTTTTTGGCTTGCCTTGGAGAGAGAAGATTGCACCTTACTGGCAAGGGTTGCACTGGTTGCCTGATCCTGGATGTGCAGACTTGAAATTTCTCCCCTTCTGTTACGAAGCCCTTCAGCAAGACTCTCATTGTTTGAAAGACAAAGCCTTTTGCTATGCTCCATCCAGACCTTTACGTTCATCATCTCCATGCTTATTACCAGGTTCCTCATTCTCTCATTATATTATTATTTTTGGTCCTACATTGTGGAATTCGACACCCATCGAGATCCGCAGGCAACCTGATTTATTTAAAATTTCATAAAATCATGCTGAAGGCATTTTGTTTTGAAGTTTTTATGAGGTAATGTATATTACTGTTTTAATACGAGATTTTTTTAACTGTTGTGTTTGTTTTATTGTACGTTCTTAAATGTATTATGTGCACATTTTGTAATCTGCAATGGATAAAATAGAATTGTGGGATATAAGATATTTAAATAACTAAACATTCATCACCTTAATGCAGTGAGACTAGTTTACCAGTGGCACCTAATCCACTTCAGACCAGTCTTCCTTTCCTGGGGGGTCGGTGCAGTGTCTGCTATGCCCACCTTTGCTGAACTGTCTTAGTAAATGGGAGCCTGGATTTTCCCAGTGATGCTGGGTTTGCATTTCATAAATAGATGTGGGAAGGGTAGGAAGATGAATGTGGGATGAAGGTGGGGATTGGGGGTGCAGGGTGAGCGCACCCAGCTGTAGCATTTCTCAAATTGTATTTGTTCATATTAACCTGTGTTGACAATGTGAAAGGAGGGAGAAAGGGTAGGACTTAGAAGTGGAGGGGGGAGGGGAGAGGGAGCCAAACAGCAGTGATGAGCGAGAGACAGCCCATGTCTCTCCCCAACCCATCTGTCATCGATTTCAAGTGTTTGAACATGTTAGGCTCCTTCCTGTTTAGACCCAGTTTCTAATCCCACTGCTGGCACCAATCGCTGTCTGTGACTATAAAGAAACTGTTAACCTCCCAGGATTTACCTTTTTCTGCTCTCTTTCCTTTCCAACATGTTAACATATAACGAGGGACCTTTGTTTTCACTTTTTATTCTTCCTGGCAATTTCAATGTTATAACAAAAGAAAAATCAGTGGAAACATAACTTTTCCACTGATTTTTCTCCTATGTGTTATAACAAAATCATGTTTACACAGATTGTTTTTTTGTGTGTTCTAGCATTCAAATTCCCATGAAAAATAAAATAAAAATTGAAAACAAAGGTCCCTACATATAACAAATGTGGCTCTGTTGCACGGCAGGTTGGCTGCATCTTCCCTGGTTGTAACCACTGTGGTACCTTTCAGCTGGTTTGAGTCTTCCTCTGGTTAATACACACAATATTTTTTTTTATTAATTCTGCAGATGATGGTTTTAATTTGATAATGTTTTTTCTGTTACAGACTCTTCCCTTGCCACCTGTGGCCTTCTCGGGGACAGAAGCATTCACACTGCCCTGCGTGAAATGTGGGAAGGTTTATGAGATGTGTGCCCCTTCTAAAGCCCTGGTCACATCTTCCAGAATGTGCCTCAGCTCATCCTCGCACAGAAGACCCTTAACCCCACTACACCCAGAGAGGGAGCACATTTGATGGAGACACGCCGTATGGCACTGATCCCCTTCCCCCCTCTTTCTTTCTTGAAAACAAAATCTCTTCCCTGAACGGCCGGTTCCTACCTGAAGAGCTTCGGGAGTTCCAGCTCAACGCCCGGAGGGGGCACATTTAGTTGTCACGCAATGCGCGACTTGGACATTTTCCTCTCTGGATATAAAACCCTTTTCAGTTGAGCAGCTGGTTCCTCATGCAGAAGCTTCAGGACTTCCATTTCCAGCGCTGGAGGGAGGCAGCTGGGTTTGACAGCGCATGATGCTGAAATCATTCCCCCCTCAGTGTAAACCCTTTTTTCTTTTTTTAAATTGGTTCTTACCTCCTGAAGAGGCAACGTCCTAGCTACAGGAGTTTCAGCAGGGAGCTGAGGAAGACGTCCTCGGTGGTGACGCTGCATACAAAAAAAAAATTCTTCCCCCTGGAAGTAAAAAAACGATATTATTTTCAGTATTTTGTTTCCTACCCAGGAAATCGAGTGGTGCAGTAGGAGGGCATCCAGATGCCTGTCCGACAACGAGCTTTCTTCTGTAAGCAGAAGAAGGCGGAGGGTGCGGGTGAGAAGGAGGACCTGTTCTATGAGACCTCCTACTGCCTCAGCCAGCAGTATCCCCTCATTCTGCTGCTGCTGCTTGTCATTCTCCTGGCGCTATGCCTTGCAATCATCGCCGTGTCCTTTGCCAGCGGGCGGGTAAGTGGACAGGTAATAAATGCAGAACACGCAGACCAGTGCCCGATGGCTTCCTTCTAAGGTGCCTTGGGTTGCCCTTCTGGCTTAGCCTTCTGCTTCTGGGGTTAGGGGTGCTGACAGTGGGGGAAGGGAGGTTTGAGCACTTTTCTTACAGTGACACCTAGTGGGCAGAGATAAAGAAGCACAGAAAGTATCCCGTGGCACAGCCTGCAGGCTGCCTCCGTGACTATAGTGAGATGAAAGGCTGCAGGACTATGCGAGGCAATGGGGAAAATGCTAGGGGCTGGGGCACAGGTGGATTCCTGATGAGTTCCAGATGAAGAGAAGGCATGGAGAGACTGTGTATGATGCTTTCCTGATGGGAACCAGATAGAGGAAGGAATGCAGCGAGAGACCATGCACAGCAGCCCCCCTGATGAGAGTGGGAGAGGGTGAGGAATGATTAAGTGTGCAGCCCCCTGATGAGAGCCAGAGGAGAGTAGGCCATAGCTGGGCCTTAAAATGACTTCGGGTGTCCTGTAACACCTTCCGTTTTTTTCTGCATTTTTGTTTTGCGTGACAGCCGTTCTTGGAGCACTTCGCCTTCCTGGTCACCATCTTCTGCTCGCTCGGCGTCTTCCTGGTCGTCTTCATCCTGGTCTGCATCGAGCCCGTCTTCCAGCGCTGCAGGAAGGTCTTCTCGCTGGTGGTCTGGGGCTGTCTCCTGGCCATGGGCTACGTCTTCGTCTTTTGCAGTGGCCGCGTGGCCGCCTGGGACCAGGTGAGAGCCAGGGTTAGCAGGATGAGGACAGTCTCCCTGCTGCTGAGAAAGTAGGACGAAAGCATAAGAAGTGCTCCACTGAGCCTAGCACCAGCATCTTGTCTCTGGCAGATCCTAGCGGGAAGATCTCTTTTACATTATTCGTTTCCAGAAGTAAGAGATGGGGATCCCCAAGGCATCCTGGCTAATGAACCCGTCCGCCAGGTCCTTGTCTGTTTATTTCTATGTTTATTCTTACTTGATTAATCACAATTATTGCAAATGTAAAACAAAGCGATGTACAAATAAAAATTAGTAAAACTAACAATTTAAAACTAGCAAAGACATAGCATAAACATATAAAAAAAAATAAAAAGGTGATCATAATATAATAAAATGATAAAAATAAAACCCCAAATCAGGTCAATGTACATACATTAGCTAAAAATAAAATCAGTAAAACAATACAAAAGAATAAAATATAACCAGAAAAGCAGAGAATCAGGCCAGGTGTAAACAAAATGTGAGAAGATATGTGCAAGCGAGTTCAGGTATTACTCTAATGTGGGAAAGCTTGTACAAACACGTAAGTTTAAGTGCTTTCCTGAATTTTATGAACTCTTTCTCCAGATGAATGTTGAGACAGATCTCAGATATACTGCTAGGTTTGACCACATTCCTGGTGACAAATTCCACAGCTCATTTGTGCTTTGATTGAAACAGATACTTTCTTAAGTTTGTTTTAAATCGACTACGTGTTAGTTTCATGGGGAGTCCCCTAGTCCTATCACTATATGAAAAAGTACATAACCATTCCACACCACTCATGAGTTCGTAAATCCTCTCGCAGTCATCCCTTCTGCAAACTGAAGACTCCCAATCAGTTTAGCCTTTCTCCATAAGGAAGTTCCCGCATCCCCTTTATCATTTTTGTCGGCCTCCTCTGCACTGTTTCTAGTTCGGCTACATCTTTCTTGAGACGGGGATGAGCAGAACTGCACACAGTCCTCAAGGTGCGCTCACCCCATGGATCAATACAGAGGCAATGTGATATTCTCAGTTTTGTATTCCTTTCTGTGTAATTCTTAATACTCTGTTTGATTTCTGCTGGCCTGCAGTATCTATGAAATCTGCCCGAGTGCTAGCGATGCCTCCTGCCTCTTTGCAGAGTTTAGCAGCAGAGCTGCTAGAATAGCAGCTAAGAACTGGAGAATTGCAGAAAGATTATTCCTTACAGGCAGAACGTTTTTGACATCGGGGGTGTAATGGCACCATCTTGTGGACAGACAGAAGAATGCAGCCCTTGTTTTCCTCCCTAAATGGGATTTTCTTAGGTCAAAGACAGACTGGTGTCTGTTTTGTAAACTAAATCAGCTGCTGTAAATCTCAGCTTTTCAGGGTTTCTTTTTGGCAGTGCAACTAGTCCTACAGACGTTATTAGAAATGATGGTTTTGTAGCATGTTAGATAATTCAGTGGCCTGTAAAAAAACAATGACAAGCATATATCTTAGTATTTATAATGTTCTGAAAGCTTCTCTAGCCATTGTGAATCTAAGAAGGTCAGCCTGGGAGGGTGGGGGGGAATGGCGCTGCTGTGCTGATTGTCATCACTGATACCCTGTGGCACACGCATGCAGCACATACAGCTGAAAAGCAGGACTCAGGGAAAGGAGACTTCTAACAAGAGGGAACATAGCCATGATAAAAGAAGCATAACTCTCATTCCAAAATAATACTGAATTATAAAATGTAATGTACAAGACACAAAAGAAAGGGAACTCAGAAATAAGATGCAAAGCATACCTTAGAGGCAAGAATGTGGCAAGTTGAAACTCTGAAGAGAATTCAGTAAATATTGCTACTTTAATGCCGTTACAGTAGCAGATTGCTAGTTTTTTTAATTGATTGTGAATGGCATACAGCAGTGTTGTCTTTCCCCTGCTGATGTTACAGACGTGGCCACGCTCAGCCAATCAGATTGCAGAAGGCAGAGAGCCAGCCTTTCGGTCGTGATTTCCTCCTGGTTTCTTGCTTGCCTGCATGGACAGCTGGGTGGCAGCTCAGTCTGCAGACTCCTTGGCTGGATACCAGGCAAGGGGGCAAGGGAGAGAGAGGGGGGGGCAAATATTTGCATGTAATCAATTCTTATCTGTTTCTCCCCCTCCCTCAAGGTTTATTTCTTCCTGTTCGTTGTCTTCATCGGGTACACCATGCTGCCCATCAGCATGAGAGATGCCGCCATCGCTGGGGTGCTCTCCTCCCTCTCTCACATCATTACTCTTAGCGTGTACCTGTCCAGGGGGGCCACCTCCCGTGAAGACTTGGCCCTGCAGGTGAGACTGGAGATCCCAGAGCCTCTGTTCCATTCACACACCCACACACTCTCTTCCTCTCAGGCGCCTTCATTCTTCTGCTCTGCCTCTGTTTCTTTTTTTCTCTCATCCTCTGTCTCTCTCCAGGATGGAGTTTTGTCTATTGAATATAATTTTAGGGCAGCAGGAGCTCAGGGAGATGTGCTGTTGCAGTATACAGAGTGTCTGCTGGAAGGTGGCATTGCTTCACAGATTTCTTTTTCTGCGTATACAGACCCTGACTTGTTGTCAGCATTCTCGGACCTGTCAGTGATCCATTCCAGGCAGTGGCATGGAGATGGTCCTTTTGCCCCACACAGCAGCAGCAAATAGGGAGCTTGAGGGACAGAGATTGCTAAGTTTGGCTTCACCAACCAAAAAGGTGTTTTGCTGCCCACTGTATCTTATTCAATAACAACTTTTTTCCAGAGGTACAAATTGGGGAAAAGTCTGTTTTTAGAACAAGGCTCAGAGTATTTCCTGTCTGTCTTTGTCTTTTAAACACACATACCTTTTGTCTATATATTTTTCTCTCTGTCTTTGTCTCTCCCTGTCTCACTGTGCCTCTCTTCCCTTTCAGCTCCTCGCCAATGCAGTGATCTTTCTCTGTGGTAACCTGGTTGGTGCTTATCATAAGAACCTGATGGAGTGTGCACTGCAGGAGACCTACCACGAGACCTTCAACTTCGTCAAGTCCCGGGTCAAGCTAGAGTCCGAGAAACGCCAGCAGGTGAGTGCCAGGGCAAGGACGAATGCAAGACAACACTAGGATGACAGTGAGAAGAAAAGAAAGAAAGTAGACTGAGCCTGCCCAGGGCAAAATCCAGTGGGGGCCATAGTAACAGGGGTTACACTCTCCCCATGTAAAATGAACGTCCTTTAGAAGATACTTTGGATATCCATTAAGGGGGTCCCCAACTTGGTCCTCGATGGATGCAATCAGTTGGGTTTTCGGGATTTCCACAATGAATATGCATGCACCGCCTCTACCATATGCAAATAGACCCCATGCATATTCATTGTGGAAAGCCCAAAAACCTGACTTGGTGGCTGCCCTTGAGGATCAAGTTTGGAGATCCCTGAAGTAAATGACCTCTCATGAGGGAGGACTTGTTTGCTCCAGGTTGTTCCTGATGTCACAAGCCCACACAAACACAAAATAAACAGAATCCTTCCCTGTGTATTGACACTGTGATGGTTTTAGTAACATAGCTGCTCCCTGAGGTTCATGGGAATGAAAGCAACCGAAAGATTTCCAAAACTTAATAGCTTCAAAAGGAAGCTGATTTTTTTTAGATAAATGATCATTCCTTGCATTTCTTTTCTGATTGCCTGAGAGATTGTTACTCTACTTTGTCATTCATTTTCCCCCAGGAGCACTTGCTGCTGTCCATCCTGCCTGCCTACATTGCCATGGAGATGAAAGCGGAGATTATCGAGCGACTGAAGGAAGGTCAGCCACAGCACGAAAACACCAATAACTTCCACAACCTGTACATCAAGAGGCACCAAAACGTCAGGTAACAGGACACACGTGGGCAGATGTGCAGCAAGGGCTGCAACAGATCTACGAGGGGAGACCAAAGGGTAAGGGACAGGAAGGTGATGCAAGCTCATCGGTCCTTCCACGGACACAAATAAACAAACATCAGAAACCGGGCACCAGGTATGGAAAAGCAGCTCTGACGGGGCATTGCTTGCAGGGCTGGCCCTTCTCTTTCAGCCTGGAAAACTCCGGTATGGCAGCCATCTTGGAAATGCTGTTTTGAGGGACATTTTATGACGTGTGTTGGGATAAAATAATGGCCTGTTCTTCTAAATGCAGGAGAGTTGACCTCCCTGTTGGAGGGGCCTTTCTTCATGGGGTCTTGCATTCCTCCCTTTGGTATAAAATGTCCCTTTCATCTGTCGTTTCCCTCCTTCCCAGCATTCTCTATGCAGACATTGTGGGGTTCACCAGACTTGCAAGTGAATGTTCCCCCAAAGAACTTGTCCTCATGCTGAATGAGCTGTTTGGGAATTCGACCAGATAGCAAAGGTAAGGTCCCTGAGGAAAGCGTTTGCCTCCATGTAAATCCATCCAGCCTTTTCCCAGCACTCCCAGTGGTTTTAGAGTAACTTGTGTCTACTTCTCTTGTTATTTTGCTCTTTGCCTCTCTTTCTAGGAAAATGAGTGCATGAGGATTAAAATTCTTGGGGACTGTTATTACTGTGTCTCAGGGCTGCCTGTCTCGCTCCCCAACCATGCCAAGAATTGTGTGAACATGGGGCTGGACATGTGCCAGTCCATAAGGTGAGGGTTGTAGCCCTACAAGGCATCTGTGCATTGCTTCATGTATGTGTGCCATGTGTAGGAGTAGATAGTTTTGTAAGTCTTTGTGTGCACAACAGGTTTGCATCTCTCTCTCTCTCATCTCTCTCTTTATTATATGTGTGTGTTGTGTGTGTGTTGGTGTGTCTGTGGTCTGTGTGTGGTGTGTGTGTGTGTGTGTGGTTGGGTCCTTTGTGTGTGTGTGTGTGGTGTCCTGTGTGTGGTTGTGTGTGTGGTTTGGGCAGGGTCTTCTGTGTGTGTGTGTGGTGTGTGTAAGTGGTCTTCATGTGTGTGTTGTCCTGTGTGTGTCCTGTGTGTGGGTGGTTGGGGTCTTTGGTGTGTGTGTGTGTGTCTGTGTGTGTGTGGTTGGGTCTTGTGTGTGTGTGTGTGTGTGGTTGGGTCTTTGTGTGTGTGGTGTGTGGTTGGGTCTTCGTGTGTGTGTGTGTGTGTGTGTTGGGTTCCCCTTGTGTGTGTGGTGTGTGTGTGGGTGTCTTCGTGTGTGTGTGTGGTGGGGTCTTTCGTGTGTGGTGTGTTGGGTATGTCGTGTGTGTGTAGTGTGATGTATGGGGGGGTGTGGGGGGGGTAGGTGTAGTGTGTGTGTATGTGTGAGTGTGTGTGTGTGTGGTTGGGTCTTTGTGTGTGTGTGTGTCTGTGTGTGGTTTGGGTCTTTGTGTGTGTGTGTGTCTGTGTGTGTGTGGTTGGGTCTTTGTGTGTGTGTGTGTCTGTGTGTGTGTGGTTGGGTCTTTGTGTGTGTGTGTGTGTGGTTGGGTCTTTGTGTGTGTGTGTGTGTCTGTGTGTGTGTGTGTGGTTGGGTCTTCGTGTGTGTGTGTCTGTGTATGTGAGTGTGTGTGTATGTGTGTGTGTGTGGGTTGGGTCTTCGTGTGTGTGTATGTGTGTCTGTGTGTGTGTGTGTGGTTGGGTCTTCGTGTGTGTGTGTGTGTGTTTGGGTCTTCGTGTGTGTGTGTCTGTGTGTCTGTGTGTGTGTGTGTGGTTGGGTCTTTGTGTGTGTATGTCTGTGTGTGTGTGGTTGGGTCTTCGTGTGTGTGTGTGTGTGTGGTTGTCTTTGTGTGTGTGTGTGTCTGTGTGTGTGTGTGTTGGGTCTTTGTGGTGTGTTGTTGGTGTTTATTGTGAGTTTGTGTGTTTGTGTGTGTGTGTGTGTGGTTGGGTCTTCGTGTGTGTGTGTGTGTGTATATGTAACCTCTATCCCACCGGCTAACTGGGGAGGGAGAGTGCTGGAGCCACATTCTGACCCAGGCCCCAGTGTTCTTTTGCCTACAAGTTTGGGGGAATGGGGGGGGGGGGGAGAGGCTTCCTGTGGAGGTTTTTCTTCTCCTTACAGTAAAGGAACCGCACTGCGCAAGGCAGCTGTTGTTCAAAACGAATATTTGATTGTAGACGAAAAGTCACAAAGGGTGCACTGTGTAGCTCAATACAGAAATGCAGTTTCTGCAAAAACTATCAGAGTCCCTGGCAATTCTGCACTCCCTGACAGTAGGTCCGCTTCACAAAGGACCCTCCGTGGACATTTTTTCCATGTTACCTGCAGACTGGGTGCAGAGTCCTTCCCACTAGGAATCTGGAGACTCCTGCTGATACACTTCAGAAGCTCCTAGGCTGATACTTTCTTTTAAGCAGCAGCTCTGTGGCACTTTCTCCCTGCAAAGCCATCTTCCCTTTGGCTCGCTACAAAGATAATTATCCTATGGATCCAAAACACTGAAGACATTTCTCTTAGCCAGATGAAGAGTGTTGGACCAATTCCCCTCTCCCTTGAGACCTCTTCTCTGGTTCCTTGAAATATCTCAGAAGTCCAAACTTGGACTCCAAGATAAATCTCCCCAACTGTAAGGGCTTGGGAACCCCACCCTTGGGTCCATCAGCCAACCTCTCAGGGCAGGACACAGGAAGGAAGGAACTCCTGGGCTTTGTTAGATAGACACCACCCACTGGGGAGTGTCAGACATTTCCTTCTACTCCCACTCTCTCTGACCACATCTATCAGCATCTGCGGAGACACCAAAATCAATAGTAAGGGACGCTTTGGTGACACACACACACCCCAACGTACATAAACATTCATGCCTGGGGATCCATCTGCATGTGCTGCATGTCTCAGTGGCAGTGTGTGCATCGCCACCACCACCACACACACCTATTACATGTGGTCCCCTGTATGCACATGCTGGTCACGTGAAGCTTCTCACCTCTATCCTGACAGGAAGCTGCGGGAGGCCACAGGCGTGGACATAAATATGCGTGTCGGCGTCCACTCGGGGAACGTGCTGTGCGGCGTGATCGGGCTGCAGAAGTGGCAGTATGACGTCTGGTCGCATGATGTGACACTGGCCAATCACATGGAGGCGGGAGGAGTTCCTGGGTAAGAAGCCAAGCCTGGAACATTCCAGAAAATATCAACGTGAAAAGGAGAGAAAGAGAGAGAGAGAGACACTGGGACGAGAGATGAAGAGAGAGTTGAGGGAAGGAGCATGTGGGGAACTGAGTGATGGGGGGAGGCCTGTTTGGGAGGAACCACCCTCTTCCATCTCTGACACATCTGGTATACTTCCTCTCCCCCACCCCCCACCCCCACTCTCAGACGTGTCCACATCACGGAGGCGACTCTTTCCCACCTGGATGGAATATATGAGGTGGAAAAGGCATTTGCCAGCCATCGGGACCCCTACCTGAAGGAGAACAGCATCCAGACCTACCTGGTCATTGATCCTAGGGTGAGCCACCAGCATCGTTCATTCCTTTCCAGCCTCAGCCGAGGAACTCAGACACAAAATCCATAGACAGCGACCAGAATTCACTCTAGGAGGTGGGGAATATAATTCCACTTTGCTTTTCACAGTGGTAGTGAAAAAACTGGCGATGACAGAGGTGCGCTTTAATTTTTTTCTCACCTATCATAGGATCTTTGTAAGCATGAGGATGTCATAAAACACAGGGTGTGCATTGAATGTGACAATTTTTCCTTTATGCATTGGCTTTATTCCTACTGCTCAGGGTGAGGGAAGAAGAGGACTTTTATAGCTGGGAAGCCAATGCAACTTATTACAAGCATCCGACGTGAGGTGTCTTATCTGGTGTTGCACACTTAACTCATTCCTTTACGGGATGGGCCTCCAGGCATTGAATAGATCCCTTTGCATGGCTGTACCTGTTTGCCACATCTCACTTCACACCTTTGGGTTAGTCAGCTCTCAGTGGTGGTGGTTGTCAAGCGATGTTTGTTATTTAGAGAGACGTTGATTTACTGGCTCCTACTTTCACAGCTTTTTCCAGTAATCCTGGAATTTCTTGTTTCTATCCCATCCCCCTCCCACCACCACCATTTTTCATCCACCTTCTCCAATGGCATCCCAGGTAGGTAAGGAGAGCAGTGCCAAAGCCGTGACTTTCCCGACAGTGGAAGGGCCCAAGATCCGTGCCTCATTGCGCATGACGCAGTACCTGGAGTCGTGGGGTGCCGCCAAGCCCTTCGCACACTTGAACCACCGAGACAGACTGGGGGTTGAGCCCCCCACCCTCGACATTGACAGCATCATGAAGACGGTAAGAACGTTTGGAGGGGGAGATATGTAACCCACAGAGTGAACACTTCACACCCGCATGCAGGTTCCCATCAACAAAGAGCTTACAAACAGCACTGGAGCACTGGAAGAAGGTCGAGCAGTTTGACCCAAGGCTGTACAGTGAGCCCAGGTGGAGAACGGTATGAGAGAAGGGAGGGGGTGTGGTATCTAAATTCATAGCTCTCTCAAAATCTCTACACCATGAGCTCATCTTATATCATTTACAATTATTCATTTTAATTTGTCTCCTGGTTCACTCCTGTTGCTAATTTTTTCGTGTCTTTCTCTCTCTCTCTTGGCAGGAGATCCCCATGGCATCTCTTCCGCACCAGTCACGCACCTTGGACAAGTAAGGAAAAGGCTTCCCTTCAGGGCTGTCAGTCTGTCTCTCATCGTCTTTTCTGGGGGAGAGGGTAGGGTGTGGAGGTGGAGTGGGTCAGGGGTTTTGCAAGAGGGATTCTAGCTTGTAAATCAAGCATCTGCCACCGGCTGACATCAAGGGACAAATCAATTTCCTGGGCATCAACCTGTATGTAGAAGTAGCAGCAAACCAAGTTTTTAAAAATCTAGAAACATGAATGTTTTTTGTTTTGCTAATTCAGATGTTAGTCAAACTTCATTAAGATCTTTCTTATTTTTCCCCCAGTCTCATTTTTATTTGAAGAGATGGTTCAGAGTATGTAGTCTTTTTCTTTTTTTTTTTTTTGGACCATTCCACCACTGCCCTGCTGAACCAGTCCCACTGTTCTGAATCTGTATAAACTGTGGGGGCAGGGGGAGGGAGGGTGCTCCTGTACTGATCATTAGCAGGTCCTGGCACCTTTAGTTTTACTAAGAGAGCAGAACATTCTTCCAGTGACCGGGGACTCCCTTCATCCCTGCAGGGTGCGATCGGCCCGGGAGACGGAAGACAACCTCAATGAGAAAATATTCCAAATCATCGATCAGCTCAATTCTCAAAAGTAAGTCCGTTCGAAGGGGCAGGGGAAGGGGATGGGGCACAGAAATTCAATCCCAGTTCCCCTCCTGCCACCCAGTTCTGTTTTCAAGACTACTGCCCGTGGGTTAGCTCGTGGGAAGTGAGTTCTGGTCCTGGACAGGGGGTGTGAGCCCCCATTAGGACCTTAAATATGCAAATTAGGCATGAACTGGAGCCATTGCCTGCAAATTAATTTCATGAATATTGAGCTTAGGTTTATAGGCGGGGGTGTGTGTGACTTGGTGATCTCAATGCAGATCCCAGATCTAATCAGCCCTCATGAGGGCTTTAAAATCCTTGCTTTGTCTCTCTGCCTATCTCTCATTCAGCTTTTCCTTTTCTTCTCAGGCAGTGGAAGAAATCAGAGGACTTTAACAGGATCACATTATATTTTAATGAGAGATCCACTGAGAAAGAGGTGAGAGGTGTGGGAGGGGAGGGGAAGAGAGAGGATCAGAGAGAGGTGGAGAGGAAAATGAGAGGAGTGGAGAGGGGCTGAGGAGAGAAAGAGGGTGAGGAAAGGAAGGGAAGGAGGAGGGGATAGAGATGGGAAAGAAGGAAGGGGCAGCAGAAGCAGGAGGAGAGGAAATGGAGGGAGTGGAGAGGAAAGAAGAGAGATAGAGGGGGAGGAAAGGAATGGGGAGGGGAGAGGATAAAAATAGGGATGGAACAGAGAGAGAGAATTAGAAACAATGGAGAGAGAGGGAGGAGGAAGTGAAGGAGTCTATGAACAGACCGAGGGAGGAGTGCTGACCTCCATTTCTCTTTCCCCTGCAGTTTCGTCTCTCTACTCTCCCTGCCTTCAAGTATTACACAGCTGGTGCCTTCTTGATCTTCCTCTGTAACTTTATAATCCAGATGTTGGTGACACACAAGTGAGTGCACACAGGGATGCCAGTATTGGCTGGACGGAGAAAGAAATAATTAGTGCTGGAGAAGGATTCAGAAAGCTTGGAGCCCTGCCTAGACCCATGAACATCAGTGGCATTGCCCCACTAAATCTCTCTTGCCCACCTAATTTACCTCCATAGAGTTCAGTGGCATCTCCCTCAAAACCATGTCATTCATCTCAGAGGAGTCCAGTGGCATCTTCCGCCTGACCATGTCCTTCATCTCCATGGAGTTCAGTGGCATCTACCTCCTGACCATGTCCTTCATCTTCATGGAGTTCAGTGGCATCTACCTCCTGACCATGTCATTCATCTCCATGGAGTTCAGTGGCATCTGCCTCAAAACCACATCATTCATCTCAGAGGAGTTCAGTGGCATCTCCCTCAAAACCACGTCATTCATCTCAGAGGAATTCAGTGTCATCTTCCGCCTGACCATGTCCTTCATCTCCATGGAGTTCAGTGGCATCTACCTCCTGACCATGTCAATCATCTCCATGGAGTTCAGTGGCATCTCCCTCAAAACCACGTCATTCATCTCCATGGAGTTCAGTGGCATCTCCTTTCTAAATCCATCTCATATCCTTTAACTTTGGAGTCTTTGTAAACCTGAAAGGCTTTCTCCCCCATCCGTCCTATCCCACTGTGGCCTGAAGGAGGGGGGAAGTGGTCATGAAGGGTTGCAGAAAGGGGTGGTTATATAGGGCTGTTGAGGAAAGATGTATATTAATCTCTGCTGCTTTCTCCCCCAGGACGGTACAGCTCGGGATCTCTTATGCCGTCTCCTTCTTCCTCTTCCTCCTCCTCCTCTTCAGTTGTTTTGCTGGACCAGTAATGGTAAGTCATCATCCCCCTCCTCCCTATAATGAACTCCTGCAGTCACTCTGGGCAACTAGGCTCTCTGGGCAACCTGGGCAACTTTCACATACCTCCCTCCTGAGAGAGAGGGAGACCCAGCCTGGCTTGGTTGTGGCATGCTGGGATTATTTCAGTCTTACTAGAAAACTAAATCCCAGTATGCAAAGGGCAGAAGAAGCAGACCAAGTCTACCCCTGATGAACTGTAGTCATCTTGCCCTCCTCCCCGCAACCCCCAAATGATCATAATCTAACTGAGTTCTGTGCCATCCCTGTGGCCCCCTGCTGACATAAGGTGTGGAGGGTAATGTCTCTCTCTTTGTCTCTCGGACAGAAATGTATCCTGAAAGGGCCAAAACTCCTGCACTGGGTCCCCTCCATCTCTCCAGCCATCTCCTCCCGGCCCTGGCTTCGGGTGCCCCTGGGAGTGGTTACTATCCTGATTGTCCTAATCATGGCACTCTTCAACTTCGTAAGTAATGCCGGGGGTGGGGTGGAGTGCAGTGGAGTGGGGGAGCAGCCGTTCAATTTCAAGGGTAACTCTCCTTGCCTGGGACCCTCTTGTTATTATCAGAGGGGTCATGTATGAGACAGGGCCAACGTGGGGGGGGGGGGAGTCTCTAAGACAGCTTGGGCAGGTCAGGACTCCCCTTCCTCTCCCTCCCCCCCCCCCCTTGTTATAATTATAACAAGGTTGCTCTGGATGCCGGAGACTGCTGGCCCTTATGCCCCTTGAAAAGCACTCTGGAGACCCTGTTTAACTGATGGACAAATCAAAGCTCCAAAAATAATTTATTACAATGATTTAATTTTAATTTAATTGCGTATTTTTACCTCCACCTTTTGTAGCTGGTTAGCCACTTCAAAGAGGATTAGGTGACAGTGGGTGAGTCAGATTAATGCATTACCTGATAGGTTAGGACGCCGGGGAGGTGGGGAGAGAAGGGGTCATTATCAGGTCTTGGTGAGTTGCTAGCCTCATAGGATTATATGCTGTAAACCACCTTGCTCGGCTATTGTAGCATGATATGTGCTGTATATAAATAATGAAATTAAATGAAATAGAATTTCTGTTTTGATAATGGTTATAAGGAACCCAAAATTCAAACATCAGATAGCTGGATAAGTAGGACTTATCCAGCTATCTGGCTAACTTGTGACAGTGAATGGATTGGGGCAGTGCTACTTAGCCAGATAACCTATCCGGCGATATTGATACTGAGACAGATAAGTTAACTGGCTAAGCTAGATATGCTCAATAGTGACATAACCATATTATCTAATTTGTTCAGTTATGCCTTCTATCGCTCCGGCTATCCTAGCCCTCCAGGTTAATACCCCTTGTTATATGTAACTTTCATTTCTTGTTATATGGTTGACTTTGTTATTCCCCTCATGTTATCTGTAAACCGATCTGATATGAATTTTCTTTCATGAAGGTCGGTATATAAAAATGTTAAATAAATAAATAAAAATAACCATGCTGCTGAATATCCTTGTACCTTAGCTAGATAAGCTATATCCGGCTAAGATACTTAGCTGGCTAAGCTTTCAGTATCTGCCTCAAGAAGTTGGTTGTTGGTTATCCAGATTGCAGGTTGAACAGTGCATTTGGTGCAACTACTTTTCATATTTTGCTAAAATTTCCCTTCAGTTTTTCATGCCGGCTGCTTCCTGTCCTCCAATGGCCCAGAATGCCTCAGCAAGTGTTGCTCTGGACTCCCAGTCCCTGTACAGCATTCCAGTGAGTTCTCATTTTCATGGCAATGCCAAGGCTCTTTAATTGGACAAATGCAAGGCCAACCAGAGGGACCTGGGATAGCTGGGGACAGGGGCTGCACTCATCCAGGTTTACCCCCTGTCCCCCTCCAACCCTGTGCATCACTCAGAAAAGCAGGAATTACAAGTTCCAACATCTACCAGGGGCAAAACCAGACTTGATTCCCTCCTGTGTCCTTTGTGACCCGGAATTGTCCGATGAACCTCCAACATGCCTTCTATATAGTTGGGGGGGGGGGGGGGGTGAGTGTGCCTGTGCGTTTGGTTTGCATGTATGTGTGTGCATTGAACTGACTGTCCCTTCCCTGCTCTCCCTCCTCAGTATTACATGTACTGCTGTATCCTGGGGCTCCTCTCCTGCTCCATCTTTCTCCACATGAATTTTGAACTCAAGCTGATCATGCTGACGGTTGCTGTGGTGATTTACAACGTTATCTTCCTGCACACTCATGCCTGGCTTTCCGACTGTCACGTTAGCTGGCTGTATCCAAACCAGACCATCTTACAGTAAGCAGGAAATGGAGGAAGAAGATGGAGAGCAGAGGGCAGCCGGAGTCCGAAGGGGGGAGGTCTCTAATATAACCTGGAGGGCAGCAGGATAGGGTCAGTGAGGATCTTTGTGATAACTCATGGAGCAGCAGGATAGAGGCTAGGTTTGGAGGGTCTTTTGAGGCAGCTCAGGGAGAAGCATCATAGAGGCTGGGGTTGGGGGGGTCTTTAAAATAACTCAGGAAGCAGCAGGATAAGTTGGGGGATCTTTGAGATAGGACAGGGAGCAGCGGGATAGGAGCTGGGGTCAAAGGATCAGTGAAAACATTCATAGAGCAGCAGGATAGGGCTGGGAGAGTCTGCACGATAACTCGTGGAGCAGCAGGATAAGGGCTGGGGTTGAATAGTCAGTGAGGTAGCAGAGAGAGCCGTAGGGGGTTGGGAGTCTCTTTAGACAGTTGCGTCCTTGGAATCCTGATTTGACTTTCTTTTTGTTTCTGAAGGCCTGGGGTGTTGAAGGAACCCAAGCTTGCAGGCAGCATTGCTTTCTTCACCTTTTTCTTTGCACTGCTGGTGTTAGCTCGGCAGGTAAGGGTTCTGCAGGTGTTAGCAGGTGTTAGCTCGGCAGGTAAGGGTTCTGCAATGTGTCCCAGAGGGGCAGAGGTACTGGCGTACTTACAATGTGCAGAAAACAGGACTAACGATTGGACGGATGGATGGATAAACAGACTGGATATATGCATAGACGATTGATAGGTGTATAGGTAGAGTGATTAATGGATGGATGGGAATGCAAAATAGTTGGAAACAAGGACTGGCAATTTGATAGATGAACGAATGGACAATGGATAGACTGGATGGATATATGGATGGACAGGTGAGTAGGTGAATGGATAGATGGATGGATGGACAGAAATAATAGTGACTAGATGCACAGCTGGTAGATGGAATATATTACTGAATATATTACTGATAATAACATCCTCCACCTGAACCAACATGGCTTCCATAAGACAGAGACCTTGCTTCACTTGATTCAATAATCCGTGGCTTTGATGCAAGCATAGATTATCATTCTCCTCGACCTTACCGCAGCTTTTGACACATTAACTCATGAACTACTTCTCTCCGGCTTACAATTTATAGGCATTAAAGGCAAGGTTTAACTCCTTGATTTCTAATCGCCCACAGCAAATCAGTTTAGGCACCTCCCATTCAGATAGGTGAACTACCACAACCGGAATCCCACAAGGCTGCTCCTTTTCAGCCATGTTATTCAACATTTAC
The DNA here is from genome assembly GCF_901001135.1 of Rhinatrema bivittatum. NCBI lineage: Eukaryota > Metazoa > Chordata > Amphibia > Gymnophiona > Rhinatrematidae > Rhinatrema > Rhinatrema bivittatum. The sequence continues at coordinate 9,254,856 of NC_042630.1, forward strand.
CTTCTCCCCCTCTGCCAGATATTAACTGGTCTAGGCAGAGACTTCGAAATCTATGCCGGCGATATACATCTACTCAAACCCTACACATGTTCTTGGTCTCATACGTTTTCTTTAATTACTCTTTATTTGGACACCATAAAAACCTGACTATCTCATAATCGACTGAAATTAAATGCTGCAAAAACTGAAATATTACATTTACCTGATTTCTCATTCCCCCCCCCCCCCCCCCCCCCACTGCAACTAACATTTGACAATCACTCAATACCTATTGTCTCTCATGCTCACAATCTAGGTATCATTTTTTATTCCAAATTATCCATGGCAGTAAATTTATCCAAACTGTAAAATCATTCTTTTACAAACTGAACCTCCTTAAAAGATTAAAACTCGTACTGTTTCCCGCAGACTTCAGAACTGTCCTGCAAGCTCTCATTCTTTATGGACTAGACTACTGCAACTCATTGTATGCTGGTCTTCCAGAATCAACAATCTGTCCTCTTCAACTTGTTCAAAATGCTGCAGCTCGCCTTCTCACAAACACTAAGATCAGAGACTATATTACCTCAATCCTTCTTAACCTTCACTGACTTCCAGTTAAACAACACATCCATTACAAAATTCTGACACTTCAACCTAATTCACAATCCCACTGCCCTTTGCATGTACCAACCTCAGTGTCACTTAAACTGTTTAGATAAAAATCTTCTTCAGATTCCAATGGTGAAAATTGCGACTTGAAATGAGCAGAAAACGTGCCCTCTCTGTCGCGGATCCCTCACTATGGAACTCCATCACAACTTTATTTAGACTAGTCACTAGCCCCAAAGAATTTAAGAAGACATTAAAAACCTACCTATGTTCCATTGCCCTTGACATTCAAAGCTCAGAATAATTTCCTTCCTTTTAACCTCTTTTCTTAATGTATTTCTTACACTTTTTATTAGTTTATTTCTAAGATCGTTTTACTATGTATGTTTTACAGCCTGTAAACCACTTGGACCTCTACTTTTTTGTATAAGCAGTATACAATAGATTACAATAGATTTTTAAAATAAAATGAAAAATAAATGAATGAATGAATTGTAGAGAAGGATGGGTGAATGGATGCACAGTTGGTAGATGGATAGTAGAGAAGGAATGTGATTGGATACATGATTGGTAGATGGTAGAGAAGGAATGATGATGACTGGATGTACAGTTGGTACATGGATGGATGGACAGAAGGAATGGTGACTGGATGTACAGTTGGTACATGGTTGGATGGACAGAAGGAATGGTGACTGGATTTATGGTTGATAGATGGATGAATGGTATGGAGGTTCCTTGAAAGAAAAGTCAAGAATAGAGTGTCTGACTTGGCTTGTCTTCTTTCCAGAATGAGTATTACTGCCGCCTGGACTTCCTCTGGAAGAAGAAATTCAAGAAGGAGCGGGAAGAGATCGAGACAATGGAAAACCTGAACCGCGTCCTTCTCGAAAATGTTCTCCCAGCTGATGTAGCTCAGCAGTTCATTGGGCAGAACCTACGGAATGAGGCGAGTGAAGGGAAGGGGGAGGTGGGCTCGAGTGCTAAGAGCGTCTGCCTACATTCTAATCCCTGACTCTGTGTGTGTGGGACCCTGGGGGCCACTTTATCTCCCTGTGTCTCAGTTCTAACCACAGAGATAGAAGATGCTACCAAGTCCATACACACAGCAAATAATTAATGTAGGTGTGTAAGAGATAGGGGAAGTGCATCCTGATCCAGGATGTACAAATCACGTACCAAGATAAGAGTTTTCAGGCATCTATTTATCGGAAGGCCATTGACCGTAACACATTGTTAGCTTACGACAGTTTTCATCCGCAAAGTCTCAAAAACAATATTCCAACAGGTCAATTTTTAAGACTCAAGACGGCTCTGACTACGAAGCAGGAATATATGAACCAAGCTAAGCAGATGCAGTCTTGGTTTCAACAAAGAGGGTACCCCGGCCCTATTTTGAGAAAAGCTTTTAAACGAGCTTTGAATGTCAACAGGGATTTGTTATTTCTACAGCAGAATAGGGACACCAGTCCCCAAGTTAATTGCATATTGCCCTTTTCAACTGTTAGTAAAACTGTTTCGCAGATCATTAAAAAATATTGGATAGCCTTATCACTGGAACAACATTTTCATAGTGACCTTAGGTTTACTTACTGTAGAGGTAAAAACATACGGGATACATTAGTACATTCAACATACTCAGATGTCGACATTAGGTCTAGCATAGGAATGCATAAACCATGTGGACATTGTTCAGGGTGTGATCATACCTTCACTGCAACTGAATTTATACATCCCACTTCCAAGAAAGTTTACAAATTATATAACAATACAGATTGTGACTCTCTGGGGGTTGTATATGAAATTAGTTGTCCGTGTGAAAAACTATATGTTGGTAAGACTTCCCAAAAAATTAAAACTCGCATTATCGAACATAGAGCTTCTATAAAGACAGGTAAGGAAAAGGCTCCTTTGGTATCGCATTGGCAGCAGTTTTCACATACATTGTCAGATATACGATTTATGATAATTGATGTTGTCAAACCTACGGTGAGGGGAGGGGATCTTGTGACCACCTTACTTAGAAGGGAACAAAAATGGATATATACCCTCGACACCATCTCTCCGGCTGGGTTGAATGCTGAACTCGAGTGGCATTATTTTCTCATACGTCATGGTGTTTTCTTAGCTGTGATTGGTTGAAAAAAATCCCCATCAGCCTCGGGGGCATTTTTTGGCACCACAATTGAGGGTTTAAATGGCTGTCAATGTTACATATCTAAGGCGCTCCTGTACTAAAAATTTGGATTTACATATTTGTCTTGCTGTATTTGTCTTCTTATAACATGATATTGTTATGCCTAGTTGCCCGACAATATTCTGGTCAATGTGTATGTGTTTGTGTTATTACAGATGGTCTTGTTGTAAAAATTGCCCCTCCCTCCCCCCCCCGAAGCAGCCGGACGGGCAAAACACGGTCCGTGTCGGGAGTCTGCTATATAAACCAGCGGTTATTATGAAGGAGTTGCCGTATTGAAGAATAATAATATTATATTGAAGTTGTGACCAGAAAAGACTATTTTTGCACTTATATTTGTTGAACTATAGTTGCTGAGTGCAAATTTTGTTCCTGTGTGTGATTGGAAATTTACTTCTGTAGCATATAGGCCCACTCTCTCACCACTCCATCTCTGCCCTTCAGGACCTCTACCACCAGTCCTATGAGCGAGTCTGCGTCCTATTTGCCTCCATCCCTGACTTCAAGGAGTTCTACAATGAATCGGACGTGAACCGGGAGGGGCTTGAGTGCCTGCGGCTACTTAACGAGATTATTGCGGACTTTGATGAGGTATTGGTGAGGGCAGGGGGGTAGGGGTTGAGGCCCTGTTCTTGGTGTCTCTAGCCTGAGCTCAGGAAGAAACCCAGCTGGACTTTCACTTATCCTGCCCAGATCCAGAAGGAAGCTATTAGGCCACACCCTGCATGCCAGTGCATCCTGGGACCTGTAGTCCTGCTTTTCTAGAACTCATGCCAGTGCATCCTGGGACCTGTAGTCCTGCTTTTCTAGAACTCCTCATGACGGTGCATGCTGGGATTTAAAGTCCTGTGCTTGAATTGTGAAAGGAATGCTGCCTGCTCGCGAATGTATTCATGTGAGGCCTGAAAAGCGAAAACCACGAGACCCAGAATGCAGTGGGAGAGTGAAATATGAGAAAGCCAGGAACGGACTGGCTGAGGGGTGAGGGAGCTGGAGTCCAGCACGCCTCTTCCAGCTGGTCAACTGCTTAGCTTGGCCATGACATGGAGGTACCTGGCCACCTTAAGCCACGGCTTCCCAAACCTATCCTGGGGACCTCACAGCCACTCGGGTTTTCAGGATAGCATGAGATAAATTTGCATGTATGTGGTCTCTAATGTATGCAAAACGTTATCTCATGCATATTCGTTGTGAGTGTCCTGGAACCCAGACCGGCTCCGTTGTCACCAGGACAGATCTGAGAAGTCCTGCTGTGGTTTATCTCTGGGGCCCCCATAGCCCAGCTTTCTGCAGAGAACTGGCTGCAACCACACAGCTTGCCCTCCACCCCCCCAACTATGACTCAGCATCGTGGAAGCTCCTATACTCTCCCCCTTCTTCCCTGCCCCCCCCCCCACTCTTCACTGCTGTGTTTTTTCACTATTTACTTCACTTTCTCCACCCTCTGCTTCCCTCCCTCAACCCACAGCTGCTTTCAAAGCCGAAATTCAGTGGTGTGGAGAAGATCAAAACCATAGGGAGCACCTACATGGCAGCCACGGGGTTAAATGCCTCCTTGGGGGGGCAGGAAGCACAGCAGGTACGTCTTCAGCCCCCAGATGGGGGAAAATGTAGCGGGGGGAGGGAGGTGAGAGGGAGGGGGATCATTCTTAGTCCTCATGAAACTGTCCCTTCTCTCCCCTCCCTGTAACGCCGGCCACTGCAGTGATAGGGCCTGGACAGGAGAGCCGGGGGAGCACAGCCCCCTTCTGGGAAGTGTTTTACAGATGTGTTCCGCCTCGAACAACGTTCAAGACGAATCTCGGCCTATGTGCACCAAATTTCGGAAGGAACTTCTTTTTTTTTTTTTTTTGCCCTGATGAAACTCGTTGCATGTGAAACCGCTTGCAGTTATGCAAGGGCCGTAAGAGTTTCCAAATACCTTTCATTATATTTTGGGAAAGTCGCCGGGGAGGGTCCAGCCTGGTTTCAAAGGTTGAATTTTTTTTTTTTTTTTTATTGCTGTCCTCAAACTGTTTTTTGTTTTGTTTTGGGGTTTTTTCTCCCCTCACTGGTGCAGGACGAGGAGCGGAGCGTCAGCCACATTGGCATCATGGTGGAATTTGCCTCGGCGCTGATCGGCAAACTGGACGTCATCAACAAACACTCGTTCAACAGCTTCAAGCTCCGCGTGGGTGAGCACGGCCGAGACGGTGGAGAGGGTGGAGTTCCCGGGCCACCCTAAATTTTCACGTTACGAGGGAAGCCCAGCATTGCGTTGTGAATGAGGTGCTGGGGCTTTTATTGGGGCTTTAGGTTCTAATTCCTCTCCCTCTTCACCTCCCCATTGTCTTTCTGTCTCTTCCTGTTGCTCTCTCTCTCCTTCGGTGTTCCCTTTTGTCTTCTCCCCTCCTTCTCAGGTATTAACCATGGACCCGTTGTGGCTGGGGTTATCGGGGCTCAGAAACCCCAGTACGATATCTGGGGGAACACCGTCAACGTGGCCAGCAGAATGGACAGCACAGGGGTTCTGGGGAAAATCCAGGTGAGAATGGAGCTACCAGCAAGGGCTTTGTGATCTGATGGCATTGTCCAAGCCTTCCTGTTCTGTCCCCTCTAGCGAACCGTTAAAGAAGATGGTTCCAGATAGGTTTTATAGATAATTCTTCCTCCTCCTCCTCCTCTTCCACCCTGGTTCCTGCAGGTCACGGAAGACACAGCGAAAGTTCTTCAGAAGCTGGGCTATACCTGCCAAAGCCGAGGCATCATCAAGGTCAAAGGGAAAGGTCAACTGTCCACCTACTTTGTCTCCACTGACCTGGCCCGGTCCACCTCTCAGGGCAATGCACTCAATTAAAGATGGGAAGCAGGTCGTGCCAGAAAGACTCCAGAGGGACTACCTGCTGAGCCAGGCCTCAAACACACTCCGAGAGGACAGTCTGCTAAGCTAGGCCTCAGACAAGCTCCAGTGGGGCTTCCTGCTGGACTAGGCCTCAAACAAGCTCCTGTGGGTACAACCTGATGAATTAAGCTTCCAAGTAACTGTGGTGGGGCTTTCTGCTCAGCTAGGCCTCAGAGAAGTTCCAAGAAGACAGTCTGCCTCAGCAAACTTCAGGCCAGCTCCTGTGGGGAAAACTGCAGAGTTACTGCCTCTCACCCAAATCCTATTGTGAACTAGGCCTCAGGCAAAAACTGCCTTATCCAGAGACCCATGCTTTATTAGGACTCTGACAGTACAAAGGTATTATCCAGCTCAAGGGCATTAAACGGACTCTGATGGTCATGCGGGGTGCAGTAAGACTGTTCCCTGTAATCTGCAGATACTGCCCAAACAACGGGAATAAGGAGATGGCCACCTCAATAACTCCTGAGAGAACAAACGGCTTTAATCAACGCAAGGTGGGATTCATTTCAAAGGCATGCAGCAAGAAAAATGAATAAATATATATATATATATATATATATATATATATATATCCCTCGCACAACTGATAAACTTTCAAAAGACACAAGCTATGCATCTGACCGCACATAGGCCTACAGGTCAGAGGCTTGAGAAAGTGGGCGGAGTGGGAGGCTTGGCCTCAGGCACACCTGACACACTGTGTCCGTTCTCAGCGCATCGAGCATCTTGAATGCAGCATCTTTAGCGGTTTCTCTGCACGCCCCACCCAGGCATCTGACCTGATATCCAGAGGAGGGGTTTGGACACAAGTTGAAATCTGACCCCCTTTTGCCGGGTGCGGGATCTTATGTGCGTAATGTCACGCTGAGAAGCAACTTCAGCAGGCCTTTGAAAATTTGCCCCAGTTTGTGCTGGTCACTGGGCACTGAACTGAACCAGGTGCCATGGCTGCCATCTTTGACAATATAGTGTTCTAGGGGCATCCATTTTGGGCAACGCTAAGCTCCCCCTCTGGACAACCTGCTAAATTTACAGACCTGTATCACATACTGCCAGGTTCATCAGGTGGAAGTGTAAGGTCTGTGTGGTGCTGGATGTGGAACAAGGCCTCAAACGGGCAACTCCGGAGCTGGGGAGGATCGACTGTAGGCCTCAGCTTCCGTTGCTAGGGAAACGCACTGGTCTGCTTCTGTGGAGAGACAGTTTGGGCCTGAGCTAGGTGCCAGAATTCAAGGGGCCAAACTAGGGCCTCAGCCTGACAAAGAGAGAAGAAAATGACTCTTCCCACAGAAAGAGACTGTTTTAGAGAGAGAGAGAGTGTGTGTGTGTGTCCATTTTTGTACTGTTTTGTGCCTGTGTTGCCACTGCTGCTGCTGCTGCCTGTTCCAGCTGTGGTTTTAACCCTTGGAAGAAGAAACCCCATCTGCTTGGAGCATTTTAATGACTTATGTCCTTCTCTAATGCAGAAAAAAGCCCCTGTAGGATTGAGCGACCAGAAGGCTTCCTGTAGAGCAGGCCGGGCGTGGGGGGGATAATTTAAGACTCCGGCTGCGTGGCTGAGCCATTCCATTTTTTTTTTCTCTGAAGCTTCATTTGGCAATATTGAGTTTTCCTGCGGATTCTTTTTCGAGGTTTTTATATTTTTCACTTGCAAAGTGAGGATGTCTCACCTGGCCAGACCATTTTCAGACTAGCTTGAAGGCCAAACTGTCACAAAGGGCTTGCCTTTTCACTTAACGACACAACTGAGGCCCTCGGTTCACTTATTTTCAGTAACAGCTCCCTTCCAAAAGAATATAAAAAGCTTAAAATACTGGATGGAAGTATATGAATTCTAAACGTTCTTCCATTTACTTCATTCAGATTTGGGAGTCAAACTATTATTTTACATAAGAACATAAGAACATGCCATACTGGGTCAGACCAAGGGCCCATCAAGCCCAGAATCTTGTGTCCAACAGTGACCAATCCAGGCTTACAGGTACCTGGCAAGTACCCAAATATTAAATGAATAGATCCCAGGCTACTAATCCTTATTGATTAATAACACTCTATGGACTTCTGCTCTAGGAACTTATACACTAACTGCACTAACCACATCCTCTGGCAACAAATTCCAGAGCTTTATTGTGCATTGAGTGAAAAAAGAATTTTCTCCGATTAGTCTTAAATGTGCTACTTGCTAACTTCATGGAGTGCCCCCTAGTCCTTCTATTATCCGTAAGAGTAAATAACCGAGTCACATCTACCCGTTCATGATTTTTTAGACCTCTATCATATCCCCCCTCAGCCGTCTCTTCTCCAAGCTGAAAAGTCCTAACTTCTTTAGTCTTTCCTCATAGGGAAGCTGTTCCATCCTCTTTATCATTTTGGTTGCCCTTCTCTGTAGCCCTTCTCTGTACCTTCTCCATCGCAATTATATCTTTTTTGAGATGTGGTGACCAGAATTGTACACAGTATTCAAGGTGCAGTCTCACCGTGAAGCGATACAGAGGCATTATGACATTTTCCGTTTTATTCACCATTCCCTTTCTAATAATTCCCAACATTCTGTTTGCTTTTTTGACTGCTGCAGCACACTGAGCTGACGATTTTAAAGTATTATCCACTATGATGCCTAGATCTTTTTCCTGGGTGGTAGCTCCTAATATGGAACCTAACATTGTGTAACTATAGCATGGGTTATTTTTCCCTATATGCATCACCTTGCACTTATCCACATTAAATTTCATCTGCCATTTGGATGCCCAATCTTCCAGTCTTGCAAGGTCCTCCTGTAATGTATCACAGTCTGCTTGTGATTTAACTACTCTGAATAATTTTGTATCATCTGCAAATTTGATAACCTCGCTCGTCGTATTCCTTTCCAGATCATTTATACATATATTGAAAAGCACCGGTCCAAGTACAGATCCCTGAGGCACTTCCACTGCCCACTCCCACTGAGAAAATTGCCCATTTAATCCTACTCTCTGTTTCCTGTCTTTTAGCCAGTTTGCAATCCACAAAAGGACATCGCCACCTATCCCATGACTTTTTACTTTTCCTAAAGACTCTCATGAGGGACTTTGTCAAACGCCTTCTGAAAATCCAAGTACACTACATCTACCGGTTCACCTTTATCCACGTTTATTAACTCCTTCAAAAAAGTGAAGCAGATTTGTGAGGCAAGACTTGCCCTGGGTAAAGCCATGCTGACTTTGTTCCATTAAACCATGTCTTTCTATATGTTCTGTGATTTTGATGTTTAGAACACTTTCCACTATTTTTCCTGGCACTGAAGTCAGGCTAACCAGTCTGTAGTTTCCTGGATCATCATTGGATCCCTTTTTAAATATCAGGGTTACATTGGCCATCTTCCAATCTGCAGGTACATCAGATGACTTTAATGCTGGGTTACAAATTTTTTACTGATAGATCTGAAATTTCATTTTTTAGTTCTTTCAGAACTGAAAAATGGCTTCTGAAAACAAGGCAATAACTGAATTTTGGATAGATGGACCTTTAAGCCCTTCTAAAAAAAAACCTTTACATTTGGAGCTCTTCCCTCCCTCACTATCGTGTATAAATACTCTCAGAGTAAGGGCAGGGTCAAATCTTACATCCCTTTGCATTTTGGAGGGGCCCCAGTGCTTTCCCCCTGCTCCGGATCCTGACCTATTCCGGGGGGGGGGGGGGAGGGCAGATCCAGCACCAGGAGCCTTCATCTGCAACGATCCAGATACTTAACCCCCCCCCCCCCTCAAGTTTATATCTCCCTCCCATCTTACTTCAGCGCTGTCATTGCCCCCAGCCAGGGGCCGCACACCAAGGCTCCTTCCTGACCCCCACCGCAATCATGGGCCCTAATCCTGGCTTCCTCCTCACTTCCGCAGCCTCCCCTGCCCCCAGCTGGCCCAGGCAGCAGAAGAGCTGAGCCAGGGATTGAACCCCAGTGCCCTCTGCATGTGCCACCAGGACTATCTGTCTTCCTATTTTTATTTTTTTAATTTTGGGGAGAAGGGCAAGTTTTGCCTCAGCATTAGGGTGAAAAATCTTATCTCCAGAGGATTTAGAAAAAAATGCTGCTTTTTTTTTTTAATTCGGTGATTTGTGAAGCGATGTCTCCATCTAGTGGACAGTTAGTGGTGTGCAGCTGGTTTGCTTCCTTGAGAATTAGTTTCTGCTTTAGAAGGGTAGTAAATCCAGAACACACTGACCTTCTCCCCCTTCCATCCTTCAGCTGTGCTTGTTTACATGTGTAACCTTTGTAGCAATATATATATATATATATAATGTAATATAGGTTTATATTTATAGATTATGCATTTCACTTTTTTGTGTATTTATGTGCTTTAAATGCATATGTGACTATATGCTGAAGAGGTTTATAAAGTGTTTTTGAAAGCTTCCTTGCTTTTTGCAATTTGCTTTTTGTAATTTACATAGATCTATGTAAATTAGGGCTGGGATGGCAAGGGTGATGCTGGGATACTGTTTATCATCAGGGCCCATCCACCCCACCCGCACCACAACAAAGACATCACAGAAGCACACATGGGGCAGTGATAGACCAGATAGGGCCTGCGCGAGTCCCTTGTTTAAATTTAAAAAAAATTAAAAGCCAAGAAAGAGATGCTCTCGCCCTCTCTCTTTCTGTGCAGCAATCGGGAGGGGTCGTCTGCTGGTCCAGCTCTGCCAAGCTGGGCTGGTACCAAGCACAGCCTGTACTCTGCTGTAATCCTTCCTCTTTCCCTGCACAGTGCCCCGCAGGAGGCAAAGGAGAGAGAGAGAGGGGGGGTCACATACTGCCCCGCTGCTTACAGTCGCCAACCACTGGGTGTCTCATGCAGTCCTGGTCCTCCCCACCCCTGAAAACATTGACCCTGTGATTCTGATTTCCTTAAGAAAAGCAGCGAGAACTGCATCCCCGTGCATGCTTGTGCCTCAGTCTGTCGGGAAGAGCGGCCTGCTGCTGTTTTACTGCACTTAGTAGAGGGACAGGAATGAGAACTGGCATTCCTGTGGCACTCACGGACGTACACGGCCCTGTGCAATGGTGATAGGTGCTCAGGTATAGGACATCTCCCTATCCCAAAGAGCTTATCCTCACAGAGCCCCTATGTAATTAATTAAGCCCTGAGTGAAAAATGTGTGCTGAACTTCAGCACTAAAGGCGCAAAGAGTTAACTCCTGGTGAAGTAAGCTAAAGGTATGTTAACTCATCCAAAGCTTTTTTAAAAAGCACGCTAACCTGAAAACGTGCACAGAAGACGTCCTCGCCCGCTAAGTTTAAAACAAGCGCACATGTGCGACCGGACGTGTGCTGGAATTGTAAATTGTGCGTGCACTTGCACGTGTATGATTTACAATACGCCTACCGCGCGCAAGCATTCTCCCACTTTTAAGGGGTTTACTGGAAGAAACGTCCTTCCTGCATTTTCCCGAGAGCTTTGTCAGCTGTAACCAGCAGATTTTAAAACCTGCGCGCACGAGGGACATTCGCAGGTTTTCCAGTCAATCCACCAGTTTGCCCGCTCAGTCTCGAGGTCATCCGGACCCCCTCCGGCTCTTCGTCCTGGCTCACCCTGTCGTGTAAGCCCTAAAACTTGCAGGCTTACTCCTCAGCAGCCAACAAAAGCCGCCGTGCCCTGCTGCGGCCTCCTGTTTTAAAATGCGGATTTACACGCGGCACTGCCCTCCCCCCACCTGACCCCTTTTTTTTTTTTTTGTTCGTGCGCCATTCACAGCTCCTAAAATCATGCTTTGCTCACATGGGGCCTTTTTTTTTTGTGCGTGAGCGAGGCTCGTAAACTAGACCTCTCTGCATGCAGAAACCATGATTTATGCGCAACAAACCATGCGTCAGCCGCACAAATCGCGTTTTCGGGACATAAATCCTGAGGACTGCCCGCGCCACGAACCCCAGATTCAGCCCCACGCACTAACACTGGTCCGAGAAACTTCACTCCACCTCTGAGCAGGAATTACAGTTCCAGCATTAAGAAAACACCAATAATCCTCCGCACCTCCCTGCACCGGGGAGTTAGAGCGAATGCCTTCATTGTCAGGGGATTGGCATGGGGGATGCTAACTCCTGTGCACAATTTTACTACATTTTGTCTGCATGGGTATTTTTTGTCTGCTAAACATAAGCCCCCAGCCTAGCACTCTTTTATTACATCGGCCTGGGTGAGTCTGTGTGTGTGGGGAGGGGGGGCCTGGGTGAGTGTGTGGGTGGGCCTGGGTGAGTGTGTATGTGTGTGTGGGGGCCTGGGTGAGTGTGTATGTGTGTGGGGGGGCCTGGGTGAGTGTGTGTGGGGGCCTGGGTGAGTGTGTATGTGTGTGTGGGGGCCTGGATGAGTGTGTGTGTGTGGGGGGGCCTGGGTGAGAATGTATGTGTGTGGGGGGGCCTGGGTGAGTGTGTATGTGTGTGGGGGGGGCCGGGGTGAGTGTGTATGGGGGCCTGGGTGAGTGTGTGTGGGTGGGCCTGGGTGAGTGTGTGTGCGGGCCTGGGTGAGTGTGTATGTGTATGGGGGGGGCCTGGGTGAGTGTGTATGTGTGTGTGGGGGCCTGGGTGAGTGTGTATGTGTGTGGGGGGGCCTGGGTGAGTGTGTGTGGGGGCCTGGGTGAGTGTGTATGTGTGTGTGGGGGCCTGGATGAGTGTGTGTGTGTGGGGGGGCCTGGGTGAGAATGTATGTGTGTGGGGGGGCCTGGGTGAGTGTGTATGTGTGTGGGGGGGCCGGGGTGAGTGTGTATGGGGGCCTGGGTGAGTGTGTGTGGGTGGGCCTGGGTGAGTGTGTGTGCGGGCCTGGGTGAGTGTGTATGTGTATGGGGGGGGCCTGGGTGTGTGTGTGGGCAGCCGAGGCATTGGGAAGTCACATGGATGGGTTTTTTTTTGCAGCCCACTGATTTAATCACTAGGGCCAAATCTTCCCCGGGCCTGGTCAAATGGGTCATCCAAAGACAGAGAATATCTGAAACCCCAGGTTGACAGCAGGGTTTCCCCTCAGCACAGGAGAGTGAGAGGAATGGGAGAATGGGGAATGGGGGAAGGGAGCAGCAGGAAGCAGAAGTCTTGGCCACATGACTGGGAGGGGAGATAGCGCATCCCAGGAGACTTCCACACTCTGTCAGTGCCGGTCCTGCTTCTCCAGCCTGCAATAGCAATGGGTCCTGGGCACCAGAAGGAGGGGACAAGGCCTAGTGCATAGCAAGAAATAGAAACCAGGCAGCTGTACTGACAACAAGTAGTGCTGTACTCATACACTTATATCTCATACACTCATATCTCATACACTTATATCTCATACATTTATATCTCATACACTTATATGTCATACACTTATATCTCATACACTTATATCTCATACACTCATATCTCACACACTTATATCTCATACATTTATATCTCATACACTTATATGTCATACACTTATATCTCATACACTTATATCTCATACACTCATATCTCATACACTTATATCTCATACATTTATATCTCATACACTTATATGTCATACACTTATATCTCATACACTTATATCTCATACACTCATATCTCACACACTTATATCTCATATACTCATATCTCATACACTTATATCTCATACACTTATATCTCACACACTTATATCTCACACACTCATATTTCACACACTTATATCTCATACACTTATATCTCATACACTTATATCTCACATACTTATATCTCATACACTTATATCTCATACACTTATATCTCATATACTTATATCACTTCCCAAAGGGAAGAGCAATACTTACAAGAAGAAAGATACAGAACAAATGGCAACCTTTATTACAAATCTATATATAAGCACATCTGAAACTGAATACATGTACTCAGAAAAGGGGTTTTGGGGATTTGCACAATTTTTCCAAGTACAAATATACTGACATCATTGTATAGATTGTGCACGCACACCACACTCAGACTATAACCCCATAATAATGTGCACGCACACCACACTCACCCTATAACCCCGTAATAATGTGCACGCACACCACACTCAGACTATAACCCCGTAATAATGTGCACGCACACCACACTCACCCTATAACCCCATAATAATGTGCACGCACACCACACTCAGACTATAACCCCGTAATAATGTGCACGCACACCACACACTATAACCCCATAATAATGTGCACGCACACCACACTCACCCTATAACCCCATAATAATGTGCACGCACACCACACTCAGACTATAACCCCGTAATAATGTGCACGCACACCACACACTATAACCCCATAATAATGTGCACGCACACCACACTCGCCCTATAACCCCATAATAATATGCACGCACACCACACTCAGACTATAACCCCGTAATAATGTGCACGCACACCACACTCAGACTATAACCCTGTAATAATGTGCAAGCACACCACACTCAGACTATAACCCCGTAATAATGTGCACGCACACCACACTCACCCTATAACCCCGTAATAATGTGCACGCACACCACACTCAGACTATAACCCCGTAATAATGTGCACGCACACCACACTCAGACTATAACCCCGTAATAATGTGCACGCACACCACACTCACCCTATAACCCCATAATAATGTGCACGCACACCACACTCAGACTATAACCCCATAATAGCAAATGTATGTGCACTGTTTGAAGGCTGGACCCCTTCAAGTCTGAATGTTTACATTGCTTCTGTGATTTCCAAATGAATGATTCTTGGAAAGAAGTTTGACTCAACCTCACACACACTTAGCTGAGCCGTTAAACAGTGCACATACATTTGCTATTATGGGGTTATAGGGTGAGTGTGCTGTGCGTGCACATTATTATGGGGTTATAGTGTGAGTGTGGTGTGCATGCACATTATTATGGGGTTATAGGGCGAGTGTGGTGTGCGTGCACATTATTATGGGGTTATAGGGCGAGTGTGGTGTGCGTGCACATTATTATGGGGTTATAGGGCGAGTGTGGTGTGCGTGCACATTATTATGGGGTTATAGGGCGAGTGTGGTGTGCGTGCACATTATTATGGGGTTATAGTGTGTGGTGTGCATGCACATTATTATGGGGTTATAGGGCGAGTGTGGTGTGCGTGCACATGGTTATAGGGTGAGTGTGGTGTGCGTGCACATTATTATGGGGTTATAGGGTGAGTGTGGTGTGCGTGCACATTATTATGGGGTTATAGTGTGAGTGTGGTGTGTGTGCACAATCTATACAATGATGTAAGTGTAACTGTAGTTGGAAACATTTTGTAAAATCCCAAACAAACTTTGTTGAGTCCATCAGTGTTAGGTGTGCTTTTTATATCTATATCTATATATTTTTATAATAAAGATCAAACTTTGTTCTCTCTATTTGTTCTTGTATTTCCGTAGCGCTGATTCCCTTTGGGAATTGATATAAAACGTCCCTTATCATATTAAAAAAAACCCAAAACGAGCCCTTTGATAAAAATCTGGAGGCAAATCACTCAGGTAAAGAGATTTGCTGAGAGAGAGAGAGAGAGGCCGTATCATAACATAGGACGGGAGGCCACAGGACAGCGATCAGCTGGGTGCATCCTCCCCAGTGCACGCTGGGACTTGCAGTTTCCTGCTTTTCTCAGCCGAGGCCAGGCCCTACGTGCAGATTCATCTCATGCATATTCATGAGGGATAGCCTGAAAAGCCCGGAGTGCAGGGCCCGGGAAGGGAGTAAAGCCCGGAGTGGCTCAGCCCCAGGGGAACGGACGGGATTTGGGGCAAGCGGCAGCCCAAGCTCTCATTTGCTACCTGGCTCCCTCCGCCGGCCCCTGATTGGTCGGGGCCTGTTCCGCCCTGGAAGGTAGGGAGGAAGCAGGGGTGCAGGAAGCCAGCTGTGCCATTCTCGGAGAACATCTGGGCCCCAGCCACTTCCTGGCGCGCGGCGGGGGGGGGCCCCCTCGCGCCCCGAAAAGTGCAAGTAACCCGTGCAGCCTTTTTAATCCCGAGCTTTCTCTTTTGGGTGAGAGAAGGCCGGCAGTGGAGGGGGGGGAGGGGGGGGAGGGCGGTCCCTCCGGCTCTTTCTCACTTGTGACTTCCTTCTGCAGGTCCAGGAGAGGGCAGAGAGGTGGGGGAGCGCCAGGAGAGGAGGCGATGAGAGGGCGGGGAGGGCAGGTGAGCCCGGCGCCTTCGCCCTTCTTTGCTTTCCTGGGCTTCCTTCCTTCCTTCTTGCTTTGTTTATTTATTATCCGCTTATAACGCAGTCCCGTGCCAAGTGGGTTTACAAAACAATTCGGTAAAAACATCAAATAAAACGCAGCCATCGACTTGCAACAAAAGCTCCTGAAACAACAGCAACAAAAAGTGTAAATCTCCTGTGAAAGGAGCTGAGCTCCTCCGGCCGCTGTGAAGGTGGAAGGAGGGAGTCCCAGCTCCTGTGGCCCGGGCAGGAGCTGACAGTAAGGCTGGGAGCATAAGAAACCAGCACTCGCCATTAATCAGCAAGAGCGTCCATTTGTAAAGGTTTCAAAATCATGAAGCTAAGACTTCCGATTGGATCCGGGCTTGCACGGGACTTTGGTTAAATAGAGGAGATGCAGACTCCCAGGGGAATCCGGGTAGGATTAAAGGAGGGCAGGAAGCTGTCCTGCGTGTAACCCTTTAAGATGTGAACTGGGAAGACCCTAAATAAAAAGTGAATAAAAGAAGGTATTGGACTAAGGTCTGATAATCATGATCTAGGATGTGCCTTACATGACTTAAGACTGGTGTGATATAATATCCTGTTATTAGGGTACAGCCTACTGGTTAAAAGGATAAATGTGGACTCTTAGCACTGAAATAGGGGGTGCTGCAGGGCAGGAGTGAGGTGCATAGGCAGAGCTGTGTGTGAGGGTCTCAGTACTGGAATAGCAGGGGGTGCTGCAGGGCAGCAGTGAGGTGCATAGGCAGAGCTGTGTGTGAGGGTCTCAGTACTGGAATAGCAGGAGGTGCTGCAGGGCAGGAGTGAGGTGCATTGGCAGAGCTGTGTGTGAGGGTCTCAGTACTGGAATAGCAGGGGGTGCTGCAGGGCAGGAGTGAGATGCATTGGCAGAGCTGTGTGTGAGGGTCTCAGTACTGGAATAGCAGGGGGTGCTGCAGGGCAGGAGTGAGGTGCATGGGCAGAGCTGTGTGTGAGGGTCTCAGTTCTGGAATAGCAGGGGGTGCTGCAGGGCAGGAGTGAGGTGCATTGGTAGAGCTGTGTGTGAGGGTCTCAGTACTGGAGTAGCAGGGGGTGCTGCAGGGCAGGAGTGAGGTGCATTGGCAGAGCTGTGTGTGAGGGTCTCAGTACTGGAATAGCAGGGGGTGGTGCAGGGCAGGAGTGAGGTGCATTGGCAGAGCTGTGTGTGAGGGTCTCAGTACTGGAATAGCAGGGGTTGCTGCAGGGCAGGAGTGAGGTGCACAGCAGAGCTGTGTGTGGGGTCTCAGTACTGGAATAGCAGGGGGTGCTGCAGGGCAGGAGTGAGGTGCATTGGCAGAGCTGTGTGTGAGGGTCTCAGTACTGGAATAGCAGGGGGTGCTGCAGGGCAGGAGTGAGGTGCATGGGCAGAGCTGTGTGTGAGGGTCTCAGTACTGGAATAGCAGGGGGTGCTGCAGGGCAGGAGTGAGGTGCATTGGCAGAGCTGTGTGTGAGGGTCTCAGTACTGGAATAGCAGGGGGTGCTGCAGGGCAGGAGTGAGGTGCATTGGCAGAGCTGTGTGTGAGGGTCTCAGTACTGGAATAGCAGGGGGTGCTGCAGGGCAGGAGTGAGGTGCATTGGCAGAGCTGTGTGTGAGGGTCTCAGTACTGGAATAGCAGGGGGTGCTGCAGGGCAGGAGTGAGGTGCATTGGCAGAGCTGTGTGTAAGGGTCTCAGTACTGGAATAGCAGGAGGTGCTGCAGGGCAGGAGTGAGGTGCACGGCCAGAGCTGTGTGTGAGGGTCTCAGTACTGGAATAGCAGAGGGTGCTGCAGGGCAGGAGTGAGGTGCATTGGCAGAGCTGTGTGTGAGGGTCTCAGTACTGGAATAGCAGGGGGTGCTGCAGGGCAGGAGTGAGGTGCACAGCAGAGCTGTGTGTGGGGTCTCAGTAATGGAATAGCAGGGGGTGCTGCAGGGCAGGAGTGAGGTGCATGGGCAGAGCTGTGTGTGGGGTCTCAGTACTGGAATAGCAGGAGGTGCTGCAGGGTAGGAGTGAGGTGCATTGGCAGAGCTGTGTGTGAGGGTCTCAGTACTGGAGTAGAAGGGGGTGCTGCAGGGCAGGAGTGAGGTGCATTGGCAGAGCTGTGTGTGAGAAGTTCTCAGTACTGGAATAGCAGGGGGTGCTGCAGGGCAGGAGTGAGGTGCATTGACAGAGCTGTGTGTGAGGGTCTCAGTACTGGAATAGCAGGGGTGCTGCAGGGCAGGAGTGAGGGGCATTGGCAGAGCTGTGTGTGAGGGCCTCAGTACTGGAATAGCAGGGGGTGCTGCAGGGCAGGAGTGAGGTGCATTGGCAGAGCTGTGTGTGAGGGTCTCAGTACTGGAATAGCAGGGGGTGCTGCAGGACAGGAGTGAGGTGCATTGGCAGAGCTGTGTGTGAGGGTCTCAGTACTGGAATAGCAGGGGGTGCTGCAGGGCAGGAGTGAGGGGCATTGGCAGAGCTGTGTGTGAGGGTCTCAGTACTGGAATAGCAGGAGGTGCTGCAGGGCAGGAGGGAGGTGCATGGGCAGAGCTGTGTCTGAGGGTCTCAGTACTGGAATAGCAGGGGGTGCTGCAGGGCAGGAGTGAGGTGCATTGGCAGAGCTGTGTGTGAGGGTCTCAGTACTGGAATAGCAGAGGGTGCTGCAGGGCAGGAGCGAGGTGCATTGTTGGCAGAGCTGCGCGAGGATGATCTTTCTCATTTCCGTGATGATTCTTCTGTCCTTGCCTCCTTGCAGGTTACACTGAGGGACTCGCTTGCCTCTTTTAAGGCGTCAAACAGTAAAGTAACATGTCTGGCCCCCAGCGAGCCCGGGACTCTGCACGCTACTTCATCGCCACGAAGGACACTGTGGGCAGAGACGAGGCCGAGGAAGCGGTGAAGGTCGTGCAGGGCGCCCTGCTGCGGCTGGATGCCGACGACTCCCGGAGGGGCTCCCGGCGCCCCCCGTATCTGAAAGTCCTGGACACAGAGCAGACGCTGAAGCTCGACCTCCAGGCCCTGAAGGAGATCGGGGACCGAGTGGCAGAGCTGCTGGAGCCCGTCACCAACTGCGAGGAGCGCCTGGCTCTCGTTGACGACGAGCCCCGGCTGCAGCGGCTCTCCCGCATCCAGAAGGGGGAACGCGTGCGGGTGCAGGTGACCTCTTCCTCGGGGGATCGGGTCCTCGGCGTGGTGCGCTACAGGGGACCCCTCGGAAAACCTAAGGGCGACTCCGCGACCTTTTTTGGAGTGGAGTTACTGGTGGGTAAAATAATCCGCGGAAACGGGCAAACGCTTCACCTGTTTGCACCCAGGCAGAGAAAGGCGAACGCTGTGCGATGACGAAATGGAAGGGGAATGGCCCGCAAGGTTCCTGTCCCCCCAAGAGGCTTACGATGGGAGCTCGTGGAGCAGTGGCAGCTTCTCGCAGACAATTCTGTGAGGATCAGCCCTCGCTTTATGTCTGCAGATTTCTTATTTGGCTTTTTAAAAAATGTCATGCCTTGCGGGAATATTGGCATCTTTGAAAAAACTTTAAATTTATTCAGCCTGAACCCCGCCCACTCTCGGGGAACCCGGAGTGGGTGGGGCGGGTGACGCCGCGGTGCTGTTCGTCACCTCAGGAGGCATTCTCAGGGCGTGGCGGGGGAATGGTCCCAGAGCGACCCCGGGTAGAGGGAAGCATTAAGGGAGGGGTGGGACTGATGTGTCTGGCGAGGCCCCCACCTCTTATCGTGATAAGAAGCGTGCCAGCAGTCACTGCATCTCCTGCAGGTTTGAAACAAACGGGGGAGGGGGGGCCTCTCTTTTGGGGAAGGGGTTGATTTCTTTAGCTCCTCGAACCTGCTCCCACTTCTCTTCTGAAGTCCAAGGTCTCGAGCGCGTCCGTGACGGGTTTCTGCCTCGCTTACGTTTTCTCCTTTCCCCCCCGCCAGGGTTCGGCTGCTGGCAGGGGCTTCACAGACGGGTCCTTCCAGGGCAAGAGGTTCTTCTCCTGCGAGGAGAATTCGGGCGTCTTCGTGCCGGTGAGCCGTATCGAGCCCGTGGGCGGCCTGGAGGGCCCCTCCAGGTCCCGCGCTGCTGTGGGCGCCCCACGGGACCCGGACGCCCCGCTGGAGGAGGGAACCAGGGTGGTCTTTGAGATGGAAGGCAACTTGCCCACGGGGTCTGTGGTCTTCTGCGGCCACCTGCCCAAGCGAGCTGAGACCGGCGTCGTCGTGGGTCTCCTTCTGGTAAGACGCTCTCACTCCCCTCCCCCGCCACGCTCTCACCCTGCGAGGGCTTCTAAGTGACTCCGGCCACTTTAATAATTCTGCGGCGTTTTCTTAATGTCACCCTGAACTTTGAACTTTGAACTTTGTGAAAACCATTGTGCTCGCTTCCCCATCCCTGGCTCTCCACCTTAAGAACATAAGAAATTGCCAAACTGGATCAGACCAAGGGTCCATCAAGCCCAGCATCCTGTCTCCAACAGTGGCCAATCCAAGCCATTATTGCTTACTAATTAATAGCAGTTTATGGATTTCTCCTCTAGGAACTTATCCAAACCTACACTAAGTGCTGTAACCACATCCTCTGGCAATGAATTCCAGAGGTTAACTATGCAGTGAGTGAAAAAGAATTTTCTTTGACTTGTTTTAAATGAGCTGTTTGCTAACTTCATGGATTGCCCCCTAGTCCTTATCTGAGAGAGTAAATAACCGATTTATATTAACTTGTTCAAGACCTCTCATGATCTTAAAGACCTCTATCATATCCCCCCTCAGCCGTCTCTTCTCCAAGCTGAACAGCCCTAACCTCTTCAGCCTTTCCTCATAGGGGAGCTGTTCCATCCTGTTTATCATTTTGGTTGCCCTTCTCTGTACCTTCTCCATCGCAATTATATCTTTTTTGAGATGCGGTGACCAGAATTGTACACAGTATTCAAGGTGCGGTCTCACCAGGGAACGATATAGAGGCATTATGACATTTTCCGTTCTATTAACCATTCCCTTCCTAATAATTCCTAACATTCTGTTTGCTTTTTTGACTGCTGCAGCACACTGAGCCGACGATTTCAATGTGTTATCCACTACAAAGCCTAGATGTTTTTCCTGGGTGGTTACAACTAACATAGACCCTAACATTGTTTAACTACAGTTTGAGTTATTTTTCCCTATATGCATCACTTTGCACTTGTCCACGTTAAATTTCATCTGCCATTTGGAAGCCCAATTTTCCACTTTCACAAAGTCCTCCTGCAATTCCTCACAATCCGCTTGAGATTTAAATTCTCTGCATAATTTTGTGTCATCCACAAATTTGATCACCTCACTTGTCATACCCCTTTCCAGATCATTTATACATATATTAAAAAACACCAGTCCAAATATAGATCCCTGAGGCACTCAACTGTTTACCCTTTTCCACTGTGAAAACTGCCCATTTAATCCTACTCTGTTTATTGTCTTTAACCAGCTTGCAGTCAACAAAAGGACATCACCCCCTAATCCATGAGGTTTTTAGTTTTCTTAGAAGCCTCTCATGCAGAACTTAGTTGAACATCTTCTGAAAATCCAAATACACTACATCTACCGGTTCACCTTTATCCACATGTTTATTAACCCCCTTCAAAAAAATGTAGCAGATTTGTGAGGCAGGACTTTCCTTGGGTAAATCCATGCTGGCTGTGTCCCATCAAACCAGGTCTATCTAAATGTCTTGTGATTTTATTCTTTATAACAGTTTCCATGATTTTTCCCAGCACTGAAGTCAGGCTCACCAGTCTATAGTTTCCCGGATCACCCCTAGATCCCTTTTTAAATATCAGGGTTACATTGGCCATCTTCCAATCTTCAGGGTCATTGGATGATTTTAATGATAGGGTACAAATTAATTGAAATAGGTAAGCTGTCATTTATTCCATCCTGGAGCTTTATCTCTCTAGCGTGCCCTGATGTTTTGCTTACCCAGCCAGTACCGGGGTAATTGAAATCTCCCGTTATTACTGCACTACCAGTTTGATTAGCTTCCCTTTCTCTCTCTCTCTCTCACCCCCCTCTTCCCCTTTTATTAATTTTTTTTCTTCATGTGGCATAGGACCAGCCCGTAGGTAGCTGGGACGGATACTGGAAAGACAAGAAAATCTGTGAGATCCCCTCGCCGGAATACGGTATCCTCTTACCGCGGCACAAAGTGCGCAAAGGTGAGATCTGCGGCACGGACGCTTTCCCGCTTGCGTGCCTGTCTCTGTCTGTCTCTCTCTCTCTCTCTCGCCCTCTGCACTCGCACAGGGGGGTCCATCTCATAGGCAGAAACACAAGCTGGAAAAAGCCCATCCTGACTTCTGAGTTACTGAGGGTCATTGTTCAATTGTCTGTGTGCAGGGCCAGCCGTGGTCCTGCGCCCCACTTTCCAAAGTCGGGTACGCGGGGGGAGGGGGAAACGGGTGCAGGAATCTATACCTGCTGGGGAGTGGGTGTAAGTTGTACCACCCTCCTCCCCCAGCCTCCAGGAGTATACTCGGAAAAGTAAACTCTTACGTCATGTGCCACGTGTCCTTTAACCTGCATTATAAGCCTATAAGACCAGATGTTATGCATATTAAGTGCCTTTGGAAATGGCCCCCCCTCCCCCACTCCACCACCTTCAACTGTCTCTTTCATGCATATTCAAACTTATGCGAGACATAACTTGTAGGAGACACAAACTTAACACATTTATTGCTAGCTCTCCGAGGGCTAGCAACAAATGTATTCAGTTAGGACAATAAAAAGATATTGTCGCTTAACTTTCACTCCTATGTATCTAAATTGAGTTAAGGTGGGAACCTCAGTAGGTTAATCAAGTTATAAAAAAAAAAAAGAAAAGAAAAGAAAATCACCCCCCCCCCCCCCCCCCCCCTCAGCTATGAATAAAAGAGCTGCAATCTGCACTTTGTCCACATGATGGCGCCATCGCTCCACCGATGTCAAGATATTTCTCTGAGGCAGGGAAAGGAAACATCTTATCCATCAAAGAGGACAGGGAATTCAGATCTGTAAATTCCTGTGGCTGTGCTTAGTCCCGTAAGCTGCCGCATGCTGGGCTGAGAGAGGGCTGTGTAAGAGCAAACCTTTGCATGACCTGGGTAGTGGCGGCCACGGGAGAAGGAGAGGTTTCCCTGTACTCATCACTCGGTGACTCAGGGCCGTGGCTCTGCTTGTTTTACAGTTCCCGGCAGAGGTGAGAAGAGCCCCTTCCTCTCCCGCGGAGGAGCAGATAAGCCCCAGCAGAACAGACAGAGGGGTGAGTTGATGAGGGTGAGGGAGTCTCCCCCCCTCCCCCACCCACACCCCCATTATAGATTTTTTTTTTTTTTGCCTACTATCCTCCCTCTCCAAGTCCATCACTGCTCTCCCCATTTTTGCTTCTTTACCCTCTTCACCTCTCCCACCTGCTGTAACCCAGGGCGAGCAGATGGCAGCAATTTTTATTATATAAGACTGCCAGCCTGGGCACTCTCTCCCTCTGCCCTTCTCTCTCTCTCTCTCTCTCTCTCTCCCACTCTGCCCTTCTCTCTCTCTCTCCCACTCTGCCCTTCTCTCTCTCTCTCTCTCTCTCCCACTCTCCCCTTCTCTCTCTCTCTCTCTCTCTCCCCACTCTGCCCCTCTCTCTCTCTCTCTCTCTCTCCCTCACTCTGCCCTTCTCTCTCTCTCTCTCCCCACTCTGCCCTTCTCTCTCTCTCTCTCTCTCTCTCTCTCACTCTGCCCCTTCTCTCTCTCTCTCTCTCTCCTTCTCTCATTGTCTCCTCAAATGGCAGCGCTGAGTAAACAATGTCTCTATATAACTAATTTAGCTGCACAGCAACCGTGATCTTAAAAGTAACCTTGTGCATGTCTCTTACGTTTTGAGGCCTGGGTTGGTTTTGCACCGTCTGGTGAAATTTTACCCCTCCTGTGTCTACAAAGGGTTTGATAACCATTTTCCTCCTCCTTTTCTTCCTCCTCAGGCTGAGGCCTGAAACTTGGGAAAAGAGACACCTTAAAGGCACTCGGCTCTGCTTCAAAGGGGGGGTAAAAACCTAAAAAAACTTCAAAGAAAATGTGTTTTTTGGGGGCAATGCAGTCCTTGCCCTTGTTGCACTGGTCCCGCTGTGATCTCCATGGGCCTAGGGAAGCTTTCCTTGACGAGCAAGTGGAAGGTGTCCTGGCCCTCAAAAGAATCCAGCTGGAAAGGAAAGGGGACTGGGGAATAAGACCAGACGGGGAGGTGACCGAGCCGGGAGCCGGGCACGCTGCTGTTCTGAGGCATTGAGCTGATACCCCAAGTCCTACCAACATGGCTCTTCCTATGCTTCTCCCTGCAGGTGGCCCAAAGAGCTCTATCCCCCAAACTATCGCCCTCTCCCTCCCTCGAGCACATTGGGCAATGGGAAATTGAGGGAACTCTCTTGGGTTGATAATCCGGTGCTTTCTGATCGTGGAGCTGCTGCGAGCTGTCCCTGTCTCCTGCTGTAGCTGACTTCTAATTGGCTAATTGCCGTCATGTTCCCTCTGAATGCCAGGACCTTGCTTCTCCCCCCCCCCCTGCGCCATCCTGTCATTCATCTCTCATGTCTGTCCTGCAGGTGCTGAAGAGGGCCTGCTGCTCACTGAAAGCTTGCCCGGGGAGCCCCCGCTTCCACCCGCCCTGTCTCCAGCCTCCGAGGAGCGCCGGGCCTCCCCGAGCCCGCGGGCGGACAGCCTGCTGCCTTCGCTGGGACACGGCTCCCCGGCTGAGAACCCGCACTGCCCTCCGCTAGAGATCAACTCCATGGTGGAGGTCCATGACCCCCCCATCTTCGGGGTGATCCGTTGGATAGGGGAAGTCTCTGATGCCCCGGAGAAGGTAGCTGGCCTGGAAGTGGTAAGGGCACGTGCTGTGTGGTGGCGGTCCAGTGACCTGGAGGAAGGGGCGTAGGCCCAGAGCATCGGTCTCATGCCTCTCCGTTGTTTGTTTTTGTCTCGGCGCTCTACAGGAGGATCCCATGCCGTCGGGTTGCACGGATGGCACCTATAGGGGATCCCGCTACTTCCACTGTGCCCCCAACAAGGCTCTCTTTGTCAAGCTACGACACTGTCGGCCAGACTCCCGATTCTTCTCCCTGCAGTTCCCCGACGATCAGACCATGAGCTGTAACTCCGTAGGTGGGTATGGGAGGCAGTAGAACTCCAAGTCTGTATACAGAGGTTCTGGAACTCCAGAGATGGATGTAAGGGGCACTGGAATTCCATAGTCACGGGTATATGGAGGTGCAGGAACTCCGTATATGAGGGCACTGAAACTCCATAGGTGGGTATGGGGGAGGAGGCACTCTGTGTCTAACTCAGGGCATGGAGAAAGCTGTTTATTTGCTTTTAATTATTATCCCAGAATGCATTGGGATGAGGAGCTGTAGAAAAATCAGGCTACAAATTCCAGAGATGCTGAGTTGAATAGCAACGAATGGAGTGGGGTCCCTCTCCCCCTCCCCATCCCCCAGTCTTTTTATAATGCTTACTTTTACAGAGACCCTGTGATAGACTTGTAACATTCTTGCATCTCCCCTCCTTTCTCTCTCCCACCTTCAGCATTCAGGGACTACACAAGTGAGAGGGTGGAGGAGGACACCCCCCCAGACACAGGGCCTGAGGGAGGAGAGCGGCTCATGGGCTGGAAGAAGGGTATCCAGGGCCACTGCAATTCTTGTTACTTGGATGCCACACTCTTCTGGTGAGTGCTGGAGGACCTCCATACCTTAATCCTTCTTCCTCTCTGTATCAGTTTCTTTCCCTATTCAGTTTTCTTCTCTTCCTTCTCTTTTTTTTATAGTTATCTTCCACTCTCTGTCTTTCTGTTATTGGCATGGTCTCCCTCTCTCTCTCTTTCTCTCCATCTGCTACTTTCTCCCTCTGTCCAGCTCTCTCACTTTCCTCTCTCTCTCTTATTGGCTTCATCTCTATTTCTCTTTCTCCACAGTATGTTTGCCTTCTCTTCTGTCTTGGACACCATACTCTTGCGCCCCCAGGACAAGAACGACAGTGATTCATATAGCACCACACGAGATCTCCTGCGCACCGAGATTGTCAACCCCCTGCGCAAGTGAGTGCATAGGTGCGCCTTCTCTCCAGTCGACTGACTCCATGTCCCTCTGACTAACAGTACATGAAGCTTGCAGAGGGGGAGATGGTCTGGGAAGTGGAAGACATGATCCAGAAACTGAGCCTAACAGCTCACAGCATTGCCTACTTAGAAACTGGGCCAGTCCCTATAATATATTCTTGAGTTTTGCACACTGGAGGGCAACACTCCCCCCATCTTTTTTTTTTTTTATTGTCCCCTCCCTAGGAATGGCTATGTTTGTGCCACCAAAGTGATGGCTCTGCGGAAGATTTTGGAGATGGAGGGTCGATCTTCGGGATTCACCAGTGAGGAAAAAGGTGAGAAGATTACTGAGGAGAGGCATTGAGGCTGTCTGAGAAAGGGGCAGAAGACATAATGCTCTACAGTATTCTCCCCTTTCCTTTTGACCTCACAAAATACTCTTGCTGTCTGGGCCTTTTAGAGAAGTCTATAACTGGAGCCTTATGAATGTTAGAAATCTTCAGAAGGATAGCGGTGTTAGTCTGGTGTAGCAAAATTAACAGGAGTCGAGTGGAACCTTGATAGACTAATTTATTAAAGCATGAACTTTTGAGGACAGAGTCCACTTCGTCAGATGCATCTTGCTTTAATAAACTGGTTAGTCTATAAAGTGTCATTCGACTCCTGTCATCTATGAATGTTGAGGAAGTCTGTGACTTGGCTGGATATCTTCTGACTAAAACACATTTTCCCTCCTCCCCCTTAATATATAGCATGGTAAAAAAATAAAAATATTTGATCATCTCTCAAGCCTCTTGACATGGCCTCCTCACCTAGATTCTGCTCTCTCCACACAGACCCGGAAGAATTTCTCCATCAGCTCTTCCAGGTATTGAAGGTGGATCCACTCTTTAAGATCAGGTATGGAAGGGAGTCTTGTGGGACAGTGCAGGACTTCTGTTGTGAATGTTCAATCTTCTCTCTCCCACCCACCCCCCTCCTTATATCTCTATCCCTCCAACATCATCTGTCTCTAGGTCTTTCAGTGCGAACCTCTTCTCCTCTTTCCAAAGAGCTTGTTTTTCTCCTTCTGCCATCCATACCCCATTCTCTGACCCTCTACCCATCATACCCTCACTCTCATCAGGTCTTCAGGGAAGGAGCCCCATGGTTGCATCTTCTACCAGATTTTCATGGAGCGTAAGCAGTCTGTCAGCATTCCCAGTGTCCAGCAGCTTCTGGAGTGGTCACTGGTCACCAGTGACCTTAAGTTTACAGAGGTGAGAAGTCACAAGTCAGTGGAAAGGGCTAGCTTTACTTCCTCAAATTGCAACATCTTTAGAAGCCTGTGAGCAACAGATTCAAATTCCATTCTGGTCAACTTATTCTTTTGAAGAAGAAAGGGGCTTAGACAAATTTGTGGTGTGCTACTCATGGTAATTGATCAGGCTTTCTGCAGCTTGGTTGACTTTTCCTGATTGACTTTCTTTGCTTTCCTCACACCAATTGCATTTTGATTCAAGATCCTTGCAAGGATTGCTTGAAGCTACTAATTATCACTGTTCTTGCTACTGCTCCATTTCTCTTCAGCTTCTCCAGGATGTCTTCCACTCACAAACTTCCCTTCTCCATCCCTTAATGGTGGAACCAGCTCCTTGCCTCAACTGGGTATCTTCTGCATTGTTAACTCTTTGGCCCACAGCTGAAGTCGAAGTGTTCACACAAGTCATGTACTCAAGAGAGTGAGAGATGAGGGAGGAATGCTACTCAAACCGGGTTAGTCCTGACATAAGCCAGTCTGCCAAGTTTTGTGCACTTATGGGCTGCAGAGTTGCAACAAATATGCAACCAGAGCACTGAAGCATTGACAAATTTTTTTCTGCAAAATATTATTAAAGCTAAATATCAACCCGAGGTGATGTGGAGAGAAGAACCAGATCCCTCCCAGCCCCATGTTCTTATGCTTCTACATGGAGGAGAACTGAGTATTTAGAACAATCTGGAAATTTAGATTGTTGCAGCTACTAATGCGACTACCAGGAAAGATGCATGGGGATATCGACACAGACCAACGAGTGGTACTAATATATTTATTATAATCCTGTTTATATAACAAAGCACAAAATTAGAATCTACAGTAAGCCAGCTTCATACAGAAATTCCTTAGTTTGGCCAGACACAAAGAAAAAAGAAAGTCTACGTTGGGTCAATAGTCGGTTATTGTCGCTGTTGTACTGTGTGTTGCTTATTTTTTTCACACACACATAATTATTCTAGCCATTTGTTGCACAGGCCACATCGTGTATTGGCAGCCAAAGATTTTTCTTATCCTGAAGGGCCATAAAAGAATTTATAACTGGAGCTGTCCTCATGCTACTCATTGCCCTATATATATATATATATATATTGGGGCAGGTACACTGACAATCCAGGCAGGATTCACTGGGTGGGAGTTCAAAATAAAGCTTTACTGTAATTCCTCTTAAAAAGAATCAATAGATGCAAAACATAAAGCGTCCAGATACTTCGTGTTCCCAGATTTACATGAGATGGTACCTGAGGTCCACGAAGAATCCCATACTCCAACCTGGCAATGTCCTGGGCTTGGAAACTCCATTGGGGTTTCCAGATGTCCTCCTGTTTTCTCCCTCTGAACTCCTCTTTAAAACAGATGCAGATACAGCTCTTCAGGAGGAAAGGCCGGCCACTGAACGCAGTGCTTACAGCTCAGGGCAAGGAAAGGAGGCAGAAAACAGCTTCTCTCTTAATGGAAAAACTAAATCTGTGATCAAGACGCTTCTCTTCTGTCTGCAGGGTCACTGTGGCCTCCTCTTGAACTAGGCAAAGAGGCACTCGGCTCTCTCTCTCCCTCTCTCCCCCACTTCTGGGGACCTGGCAGGGCAGTGTCTCTCCCTGTCTGTGCTAAGCTGAGGGCCTAACTTGGAGAGCACACCAGAAACGTTCCTCCTCCTCTGAAATCAAATCTACACTGCCCCGCTCTCACAAGGGCTCAACCCCCTCGTGACCTGGGAGATCATCATCCAGAGGCAGCCTCCGGGGAGGAATGCTGTCTCCATTTAGGCTGATATACATCCTAAGAGCTAGGAGACAATTAGTGGCTGACCAAAGATCTAGCCACACTTCCAATTAGCAGCAGAGATTCTTTGATCCGTGGCTTGGCTGAGCTCTTCTAGTAGCGGATTATCTTTCTAAGGAAACAGGGAGTGATGCCTCTGCAGGCATATGTGGGAGAACCATCTCTCTTGCTTGAGAATACACTGTCCTTGAGTTAATCCTGCAGCTGGTTAGCAGGCTGGAGGGAATTACATTTTTGTATGTGCTTGTTAGATCTCCATGTTCCATGCCAAATGTCCTTGAAGCTGTTTGGGTATAATTTCTTTTGTCTTTGGGGAAAGTAACTGTTCGTGACGTCACCTAGAAGCCTTAAATTCTGTACCGGCACAAAGCCAAGGGCATAGCCTGGCCATCCTTAACCTGACTGGCCAGCCTCAGTAAACTGATGGTAATCTAATGCTCATGTCCATCCAGCACTGAGCTAACCCTAACAAGATTACCCTCTTGAGATTTCATGACATCGGATTAGACAGGGGCATTCTTTCGGCCCCCACCAGACAACCCTCTAATTAGGCTTTCATGGTAATGATAAAGGACTAGCCTTGGGGAAAAGACTGTGTTCCGTGCTCCTCACGCCGTCTCCGTCCTTCCCTTCCCCCCCCAGGCCCCCTCCTGTCTCATCGTTCAGATGCCTCGGAATGGAAAGAATTTCAAGATGTTCGCCACCATCTTGCCCACGCTGAAACTGGACATCACCGACCTGCTGGAGGAGAGTGAGTGCCTCTTGGCGTCCCCCATGCTCCGCTCAGCGTTTGCTTAAGCTGGTGTGCCTGGGATGGGGACGGGGAGGAACAGCCAGGACTTTTGTCAGCCTTGAAAGCCAAGAGGTGGCAGAGTCGATGGATGGACTGGAAATCATTGAGTTAAGGAACAGAAGGACAGACGCAATGGACTGACTGGGGAATGGATGGAGACAGATGATTGTTAAAGTTCTGGATAAGTGGTGGATGGATTGGCGAGTAAATTGGTTGGCAAATAGGTGGAGATGATGGATGAATTGGAGAAGGGTTGGACAGAGAAATGATTGGTAAATTTATGTTTCTGATGGATGGATAAGATTGGTGAATCAATGAACTGAAAGATAAGTTCGTAAGTGAATGGATGGATTTGCTGAAATGATGCCTGGATAAACTGGTGAATTAATGGATAGAGTGAGGTGGGGATGAATGATGGGTGAACGTATAGATGAATTCATGCGTGGAGGGGGTGGGTGGGTGCATTGGGAGGGAGGTGACTGGATAGAGCCCTCATTCTCTCTTCCTGACCCCCAGCTCCCAGGGAGTGCTGCATCTGTCAGGCATTGGCCCTGATTGAATGTAAGGATTGCTACGAGGATCTCAAAATTAACCCTGGTGGCATCAAACAGTACTGCATGGTGTGCAGCAAGCAGGTAAGGTCCTGAGATGAGCCTTGTACATGTCCAGTCAGAGACACCATACTTGTGACTTCCAAAGAACCTGTCCACCCCGTTCAAAGGATATTCCCAAGTCATGGGCGGTTTGATAAAAGTTCATTTGGGCTTGATATTTTCACATGTGCGATTGCTCTCCATTTTTGTCATCCAACATTAATCTTTTTAAGAACATAAGAAGTTGCCATACTAGTTCAGTCTAAGGGTTCATCAAGCCCACCATCCTGTTTCCAACAGTGGCCAATCCAAGATAGAAGTACCTAGCAAGTACCCAAACATTAAAAAAAATAAATAAAAAATGCCATGCTACTAATGCCGGTAATAAGCAGTGGCTATTCCCTAAGTCATCATGATTAATAGCAGTTTATGGACTTTTTCCCCAGGAACTTGTCCAAACCTTTTTTAAATTCAACTATGCTAA
This sequence comes from Rhinatrema bivittatum, assembly GCF_901001135.1. NCBI lineage: Eukaryota > Metazoa > Chordata > Amphibia > Gymnophiona > Rhinatrematidae > Rhinatrema > Rhinatrema bivittatum. The sequence continues at coordinate 9,285,682 of NC_042630.1, forward strand.
CTGCCTTCATAGCATTCTCTGGCAACGAATTCCAGAGTTTAATTGTGCGTTGAGTGAAAAGAACTTTCTCCGATTAGTTTTAAATGTGCCCCATGCTAACTTAATGGAGTGCCCCCTAGTCTTTCTATTATCCGAAAGAGTAAATAACCGATTCACATCTACCCGATCTATACCTCTCATGATTTTAAACACCTCTATCATATCCCCCCTCAGCCGTCTCTTCTCCAAGCTGAAAAGTCCTAACCTCTTTAGACTTTCCTCATAGGGGAGCCATTCCATCCCCTTTATCATTTTGGTTGCTTTTCTCTGTATCGTTTCTACTGCAATTATATCCTTTTTTTTAAAGATATTTTCATCCTCAACAGCTCCAATGGGAGAGAGGATGGTGGATGACTGGAATGCCCTTTCAAAGGAGGTGGTGAGGATGAAAACAGGATACAAACTTGAGAGGACACGGGATAAACACTGTGGATCCCTAAAGGGTAGAGGTTGGAAATAAAGAGGAGTGTGCATGGGGGTGACCTGAACGGAGCAGCAGTGGAATTACTCCCATTTACTGCTTAGCCTTGATGCTTGTGGTGCAACTGCAATCTTGCTTCTCCACTTCCATGGCGGGGATCGGGGAAGAGGAATTGGATTCAGACAACAGCCCACGCTGGGCCTTGACTTTTTACGGTCTGGGGTACTGATACGCAGTCAGGGAAGAAGCACAGGATTGAGACCAAAAGCAAAGCACATTCAAGCAGCAATGTCTGATTGTAAATATTACTGCCCTTAACATAGGGCTTGGGGGTAACTTGCACAGAGCAGCGGTTACTACCTTATTAAACTTGCTGAGCAGACTGAATGGACCATTTGGTCTTTTTATGCCATCATTACTATGTTACTATGCGGCGACCAGAATAGTGCACAGTATTCAAGGTGCGGTCTCACCATGGAGCGATACAGAGGCATTATGACATTTTCTGTTCTATTAACCATTCCCTTCCTAATAATTCCTAACATTGTTTGCTTTTTTGACTGCTGCAGCACACTGAGCTGACGATTTCAATGTGTTATCTACTATGACACCTAGATCTTTTTCCTGGGTGGTAGCTCCTAATATGGAACCTAACATCGTGTAACTACAGCAAGGGTTATTTTTCCCTATATGCAACACCTTGCACTTGTCCACATTAAATTTCATCTGCCATTTAAGAACATAGGAATATAAGAACCTGCCATACTGGGTCAGACCAAAGGTCCATCAAGCCCAGCATCCTGTTTCCAACAGAGGCCAATCCAGGCCATAAGAACCTGGCAATTACCCAAAAACTAAGTCTATTCCATGTAACCATTGCTAGTAATAGCAGTGGCTATTTTCTAAGTCAACTTAATTCATAGCAGGTAATGGACTTCTCTTCCAAGAACTTATCCAATCCTTTTTTAAACACAGCGACACTAACTGCACTAACCACATCCTCTAGCAACAAATTCCAGAGGTTAATTGTGCGTTGAGTGACCCCAATCTTCCAGTCTCGCAAGGCCCTTGTGCAATTTATCACAATCCGCTTGTGATTTAACAACTCTCAATTTTGTATCATACGCAGATTTGATCACCTCACTTTCCAGGTCCCTGAGGCACTCCACTGTTTATCTTTCTCCACTGAGAAAACTGACCATTTAAGCCTATTCTCTGTTTCCTGACTTCTAACCAGTTTGCAATTCATATTGCATTCTATCCCATGATTTTTTAGTTTTCTTAGAAGTCTCTCATGAGGGACTTTGTCAAACGCCTTCTGAAAATCCAAATACACTACATCTGCCGGTTCACCTTTATCCACATATTTATTAACCCCTTCAAAAAAATGTAGATTTGTGAGGCAAGACTTCCCTTGAGTAAATCCATGCTGACTATGTCCCATTAAACCTATATGTTCTGTGATTTTGTTCTTTATAATAGTTTCCATGATTTTTCCCAGCACTGAAGTCAGACTCACTGGTCTGTAGTTTCCTGGATCGCCCCTGGAGCCCTTTTAAAATATTGGGTTACACTGGTCACCCTCCAGTCTTCAGGTGCAATGGATGATTTTAATGATAGTTTACAAATTTTTACTAATAGGTCTGAAATTTCATTTTTTAGTTTTTAGACCCCTGGGGTGTATATACCATCCGGCCCAGGTGATTTGCTATGCTTCAGTTTGTCAATCAGGTCTACCACATCTTCCAGGTTCACCATGATGAGGTTCAGTTCATGTGAATCATTTTCATTTATTAAAAAAAATATTAGCTGACTAAACAGAAAAGGCCTGGGTGCCATATAAAAAAACAGACTAGACAATAACATAAATAAGGCTTACTGCAGAATGCTGTGATGGCGAGGAAGCTAAACCTAACCCCAATCAGAAATAAGCTTATTTTAAACAGGAAGACTTTTAACAAGCTTCTAAACATTTTTACACAATCGCAGAGTCTAAGGTCCATATGGAAAGAATTCCATAGAACCGGACTTGCAGCAGAGAATGTGTATTCCCTTATAAGACGAGCACTTTTTAAAGATGGAACATCAAGGAGGCTTCGTGGAGAAAATCTTCGCTGACGTGGGAGGGTTGATACAATGTCGACAGAGCATTCATCACCCTTGAAAAATGTTACCAGCACGGGTATCTCCCCAACCTCATCATTACTAAACACCAAACCATAGAATTCATTTAGTCTTTCCCCCAATTATTTTTCCTAAGTGCCCATTGAACCAGCTCCCTCCCCCTTTGTGAAGGGGCTGATTGAATAACAGTAGTCAAGTGCATCCAAGCTGGGTTATAAACAGGGGCAGGGATCAGTTGTTCTCCACCTCCGTTGAGGAAAGAGGACAAGGGGTCAAGGTACTAAACTGCAAAAGAAAGATTTAGGTTAGCTGTCAGGAAAGTCTTTCAAGCTTTTTATGGGATTCTTGTCCATGCCTGTGGACCTCAAGGAATTGTCCTTCTTTCCAGTTACTCTAGAGTGAGAGCAGCGTATTGTGGGAAGGAAGGAATGTGCTCTTAGCTTTTGCAGGAGCGATCGCAGAAGGCTCTCTCATTTTTATTTTTAATTTATTCATTTTTTTTTTTTTTTGCCTTGCATCGGCCACTGGGGCACCAGGTCCACTGTCATCGGAGCAGGAAGGATCATGAGCCACAGAGCTTGCAGCTGCCCGAAGAGCTCCTGAGCCAGATGGCTTTCCTCAGAGTTGTCCCACGGCAGACCATGCGGCTCTTTGCTGTGCTGTGCATCGAGACCAGTCACTATGTCGCTTTCACCAAGTACGGTCCTGGTGAGACAGACTGGAGCTTCTTCGACAGCATGGCAGACCGAGAAGGTGAGGGCAGAGCCCCTGCTGGGTCGGGAACAGGCCCTCGTGTGCTTCTGCCACCCCCTTTTTTTCAGTCTCTGTTTTGTGTTCTTTCTCTGAGTCTCTACCTTTCCTTTCTGTAACCATCGCATTTGTTTTTTTTTGTGTGTTCCTGCAGGAGGCCAGAATGGTTTCAACATCCCCCAGGTCACGTCCTGCCCAGAGGTGGCCGAGTACCTGCGCATGAGCCCCCAGGAGCTGCAGGCCCTGGACCTGAAATCCATGCCCAGCTGCGCACGTCGCCTGCTCTGTGATGCCTACATGTGCCTGTACCACAGCCCCGCCCTCAGCCTGTACAAATAACCAGGAGCGCTGAACGTCTTGGAGAGACTGGGCTACGTGTCCTTGGGGCCTTTTCGCCGTCGTTGGCCATTGCGGCTAGCTCCGCCTGCCTTTGTGATGTCACCACGGCAGAGCTCAGCTGCTTTGTGATGCTATCGGGACTTGTGCAAGCTGCTTTCCAGCTGCTGCTCCCGTGGCCGTTGTGTGCTCAGGTTGTAGCAGAGGGAGGCCTTGTCAACCCCTCACTTTTTGCTCTGTGTTGTGCAAGCCTGGGATTTCGGGGGGGGGGGGGGGGAGAGCAGCTGGGGGCCAGGAATGGATGTTCTTGCTCAGATGCACACTGGGTCTTTTAAAGTTCGTTCGAGGCCTTCTCACGTGAACCGATGTGGTGGGAACAGGAGAGGCTGCAAGGGTGGCCTGAGTGAAGTTTATATGCTTCTTTTTTTTATACTAAAATTCAGTTAAAACTGAAACTGGGTTGTGTCTAGTTTTGCATGAGCTCTATTAATTGATCATTCCCCCCTCCTTGGAAGCGGCAGGGACTATGCACAAGGACTGAGTGTTCCCATGACGCAGGCGGCAGGGATTACGTAGAGGCAGCATGAGACACGGGGAGGGAGTGTGTGCAAGGGCTGACACGCCCTGCCCTGAGACAGCAGCGACTGTGCAAGATCCTTTAAATGGCTGCATTCATGCCCACAGACGACCAAGGCATCAGACTAAAAAAAACAAACAAGTACAAGTCAAAATCCTAGACATGGCCCTTGCCTGAACCTCTCTAGTGCCATGGATAAGGAGGAAGAAAGGAAATTGGATTACAAAGAGCAGAGCTCAGCTGACTTGGGCGGAGAGCAGCAGCATTCCTCACTCCACTGCCCAACCCCGGGAGCGAGGATGATGGATTCGCCTGTCCTGGGGCTTATTTCCCACCCTTCCAATCCCGGCTCTTGCCCTATTTTACCACACCGTCCTGATGTACAGGATCCAAAGACTAGGGTGTGTTCCCTAGTTCTCCCCTGGAAGATCCCTCCTCGCCCATCTCTCTGTTTGTTTATTTACACTTCATTTTTATCCCTCATCATCCACTGAAAGTGGTTCAAGGCGGTTAACAATTGAATATTTAAAGTCATGAAATTCAATAAAACGTAGTAACAAAACACACACGATAAAACACACAAAATCAAAAAATGAAGCTGTTGCGTAAATCAACGAGCATGCCTTAACTTTCTTTTTTCCTAAACCCCTCAATATCTGACTCTGAGTATCTTTGGGGATAAAGTATTCCACAATAACGGCCCAATACAGGAAAAATCTCTTTATCTCGGGTGGACTGTAGCCTAAAATTGCAGAAGGGTGGAAAGGTAAGTAACTGAGAATCAGCTGATCGCAATCTCCTATTTGGACAACATTCTGATATTAGACTACGTGCAATGCCGTGATGCCTACCATAGATCAGCTTATGAATAGTAACCGCCAACTTGAATTGCGAGTGCCAAGATATAGGTAACCAATGTAATTTCAGCAATGTTGGCGTAATATAGTCCTACTGCTTGAGGCCAGTAATCAATCTTGCCAACATATTCTGGATGAACTGGATCACTCTTAAGATGACATTTTGGCAGGCCCACAACCAATGGACTGCAGTAGTCCAACTGCCCAAATAATAATACAGCTTGCAAAACGGTTCGGAATAGCTCTGACGATAACATTTTTCCAAGGAAAAAGGGACTTTTAACTTATAAAAGGCAGGACAAACTAAATACCTCGCATGTGCTTTCACAGATACTCTACTGATCCTGTGCACAAGAGTCAGAGCCTGCGGTGTACACCGTGAGTTATCGGTAGGGATTGCATCTGTGGATGCTTCTGGCACGGCTTTGGGGATACTGAAAGACGGACAATTCTTTAGGCTTAGGTTTACAAATGTTCCGTTATTAAAGTCTTCCACGGTTCCGATGCCCAACCTCAAACTAAGCTTTCTTCTCCCTCCCCTCGCCCCTTGCTCCATCGGCTGCTGGAAAGGTAATCCAGGCCCCATCCCCACTAAGGGCGAGCGGGATTAGGGGTCCTGCGGCAGGGTCGGGCAGACGAAAATACGCCAGGAAGATGGATGAAGGGGGAAGGCGTTATCGCTGTCGCCGTGCATGAGTCAGGGAGCAGATTAGAGGGTTTAAACATTTCCACCCACCTGTAATGAATCAGCACCCCCGGCTTTGACAGTAATGGAAGGAGTGCCAGAGGAGGAAGGGAAGCATAAAACATGAGAGAGAGACAGGAAGGGAGAGGGACACCAGTGCTATGGCAGCAGGAGAGGGACTTTTTTTTTTTTTTCTTGCACTTGGTGTTTTATATTATTAATTTTGAATTTTTAGCCTGCCTTTAAAATTAATGCTCAAGGCTTCTCACAGCATTATTAATGTTCAGGTGCATACCTGCTTCCATAGTGACAAAGAGCTTACAATGCAAGGGCCTCGTTTACTGAGCGTTCTTCCCATAGACCCAGCGTGGGAGGAAAAGCCTTAGTAACTCAGGGTCCGAGAGCCCGAGGCAACAGGCAATGGAGTAACTTGCCCGAGGTCATAAGGAGTGGTCAGTGGGGGGAAAGTGGAATGGGAGCTCCCGCTTTCCCTGATGCTCAGGCCATTGCTCTTACCCATTAGGCCACCTCTTCTCAGAGCAAACGGTGCCGTAATCAAGGAGTAATAATATTTGAACCAAGCACTGTCCCAATTGGAGCTGTAACCTTGAGCTTAACCTTCCTGTGCTCCCAGAGAGGTTGCAAGGTCCATGAGGCAAGGACACTGTAGCTCCTATGTTATTTATTTATGTAAAATATTTATTACCCCCACTTCCTACATTCAGAGCATAAAATTACATAAAGTTACACAAAAGACAATAAACAATACTTTAAATCAAACAAAACCAAACATGTTAGCAGATGTACTAGACCTACCTATTCTCTCCATCTACCAGACTAAGACCTGGATTTATCAAAATGCACTAAATATTGCAGGTGATAGAAAAAGGGGTGTGCTTTATGGTAATAGGCAGTTTATTGCAATTTGCACTAATACCTATGCTTTGAGATAAGTGCCAGAATTGTGGTATTTCCCACATACAACCACTGGGGCGACCATGTTTACTATCAGGTCCACTGGAGGGGGAGGGAGAGAGAGAGAGCGAGCCTAGCCATAATGCCCTCACACTAGATGGGTATCTACGGTATATCTTTATGGGAGGCCCACCTAGTAACGAGGTGAGGTTTAGGTATTAGTGTAGGGGTTAGGGGCCACTTTGACATTCAAAGTGAGACGTACGAACAGAACAGTGCTCTCTTGTGAAGATTTGATGACCCTCGGCGTGAGGAAACTCACCCAAAGATGAGATTTGTGGAGTGTTCTCTCAACCTAGCTTGATGTAACCCAGGTAAAGAGTCCATCCAGCTAGGTTGAGAGAACATTGCACAAATCTCATCTTTGGTTGAGTTTCCTCACTCCGAAGGTCATCAAATATTCACAAGAGAGCACTGTTCTGTTCGTACGTCTCACTTTGAATGTCAAAGTGGCCCCTAACTCCTACACTAATACCTAAACCTTGCCTCGAGTTACTAGGTGGGCCTCCCATAGAGATATAGATACCTATCTAGTGGGAGGGAATTACGGCTACTGTATGTCTGTCTGTCTGTCTGTCTCTATCTCCGTCTCCCTGTAACATTACCATAAAACATGCCCCTTTTTCTATCGCATGCAAATCCAGGCCAAAGTTTGTATAAAAATCTTGATATGGGCGTGTAAAGAAAGGGAAGGATTCATGAGAATGACAAGATAGGTATATTTTGGTCCTTCAAGGCAAATTTGGCGGGAACATGAGAGAGAGGGAACTGAGATAAGAGTATGATTTTGTTTTTTGTGACATTCAGGGCAAGTTTGTTTTTAAGGAGTTAATCTTAAATGGTAGTAAGACAAAATTAAATAAATTGCTCTGTGAGATGGCAAGTGTCCTTAAGTGGGAAAAACATTTGTAAGTCATTCACATACAATTTATAGTGAACTCCAAGGCTGGCGAGCAACCAACATAATGGAGTCAAATAGATGGTGAAAAGGGCTGCCGATAGTGCTGAGCCTTGAGGAACACCAGAAGTCACTGGAACCTAGGGTGAACTGTAAGGACCTAAATCGTACTTGTTGAGAACGATGTGATAAATAGAAACATAGAAATGACGGCAGAAGAAGACCGAACGGCCCATCCAGTCTGCCCAGCAAGCTTTCACACTTTTTTTTTTCTCTCATACTTATCTGTTTTTCTTGGCCCTTAGTAACCTTTTTTTATTCTATTTCCCTTCCACCCCCGCCATTAATGTAGAGAGCAGTGTTGGAACTGCATCTAAGTGAAATAGCTTAATTAGTTAAGGGTATTAACTACCTCAATAAGCAAGCTACACCCATGCTTATCTGTTTATCCAGACTATGTAATTCAGTCATTGTTGGTTGTTGCCTGAATATAGATCCACGTTTCTTCATTCCCCCCTGCCTTGAAGCAGAGAGCTATGCTGGATATGCATGAAGTGTCAGACTTTCTCCCCTGCCGTTGAAGTGAACCATGAAATCACTAAACCAGCGATACCCAAGAGAACCCATTCTGGAAAGAAGGATCGAATGATCGATGGTATTGAAGGTGGATGAACTGTCTAAAAGAATGAGAACTAAAGAAGATCCTTAATCAAAGCCCCCTCGAATGGTATCAAAACTAGAAAGAAGGAACATTTCAGTATTCTGACATTGTCGAAATCCAAACTGATATCGGTCAAAAGTGGAGTTAGAATCAAGAAACGTGGTAAGTGGTAGAAGTACTGCATTGATAACTTGAAAGTACTGTTGGATCAGCAGGAACCTTCTTCGCGTTGGGCGTACCGACGCTCTCTGCGGGGAGAGACCCAGCATTCAGTGAAGTATTGACAAAGTGTGCAATGAAATTGGCTGATTCAGCTTTAATTAGTTTTAGCACAGCTGTGGATCATGGATTATGGTGACTAGTTGATTAATGATGGAAGATAATGCATCAGCAGTTACCTTATTTGTAGAATCCTGGAACATTTGCCTGCTGGTAATCACTTTTTCATTAAAATAGGTTGCAAAAGCCTTTGCTAACTTTTGTCCAGGAGCCAGCGGAGGGGGGTGTGCAGTAATGCTCCAGTATATTATTAAACGCCAAAATGTCCCACTCGGAGTAGGTTAATCACAGAACATAACAACTAAATATTAACCCCCCCCTTCCGTTTAATTTATTGTAGTGGATAAAAACTGCTTCAAAAGATTTAAAATGTTTGAAAGTGAATGGTGGTAGTTTCAGATAAATACTATTTAAGGTTACCATCCCGGTTATCAAAGCGTAAGAATGTTATAATCACCAACGCACCAGCAACCACCTTATATTCTTCGTATAGAGCAGTGCCACAAGCAATAAATAATTTTGTGAATGTTAAATGTATATAAAAGTAATATCACTTCATTCATTTAATGAATAAAGAAAACACGCCAGATTTGCTCTATACTGAACTGCTGTTCAAACCACAAATATTCTATAAATGTTCACGTAGCTGCTGCTCGATATTCACATTCACGTATTCTCTCATATTCACTAAACTGCTGCCAATGTTGGCTTAATTGGATTTGAAACTTGTCACTTTTTGGAATTATACTGCAGCCCCTGAGGAAGGATTTTTCCAAAACTGGGTCAGGTTGGGAATATCGAGCAGCAGTTTAGTGAACATTTATAGAATATTTGTGGTTTGAACAGCAGCTCAGTATAGAGCACATCTGGCATGTTTTCTTTATTCATTAAATGAAGTGATATATATATATATAAGTAATGACACATATTCACAACATTACATTTATTGCTTGTGGCACTGCTCTATACGAAGAATATAAGGTGGTTGCTGGTGCGTTGGTGATTACAACATTCTTACGCTTTGATAACCGGGATGGTAACCTTAAATAGTATTTATCTGAAACTACCCCCATTCACTTTCAAACATTTTCCAATCCTTTGCAGCAGTTTTTATCCAGTACACTAAATTAAATGGTCGGGTGGGTTTAACAGCCGGTGCATTATTAGACAGCAGGAGAAAGCAGGGGCCACTCACTGCTGGCCCCCAGTCCTCTCCCTCCAGGGGGGGGGGACGACTTCCCCCTTACCTCCTTCCAGCAGCCTTAGAAGGGGAGGGGCTTTCTCCTGAGGTCTAAATCTCTCTCCCATTCCTACCTGTCTCTTACCTTGACTCTCTCTCTCTGTCTCCTCCTTCCCTCCAGCTCGCTCATGCTCTGCGTTTCTGTTTGTCCTTCCCACTTGATCTCTTAATTTTATCCTCTTCTCCCTCTCCTTTGATGTTGCTTTCTCTTTCTTTTCTTCTTTTCGTCCTGCTGCCTTTTCTCTGCTGCTTCCCTGAATGTGAGGCCCTGACTGAGCGACCTCTAGGTCCCCCCCGGGACAGGGGAGCTGCCGCGGATTTAAAGGGTCAGGGCATGACCACTGCCTTTTCAAAACAGCAAACCTGTCTTCACCTCTGATTGCGGCCTGGCTCAACTTTCTTTGCTTGCATTTTAAAATAATTTTAAGCTTTATAGTTTGATTGGTTTTTGTTTCTTTCTGTTTGTTTTAAATAAAAGGGGTACGCTTTTTATTCCGGATATCAGGGAACCCCCATAAACAACTTTTACGGAGACCAGCTGTAGAGTCATAAAAGGAGGCAAGAGTCACATTAATCACCAGTCCGACACTAAGGCTGGCGGCATCTTATAGTCTGAACAAGTTATGCAGGACATAAGCCTTCAAGGACCAAAATTTGCTGCGCTAGGTGCATGGTTAATTGCTTTGCTGAGACGCAGATCACGGTCTCAGAAATCCCTGCGAGCCAGCAGCAGGCTCTTATGACAATAAGAAGGCCTCTCGCGGCTAGGTTTCCCCTCTGCTCCACAACCGATGCAGCCACCTTGGCAGGCCGATGCAATAATATGCACGCCTTGGACGCGCCAGACTAGCACCCGATGCAATAAGGAGATTAGCAGCGTCCAAAACGCGTGCCCCAGCAACTGCGTAACCGATAGCGCTCATCACATGTAAATTCCACGTCGATGAGGCAATTTACATCTTACCCTGGATGCAGAAAATCGCTGGGCGCCCAACGCATGCTTTATAACGCGGCAAATTAATTCCAGCTCCAGAGCTGGCGTTAAATCAATCGGGGCTCAGAAGAAATTTAAAAAAAAAATGGCGTCCTGTGTGTGGTTCCTACCTTTTATTCTTAAACACCTACTGCTTGTTGTGTTTAAGAATAAAGGTAAGATGATTAAGAAAAAACCTTCTGGGTGCACAATATACACGCACACGAGACACGCTCCAGGCCGATATTGCCCCTTGCTGTTGTGCGTGTGCATTTGGCGTCCAGAAATTGACCTGAAGCGGGATAAGATGATGCTCGTGTTGGGTGCCCATTGTGGGTGCACAGCCGCGTCTCCAGGGGGCCCGACACATCTGAGCAGCAGCTCATTAAAATATAGCATCGGGCGCCCGGGAGAGGTGGTTGTGCGCGCGTTAGGAAAACAAGCGCTCAATACGAGTGCCCGCTTTAATGTGCGTCTCAATGCGCAGCACCCAGGTGTTTCCTGATCTCTCTGGGCTGTCGGAGTCTTGTCACAGGTTTAAAAGCCTGACAGACTCTCGGTTAATGATGGAGGACTGCTCCCGTCCTTCCTCCCAAATTCCTACACCCATTAATCATGTACAAACAATGCGACAGATCCTGTCCCGGACTTTGCACAATTGAATGCTGTGGAGTTTCCCAGGCCAGGGTGGTGAAACAGAAAATGAAATGTGATACCTGCCTCTTCTGCCTCTGCTCTGTCTCCCACCCACCATATCCCCATTCTGCTAATGCTTCTCAGTCCCGCCCTAAAACACCTCCAGGACAGACCCACACACACACAGCTCTGTGGATGCACCTCACTCCTGCCCTGCAGCACCCCCTGCTATTCCAGTACTGAGACCCCCACACACAGCTCTGTGGATGCACCTCACTCCTGCCCTGCAGCACCCCCTGCTATTCCAGTACTGAGACCCTCACACACAGCTCTGCCAATGCACCTCATTCCTGCCCTGCAGCACCCCCCTGCTATTCCAGTACTGAGACCCTCACACACAGCTCTGCCAATGCACCTCACTCCTGCCCTGCAGCACCCCCTGCTATTCCAATACTGAGACCCTCACACACAGCTCTGCCAGTGCACCTCACTCCTGCCCTGCAGCATCTCCTGCTATTCCAGTACTGAGACCCTCACACACAGCTCTGCCAATGCACCTCACTCCTGCCCTGCAGCACCTCCTGCTATTCCAGTACTGAGACCCTCACACACAGCTCTGCCAATGCACCTCACTCCTGCCCTGCAGCACCTCCTGCTATTCCAGTACTGAGACCCTCACACACAGCTCTGCCAATGCACCTCACTCCTGCCCTGCAGCACCTCCTGCTATTCCAGTACTGAGACCCTCACACACAGCTCTGCCAATGCACCTCACTCCTGCCCTGCAGCACCTCCTGCTATTCCAGTACTGAGACCCTCACACACAGCTCTGCCATGCACCTCCCTCCTGCCCTGCAGCGCCCCTGCTATTCCAGTACTGAGACCCTCACACACAGCTCTGCCAATGCACCTCACTCCTGCCCTGCAGCACCCCCTGCTATTCCAGTACTGAGACCCTCACACACAGCTCTGCCCATGCACCTCACTCCTGCCCTGCAGCACCCCCTGCTATTCCAGTACTGAGACCCTCACACACAGCTCTGCCCGTGCACCTCACTCCTGCCCTGCAGCACCCCCTGCTATTCCAGTACTGAGACCCTCACACACAGCTCTGCCAGTGCACCTCACTCCTGCCCTGCAGCACCCCCTGCTATTCCAGTACTGAGACCCTCACACACAGCTCTGCCAATGCACCTCACTCCTGCCCTGCAGCACCCCCTGCTATTCCAGTACTGAGACCCTCACACACAGCTCTGCCAATGCACCTCACTCCTGCCCTGCAGCACCCCCTGCTATTCCAGTACTGAGACCCTCACACACAGCTCTGCCAATGCACCTCACTCCTGCCCTGCAGCACCCCCTGCTATTCCAGAACTGAGACCCTCACACACAGCTCTGCCCATGCACCTCACTCCTGCCCTGCAGCACCCCCTGCTATTCCAGTACTGAGACTCCCACACACAGCTCTGCCAATGCACCTCGCTCCTGCCCTGCAGCACCCCCTGCTATTCCAGTACTGAGACCCTCACACACAGCTCTGCCAATGCACCTCACTCCTGCCCTGCAGCACCCCCTGCTATTCCAGTACTGAGACCCTCACACACAGCTCTGCCAATGCACCTCACTCCTGCCCTGCAGCACCCCCTGTTACTCCAGTACTGAGACCCTCATACACAGCTCTGCCAGTGCACCTCACTCCTGCCCTGCAGCACCTCCTGCTATTCCAGTACTGAGACCCTCACACACAGCTCTGCCAATGCACCTCACTCCTGCCCTGCAGCACCTCCTGCTATTCCAGTACTGAGACCCTCACACACAGCTCTGCCAATGCACCTCACTCCTGCCCTGCAGCACCCCCTGCTATTCCAGTACTGAGACCCTCACACACAGCTCTGCCAATGCACCTCACTCCTGCCCTGCAGCACCTCCTGCTATTCCAGTACTGAGACCCTCACACACAGCTCTGCCAATGCACCTCACTCCTGCCCTGCAGCACCTCCTGCTATTCCAGTACTGAGACCCTCACACACAGCTCTGCCCATGCACCTCACTCCTGCCCTGCAGCGCCCCTGCTATTCCAGTACTGAGACCCTCACACACAGCTCTGCCAATGCACCTCACTCCTGCCCTGCAGCACCCCCTGCTATTCCAGTACTGAGACCCTCACACACAGCTCTGCCCGTGCACCTCACTCCTGCCCTGCAGCACCCCCTGCTATTCCAGTACTGAGACCCTCACACACAGCTCTGCCCGTGCACCTCACTCCTGCCCTGCAGCACCCCCTGCTATTCCAGTACTGAGACCCTCACACACAGCTCTGCCAGTGCACCTCACTCCTGCCCTGCAGCACCCCCTGCTATTCCAGTACTGAGACCCTCACACACAGCTCTGCCAATGCACCTCACTCCTGCCCTGCAGCACCCCCTGCTATTCCAGTACTGAGACCCTCACACACAGCTCTGCCCATGCACCTCACTCCTGCCCTGCAGCACCCCCTGCTATTCCAGAACTGAGACCCTCACACACAGCTCTGCCCATGCACCTCACTCCTGCCCTGCAGCACCCCCTGCTATTCCAGTACTGAGACCCTCACACACAGCTCTGCCCATGCACCTCACTCCTGCCCTGCAGCACCCCCTGCTATTCCAGTACTGAGACCCTCACACACAGCTCTGCCCATGCACCTCGCTCCTGCCCTGCAGCACCCCCTATTCCAGTACTGAGACCCTCACACACAGCTCTGCCCATGCACCTCACTCCTGCCCTGCAGCACCCCCTGCTATTCCAGTACTGAGACCCTCACACACAGCTCTGCCAATGCACCTCACTCCTGCCCTGCAGCACCCCCTGCTATTCCAGTACTGAGACCCTCACACACAGCTCTGCCAATGCACCTCACTCCTGCCCTGCAGCACCCCCTGCTATTCCAGTACTGAGACCCTCACACACAGCTCTGCCAATGCACCTCGCTCCTGCCCTGCAGCACCCCCTGCTATTCCAGTACTGAGACCCTCACACACAGCTCTGCCAATGCACCTCGCTCCTGCCCTGCAGTACCCCCTGCTATTCCAGTACTGAGACCCTCACACACAGCTCTGCCAATGCACCTCGCTCCTGCCCTGCAGCACCCCCTGCTATTCCAGTACTGAGACCCTCACACACAGCTCTGCCAATGCACCTCCCTCCTGCCCTGCAGCACCCCCTGCTATTCCAGTACTGAGACCCCCCCCCACACACACACACAGCTCTGCCAATGCACCTCACTCCTGCCCTGCAGCACCCCCTGCTATTCCAGTACTGAGACCCTCACACACAGCTCTGCCAATGCACCTCACTCCTGCCCTGCAGCACCCCCTGCTATTCCAGTACTGAGACCCTCACACACAGCTCTGCCAATGCACCTCACTCCTGCCCTGCAGCACCCCCTGCTATTCCAGTACTGAGACCCTCACACAGAGCTCTGCCAATGCACCTCACTCCTGCCCTGCAGCACCCCCTGCTATTCCAGTACTGAGACCCTCACACACAGCTCCACAAATGCACCTCACACCTGCAGTGGATTAGTTAAAAATAAAAAAAATCCAACTAAAAGTCATTTGTTTCTCTCATCTGGTGTTGTCTGGACTCTGTCCCACAGGATTCCTGGACAAGGCAACAATTCCTACCCACTGCAATCTCGTTTTGTTTTAGCAGAAAACACCTACACAGGCCAATGCCTGGAAATCTAGTCCACTCTTTTTCCTCCAATATCCATAAGAGATTTATCATCCAGTTTTATCAGAAACTGAAAGTGAAACCTGATAAGCCAAAGAAAAAAGTTAGGGGGGGGGGGAGGTGTGAAACAAGCACCAGAGACGATGTCTGGGTGCAGGCATTATTCATGCGAAAAATACAATTGTGCGTCTTTATCTGCGAGGATAAAGGTCAACAAACAAGTTGGATCTGAGCCTCTTATTTGTTTTTTTGATTAACTCATTACAATCGAGTTCAGCTTCAAGAGCACTGCGCACCCCCCCCCCCAGACTCCCTGCACACCACCCCCCCCCCCACAGACTCCCTGCGCACTTCACCAAATAAGAGATAAGCAGCGCTGGGGTCTGGTGACGTCACGGGAATTCCCCCAGCCCCGCCTCGTGATGCTGCTGCCCCGCTCCCATTGGCTAAGGGGGGTCAGGGAGGAGGAAGGGAGTGGCTCTTAATAACATAATATGTACACTCAGCGAGAGATAGGGTGCAGGAAGCTTTGAGATGGAGGGAAGTGGGAACGGAAGGACAGGAAAACAAAACAAAACAAAACCCCCAGCGTGAATAAGATCAAATAATTTTCACTGGAAGAGAAGGAGAAGAGAAAATAGGGAACATTTTTTTCAATACATTTTTGTGCTCGGAGTGTTTAGAAGCTGTTGAAGGATGTCAGCATTTTTCCCTGAGTTGCAATCACCTGCCTGGGCCTAACTCCCTTTTTAAAAAAATGGATGTATTTTGACAATGGGTTTGGCTTGAATTAAGGGGTCAGCGGGTTTAGGAGGGGGGCA
Organism: Rhinatrema bivittatum; assembly: GCF_901001135.1. Classification (NCBI taxonomy): domain Eukaryota; kingdom Metazoa; phylum Chordata; class Amphibia; order Gymnophiona; family Rhinatrematidae; genus Rhinatrema; species Rhinatrema bivittatum. The sequence continues at coordinate 9,301,668 of NC_042630.1, forward strand.
GCTTTGATGATCGCCCAGGCAGCGAGGCGCCGCGCGTGTTTCGGGGATCCGCGAGGGGGATGGCGCGGAACCCAGGGCCGACGCTGGACGAATTCGCCATCCGCCAGGAGTGTGAGGGCGCGGTGCGCAACGAGAGGCTCCGCATCGAGGGGCTCTTCGGGGTCGAGCTGAACATCCTCGGGGTCCTGGGCCGGATCCAGGGGCCCCGGGAGATCCGGGGGGCCCAGCAAATCTGGCTGCAGCTGCTGGGCCCGAGGGACGATCTGAACAAAGCGAAGGTAAATCAAACCCTAGGAAAGAGAAGCTTTTACGTTTATAAGTGCATGCACTTCTGCTGCCTGTGCTGGGGCTGTGTGTATAAGGGGAGCTTGTACTGCCGCTGCCTGTTGTACCTGCCCTGTGGTGGGGGACTGTGTGTGTGTGTGTGAGAAGCTTGCACTGCCGCTGCCTGTGTTGTACCTGCCCTGTGGTGGGGGACTGTGTGTGTGTGTGTGAGAAGCTTGCACTGCCGCTGCCTGTGTTGTACCTGTCCTGAGGTGGGGCAGTGTGTGTGTGTGAGGGGAGCTTGCCCTGCCGCTGCCTGTGGTGGGCAGTGTGTGTGTGTGGGAAGCTTGCACTGCCGCTGCCTGTATTGTACTTGCCCTATGGTGGGGCACTGTGTGTGTGTAAGGGGAGGTTGCACTGCCGCTGCCTGTTGTACCTGCCCTGTGGTGGGGGACTGTGTGTGTGTGTGTGTGTGAGAAGCTTGCACTGCCGCTGCCTGTGTTGTACCTGTCCTGAGGTGGGGCAGTGTGTGTGTGTGTGTGTAAGGGGAGCTTGCACTGCCGCTGCCTGTGTTGTACCTGTCCTGAGGTGGGGCAGTGTGTGTGTGTGAGGGGAGCTTGCCCTGCCGCTGCCTGTGGTGGGCAGTGTGTGTGTGTGGGAAGCTTGCACTGCCGCTGCCTGTATTGTACTTGCCCTATGGTGGGGCACTGTGTGTGTGTAAGGGGAGGTTGCACTGCCGCTGCCTGTTGTACCTGCCCTGTGGTGGGGGACTGTGTGTGTGTGTGTGTGTGTGAGGGAAGCTTGCACTGCCGCTGCCTGTGTTGTACCTGTCCCTGAGGTGTGTGTGTAAGGGGAGCTTGCGCTGCCGCTGCCTGTGTTGTACCTGTCCTGAGGTGGGTGGGTGTGTGTGTGTGTGTAAGAGGAGCATGCACTGCCGCTGCCTGTGTTGTACCTGTCCTGAGGTGGGTGTGTGTGTGTGTGTGTGTAAGGGGAGCTTGCACTGCCGCTGCCTGTGTTGTACCTGTCCTGAGGTGGGGCAGTGTGTGTGTGTGTGTGTAAGGGGAGCTTGCACTGCCGCTGCCTGTGTTGTACCTGTCCTGAGGTGGGGCAGTGTGTGTGTGTGTGTGTGTAAGGGGAGCTTGCACTGCCGCTGCCTGTGTTGTACCTGTCCTGAGGTGGGGCAGTGTGTGTGTGTGTGTGTGTGTGTAAGGGGAGCTTGCACTGCCGCTGCCTGTTGTACCTGCCCTGTGGTGGGGGACTGTGTGTGTGTGTGTGTGAAGCTTGCACTGCCGCTGCCTGTTGTACCTGCCCTGTGGTGGGGGACTGTGTGTGTGTGTGTGTGTGAGAAGCTTGCACTGCCGCTGCCTGTGTTGTACCTGTCCTGAGGTGGGGCAGTGTGTGTGTGTGTGTGTAAGGGGAGCTTGCACTGCCGCTGCCTGTGTTGTACCTGTCCTGAGGTGGGGCAGTGTGTGTGTGTGAGGGGAGCTTGCCCTGCCGCTGCCTGTGGTGGGCAGTGTGTGTGTGTGGGAAGCTTGCACTGCCGCTGCCTGTATTGTACTTGCCCTATGGTGGGGCACTGTGTGTGTGTAAGGGGAGGTTGCACTGCCGCTGCCTGTTGTACCTGCCCTGTGGTGGGGGACTGTGTGTGTGTGTGAGAAGCTTGCACTGCCGCTGCCTGTGTTGTACCTGTCCTGAGGTGGGGCAGTGTGTGTGTGTGTGTGTAAGGGGAGCTTGCACTGCCGCTGCCTGTGTTGTACCTGTCCTGAGGTGGGGCAGTGTGTGTGTGTGAGGGGAGCTTGCCCTGCCGCTGCCTGTGGTGGGCAGTGTGTGTGTGTGGGAAGCTTGCACTGCCGCTGCCTGTATTGTACTTGCCCTATGGTGGGGCACTGTGTGTGTGTAAGGGGAGGTTGCACTGCCGCTGCCTGTTGTACCTGCCCTGTGGTGGGGGACTGTGTGTGTGTGTGTGAGGGAAGCTTGCACTGCCGCTGCCTGTGTTGTACCTGTCCCTGAGGTGTGTGTGTAAGGGGAGCTTGCGCTGCCGCTGCCTGTGTTGTACCTGTCCTGAGGTGGGTGGGTGTGTGTGTGTGTGTAAGAGGAGCATGCACTGCCGCTGCCTGTGTTGTACCTGTCCTGAGGTGGGTGTGTGTGTGTGTGTGTGTAAGGGGAGCTTGCACTGCCGCTGCCTGTGTTGTACCTGTCCTGAGGTGGGGCAGTGTGTGTGTGTGTGTGTGTGTAAGGGGAGCTTGCACTGCCGCTGCCTGTGTTGTACCTGTCCTGAGGTGGGGCAGTGTGTGTGTGTGTGTGTAAGGGGAGCTTGCACTGCCGCTGCCTGTGTTGTACCTGTCCTGAGGTGGGGCAGTGTGTGTGTGTGTGTAAGGGGAGCTTGCACTGCCGCTGCCTGTGTTGTACCTGCCCTGTGGTGGGGGACTGTGTGTGTGTGTGTGTGAAGCTTGCACTGCCGCTGCCTGTGTTGTACCTGTCCTGAGGTGGGGCAGTGTGTGTGTGTGTGTAAGGGGAGCTTGCACTGCGGCTGCCTGTGTTGTACCTGTCCTGAGGTGGGGCAGTGTGTGTGTGTGTGTAAGGGGAGCTTGCACTGCGGCTGCCTGTGTTGTACCTGTCCTGAGGTGGGGCAGTGTGTGTGTGTGTGTAAGGGGAGCTTGCACTGCGGCTGCCTGTGTTGTACCTGTCCTGAGGTGGGGCAGTGTGTGTGTGTGTGTAAGGGGAGTTTGCACTGCCGCTGCCTGTGTTGTACCTGTCCTGAGGTGGGTGGGTGTGTGTGTGTGTGTAAGGGGAGCTTGCACTGCGGCTGCCTGTGTTGTACCTGCCCTGTGGTGGGGGACTGTGTGTGTGTGTGAAGCTTGCACTGCCGCTGCCTGTGTTGTACCTGTCCTGAGGTAGGCGTGTGTGTGTGTGTGTGTGTGTGTGTGTAAGGGGAGCTTGCACTGCCGCTGCCTGTGTTGTACCTGTCCTGAGGTGGGTGGGTGTGTGTGTGTGTAAGGGGAGCTTGCACTGCAGCTGCCTGTGTTGTACCTGTCCTGAGGTGGGGGTGTGTGTGTGTGTGTAAGGGGAGCTTGCACTGCGGCTGCCTGTGTTGTACCTGCCCTGTGGTGGGGGACTGTGTGTGTGTGTGTGTGTGAAGCTTGCACTGCCGCTGCCTGTGTTGTACCTGTCCTGAGGTGGGTGGGTGTGTGTGTGTGTGTAAGGGGAGCTTGCACTACCGCTGCCTGTGTTGTACCTGTCCTGAGGTGGGGCAGTGTGTGTGTGTGTGTAAGGGGAGCTTGCACTGCCGCTGCCTGTGTTGTACCTGTCCTGAGGTGGGGGTGTGTGTGTGTGTGTAAGGGGAGCTTGCACTGCCGCTGCCTGTGTTGTACCTGTCCTGAGGTGGGGCAGTGTGTGTGTGTGTGTAAGGGGAGGTTGCACTGCCGCTGCCTGTGTTGTACCTGTCCCTGAGGTGTGTGTGTGTAAGGGGAGCTTTCACTGCCGCTGCCTGTATTGTACCTGTCCTATGGTGGGGCACTGTGTGTGTGTAAGGGGAGCTTTCACTGCCACTGCCTGTATTGTACCTGTCCTATGGTGGGGCACTGTGTGTGTGTGTGAGGGAAGCTTGCACTGCCGCTGCCTGTGTTGTACCTGTCCTGAGGTGGGGCACTGTGTGTGTGTGTGTGTAAGGGGAGCTTGCACTGCAGCTGCCTGTGTTGTACCTGTCCTGAGGTGGGTGTGTGTGTGTAAGGGGAGCTTGCACTGCAGCTGCCTGTGTTGTACCTGTCCTGAGGTGTGTGTGTGTGTGTGTGTAAGGGGAGCTTGCACTGCCGCTGCCTGTGTTGTACCTGTCCTGAGGTGGGGCAGTGTGTGTGTGTGTGTGTAAGGGGAGCTTGCCCTGCCGCTGCCTGTGGTGGGCAGTGTGTGTGTGTGTGTGTGTGTGTGTGTGAGGGAAGCTTGCACTGCCGCTGCCTGTATTGTACCTGTCCTGTGGTGGGGCACTGTGTGTGTGTGAGTGTGAGGGAAGCTTGCCCTGCCGCTGCCTGTGGTGGGCAGTGTGTGTGTGTGTGTGTGTGTGTGTGTGTGAGGGAAGCTTGCACTGCCGCTGCCTGTATTGTACCTGTCCTGTGGTGGGGCACTGTGTGTGTGTGAGTGTGAGGGAAGCTTGCCCTGCCGCTGCCTGTGGTGGGCAGTGTGTGTTATCCTCAGGTTATCTATAGCAGGCTGCAGTTTATAAATAGTGCTCTGTGGCCCTTTGTCTCTCTTAAGTACCAGTCAAACATGAAACAGGAAGCTCCTTAAACCGCGTTTGCCCTGCGCTCTCAGCTGATCCAGACTGCTCCCATCCTGGTTAGAGAGAAGGAAATTAAAACTTTCTTTCCTTCACCTTTTATGCAACGGTAAAATCGTGTGGAGGGGGGAAGGTGGGGCTCCCTCCTGCTAGAGGCTGGGCCCGGAGATCCGAGATCCGAAGTTATACAGGAAGTGGCCCCCGGTTACCAGGTCCTTCCCTTGTTGTTATCAGAGCTGCCGAAGCGACTTGGGTTTTGGAAGGGAGGAGAATTCAGGTGGGGGAGGTGGAGTCGTCGGACCCCCCCATCCCGGCCTTTCCTCCCTGCTGGGGAGCTTTGCCCCTGCGTCTGGATTTTCGGATGGAGGAAAGCAGCCCCCCCCGCAGGTACCAGAAGGGATGCTGCCACCTTCCTCCTCCTCCTCCCCCAGGGTTTGAGGATCGCGCCGTCCCGCTCTCATGGACCCTCGCCTGCCCAGGAAGATCCCGATCTAAGGTCGGGGGTTTGAGGACCACAGATTTAGGGGCCCCTCACGAAAAGTCAAGGCCGCCAAGCGGGGAGCAGACAAATATTAACGCTGCTCTTCCTTGCATGCAGTCCCAGAAGATTTTCAGATTCTTAGTTTCCTTTTTAAATCTTTTCCCCGACTTGGCGCCAAAATATTTATCCGATCTCCTCTCTCTTCAGATGTCCCTTAAAAAATAAAAGCTTGCGATCTTCTGCGGACCAGCAGCTGTGTCCCCCTCACTTAGAGGTAAAATGCGTTGAAACCAGGAAAAAAGCTTTTTCTTCCCGGAGCCCGGTTTTGTGGAATGGAATTTGCGCAATTACCGAGTATTTACATTTCCACGATCGCTCTAAAGCTTCGTTTTTGTTTTTTTTCCTTTACCTTATGAGTCATCAAGTGAGGCTCCGTAGACCCTGTAGATTTCAGGAGTTTTCTGTTCTCTGCTCTTCTTTTTCTTTTTGTTAATTTTCTGGTAATTTGCAGGGTTTACATTTTAATGTCTTAGTGGGGGTGCTTAATGTTATTGTTTATATGTTTTGTCACCCCCTGGGCTGAAAGTCTGGGATAAAGTCCCAGGACCCGCACCTCAAACACAGTCTCTTACGTTCAAGTCTTCCCATGACGTTACTTTTAACAAACAATCCAGGATACCCCAAGTGGGGGGAGGAGGTAATTCTTCGAGACCCTACGCGTTGCTTTTACTCCAATCCCATTGCAAAGTTCATGTAAACAAGAGCACGGATGAGCGTTCGGTTATCCAACACAGCGGTAAGCGTGCTGAAAGCGGTGGTGGTTTCCGGTCTTAACCTTTACTGATGACAAGGTGAAGCTGATAGCAGTTCTTTACAGCTTGTCATAACTACAATTCCCTGTACGTCCCCGGCTCAGTCCAGACCCTGGGTTGAGCCTCCTGTCCAGCAGGTGGAGACAGACCAAAACTGAAAGGGTATCCTATATCAGGACAGAGCCTACCCTGCAGCCCTTCAGTATTCGTCTGTCTCCAGCAGATGCAGGCAGCTGAACCTGCGGTTCCCCTTCTTATCTCCTTATCTTTGTCCCTGTGGGAATCTTATTCAGTTTCTTACTGGATCAAGCAAGAATTATCTAGTCCTTATTAAAAAAAAAAAAAAAAAAAATTAAATTAAAAATTACTTTGAAAGATTCTCTGTTTCCTTTCAGGGAGACAGTGGCAGTTTCTAAGCTTCCTTCCCTATCCCGGGTTGAAAGGATCTTAGCTGGCACCTCCCTCCTTCCTTCATACCTGGATGGCTCACGGAGGCTCCTCTCCCTCCCCTTAGACCATCTTTGAGATGGTGGTGCCACCGGGCTTCCCCTCCATTCTTCCCTGCGGACATGGAACGGTCCTTACGGTTCCCTCTCAGTGAGAGACGCCACTTCCTCTGATGTTAGAGAGACTGCAGTCCCTGAGGTACTCAAAGGGTTCTTAGAGGAAAATCCAAAGCAGAGAGGCAGGAAGGCTGGATAAAATTTCCCCCGCACCAGCAGAAAAAGGGTTTGGAAACTGTCTTCTTTCTTTTTATCTGGGTCTCAGCACTGGAGATCCCAGAGTCTTTCCTTCTCCAGGAAAAATAACCAAAAGGGACTAGCAAACCGGTCGTGCTGCCCCTGGGAGGGTCAACCTTAAAATGGTGGCAGGGGCTTATGTACTCTGAGAGCGCACCATTCTAGACTCGCACGTGGGGGAGCTGCAAACCCAGGCTCGCTATCCTGTCTCCTCCCATCCGGTGAATGGATCATTCCTTCTGGTAGAAATGTGGTCTTACTAGAGATCTGGGAGGACCTCTGCATATGTATTTTTACATTATATGTCATGGTAAACCTGCCCAGGGTCTCTGTGTGTAAACTGGAGGGACACAAGTAAAATATGTGTTTTTATCTTTATTCAGGATTACATTAAAGGCCTCTGCACGCCCGAGATGACCAAGCACCTCTCCTATCCCAAGGACATGCACTGCATCTTCATGGGGGCCACTGGACTCTTCCTGAACTGCCTGGTCAGGGGGACCTCTGCCAGCATCTCCCTGGTGGCCCACGGCTCTCTGCAGATCTCGGGACTGACGGAGTCGGTGGTCATGGCTCACAGCCGGATCCAAGACTTTGTGGAGCGGTACCAGAAGAACCACAGGCTGCCCGAGGAGCAGGAAGCCAAGGTCAAGCGGGAGTTCAAGGACCTGGTGGAGGCTTACAGCGACAAACACTCCATGGACCTTCTGATCCTGCCTAGCTCCGTGAAGGAAGAGCTGCTCAGCCTGGTCACGGAAGTGGCTGTCCATAAGGGTCCGGTAGACCTTCCTCAGAAAGGCCAGAACTCCAGTTGTAGGCTTCAAGGCCCACCAGGGCCTTGGAAGAAGCCCGAGGTTTCAGGAGACCAGCCTAGTGACTCGGTTAGGCTTCAGGAAGTTGGCCAGAGGAGGCAAGTGCTGCAGCACAGAGCTTCCCGACCAGTGCCGGATTTCAGCAGTACTTCTGGAGAGGAGCTGCCAGGTTCCCCTGAGCCCAGAAACCAAAGGAAAAGAATAGGAGCCGGTGGGGAACCTGGAGATGCAGCCCTCAATCAGGACCCGGTCGGTTTATACAATGACAGAGCTCTCCAAAGACTTGGAGTTCTACCCGGCCAAACGGACTTCCTGGGCGAGGACAAAGAATTTTTGAAGTTCCCTGGGTTGCCGGAGTCAATTCCCCAATACAATGGTGAAAAGAACGAGGAAGAGGAGCATGGCCACAGTGTCCTGGTTTCTTCGGGGACAGAGAAAGAGTTCTGCATGCTGCTAAACTTCTTCAAAACCATGGGATATGAGGAAGGAATGGTAAAGAAGGTGTTGGTGGAGGAAGGGGTTCAGGAGCCCTCCGAGATCCTGGACAGGCTGCAAGTGAAGCAGGAACCCCATAAGACAGGCAGCCCCACCTTTGGGGGTCAGTCAGGTGAGGGGGTGGAAGGAGAAGATGTGGACAACGAGTATCTACTGGAGGTGGTGAAATCGGCAGTGAAGAATTGTGGGTACTCGCCCAATGAGGTCACGGAATTGGGGGAGGGCTCTCTGGCCACTCTGCTGAGGAAGCTCAATGAGGGTAAGGTGCAGGGCTCCGAAGACCCCAAGATGTCGGAGGGGAGAGGCCGTAGGTCCCCAACCGGAAGACTCCCCTGCGGGCCCCCCAACCACAGGCCGTGGGCGACGGTTCTTGAAGCCACTGCCCCAGCGGACATCAAACCCTCTGCCTCGGGTCCCTCCGCTGCCGGCATCAGGCAGGCATCAGCAAATGAGCCGGTGGAAGATGTTTGTCCGGCCGCGGCGGCAGAGGCTGGGAGGGGTTCCCAAACTGGGCAGAAGGGAGCTCCTGTGGTCACGGGGGTGCAGAGATTCAATGAGGCCATGCAGATGCCCTTCCAGCTGAACCTAAGGAACAAGCCAGGAAAGGAAGGCCTGCGACACATCATCATTGACGGGAGCAACGTGGCCATGGTGTGAGTGTGTATGTAATGCCCTCCGGGGCCCCTGGTCATCGGCTGCCTTCTGGAACCTCTTCTTGCTTTTCTATCACCCCACCCCCAGTATTCCAGTGCCTTCTGGAACCTGTCGTCCTGCTTTTCAGAAACTCCTCCCGATGCCCCAGTGCACTCTGGGACTCGGAGTCCTGCATTCCTGCTCTCTCTGCTGCCGCTCCCTCCCTATCTGGGTGGGCTCTTTCACCAGTGTTCAACTCCGTGGTTGTGTTCTCTCCCCTATCAGGCACGGTCTCGGCCAGTTCTTCTCCTGCCGGGGCATCGCTGTGGCTGTGCAGTATTTCTGGGACCGGGGGCATCGTGAGGTCACCGTCTTTGTGCCCCAGTGGAGGATGAAGAAGGATTATAAAGCTAAAGGTGATGCATGCGCCCTTCCACAGCAAACTCAATCCCAGCCTCCTGTCTTATTTCAAACCTTGTCCCCTACCCTTTGGCTCTAAATTCTTTCCTTTAATCCCATCAGTCTCCTCTTTCTGGTCTCTAACTTTAACCGTACCCCGAACCCCCTAATCCTGTCCCCCCTTGCTGGCTCCATTTTTCAGCCCTTTCATGACAAATAAAATAAAAAGTGGGGACCCAGATACAGCAGACTGAGCGCGTTTCATTAGTTGTGGCCCGTTTACAAAAAACGTAACCTTTTAAAATGCAGCGCAAAAATATGCAAAAGCAAGATTTTTTCTGAAATTGTTTTCCGCAAGAGAAAGAAAAGAGGTTGGATTTGCTGTGCAAGTTGTCTGCAGCCTTGCAGGTGAATATTAATTTAGTCCCAGACCCTAGAAGGCAGGCAAGTGTGTGCTGAGCATGCAAGGGCTCTGTGTCAGCTCGGGGGGTGGAGCGGGGCGAGAGATGGCTCTGTGCCTGCTGCGGGGTGGGGAGAGGGTCGGGGGTGGAGCGGGGCGAGAGATGGCTCTGTGCCTGCTGCGGGGTGGGGGGAGGGTCGGGGGTGGAGCGGGGCGAGAGATGGCTCTGTGCCTGCTGCGGGTGGGGAGAGGGTCGGGGGTGGAGCGGGGCGAGAGATGGCTCTGTGCCTGCTGCGGGGTGGGGAGAGGGTCGGGGGTGGAGCGGGGCGAGAGATGGCTCTGTGCCTGCTGCGGGGTGGGGAGAGGGTCGGGGGTGGAGCGGGGCGAGAGATGGCTCTGTGCCTGCTGCGGGGTGGGGAGGGGGTGGGGGGTGGAGTGGGGCGAGAGATGGCTCTGTGCCTGCTGCGGGGTGGGGAGAGGGTCAGGGGGTGGAGCGGGGCGAGAGATGGCTCTGTGCCTGCTGCTGGGTGGGGAGAGGGTCGGGGGTGAGGGGGTGGAGCGGGGCGAGAGATGGCTCTGTGCCTGCTGCGGGGGTGGGGAGAGGGTCGGGGGTGGAGCGGGGCGAGAGATGGCTCTGTGCCTGCTGCGGGGTGGGGAGAGGGTCGGGGGTGGAGCGGGGCGAGAGATGGCTCTGTGCCTGCTGCGGGGTGGGGAGAGGGTCGGGGGTGGAGCGGGGCGAGAGATGGCTCTGTGCCTGCTGCGGGGTGGGGAGGGGGTGGGGGGGTGGAGTGGGGCGAGAGATGGCTCTGTGCCTGCTGCGGGGTGGGGAGAGGGTCAGGGGGTGGAGCGGGGCGAGAGATGGCTCTGTGCCTGCTGCTGGGTGGGGAGAGGGTCAGGGGGTAGGGGGGGTGGAGAGGGACGAGAGATGGCTCTGTGCCTGCTGCGGGGTGGGGAGAGGGTCCGGGTCTGTGGCGACGGAGCTCTATGATTATCTGTTTGGGGGCCTCTCTGTGACTTGGGAACATCGGATCGCAGCTCATGAGGCCTCCACCTTAAGAGATCCTCTCACCATCTCCCTCCCCCCCATCCATCCCCCTTTCTCTCTCTTTTTGGCCCCGCAGAGCAGCACTTTCTGACGGAACTGAACGCCGTGGGACTTCTCTCCTTCACGCCCTCCCGCGTGGTAGAAGGCAAACGGATAACCCCATATGACGACAGGTACTTAGAAGGGGGGGAGGAGGGAGGGTCGGAGATGCACCCCCTGAGGAGGGACCTCCTTTCCCTGCCCCCGTCCAGTCCACACCAGAACCTGCAAACTCCAGCTCTGTAAACAGCAAATCGGAGAACAGTGACAATGGCAGAAATGTAATATCCGGGGCACGTGCGGTATGGAAACGTGATATCGGGGGCACGTGTGGTATGGAAACGTGATATCGGGGGCACGTGTGGTATGGAAACGTGATATCCAGGGTACGTGTTGTATGGAAACGTGATATCGGGGGCACGTGTGGTATGGAAACGTGATATCGGGGGCACTTGCGGTATGGAAACGTGATATCGGGGGCACGTGCGGTATGGAAACGTGATATCGGGGGCACGTGCGGTATGGAAACGTGATATCGGGGGCACGTGTGGTATGGAAACGTGATATCGGGGGCACGTGTGGTATGGAAACGTGATATCCGGGGTACGTGTGGTATGGAAACGTGATATTGGGGGCACGTGTGGTATGGAAACGTGATATCGGGGGCACGTGCGGTATGGAAACGTGATATCGGGGGCACGTGCGGTATGGAAACGTGATATCGGGGGCACGTGCGGTATGGAAACGTGATATCGGGGGCACGTGCGGTATGGAAAGGAAGGTCTGTGAGACCACACTCCCCTTGCCTGGAAGAGGTGAAGGACTTGAGTTTGAGCAGCGGGGAAGGTTAAGCTCCTTGACTCAAGGTCACTCCCGTGTAACCCCTGCCCTCGCTCCCCCCCGCAGGTTCCTGCTGCAGCTCGCTGAGCAGACAGACGGCGTGATCCTCACCAACGACAACCTGAGAGACATGGTGGAGGAGTCCGAGAAGTGGAAAGAGATCGTCAAGGAGAGGTAAGGGCCTGAGGTGGGGAGGAGGGGGCCTGATGTGTCCCTCTCGGGGGATGCCCAGTTATCTCCTCAGGACTTCTCTCACAGAGATCGCGTCAACCCCACCCCAGGTACCAAGGAATGAGCATAACCTGGAAGATCTCCGTTCTGCCAAGGAAGTTTCTTAAATCCTGACGAGTGTCCGGGTGCCGCCAAAGTTATTTCATACAGCAAAGAAGCCGCACATTTTACTTTCAAAAATTAATGCCTGCCCATGCCGGGGAAGTGTACAGAAAAGCAGAAGAAATTGCTTTTCTGTACACCCTCCGACTTAATATCATAGTGATATTAAAAAAAAAAAATTGTAAATAAAAAAAAAATTGTAAAATCTGCCCGCAGATGGGAAGACGGACGCTCAATTATGCCGGCATCCGTTTTCCGAACCCGTGGCTGTCATCGGGTTTGAGAACCGACGCCGGCAAAATTGAGCGTCGGCTGTCAAACCCCCTGACAGCTGCCGCTCCTGTCAAAAAGGAGGCGCTAGGGACGCGCTAGTGTCCCTAGCGCCTCTTTTTACCGCGGGCCCTAATTTGCATAGGCCACCCTCCTGAATCGCGCGCCCAGGAGAGTGGCCTGCGCGCTCGCCGGCTCTCCCGCGCGTTTTTCTGTATTGGCCTGAATGGCAAAGGTGCACCCGCCCTGTTGAGACTTCTCCCTAAAGTCTAGAAACCTAACTACTGAATGGCAGAGAAAAGAAAAGTGGCTTGTTAATAAAATCCTAACATGGAGCAGGTCGCCCTCTGCTCCAATCTCATCAGGCGATTTGTTGCAGAGTAAGAGTGCAGCAGGACTGAACTTTCTGTTCCTCGTCAGAGCAAGTCTGAGGGATTTTTCGAGGTGGAATCTGAAGCAGGTTTCTCAAGGCTGGAATCAAGGACACATAGGCCCGATGAGCAGAGCTATGGAGCATTTTGAAGACCAGGCATAATGCTGTACATCTTGCGTGCCAGGCCACCGGCAGCCAATGTGCTTTGGGTAAATGAGGGAGCTATGTGTTCGCGGAGTGAAGAACCTGTAAAGCAGGAGTGCTGTGGAATTTTGGATTAATTGCAAGGAATTGAGAGTTGATGTAAGGCCTAGATTCACAGAGTTACAGTAACCGAGGGGTGCCAGAATTAATGCTTGAGTAACGGCACGGAAATCAGATGGACGGAGGTTAAGACTTGCATATTGAAGTACAGTGACTGAATGGCAGAATTAATCTGAGGGAACATCGAACGAGAGGAATCAACCACAACGCCCAAGTTAGACTTGCCATGGAGACTGGGACTGCCTGAGCCTCGAAAGTAAAGGGCGATGGTAGGTCAGGCATTTCTGTATGAGACAGGAAAAGGATCTCTGTTCTCTTGACATTCAACACCAGCTTATTTAAGGAAAGCCAATTTTTTATTTGAGTCCTATAAATAGAGAGCTTTTGAAAAGGCATGCGTAATGTGGGAGTTATGGGCAATAGAAACTGTATGTCAGCCGTATACATTTTAAAGAAAACACTCAGATTTCTAAGAACAGAGCAAATAAATATTAAATAAAGTGACAGACACAAAAGAACCCTGGGGGACACCAGTGGTAAGAGGATGTAGATTAGATGTTGCATCCCCTATCTCTCTATTAAAATTAAAAAAAAGATAACCCAGTAATTCCAAACATCCCAAAAGAATAGTGATCCAAGCTTCCAAATGTAGAGAAAACATCTCGGAAAATTGCTAGACATTTTCTGTTAGCATCAAAACCATTCCAAATGATCTCAAATGTGGACAGAAGAAGCATTTCCGTGTTATGCACGGAAACCAAAATGGCATTCATCTAGCAGGTTATGTTCGTCAACGAATTCCTGCAGATGAATTAGGACGATGTTTTGGCCAACAGCAGCTGTGTTTAACTCTTGATTGGTCGCAAATCTTACAGGAGTAAGTCAAAGTGTTGAGATCGGTCAGTAATGATTCCATTGGATTCAGATACAGCGCTCTTAAGCATGGGACGCACCAACGCAATCCTGAGGGCTGGGAGAACAGATGCCTCATTCAGGGAAGCATTCACGAGCCTGGCTGTAAAAGCACTCACGGTGGAGCACAATACGCTTTTCAAAGCCGCGGCGCATGTATCGGATGTGCACGGTAAGTGTCCGTCTTGCTTAGAAAGGAACATCCTTCCACAGATGAAGCGGGGTAGAAGCTACTCCAACAATGAGAGGCTGAAGTCAAGGCTTCAAATGGGTCAGCATTGGATTTGCCAAAGTGGAGGGCAGAGCAGCAACCGCCCCAACTGGTTTTTTTTCTCAGAAAAGCCAGTGCAACGTCCTCACACGATGCATGCGTGGCTGCTCAGCAGTAAACAGTACCAGTAAGGGAGTAAATGGTTCTGAATCGTCTGCTGGGGTGCGCTCCAGCTCTCAATCCTGGTGGAGCACCAGTTGCATTTGCTCTTATCAATTACTTCCCTATAAGCAGCAAGTTTTCTCCCGATAATTCGTGAGGGAAGTATTTAGCTTTCTTCTTTCTCCACCAGCGTTCAGCCTTTCAAACTGCCCTTTTCGTGGACTGCATCTCAGTAGAATACCAGGGGCCATCATCTGAGTGCTTCAAACAATTTGAAAAAAAAATTGCAGTAATCGGAACCGGTGCATCTAATGATCTGTGTAATGATGATCGCCACCTATCCACCAGGCTTGCAATGTCAGAAACATCAGACGGTGACCGATTCGGAACCCACGGTTTTCGTAACTGGCCAGGGTCAATTGGCAGTCGCCTCAGGACCTTGGTTGGCTCAGGTTTCTTATGGACAATCAAATCAGATTGCATTATGGAGAGCTAACTAAATTCACAATTAAGTGATTCCATATTAATCCAGTCGACACGAATAAAACTTAAATCTAGAGTGTGACCTTTCTGGTGTGTTGGCTTATCAAGCTGTGACCAGCCCATAGCATGCATAATGCTCAACAGATCCATCCAGGCAGCAGACGAGGATTGAACCCTGACATGCAAATTAAAATCTCCCAGGATGATAGCATTCTTTAGGTCTGCCTTAGAGGCAAGTAGGCAGTCCACAAGCTTAGATTAGATATTAGAAAACCTAGTGGGCAGTTCAATGAGGAAGTGAGAAACCGTGCCTCAACTAGAGAGGCAGCCAGAAAGAGTGGCAGGGATGATTTAGCAATAATCAGTAGCCCTCTCGCTCTTCTCATCTTATGAGGCTTTGAGAACACCTCAGAATCCAGGAGGCGAAGCTGGTTCAAAAGCACAGTGTCAGAGGGCAACAGCCATGACCCCGTGAGACACCGGACAGCTGGAGACTTTTCGCTCAAGTCACACAATATGGGTATTTTCTTATGGGACTGCCTGTGCATTCAGCAGAAAAACTGATAGATTAGTGGCAGTGGGACAAGAGGCTAGAGAACCAGAGTGGCAGCTGTGAGACAACGGTCTGCTCTCTTTAGATTGGAAAGTGCGAGAAGGGCATAACTGCCCACAACGGCCCCTTCCTAAAATAACTGGAATAAATGTATTCATAGGAGTACGTAGCTTCATTTCTGCATCCAAACTGGCAAACAATGAAATATTAAGAGCAGAATTAAAAACCTTGTAAAACAATGAAGCATCACAGTTGAATGCACAGAAGGGGATAATCTGGTGAGAGGTGATCTAATCTCATTACAATTTTGCTGCTAGCCCTTTTGACACATTTTCCTGCCTCTTCCAGGTTGCTGCCATTCACCTTCGCTGGAGACATCTTCCTGGTTCCGGATGATCCGCTGGGACGGAACGGGCCGGGTCTGGACCAGTTCCTGAGCAAGGCACATAAGCCCAGGTGAGATCACCGTGAGTCCCCCAGAGCTTCAGGAAGTCGGGCGGCTTCTGCATCACAACTCCGTGTAACCAGGGGAAGGATTCAGAAAGAGAAACGGCTCCTGCCCCTGTCCTGGATACTGGACTGGGTGTCCAGCCGATCGCTGGATCATGAGCCCTACAGGCCGAGAATGACTTCGGCACATTTGGCCCGAGCCTGCATTTAATCGTTCGACCGATTGTCATCCACCTCTGGCTTTAGCTGCCTAGCAGCGGGTGAAGGTCCTGTTCTCACTTTTGGGAATATTACGAGCATCTGCCCAGTCTTTCTGAATATCCAAGTACCTGGTTTACCCCTCCCAGTGCCCCCATACTCGGGCCTTTCGGGATCTGGCACGTGACTTAAGTGTTTCTGTGCCTGGGTTTGTAAGCTCCATTCCCTGCTCCATAAATAGTCCTGAGATCAGTGGAACTACAGCGACATCTTGTGGACAGAAAGCAGACTGCAGCAATTTTTATTTCCTTTCAGATTTCCAGGATGGGTAAAGCGGAAATTTGGAAATCTTGCACAGCAGTACGGCACCGATCCTGTTATTTTAATTTGCTGATCTTTGCTGTTCCACCAAAGACTATTTTCATGGGTTTAAATCTGGAGCAATGTTTTCCACTGAAGCAGTGCTGCTGCTGCTAAATTCTAGTCCAGCCCACCACTCTTTTTTTTTTTTTTTTTCCACATCCATGAGTGGGACTCAGATCTTCTGCAGGAGATCACAGGCCAGTGACCCTCCCTCTTTCCATGGTTATCACTCTGTCTCCCTCCCCCCCAACCTTCTCCACACAGTTTGTCCTCTCCATTCATTTAATCTGACATCTCCCATTCCTTTTCTAGATCCAAGGCAGGGAAAAGCCACACGTTTGCAGGCCACCGTAGCCCAGTCCGGGCCCCCCTGCGGTCTGCCGCAAAGACAGAGATCCAGACCCCGTGGGACCGAAGGGTGGGAGGCTGCGCGGAGGGAGAAGAAGCAGCACGGCTGCCGCAGGAGACAGAACGCCTGCGGGAGCTGCTTCGGGACATCTTCCCCGAGCAGGCACTGAAGGTGGATTTTATCCTACAGCAGGAGCCCTGCACCACAGACCTCAATAAACTCTCTGAGCTCATCCTGAACCTGAAATTCTGAGACTCCCCCTGCAGGGGGGAGAGTTGGGGAATTCTCTGAGCCGGTGCACAGGCACAAAACTGGATTTTCCACTTTTGTGGTCTCACTCATCAATTGCAATGAGCCAGTAATGTGCTGGAGGGAGCTTCCGTGAGCACCCTCGCTGAATTATTTTATGATAACTGAGAAAGCTACTCAAGCAGTTGGAGCAAAGCTAGCAAGATCCATTTGGTAAGAAATTGGAATCCCAGCTCTGCACTGAGCCATCGGGAATGTCCTGCTGCACTGATTTAACGAGTGTGTGTGTGTGTGAGAGTGTGTGTGTGTGTGTGTGTGTGAGAGTGTGTGTGTGTGTGTGTGTGAGAGTGTGTGTGTGTGTGAGAGTGTGTGTGTGTGAGTGTAACAATGTGCAAATAGTTTGGGGTGAGGGGAGGCAGCAAGCAGGTCTCCAATGCCACAGCTGGGCGAGGTTACTGAGCCAGAGCTTGATGGCGCCCGGCCTGAACCTTAGCTCCGGCCCTGGTGCGTCTTAATGCCAGCTCTGTGCATGTTGAGGAGGGATCGTCCCCCCTCCATCCCTCTTCTCTATACCATGCAGTGCTTTTCCTCAGGATTTCACTGAGGTAGCGCCAGCAGAGCAGGAGCAAGCATGAGAAACGCCCCACCCAGAGAGGGTCTCGTTCTTCCACTTAGCTGTTTCTAGTGGTCCTTTGAGCTTCTAGCTCAAGCGGAATTGACCTCTATTCGCAACCACCTGGGATTTTTTTTTAACCACAATTTTATAAACACACCCCGAGTCCACCCATTGCACTGAGCCTTAGCCAGGGCCCATAGAAAGCAGCTCCCTTCAGAGACTGGTGCAGGCACAGGGTCAGTCTGGCCACCAGGTGGCACAGTTGAGCAATGGCAGAGCTTCCCTCCCCGAGCAACATCCCAGCCCAGACGGTTCCCCAGAGAACAGAAAGTCGGCTCTGATTTGAACTCAGATCTTCTGCACAGCTCTGCCATTGAACCTCTGGTTTGCCTGCCTCCCCCACTCCCCAGTGGTCTTTATCATTCCGGGTGTGTGATTTTTATTTTCTTTTTTTAACAAGTACATTTTGAATTATGTTGCACTTTCCCTCTGGAAAAATGCAAAATATTGTTTAGTTTTATTTAGATGAAGGTCTGGGGAGACCAGTGGATAAAGGACAGTCTTAGCCACGTTGTGTCAAAATAAAAATTGTAAATCTACCGTGATTGGTGCAGCATGCGAGACGGGGAGAGGGTGGTAATGAAATGAGAACTGGCTCAGTATGCCCCCCCCCCCGGCTGGACATGGAGCTGTGTGGTCAGCCCCTAGAGGCAGTCACGTGGAAAAAAACCAAACCTTCGTGGGCTGTAGTGCCTTTTACTGTAGATGCAGAAGTCTTAGCCAAGGGCGATGTTGTACACGAGCTTCTGAGAGTACGGCGCTCCTAACTCTATCTGATCCTGCAGCCTACTGAGCTGAAAGCAAACCTTTTTTTTTTTTCAGAACATCATCAACAAAAACTACATATTGTTACAAATGCAAGTTTATTTTTATATATATTCATGCACAGATATATTAAAACAAAAAACAATTACACTCCAGTGTTTTTTTCCCCTCGCCGGCCTCATATCGTTGCTGTGCGTGGGTGAACTCTGTGTCTTTTGGCCATGACTCGGTGAGGATGTGATTTCACCTCCAGGCGAGGTGCAGCTGAGTGTGGGGGTTGTGGTGATGGGGAGAGGAATGGAAGCTGGTATTTTAACGAGTGGGACCCACCCCAGCAAGCAAAGCCCATGCTCCCCCCATAAAGCCACCAAATCTCCACCTGTGTCTTGTTTACTGAGTAAACCATCTGCTGCCAATAAAAGTCCATGTAGACACCACCAGTGAAGCCTCAAATAAAGGCCAGCAGCACCCAGAAAGTCCTCACAGAAATATACAACAAAGACAGGAACCTGGAAAGCTTCCTCATGCTGGACACAGTTAACAACAGACGCGGGGTTAACAGCCTCCCCTTCCTCTACTGCTAGGACAAGATGTCTCTCAGGGCAGGCCCCAACTCTGGGAAAGAGTAGCGGTATCCACTCTCCAGCGTCCGTCTAGGCCACACCTTGGCCCCGTCCAGCAGCATCACTCCACGCTCGGGGCCAAAGATTGTATTCACCAGGAAGGCAGGGAGTGGGAGGATTGCGGGCCGGCTCAGTGCTGCCCCGAGTTCCCGGGCAAAGTCCCCATTGGTGTTGAAGGAAGGGGCCACGCCGTTCAGGACGCCTGCCACAGCCTTGGATTCCAGGACGTGGGCGATGATCCCCACCAGGTCTGCCACGTGGATCCAGGGGAGGTTCTGAGAGCCGGAGCCCATGGGTCCGCCCAGGCCCAGGCGGAAGGGCCACAGCATGGAGGGAATGGCGCCCCCATCACGTCCAAGGACAAAACCTGCACCGGATTAAAAAAAACATCAATTCCTTCGATAAAACTGAAACAGTGCATTATGGGCTCTGATGTCAGATGTGGGGGTGTGACTAAAGGGACAGGCTGTGCAAGATGGCTCCCTGATAAGAAACTATGGAAGAAGTGAGGCGAGAGGTCATGCAGAATGATCCCCGACAAGAGACATACAGTAGAGGAAGCATGAAAGGAGAGAGGCTACGTACACCGGCTTCCCGCCGAAGCATTGCTCACCAGCTCGCACCACCGCTCCCCGTGTGACTCCTGCTGTGGCACCGTCCCTGGGGATCCTCGCCGCAGCCTCCCATGCTGTTACCAGGCGCGAAGCAAAGTCATAATCCCCACCAGCGCTGTCCTCGTCATACTCTGCTGTTTTGCTGGGCGCGTAGAAACCTGCAGGGAGAGTGTAAACAAAAGTCCATCAACAGAAGGCAGGGGAAGATACAGAAACAGCAGCAGAGGTTGGAGCCCTCAGCACTCTAATAGCAGAGTTCCAACTCCTTCATTTTAAGACCCACTTTGCTCCAACTTATTTATTCATTCCAATTTCTTACGGTGGAAACATTAAGTTTACAGGAAGAACTTTGTAACATGATAGAAATTAGTGGAATAAAGATAATCACTAATATTGCTAGTGTAATTGCCTGACATAAAGCCTATAAGTTCTGAGAATATTTATCCCAGTTTTCTTAGCTTGCTTATAACAAGAAAGTCATGAGATCAGATATATTAACGAGGAGTTAATTATGAGGCTAATGATGCAGATATCAGGGAAAACAGGACAGCAACCTAACCACACCTGATGCTGATATGAGTAGCACAGACAGTTGAGGCTTCAGCAGATGCCAAGAACACATGGAAGTAGACCAGAGAAGAAACTGGGACATAGGTCAAGAAAATTAGCATAAAAGACAAAAGTCAAGGAAGAATGGTTAGATCAGAAGAAAGAACAGCTCAGAAGAAAAGCTTGTTGGATATTAAAGTGACTAATGTCCTGCTCCTGATCTCCAGCACTGTTTCTGATTTTGCAAGATATATAAGACTCACACTTGAAACTGAGGGAAAGTATTCTTGTATATATTCTTCATGCAAAATCTATTATTGTATGCTTTTATTGCTTATTCTCAGACTTATAAGTACAATTTTATGCTTATAAATGTGTTGTACATTCCTTGACATAATAACGTAGCACTTAGCCCACCTTTGGCGTCACGAACAGGATATTACGTCACAGAATTATATTACTGATTTTTGATTGTGAAGTAATTATCTTTAAGAAAAATACTATTAATAATCACACACCGTTGCTTCCTGGATAGTTCCTGGATACACTATGGTACTGTTTAGCGGAGCAACCTGCTAGGTCTAATGTGGCTTGTGATCACTAGGAAAAGGAGCTGGACAAAGATATAACATCCTTAGAGGTCAATGTGGCCACAATTTTAGAAAGAATATTATTGGAAAAATTAAATTTGAATGGGGGACATGGTTGTTGGTTATTGTTAGAAGTTAATGTTCAGGAACATAATGAGAATGGGCGGTTGCAGAATCAGATTGTCTTTTTGGAAAAACAGAATTGGGTCTATGAGGTACAGCTCTTACCTCTCAGAACCACTCTTGAATCTGCATAGTCACATCTGGACCTTGCTTTAAAACGAGCTGCTATGGCAGTCCAGGACGCTGCAGCTAATCATGCTCAAGTTTCAGCACAGCGTATACAGCAGGGTCTTCAAGTGTCTATGGCTAAAATGGCTGCAATTATTAGGGGCATCACCCTCGCTGAAGATCACGATGTCTGGAAGGGATTTGATAGTGGTTATGAGGAGGAAGAAACAAGCAAGTTGTGCCAGGGCTCAAGGAGACTAATCCTGCTTGTCACTGTTAAATACTCACAGGATGAGAGGTTGCCAGATGAGGAAGAAATTGGGGGGAAAAGGCAAAGTTCCCAGAACAAGCACAGATAATACTACAGGAAAAAGGGATTCCTGATAGAGACTCGGTAGACCATTATCACAACTTATACTCCCAAACAATTAATGCAATTGGCAGATAGATTTCATCAAAAAGAAAAGAATTTGGGGGATGGGCTAGTGAGTTTGTCAGAACAGGGTGCTGGGTCAGTATAACTCTTAGACACTAAGCTTGCTGTTATGGGCTCTGTCTTCCAAGAACACTTTTTTCATGATCATGCACTCCACATTCTTGTCACTTCATCGGCTGAGACAGAAATATGTCTCCTAAGTAATTGGGGCCGTCCAGGAGATATATAGAGATCCCGGTGATTGGCCAGGATCTCGTAAGGTGCAAAAGTGAAATACAATAAATGAGGGTGCCTGTGTACTACATAAACTGGGGTTATAATTAGCTATCCAAAGGTTTTACCCTCTTAATGATTATGGAGAAGTGCATATTAGTGCCAGGGATATTTGCAAGCTTGTGCAGACTGCTGGGTCATCATGGTCTAGATTGGCCCTCTCTCTTCTTAGGGAGGTGACGCAGGAAGAAAACCTTAACACAATTAAACAATTGATTTCTAAATTGGAAGACCTAAATGACCTGGGTTTAGATGAGACTATGCAGATTCAAGAGTGGTTCTGAGAGGTAAGAGCTGTACCTCATAGACCCAATTCTGTTTTTCCAAAAAGACAATCTGATTCTGCAACCGCCCATTCTCATTATGTTCCTGAACATTAACTTCTAACAATAACCAACAACTCTGACCCCCGTTCAAATTTAATTTTTCCAATCATATTCTTTCTAAAATTGTGGCCACACTGACCTCCAAGGATGTTATATCTTTGTCCAACTCCTTTTCCTAGTGATCACAAGCCACATTAGACCTAGCAAGTTGCTCCCCTAAACAGTACCATAGTGCATCCAGGAAGCAACCGTGTGTGACTAGTAATACTGTGGGTGACACGTACTGACACCGGTGACCAGCACCCAGGCTCCGGGGGGCTTCTCGGCGCCGGCAATGGCCCGGGCCAGAACCTGGGTGGTCTCAACTCTGCTGGCAGTGACTTCCTTCCTGAACTCCTCACTCCATCTGCAAAAGACAAAGCAGAATCCCTGAAACAAGAGAGAGAAGGGGGATCAGGGAGGAAAACGGAAGGCCGTGCGCTGACCCCGGCGCTCAGGCACTGGGATACGACAGCGGCAGGGACCCAGGCCTTTTCCTGGAGGAATGGATGAGGGGGTCACCACTCTCTCTCCTCAGTCCTGGGTACTCTGAAGTGTGCCTCCCCCAACCCACCTTCCTACCACATCAACAGCTGCTAACTGCTGCTTCTGGCGCTAGATAAGATCGATCCACCCTGGTAATATCCTACCAAGCTAGGCAGGCCCGTCTCTGCCTGTAACTCACTCTCCCCACCTATCTGTGTGTGTGTGCGTCTCTCTCTCTCCCCCCACCTTTCACGTCCCAAACTTCCACTGACCTTCGAAGAGGATTCATTATGTTTTCCCCAGCCAGATTGACGGCAGCATCACAGGGGGGCAGACCCTTGCTCGGGAGATCTCCCTGTACACCAAAAAGAAAACTCATTGTACAGATGAGAGTCTTGGGGGGGGGGGGGGGGGGCGTTCTCATAGGCTGAGACTTGGGAGAGTTCATTATACTCCTAAAGAGCACAGGATTTAAACCAGGAGGGTTTAGCAACCCTGCCACCTTGTTCCTCACCCATGTGATGCGGCCAGGACCGGGGCTGCGCGAGATAATGGTGACTTCATGACCTTTGCTCTTCAGCAGGCAGGTTAGGGCACGGCCCACGAATCCTGTCCCTCCACCTGTATAACAGAATGTTATGTTAATCTCCAGTACCAAGGTGGTCCATATGGACACCCGAGGGAGGAACTAGGGATTGGCAGAGGATTAGATCATGTGATTATGGACCACCAGGGCACTGGAGCAACCAACGTTTTCTCCCCCATCCAGCATCAGCAACTAGAAAGCTGTGGGGGGCAGGGATTGTTTTATTGACCTCCCCAGTCAAATTCTGCCGCCCCTGACTCGTCTTTCCCATACAACCCCTTCCCCAATGAGATGCCAAAATAATTCCCGGCTGAACCGTTCTCTCCAGGTTTTATAGCAGATGCGTTTTGTGGGAATTATGGACTGGTCAGGGGAGTACTTAACAGTATAACATGTTATACTGGGCTGCAGGTGCATGGCCCGTGCAAAAATCAGCCGAGCCAACTTTTCAAACTGATCCCCCACTTCCCGGACCCAGTGAAGGACTTTGCTCAATTCTGGGGGGTGCTCAACACTCATTGCACCCACAGAGCTGACCCCTGTGCACTGCCGCACGCAATTGTCCTCTGCAGGAGACTCCCGGCCGCCCGACCAGCGGCCTCCTTACCCACGAGCACCCTCATGGCGGCTGTCGCTGCTAAAGACGGAAGAGAAGTCCGCTGCACACAGCCGGAGCCGTGGCGGCCGCCATCTTGCTGTACGGAAGGGAATCGCGCGACGGGATTTGCTGGAATCGGGCGCTCTGCGTGCGTGCGTGCGTGCGTGCGTGCGTGCGTACATAAAGGGGCGCAGAGCCTGGCGCGGCGCGTGTCCTTCCGGTCTGAGCAGTACTGTGCAGGAATAGAACGTAGCTTTAGAACCATAATGTTGCTTGCAATCTGATAATAACGGGAATGAAATAATACTGAAAGCCCCACCAGTCTTTTCCAAGTTTTAAAACGAAGGGAGGGGTTGAAACACGTGAACTCGTCGCAATAGACCAGCTCTCTCTACTGTATGCACAAGTGCAGGAGAAGAGAGAGCAGTTAGTGTGATGCAAGCGACTGGCTCGGTTACCTTGGCTGCCACATGTGGCTATCAGAACTGCTTCACTGCTGCTGCTCCCAAAAATTGGAGAAAATGACATCAAGGGCATCTGTCCCGACCTCACGCAGCCTGTGCATAGGATAAGAGAGCAGGCAGAGCTCCAAAGTCTCAATGTGTGGATGAGACGATGGTGCAAGGAAGAGGGTTTTAGATTTGTTAGGAACTGGGCTTCATTTTGGGGAAGGGAGGGCCTTTCCCGAAAGGATGGGCTCCATCTTAATCAGAGTGGAGCCAGGCTGTTGTTACTAGCCTTTAAAAAGGAGGTAGTGCGGATTTTAAACTAGATGATGCGGGAAAGCTGATAGTTGCTCAGAAGCATATGGTTTGGAATGATGTAACTGTGAAGGATACTAAGAGAACAGGGAAATAATACATCCCAGTAGAGAGTTTGCAATAAATGCCAAAGAGGACCAGGTGCCTTTAAGTAAAGTGCAGAAAGATTCCAAATTACCTCTGTCAACTGATGAGCAGGTTGTTAATACAAACAAGAAACATACTTTGAAATGTCTATATACAAATGCTAGAAGTCTAAAAATAAGATGGAAGAGTTAGAGTATATAGCACTGGATGAAGAGGTAGATATAATTACTATCTCAGAGACCTGCTGGAAGGAGGATAAACAATGGGACCCTATGATACCAGGGTACAAATTATATTGAAATGATAGAATGGATCAAATTGGTGGATGGGTTGCATTATATGTTAAAGAGAGCATTGAGTAAAAGAGGATAAAACAAAATGCAATGTTGAATCTTTATGGATTCCAGGTGAAAAGGGGAATAAAATAGCATTGAGGATGTATTACTATCCACCTGGCCAGAGGGAACTAGCATACAATGAAATGCTAAAAGAATTTAGGATCGCTAACAAAGTCAGCAGCAAAGTAATAATGGGTGATTTCAATTACCCCAGGATTGACTGGGTGAATGTTACATCAGGACATTTTAGAGAAGTAAAGTTCCTAGATGAAATAAATGACTGCTTCATGGAGCAGCTGGTACAAGAACCAACAAGAGGGGAAACTATTTTAGACCTAGTCCTTAGTGGAAAACAGGATTAGGTGCGAGAGGTAATAGTGTTGGGGCCCCTTGGCAATAGTGATCACAACATTATCAAATATGACTTAATAACTGGAGGGAGCACAAAAAAAATCTACAACACCATTTAACTTTCAAAAAGGTGACTGATAAAATGAGGAAAAAGGTTAGGAAAAAACTGAAAGGAACAACTGCAAAGGTTAAGAGTGTAGCTCAGGCATGGATGTTGTTTAAAAATACCATCTTGGAAGCCCAGAACAGATGTATTCCACGCATTAGAAAAGGTGGAAAGAAGGCTAAATAGTTGAAAGCTGAGGTGAGAGAGGCTATAATATCTAAACGAACATCTTTCAAGAAATGGAAAAGGGATCTGAATGAAGGAAACAGTATAAGCACTGGCAAGTCAGTTGCAAAGGATTAATAAGGAAGGCAAAGAGAGAATTTGAAAAGAAGCTTGCCATGGAAGCAAAAACTCATAATAAAAACATATTCAGGTACATTTGAGGTAAAAAGCATGTGAGGGAGTCAGTTGGACCACTGGATGATCAAGGGGTAAAAGGGGCACTTAAGGATGACAACGCTCTAGCAGAGAGACTAAATGAATTCTTTTCTTCAGTATTTACTGAGGAAGATATAAAAGATGTAATAGGTTGTTGTACATGTAAACCAGGGTGAAGGCAGCTAGCTATACCTCGGTATAAAAAAACGCTTAAATAAAATAAAATAAAAATATACCCATGCCAGAAATCATATTCAAAAGTGATGATTCAGAGGAACTGAAACAAATCTCAGCGAACCTGGAAGATGTACTAGGGCAAATTGACAAACTAAAGAGTAGCAAATCACCTGGACCAGATGGTATACATACCAGAGTGCTGAAAGAACTGAGAAATGAAATTGCGGACCTGCTATTGGAAATTTGTAAACTATCATTTACATCGTCTATGGTACCTGAAGATGAGGGTCGCCAATGTAACGCCAATTTTTAAAAAGGGATCAAGGGGTGACCCAGGAAATTGTGCCAGGCAAAATGGTAGAAACTATCATAAAGAACAAAATTGCTGAACATATAGATAAGCATAGTTTAATGGACAAAGGCAACATGGATTTAGCCAAGGGAAGTCTTGCCTCACATATTTCTACATTTTTTGAGGGCTTAAATAAAAATGTGGATAAAGGTGAGCCAGTTGATACATAAGTATCTGGATTTCCAGAAAACATTTGACAAAGTCCCTCATGAGAGACTTCTTAGGAAATTAGAAAGTCATGGGATAGGTGGCAGAAATCCATTGTGGATTGCCAACTGGTTAAAAGACAGAAAACAGAGAGTTGGGCTAAATGGTAAATTTTCCCAACGGAAATCTGGGACCGATGCTTTTTAATATATTTATAAACAACCTGGAAATGGGAACGAGTGAGGTGATCAAATTTGCCGATGATACAAAATTATTCAAAGTTGTCAAATCACAAGAGGATTGTGAGAAATTGCAAGAGGACCTTGCAAAACTGGGAGACTGGGCTTGCAAATAGCAAATGAAATTTAATGTAGAGAAATGCAAAGGGATGCACTTAGGGAAGAGTGACCCAAATTATAGCTACAAAATGCAAGGTTCCACATTAGGAGTCACCATGCAGGAAAAGGATTTAGGTGTCGTTGAAAATAGATTGAAATCTTCTGCTCAGTGTGCAGCAGCAGCCAAGAAAGCAAACAGAATGCTAGGGATTATTAGGAAAGGAATAGAGAATAAAACAGAGAATATCATATCACCTCATCTTGACTATTGTGTTCAGTTCTGGCCACCACATCTCAAGAAAGATATAGCAGAATTAGAAAAAGTACAGAGATGGGCGACCAAGATAAAAAATGGGATGAAACAATTCCCCAATGAAAAAAGACTAAAGAGGTTAGGACTCTTCAGCTTGGAGAAGAGACGGGTGAAGGGGAGATATGATAGAGGTCTATAAAATAATGAGTAAACGTTAATCAGTTGATTACTCTTTCGAAAAGTACAAAGACCAGGGGACACACAATGAAGTTTCTGGGTAATACATTTAAAACTAATATTTTTCTATTCAACGCACAATTAAGCTCTGGAATTCATTGCCAGAGGATGTGGTGAAAGCTATTAGTATAACTACGTTTAAAAAAGATTTGGACAAGTTCCTGGAGGTAAAATCCATTAACAATTATTAAGGTAGAGTTGCAGAGATCCACTGCGTATTCTTGGGATAAGCAGCTTGGAATCTCTCTACCCCTTGGGATCCTGCCAGGTACTTGTAGTCTGGATTGGCCACTGTTGGAAACAGGATACTGGGCTTGATCGACCCTTGGTCTGACCCAGCAAGGCATGTTCTTATAAGAGGAGGAGAATGCTGTGTGCAGTGTGAATGTGCTGTACAAAGCAGGTCCCAGATAACCGTGCCCTGCATGCTACCCTTAAATTAGCACACTCCGAGAGGCTCATGCTGTACCTGGGAAGAGGAGGCATGCATGATCACACATGTTAGAAAGGAACTCCTACACGTTTAAGAGCCACTGCTGGTGTGTTTTGTCGCTGAGAGCAGAGCCCAGGTGCTGGTCTGGATCCAAGCATCAGGCAGTGGTGATTTTACCATGGCACACTGGTTGGAAAACACTGCTGTAGATGCTGGCTGAAACAATCAGCGAGGTTCCAAGGAACTGAGGGAAAAATTAGGGGAGGTATAGGGAGAAAAGAGAAACTGCTGAAGAACGAATAAGAACCTCTTCCCCATCCACCGCTAATATCTCTTTCCCCCCAGGTCAACCAAACAAGCTGATGTGATCCTGGTTTTATTCCACTGCAAGCACGGACATCCGGTTCTGATGTTCTCACTGACTTCCCTATGAAAATCAGCAGTACAAATCTGTGCAGGCGATGAGGCAAAAACCAGGACTGGATCAGGCTGTTGAGTTGACTTGGAGTGGTGAGATGGCACCCCTGTTAACAATGCCAGTTAATATGTTTGATGGCATCATTACAACAACCCCCCCCCCACACACAGACACACACCCATCGCACGCAGTGATAACTGAACAAAGACGTGACGTCTGACAATAAGTAAAGCTGAGCAAATCAGTAGCTGGGAGTCACGTAGAAGAGCAACGATGCGCACGCGGGAGGCACCAGGAGGAGATCGTTCCTCCACAGGTACTTTCGTCACCGGAGGAGACTTTGTTAATGCCTTGGAGAACATTATCCCTTTCCTGTGCTCTCCATGCGCCAGAGAGGACGAGTGTGGCTCGAGGAGCTTTCTGGAACAGCCATGAGTGCAGAACGCCTCCATCACAGGGGGATGCATTGTGGTCCATTCTAGAACTGGGTTTTAAGGTTCTAAATCACTTTACACGTGAGCACAAGGCCACACACGCAGCCCTGGAAAGGAATAACCGGTGCCTTACTAGGAGTGAATGCCAAGGCGGGATGGCAGAGGAGAGGGGAACGGGGCCAGCCCGAGACAGGGATTCTGTATAATTACAAGGTACTGTGATGACCAAGACCTCGGCTCACACCTCCAAAGGACAGACAAAGAGCCCTGCTGGTGGGGACCCTGAATGGGGAGGGGGCCGGGGAGAGAGGGGCAGGCATGCTGACCCTACTGCAAACTCTGCCAAAATGAAGGGTGCTGGAAAGACAGGAGGAGATTCCTGCAGGAATAACGTGCAGAGTGGGGGGGGAGGGGGCAGGGAGACCTGTCCGCTGACAGCAGACGAAGGCCAGACATTGTCAGGGCACGATCCTTGGCATATTCAGAGCACAGTGGGTTCCCAGTCTAGTTCAGAGTCATCCTGCTTCCTTCCAAAACCTGCTCCTGCCTCTCTTCCTCTTTGTGTTTAATTCCGTTCTGCCCCCGTCTCCTCTGGCGCTCAAACCTCTGACTCCTTTCAACCCACGCTCAGATCGCCCTCTGTCTGGAATCACCAGCCAGGATATCGTAGGCGGCCGCAGAGCGTACTGGGATCCGCAAGTCTAGGAAATAAAAACTAAACCAAAATGGCTGCTGCTCTAATGACCAAACTGAATCTCGCTGTCCGATTCCTTCCACCAGGGAAACAAAGAGAAAAACAAGGCAAAGAATGGAGCCCGGAGCCTTTAGTAAATCATGAAGATGCATCTTCCGACTTTGTTGGCAATCTTGCTGTATACTAGAGCTGGTATGAAAAGTCTATATCTCTATCTTGCCCCCATCCTCTTACCCCTCCAGTCCTAGAGGTGACAGGCTCTGTATCCCTGCCCCCATCCCCTGATCCCTCCAGTCCTAGAGGTGACAGGCTCTGTATCCCTGCTCCTATCCCCTGATCCCTCCAGTCCTAGAGGTGACAGGCTCTGTATCCCTGCTCCCATCCCCTGATCCCTCCAGTCCTAGAGGTGACAGGCTCTGTATCCCTGCTCACATCCCCAGAGCCCTCCAGTCCTAGAGGTGACAGGCTCTGTATCCCTGCACCCGTCCCCTGATACCTCCAGTCCTAGAGGTGACAGGCTCTGTATCCCTGTGTCCATTCCCTGAGCCCTCCAGTCCTAGAGGTGACAGGCTCTGTATCCCTGTGTCCATTCCCTGAGCCCTCCAGTCCTAGAGGTGACAGGCTCTGTATCCCTGCACTCATCCCCTGATACCTCCAGTCCTAGAGGTGACAGGCTCTGTATCCCTGTGTCCAACCCCTGATTCCTCCAGTCCTAGAGGTGACAGGCTCTGTATCCCTGCACTCATCCCCTGATACCTCCAGTCCTAGAGGTGACAGGCTCTGTATCCCTGTGTCCATTCCCTGAGCCCTCCAGTCCTAGAGGTGACAGGCTCTGTATCCCTGCACTCATCCCCTGATACCTCCAGTCCTAGAGGTGACAGGCTCTGTATCCCTGTGTCCAACCCCTGATCCTTCCAGTCCTAGAGGTGACAGGCTCTGTATCCCTGCTCCCGTCCCCTGATCCCTCCAGTCCTAGAGGTGACAGGCTCTGTATCCCTGCTCCCATCCCCTGATCTCTCCAGTCCTAGAGGTGACAGGCTCTGTATCCCTGCTCCCATCCTCTGATCCCTCCAGTCCTAGAGGTGACAGGCTCTGTATCCCTGCTCCCATCCCCTGATCCCTCCAGTCCTAGAGGTGACAGGCTCTGTATCCCTGCCCCCATCCCCTGATCCCTCCAGTCCTAGAGGTGACAGGCTCTGTATCCCTGCTCCCATCCTCTGATCCCTCCAGTCCTAGAGGTGACAGGCTCTGTATCCCTGCCCCCATCCTCTGATCCCTCCAGTCCTAGAGGTGACAGGCTCTGTATCCCTGCTCCCATCCTCTGATCCCTCCAGTCCTAGAGGTGACAGGCTCTGTATCCCTGCCCCCATCCCCTGATCCCTCCAGTCCTAGAGGTGACAGGCTCTGTATCCCAGCTCCCATCCCCTGATCCCTCCAGTCCTAGAGGTGACAGGCTCTGTATCCCTGCACCCATCCCCTGATCCCTCCAGTCCTAGAGGTGACAGGCTCTGTATCCCTGTACCCATCCCCTGATCCCCCCAGTCCTAGAGGTGACAGGTTCTGTATCCCTGCTCCCATCCCCTGATCCCTCAAGTCCTAGAGGTGACAGTCTCTGTATCCCTGCTCCCATCCCCTGACCCCTCCAGTCCTAGAGGTGACAGTCTCTGTATCCCTGCTCCCATCCCCTGATCCCTCCAGTCCTAGAGGTGACAGGCTCTGTATCCCTGCTCCCATCCCCTGATCCCTCCAGTCCTAGAGGTGACAGGCTCTGTATCCCTGCTCCCATCCCCTGATCCCTCCAGTCCTAGAGGTGACAGGCTCTGTATCCCTGCCCCCATCCCCTGATCCCTCCAGTCCTAGAGGTGACAGGCTCTGTATCCCTGCTCCCATCCCCTGATCCCTCTAGTCCTAGAGGTGACAGGCTCTGTATCCCTGCTCCCATCCCCTGATCCCTCCAGTCCTAGAGGTGACAGGCTCTGTATCCCTGCTCCCATCCCCTGATCCCTCCAGTCCTAGAGGTGACAGGCTCTGTATCCCTGCCCCCATCCCTTGCTCCCTCCAGTCCTATAGGTGACAGGCTCTGTATCCCTGCTCCCATCCCCTGATCCCCCCAGTCCTAGAGGTGACAGGCTCTGTATCCCTGCATCCTTTCTACTCTTACTATAAAGCGTTTCCTCCTCTCTCTCCACCTCAGGCATTTTCCCAGATGAGGCAGCGACGGGGCGGGAAGCCATCCCTCACAGCAAGCCGCACATGGCCTTCTTGAATATTAAGAAGGTGAATGGTTCCATGGTTTGTGGTGGCTTTCTGGTTCGGGAGGATTTTGTGGTGACGGCAGCCCATTGCTACAGCCCCGGAGAGTAAGGACTGCCTCAACCCCATTCTCCATTCATCACTATACAAACACCCACGCGAATGTCATCGAACATTGCCAGTCATATGTCTCGCCTCAGGGAATCATGAGATTGCAACATACAGTGTCTTCATTTGATTAATGGTTTATAGATAGATATATAGAGAGAGTGTACTTTTTAACCAGTACTCTTAATCACAGGGGCATCCGTGTGACCCCTTCCTTCTGTTTTCTTTCCTCCCCCCCTTGCCCTCCACGGGTTTTCAGCCACATCGACGTGCTCCTGGGAGCTCACGACATCATGGAGCATGAGAAGACACAGCAGTGGTTCCCCGTCCTGCGCTACTTTCCTCATCCTCACTTCAATCAGCGAACGTTCAGCAATGACATCATGCTCCTTCAGGTAGGCATAGCCATGAAAACGACATCTTGTGGTGTCCACAGTAAAGGGCCAGGCATTGTCTCCATTTTACAGTGAAGTGCGGAAGAGTAGGCCAGTGGTATGAACAGTGAGGCTACAAGCCAGGGTTCAGACCCCGCTGCCGCTCCTTGTGACCTTGGGCAAGTGACTTCGCTCTCCGTTGCCTCAGATAAAAGCTCGGACTGTGAGCCTGCAGGGGACAGAGAAATACTTACAGAAGCTGTGAATGTAAATCTGCCTTGAAGTGCCGAAAAGCGGAATATGAATCAAATAAATAAATAAGTGAGCCCGTACGTTCCCCCGTTTCCTTCTCTCTTACTCCTGTCCTCTTGCTCCTCTCCTGCCTCTGTTACAGTTGAATGGCAAAGCTCGCTTCACCCTCGCCGTGAGCCCCATCGTTCTCCCCATCACCGCCTTCTCCACCAGCCGCGCTGCGCCGGGCTCCATCTGCAACGTTGCTGGATGGGGGAGGACGGACATCTACAACCAGAGCACCACCCACCGCTTGCAAGAGGTGGACCTGGAGGTGATCAATAGAAACATCTGCAAAATGTATTACCCGGGATTTGAGTCCGGCCCCTCTGTCCTCTGTGTAGGGGACCCAGGCAAAAAACAAGGATCTTTTGGGGTAAGGATTGCCTATTTGGGTGAAAATGTGCATTGCCTTCCCCTCTCTGGATAGTGGGTTTCAGACCCAAATGAGCTGGCTCATCTTGAAGTGGACTCCTTACTTCTGGAAGCAGCCATTTTGTTTGGATTAAGTAGTGGTGGTGTCAACATATCGTGTCCCATTGTGGAAAGTAGAGGGTCATATGGTGTAACTTACTACTCTGCTGCCGGAAGAGGCCATTTTGTTTGGATAAAGCAGAGGTGATGTCAACATGTCGTGTCTCATTGTGAGAAGTAGAGGGTCATGTGGTGTAACTTACTGCTCTGCTGTTGGAAGCAGCCATTTTGTAGTTCAGTGATGTCATCTACATGGAATATGAGGGGGGACATACTGACAGTACCCACTGCTCTGCTGCAACCTGTACAAAATGGCCTCTCCCAGCAGCAGCAGCATACAACTCCTCTTTGAAAGAAGCTAAATGTCAAAAACCAATGGAACCTGAAACTTATCCAGTCAACTCTTATTTGTGGTAATCACGTTGCTTGTGAAGCTCAGTGTTTGGAAGAAAATATCACTGACTATAATTAGCAAAAATAATTGCTTTCCATGATTGACTGTGAGGGAGGATATGGTGAACCATGACTCAATAGCAGAAGCAGAGTTCACCACAGCCTACGATGTTAGAAGGAAAACAGTCAAAACTGGCCAGAGTCATTCCATTGTTCAAGCATAGTTAGAAGGTACAGCTGATTTTGTTTGGCCTGGTTTCTACCACTGTTGACCATCTCTATGAGAGATGTCTCTGTCTCAGTGAGCAAGCTGATATAATCTCATCATCCCAAGAGCAATAAAAAAAAACTGCTCTCCGAACAATCTGCAGGCTGGACAATGGGGCAAAGGCAGTTCCTTTGACAACCTGTTGAGATTAGTCGGTAAACAGTGGCACGCGCCCTCAGCTTGCGGCAGGCAACTTGCCTGACCTGACATGAGGAAGCATGATTGACATGTAGGGATCACACAAAAGCGCATCTTTTCTGAGTGGGATCCACTCTTTCAAACTCTCGTCTTTGAACAATAAGAGAAACCGCTGATGACAACATGTTCAGGAAGAAAGTTAAGACCTTTTATATTTTATATTTTCGCAGGCCTTTGTGACCTAGCCAAATGTATTTATTTGTGGTACTCTTATATTCTTTTCTACCTTCAGTTCGATGTAAACCGATATGATGTAACCACTAATATCGGTATAGAAAAGTTACTAAATAAATATTCCACAACTTGCAATACAATTGCCCATTGCCTAGAACCCCTTTGTTTGGTACTAAATATTTTATTGATTTTAATCAGTTTCTTTTATGTTTAGTTGTCTTTTATATTATTTTAATTTGTTTGTTTTAATATGTCATTTGTATGGGTTTGGGTTTTTTTTTTTAATTTTGTTTTATGTAACAAAGTTGTAATCCACCTAGAACAATGTTTTGTTGAATTGGCAGCATGAAAGAATTTTTTTTAATACAGGCATAAATCAATCAAGGGAGAAGCTGAGCTGGGACTGGGGAGGAGTATCCAGCCGACAGGGGGATATACAGAACAGGAATCGTATAAATGTTAATCAATCACTGTCCTTACCCCCGAGTGTGCTCGGAAGGATGATGGCGCAGGGACTCAGTCTGGCCAATTTGCCTGGTAATTGTATAAATGGTATACGTTGTCACTGCTCCTTGGTTTCTAGATCTAGGCCTCAGGACCACAAGCTGCGGGGTTTTATAAGACAGTTCCTGGAGTTCGGTAACGCTTCTGCTCGGCAGTCTTACATAATTCTGAAAGTCTTGTGGTTGCATTTGGTTACAATATCCTGTCTGCTTCCTTCCAGGGAGACTCCGGAGGGCCTCTGATGTGCCAAGGCGTGGTAGAGGGTATTGTGTCCTACGGGAAGATCCATGGTATCCCTCCTTCAGTGTTCACACGCATTTCTCCATTCCTGCCCTGGATCACGTACATCATGAAAACTGCTGCTCCCACCCCTAGTGGGGAAGCAGGGCAGGGGGCAGTGGCTCCTCTTCCAGTGAAGGCCCAAGGGAGATTCCCACCCCAGACAACAGAAAAGCAAACACAGATGCACCCATGCTAAGTATTTTTTTTCTGTTCACTCCTCCTCTCACCAAGAGAACTTTTAGGGATTTCTCTCCGTTGGCTAACTTTCCTAAACCTTCTGAGAGGCCAGCCTCGAAGGTGCCTCTTTAGGACAACAAGCGCTTTTGGGTAGAACTAACTCTCTAGAGCTGGCAGCTGCTGAGACCCCACCATACTCTTGCCAATGCCTGTGCTCCAGACATCTAGAGGTGCAAGGAGGCTTGCTTGGGAGTACAGGGAAAAGAGCAAATGTGAAGGCTGCCTTCTCCAACGGGACCTACGCCACAGAGACTTCACCGACTCGCTGCGTGCCGGGATTCGTAGTCCTGCATCCTGTCCGTCGTAGAACTACAAGTCCCAGAACACCCTGGAACGGGCTTAAAAGAACAGCATGACTGGGCCGATGCATCCAAGTGAAACGGGGGCCCACCTAAGGAGACTGTGGAGCCCTAGGCGGTGTCCTCCGTTTGGGATTTATCCAAACAACTGCCCAGGGAACAAGCTCTGGTGTCCATCACTAGGTGCCTGCGCGCTCTCTCGGCAAGAGGAGGACGGTGCAGAAGGAGAAGGGCTTTCCAGCGAGACAGACGGGATCTCTAAAACGTTGACGAGGAAGACGACGAGCATAGTTACAGGAATAAACCTTACTCTCTCTGTGTAACCCCCAAACTCAGGCTCTCCTCAAGGTAACAGGGCCACAGAGCCAGTGCCGCGGTTAAGGCCGGGACTCACTCAATCAGCTCCAATCTGCAGGTCATTAAGGGGTTGGGGGGTGGGGCAGGATAAGCCTGCCCTGGGTGTTAAATGTATTATCTTCTTCTGTGTGACAATAAAGAAGCTGAAAATCATTTACGGTCTTCCAGCTTAAAACTTTACTGAAGAAATGGTTCAAACACGAGGAACTTGGCTCGCGAGTCAAGTCTGCCAGAGAATATCCACCAAGTAGCTGGCAGAAGTAGGTCCGTGAATCTGGGGTCCCCTAATGTCTCGTTCAAGGCCCCTTCTTTCTCCTGGGATGGATTTTGAGGCTGCCCTGGACAAGCTGGAAGGGGTCATCCAATTCCCTTAGGGATTTCCCCCCCAATACCTGGGATCCTGTTTGAAATCCCCAGCTCTTTCCTCCTCTCCTTCTCTCGGGTACCTTGCGGTCACCTCCCCAGCTGTTTGCTGTTCGTGGGCACCGGTGTAAGAGCGTCACGTCCTCCTCTCCACTCCCGAGCTGGAATGGCAAGTCCTGGGGTAACCTCTCGCCCGAATTGCTTGGAAAAGGTCCGGTCTTCAGGTCTCTCTTTCCCGGGTGGGTGAGAGCTTCCTCGAAACAAACATCACACAATGAATCGAGAAAAGAGAGAGAGAGAAACTTTCCAGCACTGACTGTGAGGTAAAATACAGCTCTTTACTGAGGCTTTGGACCTGTATTAGGGAAGTGAAAGGAACAGCCCGGCCCCCTATCCTCTGTAATCCCAAACAAAAAATCCACACAGATAAGGGGCTCACCTGTTGATGTGCAGGAATGAGCCAGCTCAGCAGCCTCTCATGGGGGGGGAGGGTGGTCTGTGGCAAAGATGGTACCTTCCTCTACTGCATGACTTAGCCACTGGGCTGCACCTCTTTCCAGAGATGCCCTATGTGTAATTAGTCACTTTATCTCCCTGTACCTCAGCTCTAATCCCCGGCTCTGTCACTGACTCTGTATGTGTGTGACCCTGGGGGAGTCACTTTATCTCCCTGTACCTCAGCTCTAATCCCCGGCTCTGTCACTGACTCTGTATGTGTGTGACCCTGGGGGAGTCACTTTATCTCCCTGTACCTCAGCTCTAATCCCCGGCTCTGTCACTGACTCTGTATGTGTGTGACCCTGGGGGAGTCACTTTATCTCCCTGTACCTCAGCTCTAATCCCCGGCTCTGTCACTGACTCTGTATGTGTGTGTGACCCTGGGGGAGTCACTTTATCTCCCTGTACCTCAGCTCTAATCCCCGGCTCTGTCCCTGACTCTCTGTGTATGATCCTGGGGGAGTCACTTTATTTCCCTGTACCTCAGCTCTAATCCCCGGCTCTGTCACTGACTCTGTATGTGTGTGACCCTGGGGGAGTCACTTTATCTCCCTGTACCTCAGCTCTAATCCCCGGCTCTGTCACTGACTCTGTATGTGTGTGACCCTGGGGGAGTCACTTTATCTCCCTGTACCTCAGCTCTAATCCCCAGCTCTGTCACTGACTCTCTGTGTGTGAACTCAGGGGAGTCACTTTATCTCCCTGTACCTCAGCTCTAATCCCCGGCTCTGTCCCTGACTCTCTGTGTATGATCCTGGGGGAGTCACTTTATTTCCCTGTACCTCAGCTCTAATCCCCGGCTCTGTCCCTGACTCTCTGTGTGTGACCCTGGGGGAGTCACTTTATCTCCCTGTACCTCAGCTCTAAGCCCCGGCTCTGTCACTGACTCTGTATGTGTGTGACCCTGGGGGAGTCACTTTATCTCCCTGTACCTCAGCTCTAATCCCCGGCTCTGTCACTGACTCTGTATGTGTGTGACCCTGGGGGAGTCACTTTATCTCCCTGTACCTCAGCTCTAATCCCCGGCTCTGTCACTGACTCTCTGTGTATGATCCTGGGGAGTCACTTTATTTCCCTGTACCTCAGCTCTAATCCCCGGCTCTGTCACTGACTCTGTATTGTGTGTGTCCCTGGGGGAGTCACTTTATCTCCCTGTACCTCAGCTCTAATCCCCGGCTCTGTCACTGACTCTGTATGTGTGTGACCCTGGGGGAGTCACTTTATCTCCCTGTACCTCAGCTCTAAGCCCCAGCTCTGTCCCTGACTCTCTGTGTGTGATCCTGGGGGAGTCATTTTATCTCCCTGTTCCTCAGCTCTAATCCCCGGCTCTGTCACTGACTGTGTATGATCCTGCGGGAGTCACTTTATCTCCCTTTGCCTCAGCTCTAATCCCCGACTCTGTCCCTGACTCTCTGTGTATGATCCTGGGGGAGTCATTTTATCTCCCTGTTCCTCAGCTCTAATCCCCGGCTCTGTCACTGACTGTGTATGATCCTGGGGGAGTCACTTTATCTCCCTTTGCCTCAGCTCTAATCCCCGACTCTGTCCCTGACTCTCTGTGTATGATCCTGGGGGAGTCATTTTATCTCCCTGTTCCTCAGCTCTAATCCCCGGCTCTGTCACTGACTGTGTATGATCCTGGGGGAGTCACTTTATCTCCCTGTGCCTCAGTTGTAATCCCCGGCTCTGTCACTGACTTCCTGTGTGTGACCCTGGGGAGTCACTTTATCCCCCTCTCCGTGCCTCAGTTGTAATCCCCGGCTCTGTCACTGACTTCCTGTGTGTGACCCTGGGGAGTCACTTTATCTCCCTGTGCCTCAGCTCTAATCCCCGGCTCTGTCACTGACTCTCTGTGTGTGACCCTGGGGGAGTCTCTTTATCTCCCTGTGCCTCAGCTCTAATCCCCGGCTCTGTCACTGACTCTCTGTGTGTGTCCCTGGGGGAGTCACTTTATCTCCCTGTGCCTCAGCTCTAATCCCCGACTCTGTCCCTGACTCTCTGTGTATGATCCTGGGGGAGTCACTTTATCTCCCTGTGCCTCAGTTGTAATCCCCGGCTCTGTCACTGACTCCCTGTGTGTCCCTGGGGGAGTCGCTTTATCTCCCTGTAGCTCAGCTCTAATCCCCGGCTCTGTCACTGACTCTGTATGTGTGTTGACCCTGGGGGAGTCACTTTATCTTCCCCTGTACCTCAGCTCTAATCCCCGGCTCTGTCACTGACTCTCTGTGTGTGAACTCAGGGGAGTCACTTTATCTCCCTGTACCTCAGCTCTAATCCCCGGCTCTGTCCCTGACTCTCTGTGTATGATCCTGGGGGAGTCACTTTATTTCCCTGTACCTCAGCTCTAATCCCCGGCTCTGTCCCTGACTCTCTGTGTGTGACCCTGGGGGAGTCACTTTATCTCCCTGTACCTCAGCTCTAAGCCACCGGCTCTGTCACTGACTCTGTATGTGTGTGACCCTGGGGGAGTCACTTTATCTCCCTGTACCTAGCTCTAATCCCCGGCTCTGTCACTGACTCTGTATGTGTGTGACCCTGGGGGAGTCACTTTATCTCCTGTACCTCAGCTCTAATCCCCGGCTCTGTCACTGACTCTCTGTGTATGATCCTGGGGGGAGTCACTTTATTTCCCTGTACCTCAGCTCTAATCCCCGGCTCTGTCACTGACTCTGTATGTGTGTGGACCCTGGGGGAGTCACTTTATCTCCCTGTACCTCAGCTCTAATCCCCGGCTCTGTCAACTGACTCTGTATTGTTGTTGACCCTGGGGAGTCACTTATCTCCCTGTACCTCAGCTCTAAGCCCCAGCTCTGTCCCTGACTCTCTGTGTGTTATCCTGGGGGAGTCACTTTTATCTCCCTGTTCCTCAGCTCTAATCCCCGGCTCTGTCACTGACTTCCTGTGTGTGACCCTGGGGGAGTCCTTTATCTCTCTGTGCTCAGCTCTAATCCCCGGCTCTGTCACTGACTCTGTGTGTGACCCTAGGGGAGTCACTTTTATCTCCCTGTGCCTCAGCTCTAATCCCCGGCTCTGTCACTGACTCTCTGTGTGTGTCCCTGGGGGAGTCTCTTTATCTCCCTGTGCCTCAGTTCAGCTGTAAATGGGTAACAGTAATATCGCATTTCATTCTGTGCACCAGAGGTCTCTGGAAGGGAATGACTTGGGGAGGAGACACCACTGACCTCTCTAAACGATGCTTTAACCAGGGCTGAGCTAAGCGATGGGCGCCGGCTGCCAAGGGCCACCCCGTGCCACTGCCGACAGCTCCCCTTCCCCCGGGGCACCGGGATGCCCAGTGACTTCTCTGGATTTATGCAGTTTAGAAAAAGAAGGGAAGGGCTCTTTTTCCTGCTGTAGGAATGCACCTGGCAACCAGCAACGGAGAACAAACACAGGAATAAGAACAGGATGGGAGGAGGGGGGAATCAGTGGCTTTCGCTTTTACTTTCTTTTGCATTGCCCGTCCTGCCACAGCCCCTCTGAGGTGGGAGGGATGCAGAGGGATCCCAGGCTCCCCCCCGAGCCTGAAAGCTCTGCCTAGCACTGCCCCGAGAGCTGCACTGACTCTGGAGAAGGACACCAGCAGGACCCATGGGCGAATTTAAGTTCTCCCTCCGCGCCCTCTGCCAGCAGGAGCTGGACAAGCGGCAGAGGAAGGCCCTGCACTGCCACTTCTCCCTGCGCAGGAAGTCCGGGGGTGGGGAGTGCCAGACCTCGCACCTCGCCGGTGGCGAGTACCGGATCAGCTTCCAGGACCCAGCAGGTACCCTGTGATACCCCCTGCTCCTTATATCCCTCCCCCCCAATATAAAGTATATTCCATCCACCCAATGTGGGCAACAGCCAATGCCATGGCTTCGCCCTGGGGGGGGGAAGGGAAGCCTGTGGTTTTGTCACAGGGAATCCGGTGGGTGAAGTGACCCAAGCCCTCCACCCCTGCCCCAAGCAAACAATTTCTCAGTCTGACTGAAGGTTTCCTGCATTTCTCCCTGTAACCAGCCCTGGATTTGTCAATCTGTCTGTGCCTGGGCCCGCTCCTTATTCGCCATGAACGGGATGGCCCCCGCTCGCGGTGAAGAAAGGGCAGACCTCGGTGAAAGTGAGTGTGTGTGTGTGTAAGATGGGTGTGGGTGCCAGAGAGAGGGAGCCTTTGTGAGGAGATTGTGAAGGAGTGTGTATGTGTGTGAGAGACTGGGTGCTGAAAAAGGGACTGTGTGTGTATGTGAGGGTGCTTATTTGTGTGAGGGTGTACATGTGTAAGGAAGAGACTCTGTGAAGGGATGTGTGTGTGAGAGAGAGAGAAAGAGGGAGCCTATATGTAGGAGGGGTGAGCGAAAGAGGGAGCCAGTTTGCAGGGGTGTGTGAGAGAGAGACAAAGGTAGCCTGTGTGAGGGTGTATGCATGAGAGAGAGAAAGGGAGCCTGTGTGGGTGGATGTGGGAGAGAGAGAAGGAGCCTGTATGAGGGTGTGTGTGTGTGCGTGCGAGAGAGAGAGGGAGCCTGTATGAGAGTGTGTGCGAGGGGGGGGTCTATGAGCATGTGTCTGCATGAAACAGACAGAGGGGGTTCCTGTATGAGGGGGATGTGTGTGTGTACAAGATAGAGAGAGGGAGCCTATGTATGTGTGTGTGTGAGTGAGTGAGTGAGAGAGGGACAGAGGGAGCCTGTGTGAGGGGCAGTACTGAGAGAGGGGTCAAACTGTGGGAGTGGAGACAGAGTGGAAGGGATTGAGCCTGGAGAGGAAGGGGAGAGATAGTGGCAGGTGGAGGAATTGGGGCCTGAGAGGGCAAAGTGAGACTGGCCAGGGGAGAGGGAGAGAGGGTGGAAGGGACTCTCTTACAGTGAACATCTAGGGAAATTCTGCTCAAAATACTTAAAACTCTGCATCTTTAAGTAATAACTTTTTTCTGTATTACATTTTAAATTAATTACTTAAAGAGTGTCACGTTTGTTGTGTTATTTTGATCCAATATAAAGTATGCAGAATTTTAAGTTTTGGTGTGCTGAATTTTAATTTTATTTTGCACAGAATGCCCCTAGGAGTAGGCAGCCCTCTACTACCCTGTAACAAACCTTGACAGGAAGTGTGTGTGTGGGGAGGGGAGGGGAGAGGGTGAAAGCACTAAAATCTTAACTCTGTCTCTGCCTATACCACATGAGACTACAGGCCCTAGGTGACTGCACCAGTCCAGTAATACCCCAGGGATTTGGGCAGTTTTACACACAGACATCAGAAAATCACAAAGCAGGCGGAGAGAGAAAGTGAGACAAAATGGCCGACTGAGAATTTTTATTTAATTATTTTTATTTTTGCATATTTATTTCCCATGCCCTCCATAGATTGGGGCAGGTTCCAAATAAACATACATAAAAGCAGAAAAAATGCCAGTTAAGGTCAAAAAGACAGTAAAACAATAATTATACAAACATCGGAGAGTTCCTTCTGATCACATAGTTACTTGGATTACCGGGAACAAAGATGAGGCTAGCTAGTTGGTATGAAAGCTATTTTGAAGAAATGAGTTTTCAAAGCTTTCTTAAACTGTTTCAGATCTTTCATGTGATGTAGTTCTGAAGGTAATGAATTCCAAATAATGGGGCCTACTATTGAGAATGCCTTTCCTCGTGTTACTGCAAGGCCAAGCCAGACGAGCTGGAGGAATGTCTAGAGGGTGTGTATCTTTTGAGAGTGGAGCTGATCCAAGGTGAAGGGACATT
Source organism: Rhinatrema bivittatum (assembly GCF_901001135.1). NCBI lineage: Eukaryota > Metazoa > Chordata > Amphibia > Gymnophiona > Rhinatrematidae > Rhinatrema > Rhinatrema bivittatum. The sequence goes on from NC_042630.1 coordinate 9,343,157, forward strand.
ATTGAGAACGTTGTGAATAATGGCAGCGAGTTTTATAGTAGATGCACTATTAAACTGGAAGCCAGTGTAATTTTGGAAGAGTGGGTGTGATATGGTCATAGAAACTGGCTCCTGTGAGAGAAACGAGCCTGCGGCATTTCATACCAGTTGCAATGGGAGGAGACCAGTGTAAAGGGACTTACAATAGTCAAGGACAAGTTGAATCAATGATCGAAGAACATTCGAAAATCAGTTGGCGCGAGAAGGGGATTTTAAATGGCGGAGGAACTTGAATTCAGCAAACGAGGGGTGTACAACTGATTTAATCTGACCGTCCACGGAGAGGGAGGGATCAAGAATGACACTGAGATTACGGACTTCTGTGTTTTATGTGAAGAGAATGAGCTTCGAAAGTGAAGTAAGTGGGGACCTGTTCCGATGGTTTTCGAACTAAGAAGATGGCTTCTGTTGTGTTGATATTTAATGTTAGTTTATTATGGGAGGGCCAGCTTCTGATTGTAGTCAGGCATAATGAGACATTGAAAAGAAACTGACCGGAAGGATTTTAAAGAGAAAAATACTTGTATGTTGCCGGCATATAATCTATACAATAGACCTAGCGTGGATAGAAGATGAGACAGAGGCGCAAGGTATATGTTAAAGAGAACAGCAGACTGTTAAGAAACCTTGGGGAACTCCAAGTGATGTATTACATGGTGTGGAAGATGAGTTGGAGGTGGGATACGACGCTGAAGTTCAGAGAAGAAACATATTGACTCTTGTTGACCATCGGAGGCTTAGATTCACAAGTAGAAGGGGGTCTGCCACCAATTCTAGCCTAGTCAAAGCGAGTCACTGATTCTGAGGTGCTTTTAACATTTCGGCTGAGCCTCTTTCACAGAGAGAAGAAATGTACATAGTCCAAGCTGGAAAGCTTTACACCTCGCAAACCTTAGCAACCAGCCTCTGGAGAGGCCACAGGTGTGGCAAGGTTACTCCCTCCACTCTCCCCTTCCTTCCCCAGAAGGGAACCAGGATAAAGGAGGGTCGAGGAAGAAGGGTGGAGAGCTGGCAGAGCCCTGGGAGGCAGGCCTAGGTCAGGGGAAGAGATCCTCCAGTACCTACTAGAGAGATTTCTGAGAGGAGCCATAAGTCAGGGGACCGGCACTACTGACTGCAGCTGTACGTGGAGAGAGAGCCCGGCAAGGCTTTTAACCAGTTATTACTGTTATTGATGCCACTAGGAGGAAACGAAAGTATTTTATGTGGGGCCAGCAGGCTTAGCCTGGCCCTGGCGATGAGGGAACCGCAATGGTCGCTGCTTTGAGAGAGCAGGGCGCTGTTTTGTGAAGGTTTGGGGTTTTTTTGTGTGATCTTATCGCTAGTGTCTCCTTCCCCTCTCTGTTTGTGGCTCCGGGCTGCATTAGCTTGCTGTCCGATAACCTCTGTCCTCGGAGACGTCTGCACTCCAACGTCTGGGACCGATCCTCCGCCTGAGTCGGCATGGACTGATTTAACTCGGTGTTGGGCCTGCTGTTGAACCGTGGTGGTGGGGGAAGGCTGTTTTGAGAGTGTGTGCCGTGCCGCAGCCCTGGGGAGTCTTGTGGAAACAGTGCTGGGACGGATAGGAAGGGTGGGGGGTACCCACTCCTAATATGTGACTTGTTTTAATGATACAGTGGTCTGTGCAGGTGACCTCCCTGGTACATGACGGCTGGGTCTGTGCGATGCCCGGGATTTATAGAGGGCCCCGGTTGCGCTAGCCAAGGGGCATATGCCAGAGCGACTCGAGCGCTTCCTTTCCAGTCTTAGGATTTAAGGGGGAAAGCCAGTTTGGGGGTGGGGGGTGGTTTCTGTCTCTCGCTCTCTTTTTTGGACATGGAGCCCTATTTCAGGATGCAGTCAGCTCCCGAGGGAGGCGGAGGAAGCATTGCAAAGGGGGGAGATGCAGCTTCCCGCTAGCCAGCAGAAGAGGATGGATGGATGGATGGATGATAGGGGGGGGGGATGGGGTAGAGGGGAAGGGAAAGCCCCTGGTGATGGGACTTGGGTTGGCTCTGGGACTGACCACGTTAGGCAGATGTGGATGGCACCAGCTGGAAGGGAATCCCTCGGCGTGGACCTGGGTGTGGATGTATTGGTGCCAGAGTCCAGTGGCTGTCTGTATTTGCCTCGGTTTTATCGTTTCTGCTCTGCCTCGGCCGTGCCACCCAGGAACATGGGGGAGGAGCAGTGGGCGAGCGGGAGAGGGTGCTACATAAGTTAACAAGACGGTGCTGTCGATGTGTGGTCAGATAGGCAGGTAACTGCCTCCGATCGCTAGGTGGCACCCACGTGTCTTCCAGAAGAGGGCGCACTGCGGTTGTGTGCTCCTCTGCCCCCTCTGTCTGTATCTGCCCCATCTGTAGGCTTTAGGGCAAGCAGAAACACGTTTCGTAACTGGGGAGGGGGCCTGTTGTATAAGGGCATAAACTTGTGTCCAGATACCTCCCACTCCTTGCTTGCCCTGTGCAGTGACCCCACGGCTGCGTCTCTTACTCTATTAGAATGTCGCCTCACCCAGGCCTGGCTCTGAGGGCTGCAAGACAAGTGGACCTGCACCCGGTTCACATAGCAACCCTACCCCCTGGGGATGAAAGGCCCGGGCTGGCCCTGGTGTGGCCGCAGTCCCTCCTTCCTGTCGGCTGATACGCAGTTGGATTTATGGCAGCAGCAGTGTTTACCCAAGGCGGAACATTATTTGCAGTGCGCACCTCTGATTTAATCCAAGGAGCACAGAATCGGACGGCAGGTACGAGTGTCACGGGCGTCTGGTCTGCCCCCCCGGAGGGAAAAGCGCTCGCCTGGGGACACGGTGGAGAAGTCGCCAGAAGAAGCCCCCCCCCCCCCGGTGCAGGAGCGCCGGATGCAGACGGCAGCAGGACCCCGGGGGCCGCGTCACATAAACGCACGCGCAGGAACCTCGGAACACGAATACGCCCACCGGGTCAAGGCCTGAAGACGGGGGGGGGGGGGGGGGCGAGGCTCGGCAATCGGGAAAACGAAACCCCGGTAGCGCGTCCGCCCAGCGCGCGCCCTCTCGGCATGCTGGGAATAAGAGGCCGACCCGCTGCCGGTCCGGGACGTGTCCGGCTCTCCCAGGAAAGCCAGCAGCCCCCACAGCTCCCTGGCAGGTTCCCATTCACCCTGGCCATCAGCTTCCTTGAATTCTGTTTACTGTTTTGGCCTCCCCCCCCCTGTCGCCTCCCCAGCCTCTCGGTTACTCCTGAATCTACGCCCTTCCGCCTCATCGTGATGACAGCCCCCGCACCCACCCCCCTCGTTCTACTATTTGCACCCTTCAGATACCCTAATGTCTCTTCCGCCTCCCTCTCCTAAGTACTGCTGCGTGCAATCGTTCCTGCAGCCCTGGCCTGATTGTTCATTTCGTTGAATCTCTTAAGGGAAGTGAAGCCGGCAACACCTCTGCATGGTTAAGCGCAGCCTCTTTCTGCAGTGTTTAATGCAAAAAAAAATAAATTACTATTTATTTGCCGATTTCAACAGCTGGAAAATAATAAAACAGCGAATATGACTTGGGTAACTATTCGGATGCCTTTCCAGGCCCAGAATATTGATTGGCTCGTTAAGACTTCAATTAGTCGGGTGAAGGTAACCGCACAGCTCCTCTTCAGCCCTTTGACCTCTCAGGGCGGGATCGCTGGGTCTGCTTTGCCACTGTTTGGGTGTTGGTAAATGCAGATAAATAAACTCTGCCAATTGAAGGCCTAATGAGTCAAGCAAAGTTTGGGCCTCATTAACGACTTAAACAAAAACAAAACTAGAAGTGAACCAAGGGGAAGAGGGTCCTCAGGTCTGCACATGCCGCATTCACTGTCAGGAAATAAATCGGGACTTTGCACTAAACATTGCTGTTGGGTCCAGCTTTGTAGCGCGCAGAGGTGGGGTCAGCTTCTGCTCACTTCCAGACTTATCCACACGTACAATGTGACCAGGGCTGCCCTCGTTTTTTCACACAGCTGGAGCAGGGGGGGGTTTATAAATGGAGCTGCAGGTCCCAGCATGCAATACAACACTTCGGAATAATTAAAAAAAAAAAAAACCAGGACTACAGTTCCCAGAATGCATTGTGATCGGGAGGGACTACAGATAGGGCTGCCAACTCTGGGAAACTGCCCCCACCCCTCAGCGCATTTTCTCCTGCCCAGCACACAGCATTCACCCCCACCTACCCACAGTTCTTGTTGCCTCCCCCTGGGCTGGTGCTGGGGGTGGCTCTCCTCCCTCCCTCCCTTCCTCTCTCGCTGGAGCCCCAGGAGGTGCTGTGTCCTCTCTGGCCCCCACCTCTCCTCTCCCCCCCCCCCCCAGCAGCAGATAGCAGGTGCTGGAAGGGGAGGGGGGGCTCATCCCACCCTCATCGAGGGCCAGAGAGAGCGCAGCCCTGCCCTTGCTTGCTGGGCCTCACCCACTGGCTCTGTGGGCTGGATAGGGTGGAGAAGGGCAGCTCATAAGCGGCTTTTACACTTCCACATTTGAAACTGTGCTGCTAGCCGACCTGGCCAGATCATAACCGGCCGGCGGGCGACCCTAACTGCAGCTCCCAGAATGCACGGGGGCACCGGGTCTCGGGTCTGTCAGGTGCTGGGCTTCCACCTCACTCAGATCCATCTGACGAGGCCAATCCCGTCCATTGTGTTCTCCCCACTGTCGTTCCTCTTTCCCAAGGAAACCACAACCACAGCTCTCCTGCATGCAGGGGAATCGAAACCAGGACCGGATCGGCCTCTTGGTGCTGGGGTGGGTGGGCAGCTTCCGCAGTCGCACGGCAGGATGATTTGCCAATGTCAGGCACTCTCTCTCTCTCTCAGACAGGGATCGGGTGCTGGCAAAGGAGAGACACATCTTCAAAGCTGGGGGAGAGAGCTTGGAGGTGCTGGTGAGAGCAGAGGAGCAGGAGGAGGAGGGGCTCCTGGAAGAGGCACGGGTATGAGAAATGCAGCAATGACAAGTCCCCCTCCCACCACTAATCCTAACCCCCCCCCCCCGATCTCTCCCTCATTCTCGCTGTCTCAGACCCCCCAGTCCCCATGGACACCAATCCACTTGGGTTTTCAGTATGTGCCTAATGCATATCCATAGGCTAGATTTGCATGCCCATTGCTTCAGTCGTAAGAACATAACCTATGCCATACTGGGTCAGACCAAGGGTCTATAAAGCCCAGCATCCTGTTTCCAACAGAGGCCAATCCAGGCCATAAGAACCTGGCAAGTACCCAAACATTAAATAAATCTCAAGCTACTATTCCTTATTAATTAATAGCAGTTTATGGATTACCAAGTAATACTAACTGCTGTAACCACATCCTCTGGCAATGAATTCCAGAGCTTAACTATGCGCTGAGTGAAAAAGAATTTTCTTCAATTTGGAATACGACGAGTGAGGTTATCAAATTTGCGGATGACACAAAATTATTCAGAGTAGTTAAATCACAAGCGGATTGTGATAAATTGCAGGAAGACCTTGTGAGACTGGAAAATTGGGCATCCAAATGGCAGATGAAATTTAATGTGGATAAGTGCAAGGTGATGCATATAGGGAAAAATAACCCATGCTATAATTACACAATGTTGGGTTCCATATTAGGTGCTACCACCCAAGAAAGAGATCCAAGCGTCATAGTGGATAATACATTGAAATCGTCGGTTCAGTGTGCTGCGGCAGTCAAAAAAGCAAAAGAATGTTAGGAATTATTAGGAAGGGAATGGTGAATAGAACGGAAAATGTCATAATGCCTCTGTATCGCTCCATGGTGAGACCACACCTTGAATACTGTGTACAATTCTGGTTGCCGCATCTCAAAAAAAGATATAATTGCGATGGAGAAGGTACAGAGAAGGGCTACCAAAATGATAAGGGGAATGGAACAGCTCCCCGATGAGGGAAGGCTAAAGAGGTTAGGGCTGTTCAGCTTGGAGAAGAGATGGCTGAGGGGGGATATGATAGAGGTGTTTAAGATCATGAGAGGTCTAGAATGGGTAGATGTGAATCAATTATTTACTCTCTCACACAATAGGACTAGGGGGTAATCCATGAAGTTAGCAAGTAGCTCATTTAAGACTAATCGGAGAAAATTCTTTTTCACTCAACGCACAATTAAGCTCTAGAATTTGTTGCAAGAGTATGTGGTTAGTGCAGTTAGTATAGCAAAAAAGGTTTGGATAAGTTCTTGGAGAAGAAGTCTATTAACGGCTATTAATCAAGTTTGCTTGAGGAGTGGCCACTGCTTTTGATTGCATCAGTAGCATGGGATCTTCTTATTGTTTGTGAATTGCCAGGTTCTTGTGGCCTGGTTTGGCCTCTGTTGGAAACAGGATGCTGGGCTTGATGGACCCTTGGTCTGACCCTGCATGGCAATTTCTTATGTTCTTATGGTTCAAACAGAAGGATTCATCAAAGCTATGATCTGAAAAGTTTCTGCTATGGATACAGCTTCCAATTGCTGCCATCTCATTACTTCATCCTCTGAGAGTATTTCCACAAGTGATGTTCCCTCAGGAAACGTATCACAGATGTTTCCGATTTTGTCTTGAAAAAAATTAGCAAAGCTATGATTTGAAATCTGAGTGGGAATCAGAGTATTTTGCTCACTAATACACTCAACACTGCGCATTAGCTGTTTTACAGTATCAGAAAATGCACATTGATACTTTCCTGAACATTGAATTCTAATTGCAAAATACACTTACTTTGCATGTTCAGTTAGGAGCTTATATGTATTCAGCTGACATTTATATTTAGCTAAGTCTGAGAATAATCACAATCTGCATCAATTACTGTCTAAGTGACAACTATCACATTTAGCTTATCTCAACTTCGAAAAGAACTAATTAACTCTATTAAATCTATGGTATGGGGAGGAGGAGAATCTTCATTAAAGGGCAATTTGTCCACAGAAAACTGTAAATGTCTCATACCATCTACTCACATCTGCATCCAGGTCAGAATGGTCAGCGTCAACTAATTTAGGTACTCAGCGTTGGTCAACATCCAAATACCCTTACATAAAATATTCACTGTCCATCAGATTTGGATTACTAAAGATATCCCATGTGCTCAATTCTAAAGAAAGAAGATGGTTTGACCATGGTACCTCGTGCAGTCTTAGATGATATGGTTCAAGATCAACCATAACTTTACTCACAAAAATCAAATCTAAAGTATGGCCACCAACATGTGTTTGGCTCACAAGCCACTGATCCCAGCCCAATGTGGGCTGAAAAACCAAGGGGATTGGTGTCCATGGGGGACCACCCTTTGCCCTCTGGCATTGTCTGTCTCTTTTTAGTTGCCTTCTGAGTGTTGCTTCTGTAGCATATCAGCTACTCCAATTGTGTTCAGGATGAGCTTGATTTAATTGTTCATGTCTTATTCTTTCCAGGAACCCAAGAATGACTCAGGTAAGTTTCACCTCACTCTATGGTACCCTGAACCTTTAATTGGAGCTCACCCAGCTGAGCCATTGCAGTCACAGTGCTTGACTGGGGGGGCCACAGATCGGGCCGTCCTCCAGAGTCCAGTGTGCTTGTAACTCAAGTCTTGCCACTATAATTTTTTCCCAGGATATTTAAGAAAGGAGCACCTGAGACTGTGTATCATAGCAGTGAAAGCAGCAAGAGCAGGACCTTACCTTAACATAACATGCAGAGTCCTAACTAATCACAGTCTTCCTGATCTTAAACCAATATGCCAGGGTGTATTTGCTTCTGTCCCATCCCCTGAGCCCTCCAGTCCTAAAGGTGACAGGCTCTGTATCTCTGTGACCCACCCCAAGCCCTCCAGTTCCAAAGGTGACAGGCTCTGCACCCCTGCACCCCCATCCTCTGAGCTCCCCAGTCTTAGAGGTGACAGGGTCTATATCCCCGAAATCATCCCTGAGCCCTCAAGTCCTAGACAAGACAGGTTCTGTATTCCTGTGCCAGTTTCTTAATTATTACCGCTTTCATTATTTTTCAGCCTCAAGACTCCAATCTTTCCTCTTCCAACTGGATCCCTATCTGCTTAGGTTCCTGCAGGAACACCCAGAAGTCTCGGAGATCCTTCAGCAGGGGCTCCTGAAATATCATTGCACATGGAGCCTCCCCACAGAGGAAAAAGAGAGTGAGAAAGAAAGGCAAATTCTTCTCTCTGGATCAATTGACATCCCATTTCAGAAATGGAAGAGCCAAGTAGAAGATGTGTTAGCTACATTCAAGCAGCAGTATGTTTGCTTTTATGAGTTCAATCTGGAGAAACAACAGAAGCTAGTTGGTGATGCTGGTTTGGCAAAGAAGTCCATCTCAATATATCATGAACCCCTTCAGCATTTTATTGTGATTACTGGTTTGGCAAGAGATGTGGAAGAGTTGGTGGACACTATGGACTTAGCGTTGTTGGGACAGAGGAATGTCATCTCCAGTACCTGCAGTCTGGGCCACCCAAATAAATTCTCAATCATCCAGGAGGATCTGGAAAGGGAATTGAACTTGCATTTCCCAAAGCTGCAATTTTGCATCACCCAGAACAAGATGGACCTGAAGGGGACCACAGAAGAAGTTTTGTGGGCTCAAGAAAAGTTTCAAGAGCTTCTGATGGATGTCAAGGAGCATTTGATTGAAGTTTCTCTACATAAACGGCAGTTTCTATGTTCCTTACATCTGGCTGATTTTCAAGTAGCCTTTTTGGTGGTCTTTGTGGAAGAGTGACCTTGGACATAACCCAAAGTGTGACTCTGTTTGGAAAATCATTTCATCTTCTGAAGGAGGCAGAGAACATCCTGCAAAGTGCCATCCGAGAAGAGGAGATCAAAGTGGAAGAAGATGAGAAGTCTTCTATCCAGACTCCAGCATGGACCAATTTTCTGAGTTCAGCAGAAAAAGAGGTCAATCATCCATTAAAACGAGTCCAAGTAAATTGCCACAAAGACCCTAAATCTGGCTGTTTGGTCATCATCATTGTGGGTTATAGTGATGCTATTGACCAAATGAAACAGAAAATGGAGGACCACCTCAAAAGTAGTGTTGTTGTCCAAGAAGAGGTGATGCTTAAGAACCCAATAATTAAACAGAGATTTCCTGATCTTCTGAAGATTATAAATATAGAAGACATAAATCCACGCACAAGATTCCTTAAATCTTCCAACCAAAGCATATTGCTCCAAGGTTCAAAGGCTGAAGTGACAAGAGTCAAGAAAGCCTTAGAGAAAAATCTAGGGAACCTGAAGCATGAGATATTGACTTTGCCCTCACCAGGAGCTTCTGAATTCTTTACTGAAAATGGCCAAGAATATTTGGCAACCATTGAGAGAAGAAACAACTGCATAACAACTTGGTCCTGCAGGGATGCATTGAATATTGGTGGAACCCAAAGTAGACCTCAAGAAGAAGACTTCATCACAGATACATGGTGCATTTTCCAATTGGAGGGTGGATACATAGTTTCCGTTTGCCAGGGAGACATCACTAAGCAAAGAGTAGATGCCATTGTCAATGCTGCCAATGAGGACCTTATCCATGCTGGTGGGGTGGCCCAAGCCATCAGCATGGCTGGGGGCCCAGTGATACAGAAGGAGAGCAGGGACTGGGTGAAACACAGGGGCAAGGTACTGACAGGTCAGGCAGCTATCACCTCTGCTGGGACACTGCCATGCCAGAAGGTTATCCATGCAGTGGGACCCAAATGCAAGGCTGATGGCAAAGGGAAGTGGGACCACTCGCAGAATGAGGGTCTTTTGAAAAGTGCTATAACCAGATCCTTGATGTTAGCAGAGCAGGGAAATTTCCGGTCTGTTGCCCTGCCATGCCTGAGCTCTGGGATCTTTGGTATACCCGTGGTTCTTTGTGCTACATGGATAGTGGAAGCCATCAAAGTACACACTGAAGCCTATGCCCGTGTGGATCATGCTCTCAGGGAAGTGATGCTGATTGATGTGAAGAAAGAGACAGTGGCTGAGTTTCAGACAGCTTGTGTCAAGAACTGGGGAAGCAGAATTTCTTCTCTTCATAGCAAGGATAGTAACCAGAGCCACACAGGAAGGCCTCAGGCGGCAGAGGTTGTATTCATATCTGGAAACCTGGAAGAGCAGTTGGTATGGCTTCTTTGATTTATTTTTGCTAGTGTCAGGAGTGCCCAGAGATATTAGGGGTTAGCTCTCTGTGACAGCTTAGCATGAAGTATGGATTCCATCCCTGCCTTGGAGGCATGGGTTCCATTCCCAGCTCAGTTTCCTCTTCTTCAGGTTGAGAGTACTGCTCAGAGTAGATCCTCCAGCTTCTGGGGAATGAGCAGCATTAGAAGCAGGTCTGTAAGCAGCTGTATCCCAGCTCATCCAACCACAAAAGTGTACTGTTATATGCACACCTTCTTATGGGAATCAATGTAATGAAAATGGAAAATATTGGAGGCTGGGATGATGACTCCCTGATGTGAGGCTTAAGGAGCAAGGCCACACATAATGACTCTTTGATGAGAACCTAATGGCGAAGTAAGAAAAAAGGCTATTTAGGATGGCTGTCTGAGCAATTCTAAGGCAAGCAGAAACATTTAAGATGCAATGGGGCAAAACTAGAACTGTCCAAATGATCTGGAGCCATCTCATGATCATTTGTCCAATAGCAGCAACAGACTATATGTGTATTCTCTCTCCCTTGCAGGCCAATGTTTTGGTTGTCCCTGTGCTTGCCAAGAATCCTACCTTGACCTCCATGAGGGTTGGTGAGTGCCTCCTAAAGAAGATTGGGGGCAACTTTGGTGCACTGTTTTCCATGCTGATGAAGGGGCGTCAGTTGGACCCTGGAAACCTGCTGCAAGTGAACACAAGCGTCAATGACCATGTCTGCTGCCAGGCTGTGCTCATCCTCATGTGTAGCCCATGGGATGGTGCCAATGGAGCTGCTGCTAAGGTTAGATTCATTACATTATTTGCAACTCCCCTGATTGTACTTTCTTTTGTATAATCTTGTAGAGAGAGCTGTTAGGCCATGGAAGGAATCTTGGACTTGATGGGCCTCTGGTCTTTTTCCAATCTATTCATCTATAGACCCATGGAACTACATAGAGAGAGCTGTTACTCAATCAGAAGATTAGACTTGGTGGACTTCCAGTCTTCTTGTAATGTGATCATTAATGTACCCATGAAACCACGTAGAGAGAGATTATTAATGAGAAGGAGGTTGGGCTCAGTGGACCTCATCTGGTCTTCTAACCTGTCTGTGTACCCATGGAACCATATAAAGAAAGCTGTTAAGTCCATGAGAAGAAGGTTCGACTCTATGACCTGGTCTTCCATTCTGCCCATCTATATACTTGTGGAACCACACAGAGTGAATAATCCAAAACACAAATTCAGTCCCAACTCCCTCAAAAGTTCAGACAAGCCAGCTGTGTGAGAAGGATTATAATAAATAAGAATTGTACTCACAGTAGTGGTAGTAGTGTGAATTCAATGTTCTAATTACTGGTCCAAAAAATCCATAAGTCTCTCAAAAGAATGTCCTTAGATTGTTTTGCTAAGTTTCTTATGCACGATAATATTTTCCAAAATATTTATTTTAATGATGTTTCCAACGAACAACTAACTGATCCGAATAAACCATTTCCCAACACGGAACCATGTTTCAATGCATTTGCATCAGGGAAAAGGGCTGCATCAGGGAATATGTAATCCAATGCAGTAATCATGGGCCCAGGATCCTCAAGTCCTAGACCGCAAATAAAACAAAGTGAAATTGGTTTAAACCAGGAAACACGTCAAGACGCAGCCAGGGGCCAAATAGTGCCACATAGTGTTCCTAATGGTTAAAATCCCCATAGGTAGTAACAAACGTCCCTATTCAACAGGAGGAGCCATTTGTCCGTCAAAGTACCTTATGTTAGACACATCACCTAAGTCGTTAAATGACAGAATATCATTCTACTTCCTCTTTCAGTTCAGCTGGTTTGATTGCACCTAGGGTAAATATCGAAAATTGTTCTCTGTGATTATGAATTGCAAGATAAACCCCACCATGCCAAGGTTTTTGGACATAGTTTTGATATGATTACCATATACAGAAAGCCATGAGAAGAAGGATGGACTCTGATCTAACATTGATACTATGGAATATTCTTTCAATGTCAGAACACATTTATTTTGCCTTTTTACACCTTTCAGGCTCTGCGTAATGGTTTCTCCAGTTGCCTCCATAAATGTGACCATTTGAAGGTCAAGTCAGTGGCCTTCCCAGTCATCGGCCCAGGGTTGACCCTGAAGTTCCCCCGGGATGTAGTGGCCAGGATCTTCTTTGAAGAGGTGAAAATGTTCAGAGGCGCCCATCCCGGGACGGCCCTGGAGGAGATTCAGATAGTGATTCACCCGGAGGATCTCCATTCGTTGTCGGTGTGTATAGGAATGGTTGCTGTAGGATGTAGTAAAAGGGTGGGTTGGGGCTCCATGAACCACCAAGGGGGTGGATCGGTTCCTCTGCAAAGGATGGGGGTACAGTCACTGCTGGCACAGGCCACTGACAGGAGGATGAGGAGAAAGAAAGACAATGGGCTCTAGCACATTGACTGTTTCTGTTCCCTGCAGGTGTTCCAAGACACACAGAGAGAGGTGGACATGAAGGGTAGACCCTTGCCAACATCACCGGAGGAAGGTAAGATTCTTCTGGGGCCAGGGGTATGGTCATTAGGCTGAAAAAAGCTTTGATTTTGACTTCATTGCATCTATGAACTTTCTAGGTTCAGTTTCTCTGATAAAATCAGGAACTATACTTTCATAGACAGAGTGTGCAGTGGTGGTGGGAAATGCACCACTTTTTGCTTGGTAGTGGTGGTGGGAAATGCACCACGTTTTGCTTGGTAGTGGTGGTGGGAAATGCACCACTTTTTGCTTGGTATGCATCACGTTTTGCTTGGTTACTGCAGGATGGCTACGGAAGAATAAGCTGAGAATGTGTGCGCATGGATTGGGGGAAGGGTTCTCTCATTTAGAAATTAGCCACAGCTCACCCACGTTTCTGTTCTGTGTGCTCTCTGTTCCCATGCCAGGACTGCTGAGCTGCCTTGTGGATGATATCCAGGCGATGGTGGGAGGTGTGAGGCTACAGGTCGTGTTCAGTGACATTGTCAAGGAGACCACAGATGTCATTGTGAACTCCACCAACTTCCAGTCATGGAATTCGCAGAGTACAAGCACACAACCTTGATTCTTCAGCCCTAGAGCTCTCCAGGAGGAATGAATAATATCACCAGGCTGATCCAGTCCTGGACTTGTAGTTGGGGGGGGGGGGGAGGGGAGTGGAGTGGAGAGCAGGGACATTGGACCTAGCGGTTTTCTCCTGCTCCTTTTCGCTGCCTAGTTTATCAGAATTAACATCTGTTGAGCCTCCATTCACAAGAACCCAATGATTTCCCTCTTTCTTTTAAAAGCCCTCTCCTGTCTTAACCCAGTCATAGCAGCAGCTCTCTTGGATCAGGGTCCACCGGCAGTGTCTCACTCCAGAACCCGGTACATGTGCCGCCTGAGTCCATTCACGAGTTGTCACAACTGTACAATGGCTGAAACTCCCTTCCCTAGCCCATTCCCAAGCTAGGATTAAGAATCTCCCCAGATCTCCTGCACTACCGTGCAGAGCAGTGCCACTGGCCCATCAGAACAGCCCTGGGGTGTGGCTGGGGGAGAAGGGAGTCTCTGGCATCATTCAATGGTGATACCTAGATGTCATCAGCTGGGTTCTTGAGGAGCTGAGGTTTGTGGTCTCTGACCAAAGGACACTTGTTGTGATGGCTTCACTGAGTTAGGAGTGCAGATATAATAAAATAAGGAAAGCCCTCCCTGGTTGGTTGCAGATGAAAGCTTGTGGCACTGTAGACCAGCAGAGGTTGGTTCCAACTGAACTGGTAGTTCAAAGGAGCAGGAGGAAACTTTCAAAGCCAAAAAAAACAAAATACAAATTCTTTTCAGTGAGGACAGCCATTTTGGGGAGGCCTCAGCTGTTGGTAGACCACAGCAGCGACCATTTTCATGAGGCAGGAAGTGATGTCATTGTGTGGGCAAGGCACCAGTGAAGATGTTGTTAAGCTTAGGCTGATTGTCTGTCATGGAGGAATTAATTTTTCACTAACCCCCTTTTTTTTTGTTTCCTCAGGTGTAGCGAACGCCATCTTTTCTGCCACAAACCCAGAAATTGCAGAGGAAGTGAAGAAGGGTGAGAAGAGACATCTCCCAATCCTTCTCTTTCATCTTTATGTCTCTTTTTTACCTTTTCTGCCTCTCTCATCCTCGCCGTCTCTTAGCGGAAGCTTTAAAAACGTGCTCTCCTCACCTCCTTCTCCTCTCAGCTAAGCTGCCCGTGGATGAAGTCTTTGTTACTGCCTCGGGGGGCCTGCAGTGTCGTCAACTCTTCCACGTCTGCGGGCAGAACAAGGCCCAGAACATTAAATCTGTGGTGAAGAAGGTGATGAGGAAATGCGAGGAGATCGGTTTCTCCTCGGTGGCCTTTCCCGCCATCGGCACAGGTGAGACGCGCAGCGCCGCCCCCATCAGCTTGATGCCCGCCTGCCAGCAAATGGCCTCTTAGAGGTGTGGGGAGCCTGTGAGTGTGAGCTTGTGTGCGCACCAGCGTGAGCGTGTCTGAAAATGTGCGGTTGTGTTTGGCCTGAGAGCGAATGAACAACTCTGATGGAAGAGGGTGGGGGCAGAAAGAGTAGCGGATTTCCTGAAAGTCTGAAATAAGCCCAGAGGGTCTTTAGGGTGGAGAGAAAAAGTGAGGGGAAAGCCTGCAATCCCCTGAGGCCTACGGCATTGCACCAGGCGTGGGCAGATGGGGCTTTGCACTCTTTATTATATTCTGTGTTTCTGTGTCAGCGTCTGTGCATAGGGAACCACCTCCCCCGCAGCCCACCTTCTATATTTTGGGACCCTTCCCCCCCCCCCCCCCACACAAACATTTGTGCCATTCTGTGGATGGGGGGGGGGGCACATTCCTTATTCTTTAGCTACACAGAAGAGCCAGGCCCTCAGCCCTCTCTCGCCCAGGGATACTCACCCCCCAATCTCTGTTTCTCTCCCCTCTCACCCCTCTCATGAGCAGGCGAAGGGAAGATGGAGCCCGGAGTGGTGGCCACCGCGATGCTGGACGCTGTCCTGTCCGTGGCCAGGTGCGAGAGCCTGAACTCCCTGAAGCATGTCCGGATCGTCGCCTTCCAGCAGGCCGTTTTCAATGCCCTGAAGTGGGAGCTGCAGAACCGCGTCGGGCATCTGGACAAAAGCAAGAAGAAGATCATTTCAGGCAAAAGCTTTTATTCTACTTCTCCAGGCATTCAGGGCTTGCAAAGAATCCACAGAAGGGAAGCAAATATTCATTTCTTAATGCTTGCTTAAATAAAGGTTACTTTACAAGGTGATTATTAATCCTACATATCTGCATTACACTGTTAATGCAGAATGAATTAATTTATTTAAAAATTCTTAGCAATACATAAAATACAACAAAAAAATGTAAAAATAAATAGATTTCTTCAGGCCTTCCTTAATAATGATCTCTCTTCCACTTATCCCCCACTCTCTCAGTCATGTCATTGGCTCTTATCAGGACACGCGATCCCATTCATTCTCTCGCTCAGGGAATAGCTATGTCTTTAACTTCTTATGGAAAGTCAAATAATCTAATTCTTGCTGACGCTCAGCTGCAAGTTGATTCCCCAGTGATGGAATTCACAAGTCCAACAAACAATCTGTAACAACCAAAAAAACCCAAAGAAATCCATGCAGCGATGCTAGCATCCTATGGCCAATTTGAATATTGCAGCTGTACATTGCCTCTGCTTCTGTTTCTGTGGGTCAGGTTTTTTTTTTTAGCCAGGTGGCTTGGTTCCTAACTTTCATTGCAGTCCACAGATCAGGGATAATAACGATCCAGTCCTTGTCCATCTGGAGGCTGAGAGGGCAGTAAGCTCTCTGGGCAAGATCCCAAAGGTCTGGAAGAAAGATTTGCGGTAGGAGAATTGTCTCCGGAAGCAGTCGGGAGAGTGGTACAGCCGTTTGCTGATTAGCCAGATCAGAGAGTTTAAATGCCAGCGTGGTGGTACCAGTGGCCTGCAGGATGAGGGGAGCAGGGGTGAAGATCTCCCGTCACGGGGGGCTGTTTGCAGGTCCTCTGCGGGGAGCAGCCGCAGGGCGAGTAAACACAAGAGAAGAGCAAACCCCAGTAAGATTCTGCCAGAGTCCTACAGCTGCTCCAGGTCATTAGTTTGAATTGCGGAGCTGCCCTGTGTATTGGAAGAAACTGGTCCTGAAGATAAAAACGGGATCTGTAAAAGCACGGATGCCAGCTCTGCAAAGAACCCAGGTTGTCAAATTATTATCCCTGCTGAGCTGGTCCGCACTTTTTGGTAAATGGAATTCCTTGGAACAGCAGTTACTTGTGTTCTGACCCTTGATTCTTAAACGGGTCACCCATAAATTATATTTTTTTTCTCCCCTCTCCTCCCTGCAGGCCTCCTCAAATCTTTGAAATCAAGGCTGCTAAAAACTGTCCCCCAGAAGAATGAGATGTTCGAATCCCCTCGGACCCACAGCGAGGTCGTGTTTGAGATCCTGGGCCTCAGCAGCAGCAGCATAGAGGCGGCGAAGCGGGAGATTGAGGAAGTCTTCCAGAAGAACTACAGGGATGAGGTCCTGCAAGTTGAATCCATAGCCAGGCTGCGAACAGAGGAGATCCAACAGATCCTAGGTCTAGGGGAGGCCTTCAGGGTCCATGTGACTGTTGAGAGGGGGCAAGTTAACCGGATTCGGCTACAAGGCTATGAGAAGCAGGTCATGGAGGTCCTCAGGGAAGTGATGGAGAAGCTGAAGTACTTACTGGAGAGCCACCTGGAGGAGGTGGAATGGGAGAGGCTCAGCATGCTGGTCCAGTGGATGTACCAGAAGGATGAGGAGTACCTCCCCCTGGACCCCAGGGCCAACTGCCTCCTGGAAATCGGCCTGTCTGAGCAGGTGCCTGGACAGCCCAGCACTGTGCAGGTCTCCCTCGGAGGGGAAGAGGCCCAGGCAGATCTTTCTAGGATGGAGGCAACCATCGTTCGCACCAGAGCAGTCGTGAAACTGAAGCGTGAGGACAGGGCCTTAGGTAGGAGACTGCTAGCTCTGCAAACTTTAAAGAAAGATAAAGAACAGTATTTTGTTGATTTCTTTGGGGGAGCGAGGGAATTGGAGATAATGTTTTGAATTTTGCATATTTTTGTGAAGCTAGTATGTTAATGAGGGAGAATAAAGGGGATGGATGAGAGAGAGAGAAAGATGCAAGAAGCTGGGGGGCCTGTATTCCTTTTCCACGTCAGCCACCTACTCGCAGCCGTCTAACGCAAAAATTGTTAAGAGTGACATTATTGTAAGGGGATAAAACTAAAAAAGTCATATGAATAGATGGGAAGCAGCTGATAGACTTCCTAGGGAGAATCTTAACTCGTTCTTACAGCCTTCCCTCAACAAAATCATAGGACGTGTCCGATCTGCTTCACGGCAATGGCTGCCTCTAGTGGCAGAACGTAAGAACTGCAGCTGTGGGAAAGCTTAAGATGATCACTGGTACCAATCAGTCCCATCCTGCGATGCCACGTCTCGTACACTGAGCTATTTATCTGTCCCTTTGACTCCCTCACACACACACACACACACAAAGTTTTTAGTGTCTGTGATCCTTCCCGTCTGCAGGTTTCAATAATCCAGCCAAGTGGGATGCCATGAGTGGGCAGCTGCTGACACTGGTGGACCTGGGCCAGGGCACGCAGGAGTTCAGGGATGTGCAACAGAACTTCATGAGAACTGCCAATGGACACCATATCATCAAGGTGATGTTTAGAAACGAATCCTCCTATTAATATTCAGTAAATGCATAGGCGTGCACGCCCCGAGGAGGGACAAAGGCACACATCCCAGGCCCCTTCTTCCAGACGGTGTGGCCTCCCACTAGACACGCCATTAGCACCGAGGGACTTCCTCTATAACACCTGTTCCCTCTGAACAATTTTAAGGTCACTTCCTGCCCGATCTAGCTCTTTGCTCTGGCTACGGCTCACCTACCGCTCCATTGCCCTCGTAGGTCCAGAGAATCCAGAACTTACACCTGCGCCACGTCTATGAGTTGCGAAAGGAGTACATCGCAGAGAAGAACGGGCAGGGGGAGCTGAACGAGCGAGTGCTGTTCCACGGTACGATGCCAGAGACCTGCGCCTCCATCAACCTCTACGGCTTCAACAGGAGCTACGCGGGGCAGAATGGTGAGATTCCCTTGATAGCCATGGAAAGGCTGCACCACAAGGAAGGCAGCTGAGTTGATTGGTTAAATCAGGGGTCAGGAACCTATGGCTCGCGAGCCAGATGTGGCTCTTTTGATGGCTGCATCTGGCTCGCAGACAAATCTTTAATAAAAAAGTAAAAATCTAACAAAAACCCCCACCCTCCTGACCCCCCCAAGACCTGCCAAAAGTCCCTGGTGGTCCAGCGGGGGTCCAAGAGCGGTCCAGGAGCGATCTCCTGGACTTGGGCTGTCGGCTGCCAGTAGTCAAAATGGCGCCGACGGCCCTTTCCCTCACTATGTCACTGGGGTCGACCAATGGCGGCGGTAGCCCCTGTGACATAGTAAGGGCAAAGGGCCGTCGACGCCATTTTGATTACTGGCAGCCAACGGCCCTTTGCCCTTACTATGTCACAGGGGCTACCGCCGCCATTGGTCGACCCCAGTGACATAGTGAGGGCAAAGGGCCGTCGGCGCCATTTTGACTACTGGCAGCCGACAGCCCAAGTCCAGGAGATCGCTCCTGGACCCCCACTGGACCACCAGCTGGTTTGGGAACAACTGACGGGAGAATATCTCATTTCTGCTTCCAGCCACTGCCTACGGAGTTGGGGTCTATTTCGCTGTGCACGCCAGCTACTCGGCAAACAACACGTACTCCAAGCCGGACCCACAGACCAGACACAAATTCATGTACCAGGTGAGGGTGGTGGCTGGCCGGTACACCACAGGAAACTCCAGCATGAAGGTTCCCCCGGCCCGCCCCGGCACGGACCCCAACGACCGCTACGACAGCCTGGTGGACAAGATCGAGAACCCCACCATGTACGTGGTATTCCACGACGACCAGGCCTATCCCGAGTACCTCATCACCTTCATGTAAGGAGAGCCCAGAATGAGAGAGAGAGACCTTTCCCGAAGTTAAAGAATCCCACGCTTGCCACCAGCACTCTAGTCAGGAGCAAAAATTCAAAGTCCCTCGCACCTTCCGACTCTTTTCTTCCAGAGACACTTCTAAGAAGGGACTTTGTAGCCACGTAATGAAATCGTATGCAGGGACTGGACAGCAGTTGGGGGAGAGGCTCAATTTATGGATTTAAAATTCTTAGCAATTGCTAGTTAAGTGATAAATATTGTACTTGCAGGCAGAAAGGAACGGACATAGTAAGTGATCTAAATGGAAAACAAACAAACAAAAATGATTTCACATGGCGTTCACGCTAGCTAAGCATTTTTAAATATGCATGTAAATATATTCTTTTAGCTGGCTGGCAAGCTCTCTCACCTGGAGCCACCTCAGAGGAAAAGCAGAATTGGAAGAGGTTCACGGGCACTGGATAAAACAAATACAGGGCGGGTGTGGCTTTAGGGGACCTGCGCTCCGTAGCCGGTGGACCTGTCCCGTTGTGGTCCCTTCCCTGAATATCAGCTTCCTAATTTAATGTGCAAATCCCGGCGAGGGCGCCCCCTTGGGTCGTGGCAGGGGACCGGGGGCCATAAAGGATGGACGGACCTGGCGCCTGTCGGCGGCCGCAGGAAGCGAGCCTGCAGGGACCTGGAGGAGACCTCGGGTCACCCGGCGAGGAGACGTTTCTGAACAGGAGAGGGGGCCAACCGCCAGCGACGGGCAAAGAGATCCGGCGTGTCAGCAAGGAACGACGAGAGGACTCGTTTCCCACTGCCTAATCCAGGGTCTCACCCCCACATCCTCCTGGGGTACCCTCCGATGAGTGTGCTTGAGCCAAACTCGTGTACCTTGCTGACTCGGTCTCTATGTGTATTCATCGGGCGTAATCTGAAAAGCCGACTGCCTGCGGGGTCTCCAGGACAAGTTTGGGAGGCCCGGGCCTAACTGATAAAAAGACTTTGTATTTAATAAAATTACCTTTTTTTTTTCCTGCTGCCTCTCTTGGTTGCCTGTCGCATGCCTGATTCAATTGTTTTTTTTTTCCCTTTGGTGCTTAGGGATGGGGGTATCTAACTAGATTAGTATTTTTTAAGGGGGTTGCATGATTCACAGATTGTTACGAGTACTGATTTATTTATTTATTTAACATTTTTATACCGAAATTCATGAAGACAATTACATATCACTTCGGTTTACAGTATAACAAACTAGCATGTAAGAATGCTTTTACATATAACAGGTATAAGGTATGTCATACGGGCGACGGTCGCCCGTATGACATAGTGAGGGCAAAGGTAGCGCCGGCGCCATTTTGAAGATTGGCAATACGGCCCGCATGCAGGAGGTCGCTCCCAGACCCCAGCTGGACTTTTGGCAAGTCTTGTGGGGGTCAGGAAGCCCCCCCCCCCCCCAAGCTGACCAAAAGTCCCTGGGGGTCCAGCGGGGGTCCGGGAGCGATCTCCTGCACTCGTGACGTCGGGAGCCAGGAACCAAAATGGCGCTGGCGCTACCTTTGCCCTGTCATATGATAAGGGCAAAGGGCCACCAGCGCCATTTCTATTAACGCAGCCGTGGCCAGAGAGCGGGAGATCGCGCCGGGACCCCCCACTGGACCCCAGGTAATTTAAAACATTTTGGGGGGGTTCGGGAGGGTGGGGGATTTATTTTAAAGGGTCGGGGTGGGTTTTAGGGTTGTTTTGGTGTGCCGGTTTTCCCACCCTCCCCCCTCCCCCGATTTACGATTTTTTGATGATAAATCGGGGGGAATTGCTATTGTATCGCGGCTCTAATGATTTTTGACGATTTAAAATATATCTGACGATTGTTTTAAATCGTCAAAAAACGATTCACATCCCTACAACATTCTGTTTGCTTTTTTGACTGCTGCAGCACACTGAACCGACGATTTCAATGTGTTATCCACTATGACACCTAGATCTCTTTTTCTTGTGTGGTAGCACCTAATATGGAACCTAACATTGTGTAACTATAGCATGGGTTATTTTTCCCTATATGCATCACCTTGCACTTATCCACATTAAATTTCATCTGCCATTTTGATGCCCAATTTTCCAGTTTCACAAGGTCCTCCTGCAATTTATCACGATCTGCTTGTGATTTAACTACTCTGAACAATTTGGTATCTCATGCACACATGTGTGAGTGTAGCTTTATCCCAATAAACTCTGGAACCACAATGTAATGCTCATTGCAGAACCTGACCAGGAAAGGAAGGCGGAGCACACTGGAGGCCACTCCCATGCGACTGTGCTCTTCTCCTAGTCTGCACTCCCTCCTCCCCCTCGCTCTCTTTATCCTTCTTGGGGATTTATTGATCGCCTAAGCCGAGGCACTAAGGGTAGAAATCGGCAAGCATAATCTATATTCATAGGACATAAAACTGTACAATGAAGCACGTCCTCAGGAGTTGTACAATGAACCACGTCCTCAGGAGCCGCGGGCCACTCCGCCTTGACATCCCATCCACATCCTGCCAGGCTGTTCTCTGCTTATTATCTCCACACTTCCTACTGCACCATATGACGCTACCTAAAGTCAACTACTGTTGGTTTGTTATAAACATGAGGGTTTGGTTTTTTTTTAACCTAATCTAGTTGAATGTTGACACATTTGGCTCTAGTAGATACCTTGCATCTGCGTTTATCCTTTGGAGCTCTAAGATCTCAATATTCTCCCATTATTCATCGAGTCAGACCCCTCTCTCTGCTTGTGGGATTTTGTAGTGAATTCATTGTTTGATAGGTAACCAGTGAAGATTTAACAAAACAGGTGATATGTGCTCTTTTAGTCCAGAACCTGTTAGGAGGCGTGCGGCAGAAGTTTGGATGAGCTGGAGAGGACGGCAGTGTTGAATCTGGAAGAGTTACAGTAATGCAGACCGGAAGGAATGAGTGCTTGAAGTACACATCGGAAGCCATCTTGGAAAAGTAGTGGCTTAAGTCTTTTTAAGAAGTTGAGTTTAGAGAATGAAGTTTTCGTTAATTTTGACATATTTCCTGACATGGATACTTTTGAATCAACAATGACACCTAGCTTGCGTGCCTGTGTAACAACTGGAATAGAGTGTGAATTAAATATAAAGTGCAATGGAGGGGAGCAGGATGAGTTTGGCATGGTTGATGTGTAAATTAGTTCTGTATGTAAGCTAGGTTTTTTTTTTATTGTGTCCAGGTAAATGGTGATTCGAGAGATAAGGGGAGGAGGTAAATGTTAAATAACACTCCAGTTGTTGTAGTTTACCAATCTGAATGATGAGAGCAGACAGAACATGAAGGGTGCGCTCCAGAAATAGCAATTGCAGTACCCATGGTGGCCAGGAGATGGCCGCACGCCTGCTGACCCGACAGAGAAATAATTCTACCGCATTATTTTGAAAGATACTATTGCACGGCTTTCTCTTTACTGGAAAATTATTCTTTAAACAACGCCAGATTGCCGGCAACCGATCTGCCTCTCTCTCTCTGCCTTTCTCTTTTTCCCCACAGACCGAAAGGATGAGGAAGGCTTGGCTGAACGTCGGCTCCCTGCTCTCCCCCCTCTCCCTGCTGCTGTTGGTTCTGATCCCTCCAGCCTGCTCCCAGACCTTCCGTCATTTCAGGACTAAGCACATCGACGAGACAGAGCCGGCGGGCGACAACAATTACTGCACCCAAGTCATCCGGAGCCGGAACATCACGGACAGCTACGGCCGGTGCAAGCCCCGCAACACCTTCATCCACAGGCCCGCGGAGCTCCTCCAGGACCTGTGTATGAAGGACGACGCCATGATCGTCAGCAACAACCAGCACCCGCTCAGCCACTGCCTTCACAGCCCCGAAAGTGAGGGGGAGCGGCCGCCCAGGTGCAGCTACTGCACCCGAAGCCTGCGAGCCCGGATCCGCATTAAGTGTGCCAGGGGCTTGCCCGTGCATTTCGATGGCATCGTCCGTACGGGGAGGACGGCTGGAGGCTGCAAGTCGCGCAATGCAAGGAAAAGAGAATAATCAAAAGATGACGCTTCAGCCTCCGAGAAGGATCCGCTGTCCCCGCATTATCCTAGACGGCTTTATTTATTTAGTGACTTGTATAAAGCTCTTCTTAAGGTCCAGCCTCAGTCTCTCCTGCTGCATATGGAGCTCATCACTTCCTGGAATCAGCACTCTGTCTCCCTCTCTCCCTCTATCTCTGTCTCTCTCTCTCTCCCTCTCTCTCTCTCTCTCTGCCTCTCTCTCTCTTTCTCGCTCTCTCTCCCTTTGCCTCTCTCTCTCTTTCTCGCTCTCTCTCTTTCTCGCTCTCTCTCTCTCTCCCTCTGCCTCTCTCTCTCTTTCTCACTCTCTCTCTCTCTTTCTCGCTCTCTCTCTCTCTCCCTCTGCCTCTCTCTCTCTTTCTCGCTCTCTCTCCCTCTCTCTCTCTCTGATTGTCTCTCTCTCTCTCCCTCTCTCCCTGTCTCTGTCTCTCTCTCTCTGCCTCTCTCTCTCTGTATCTTTCTCTCTCTTTCTCTCTGATTCTCTCTCTCTCTCTGTGTCTCTCTCTGTCTCTCTCTGTCTCTCTCTCTCTCTGTGTCTCTCTCTCTGTCTCTGTCTGTCTCTCTCTCCCTCCTCCTCTCTCTCTGTATCTGTCTCTCTCTCTCTGTCTCTCTCTCTCTCTCCCTCCCTCTCTCTCTGCCTCTCTCTCTCTGTCTCTCTCTCTTTCTCTGTCCCCCCCCCCCTTTGCATACCCCTGTTGGAAGGCTGCTCCCCAATACTACCCCCATGGCCTTCCCTCTTCCCGGCTGAGTACCGCGGTCCTCTGGGCTTTCTCCAATATGCCTGCATCGTTCCTGTGTCCAAGCCCGGGCCCAGTCCTCCAGCACAGGCCTTGTCCGTGCTGAGAACGACTCCATGCACGACTCACCCAAGGAATACTCCTGCAAGTTTGCCTCGGATTCAGCATTTTCCGTGATTTCCTGGGGGACTCTGCAAGACCCTCGCATGGAAATCTCTATCCCCCTGACAGTTCTATAACAAAGGACCCTCATATTACAAAAAATAAAAAATGCCTCGATGTCTTCATGGATTCTGTCAGTCTTTCCGTACACAAACAATGATTTGTGCACAGGTTCCTTCTGGCACTTTCGATCACATTTTCCTTTCCACCGGTTTGTCAGAAAATATTTATCCTGCTGTATTAACTGCCCCAAGATGGGGTACAGCAAGGTAAATTAGATATGAAGATAAGGATAAGAAATTGTCAGCACAGCATCCGCTGGAACATCCCTGCGGGCACAAACTGCAGGGAGGAGCTGCACATGGGCAGAGCAGAGAATAATAATGCGATTCCTGGCTGATGTGAGGTAATCCAGCGGCTCTCCCGCAGATTTATCGCTGCCTCCTGAAGTGGAGGGGTGGCTTGCACTGGGCAGGGCTCCTCTGGGGCCTGCTCCCTCTCTCCCCCTCTTGTAATAAAGTGGTCCTGGGCCCGTGGGCTCCCTGCACGCTCGCCCATCTGGGAAGGGGGCGAGTGAGGTCTGAATGTTTGGGAGGGCTCAGGGATGAGGAAACCCTCAGCAGCATTGATGATTGGCACCAGCACTTACAATTGTCAAATTTGGGCGAGCTCTCTCCTTCTTCTTCTCACCATTCTTTCCACCCCCCCCCCTCCCAAAAAAAACGATTTAAACTATTCCCATTCCCACCAAGTATGAGAGAATTCTCAGATTTCCTCCACAATTTCTCCATTGCTGGGAAGTCTGGCGGACACTGTGTTTCTTAATAAGGGATTTGCACGACACATCCAACCCAGTGCAGTGTGAGGCTTTTCTATAGGTAAATTTGCACTACATGTACCAGAATGCAAGAGGAGGCAGATGTTCCACACCAGGGGTAGGCACCTCTGGACTTGGATCTGGAGTGCCACAATGACTATGCACAAGATATGTTTGCCTGTACACAAGTATATCTCATGAATATTCATGGCTGATGAGCTGAAAATGTGACCTCTTTGGGACAGGGCAGGAGCCGAATTGCCTACCCCTGTTTCAGACACTCGTGCAGTTACCGACTGACGCCATTTTGCTCAGAACAGACTGAGCCAGTCTTCGTGACAAATGGAGTTCGGGTTTCCTTAGAGAATTTAAATGTGGCAGGGGGGCTCGCAAAGGTCACCTCTTTTTTTTATAGAGACCTCAATAGGGAAATCATGCAATGGGATAAAACCAGGCCTGGATCAGCCTGTTCTGAAAAAATGGGCAATGCCACACATTAACATTATTATTTATTATTATTTTTGTGTAGGGCTACTGGGTGTACGCGGTACTGTACAGAGGCACAGCAGGTACAGCCTCTGTTCCTTGAAGCTTACCATCTCCTCAAGTCAGAGAAAAATAAAAGTCTACAATTCTAATTCTTCCAGGAATTAAATCCGTGGCAGCTCCGGAGTGGCACCCGATGGCTGCCTCGTTTGGTTTTCTGCAGGGTGCTTTATAATTGAAAGCTCTGTTTGGCTGGGATTTTTATTCTCTTATTGCAGTGCAGGCTTGTTTTCAAATTTTAGCTCTGAAAATCTTGTGTTGTTTTTTTTTTCCTGAGTGAGCCGAGTGCAGAGCTTACACCTGCTCCAAACCACAGGAGGCAATGGGCTTGAAAGGGTCTCGGACCCGGCCCTAAAATTTCTGCACAATTTCACAAGCAAAACAGAAAATATGAAAATTAAACCGCTGATCAGTTTTCGTGCCCCTGCAGCCCCGGTTCCTCCCATTTCTGCTTGGTTGGACGCTGACAAACAAGGGCTGCAGCTTGCCTAGACCAGGAGCCCCTGTGAGGCCCTTCTGGATCTTTCTCAGATGGTCAGAACCTCTGCATGGGCCAAGCTTCCCCCGAGCTTCTCCTGCTGCCCCTGGACAAGGTTCCCACTTTATTCTCCTCCAGTACCACCCGACCAGTCCCCCGCCTTACTCTCCTGCTCCCTCTCACCCAGTGCTCGCCTGATACTCCTCCTCCTCTTCACCTACCAGAATTCACATTCTCAGCGCCTCTTTCTTGGAATCAAAGTTTGCAGCTGCTGTGGCTTTATTTTGATGAATTGTTTATTTCCACTTTATCCTCGCCCTATGCTTGCTCAGCGCACTCTGGGCGAGTTACAGATCAATAAAACATAAGGTAGAAGGAAGAATCGAGACAGAGCACAGTACACCCGGGCTAGGCAGGGGTTTTACAATCCCGAGAGCCGCAGGCTGGGGAGAGCAGGTCCGGCTGTGGAAGGGGCCCCTGATCAGCCGCTGTCCCAGCGCCATCTTCAGCCAAACCTTCCGCCCCCTTAGGATCACCAGGCAGGGCGACAAGTCCGCCTTCAAAGCTGCTGCTGTTGCTCCTGATCCCTCCAGCCTGCTCCCAGACCTTCCGTCATGGGCCTTCAGAGCCCATCCTCGTCCTCTCCTCCAGCTTCACGGTCCTGGCTGCTCCCCATGAACGGTCCGGGGTCGTCTAATGAATGAGCCCGATATGGGAGAAACATAATAATAATAATAATAATAATAATAATAATAAAATATAATATAATAATATAATATAATAATAATAATAATAACAATAATAATAATAATAATAATAATATAATAATAATAATAATAATAATAATAATAATATAATATAATAATATAATATAATAATAATAACAATAATAATAATAATAATATAATAATAATAATAATAATTCTATAGGATCAGAAAATAATCCGGGAAACTATCAGAAAGCAGCCAAAGCCAAATGAGAACTGATCGCACACATATCAGACCCCAGCAGAAGTAAAATAATGTAAATCAGTAAACAGTCTGATAACAGCAACGTTTATAAAATGATCAGCAAACAGGAAAAATATCCAGGGCAACATTCAAACCATAAGTGAGAAATCGGCTGCTGGTTTCTGGTCGCCGGGCTCTTAAGTCATTAATTCATGTATTTACTTACATTTATTGCGCTCCTTGTCTTTCTATACAATGGAAAGGCTTCTTCGTTGCAGTTATCCCTGCAGGAAAAGAAACATCTTATAGACCGGACGCTGGGAAAGCGCCTTTACCGGCTCCCCCTGGGGTCTTTACTTGCTCTAAAACCTTCGGGGTATTTGTGCTTTCTTTCACAAATTCGTTTTCCCGAGTGCCCCAGAAAGGCAGGAGCCTTTAATAAAAGTATTTCCGAGCAGCAGGGATCAGCGCCCAGCCCAGTTCTAGGTAAATCTGTCCCTTGGATTATATTTGGGAAACGTCCCGGTCCCCTCTCATTATTTTAGACCCCGAAACCACCTCGGCCCCCTTCCCCCAGGGGCAGGTTACAGGGGGAGCCCTCCCTCTGCAGGCCGCCGAGTGTAAATCCCAGACCGACCTCAGCCACCCAAGGAAAGAGCAGTTCCAGCTCCCGCGTCTCAGCGACCTCCCTGAAAGGTCCTGGAGGTCACCGAAGGCGCCACTTATTCTTCAGCAGAAAGAGACTTGGGAGTCTGGCGAGAGTCCACCTTATTCAAACCATTTATTTTGTAACGCGATTATTTCAGAAAACGCGGTGCCTTCTTGCGCTCTTTCTTCCGTTTGATTGGGTCTGGGTCCTACCCTAGACTGCTTCCTCCTGCCCCTGTTTATCCAGCGGAAAAGGGCAAACATTAAAAGTCATTTGAAAAGGACAAAATAAGAAGAGAATTTGCAAAGAAAGGAGACAAAATGCCACATGGCTGAAGCAGTTCTGAGGTTTCTGGGTTTGGATCAGTCGAACCGGTATGAAACTGGGGAAACTGGCAGAACTGGTGCTGATGAAAACCAGTAAGCACATCTGGCAGAACGGGGGAGGGGGAGGGGCTGCCAAATCCGAATTGGCACAGCTGGGATAGTGCTGGGGAAATCAGTCTAAGATATTACGATTGCTAAATATCCGTTTCCAGTTAGAAATCCCGGTAGGGCCTTGCAGAAATCGCTTTAAGGTTGCTTAAGTTTCATTTGACCTTGGTTAATCCTGGCAAGCTTGGCAGTGACTTACATTGGGTTGCATTATGAAATCTGGCACATGGCTGTCACTATGGGCAGAATCGGGATTGTGCGGATAAACTTAATGTAAAATGCATTCAATCTGTGATAACACGGTCAGGGGCGGGAATAAATAGGTTTCCCATGGTTATTACATGCAAGAAGCTGCTGTTAGTATTGGGGAGGATCGGGTACGGTGCTGGCAAAGTTTGGAAAGTCTTAGCCAGGGCTTCCTGTAATTATTATTCTTTTTCCTTGATGCTCTGACTCTTGGCTGGAAATGGGGTTTCTTGTTCGCTCTCTCTGCTTCTCTGGCTGAGCTGATTTCTCTCCGGCTCGCATCAGTGGCTCCTGCCTTGGTTGGGCTGCCCCCGGGGCAGCTGCCAGGCTGAGGCACGGGGCAGAGCAGGGCTCCCTGGACTACTAAAATCCCTTTTTCTACCGTTTCATCCTAAGCTTTTATTTTATATTGGAGCAATCAGGACCCGGAGGGTTTCCAAGTGAAGGCTTCAGAAACAGCTGCAGCCACCTCTGGGGTGAGAAGTTCGGATGCCTGAGCTGCATGACAAGGGTCCAAAGCTGAGAAGGAAGTAGATATATCTGTCCTATTGTAAATACGTCCCGGCTCTGTCCCCTGTCAGGATCCTACCTTCCATTCTGCACTCAGTATCAGACAGAAAATCCCGCGTCTCTCTGTCACTTTCTTATCGCTGCAACGAATCAACCCCTTCCCCCCTTCCCACTATCCCTGTGAGGTGTTTTACCATTCATTTGTTTTTTCTGGAAAATCTCCCCTTTTGCTCATTCTGCTTGGTACCTGAGGAAGGGAGGGTAAATCATCGGGAGAAAACGCAACATTTAGGGAAAAAGCAATCACTAAAGGGTTTAGGCCCTTCTATCCGTTTCTAAGTAGCTTCCTGAAATCAATCTGCAAAATGTATATCTACGATTGGACTTGTAGTGCAACCATGTAAGGTAGAATCTATAATATTATGAAGGGGATAAGTTTAATTTAATTATAAAATCGGGTTATAATTTTAGAAAAGTTCAGCATGAATGCCTTTATTCAAATTAGAACCTATTTATAATTTTGGGGGAAAATATATTTAAAACGATTATGAAAATGAGCATCTAGGATTCTGGGAGGTAATATCATTATGAAAATGAGAATCTTCCAGCAGCCAATCAGCGCAGCCTCGTTTGCATAAAGGTAAATGAATTCAGGCCCGGGACGGAGCTGCAGGTCTAACCCGGTTTCATTCAGCACCAAGGACAGAGACCGCGTTTGAATCTCCCGCGATGTCCTGGCCCTGGGCTCTCTGCCTCTCCCTGCAGCTGGCGTCCTGGAAGTAGCTCCCAAGGCAGTGCTTTATTTTATTTATTTAAATTCTTTTACTATAGAAGCGGTCTTATCGTACCGGTTTATGCAGAAACCTTCCCTTTGTGATTTATCCTGTTATTCCTAAGAAATAGGTCAGTTCTGCAGTGCAAAGTGCAGATTTTATATTTCATTGCTAATAGCACAATAATAATAATAATGATATGTCCTATACACTACAGTGTACTTATATTATCTGCGAATCTCCAAGGAAAATAAAACCCATCAATTATTTTACCAGATTTGCTTTCTGATATTGAGGTTCTGATATTGGGGTTCTGATACTGAGGTTCTGATACTGAGGTTCTGATATTGGGGTTCTGTTATTGGGGTTCTGATACTGAGGTTCTGATACTGAGGTTCTGATATTGGGGTTCTGTTATTGGGGTTCTGATACTGAGGTTCTGATACTGAGGTTCTGATATTGAGGTTCTGATATTGGGGTTCTGTTATTGGGGTTCTGATACTGAGGTTCTGATACTGAGGTTCTGATACTGAGGTTCTGATATTGAGGTTCTGATATTGGGGTTCTGTTATTGGGGTTCTGATACTGAGGTTCTGATACTGAGGTTCTGATATTGAGGTTCTGATATTGGGGTTCTGATATTGGGGTTCTGATATTGAGGTTCTGATATTGGGGTTCTGATATTGAGGTTCTTTGGGTTTTTATAGATATTCATACCATTTTCTATTTATGTGAAATAATTGTCTTTTTCTTCCCCTTTCCTACTTCCCCCTCTCTGTTACTCCATCTCTCTCCTCCCCCTTCATCTAATACCCCTCTTTCTGTATCCTTCCCTCTCTTCCTTCTTTCCCTTCCCTCCCTCTCTCTCCTCCAATGTCTTCCCTGCCTCCTTATCCTACTTCTCTCTCCTCTCTCCCTCCCCATCTGACTCTCCCACCTGTCTCCCTTTCCCTTCCCGCTTCCTTTCTCTCTCCCTCATCCCTTCTCTCTCCTTTTTCTCTCTCCCCCTCTCTGTCATCCCCTTCTCTCTCTTCCTCCTCTCATTCCCCCTCTCCCTCCCTCTCTCTCTCCCACCTCTCCCTCCCTCTTTTTTCTCTCTTTTAGTTGCCAGCTCTCAGGACGCCTCTTTGGTGCAGTCCACCCCGGTCCTTGGGGTCTCCCCGGGAGCCACCGCCCGGTTGGAGTGTGAAGTGCAAAACGTTAAACCGGACACTCTCTATATGAATTGGATCTGCCAGGCCCCGGGCCAGCGACCGGAGGGCGTGCTGGGCTTTACAAAAGATGAGAAGATATACAGAGCCCCGAACATCACTGACCGCTTCCTGCCGTCCAGGGACCCTTCCAAGCACCTTCTGACCATCAGCAATGTCCGGGCTGAGGACGACTCGGTGTATTACTGCTTCCTGGGGTCCAGAGCTGGGGAGCGGGGACCAGGCTCCGCGTGAACGGTAAGGACCTGCCCCCTCTCTCTCCTCTCTCCTCCCCCCCCCCCTCACCTAATGATGAGCCCAGGGACCGAGCTGCTCCCCTCCCTCCTCTTCCAGGGTCAGAGCAGACACGGGCGCCCCTCAAACTGCCCTGAACTGACAGGAGCAGAGCAGTAACGGTGCCAGCAGGGACTCAGACAGGGCCTCCTCTGCCACCTCTCAAGCAAAGGCCCTCAGATGGCCTCTCCTTCTGCCTTTCCTTCCTCTGTTATTATTTGTTTGAAATGGCTCTTTGGGCTGCTCGGTTTTACACCGAGGCAAACGTTTGTTTTCCTTTGGAGGACGCAGTCCTTGCTTTGCCCCATGGCCCCTGGGACTTGCTCTGATTTGCTCTGCGGTCCAGCCTGCCCGGAGCCGGTTGCGGGGTCAGCAGGATCCGCAGTGCTCAGGTGCGGGTCCTGCCATGGGGGCCCCTGACAGAGAGCGCATAGGAGACTGAGCAGGACCATCCCTGTATGACCCCCCCCCCCCCCTCACTGTACTGTGCCACAGGGAGAGGATGAGCCGGTCCTGCCTGTACCCCCGATGCATCTGGGCTGCTATAGGATAAAACCAGGACTGGCTCAGCCGACCCCTGGGGACCCCTGGGTTCCCCCCACCCCTGCTCTCCCCCATGCAAGGATGGAGTGACAGAGATAGGACATAGCCAGGAGGTATCGGGAGAGTCCCGGTGCAAAGCCATTTTCCATGTAGCCCTACCTGGCCAGGTGTGAATCTCATCCCGATGTCCCTGAATGAGCTGCAGGTAAAATGTGCAGCGGCTGAAATTGCTGTGCAATGGGAGACCTGGGCCTGATGTCCAGGCGGGGGTGGGCGTGGGGTTTCCCTTTCTTTTATTATCAGCAGCTGCTCCTGGTAAAGCAGGCGCACAGGACATGTTTCAGAGGCCTAATAGGACGGCTTTCTTCTCCTTTTAGGAGGCGACCTCCGGAGGCCCAGCCTGTCCCTCTTCCCCCCAGCCCCGGAGGAGATCACCGCCTCAGGCACAGCCACCTGAAGCTGCCTGGTCAGCGGCTTCTACCCGGGCTACGCCGAGGTGCTCTGGAAGGTGGACGGGGTGGAGAGGAGCCAGGGGGTGCTGAAGGGCCAGGCGGCGCTGGGGGAGGAGCGCGCCTACCTGCTGAGCAGCTGCCTGAGCATCCCGGGGGAGGAGTGGAGGAAAGGATCCAGGTACAGCTGCCTGGTGAGGCACGAAGCCCTGGAGAGCAGCCTGGAGACGTCCATCGCTTCCGGGGACTGCTCCCCCCTGCAGTAACCCCCCTCTCTCCCTCCTCCTCGCTTTTCAATGTGGCCACCCTGCCCTAATAACCGATAGATAAATGCGGAATTGAAATAGACCTGGACTGGATGTAATTAACAGAATAAGGAAACAGCAAAGGAACCACAAATACAAAGCAGAGACCTGCAGATCCTCTTCTAGCTGAACTGAGTACCCCAAACCTTAGAACACCGACCTTACACCCCCGTGCTTAGGGTTCAGGAGTTGTGACCACAGTAACTGTGCATCGAGCATGAGGAAGAATGAGCTCTAATTAAGCAACTTAAAGAAGCAGTCGTGTCCTCTACCAAAAAAAATGTATTCAGAGTGTATGTGAAGGAAATCGCTGATGTACAGTGAGTCCAGGGAATTAATTACTAATGTATTTATTACAATCTGACAAACTGGTGGCAGGGAGGGTGTGCAGGTCCCCCTCTCCCTCCCAGACAGCTCCTCTCTCCTTCCCCCAGAATAAATTGTCCTGCTCTCAGACGGTCTCTGTTTTTGCCTTTTATTCCTTTGGTGCTATCATTATTAATATTATTCGGAAATGTCCGGTTTAAGGTTTGCTTTCCCTTGGCTTTTTGCTATCCTGCTAGTCAGAGGGCTGACCCTGTATCATCAGATGGGCAGCTAGATAGAGATTTGCAGGAGATTCAGTGCACAGAATATGTCATGCACCCCCTCCAGCAGGGGGCTCCCTCCTACCAGCGGCAGTGATCCAGCACCTATTCTGGGCCTTGTTCTGATGGGATTTTGCTGCATCGTTCCCCTCCCCCCCCCACTCATTTTGGTACTCTAGGTTAATGCCAAGTTGTCCTAATAGAAACACTGGCCCTGCACACAACGGGGGGGGGGGGGGGGGAGGGGCAGAGAGACAACACCTCCCCAATGCATTCATTTCAATCGGTCAAGGCAGGGACTCCAAATCCCAGAATGCACTGGGATGTAAAGTAAGAAACCAGGACTGGCCGAAAGGCTTACTCCTTGGACTGGGTCACACAGCAGCTCTGGACAGGATGGTGCCTTTCAAGGAGCATGCCCATGAGCGGGGGTGGGGAGGGGGTGGGGTCAGGGGGGGTGACAGAAGGGGAGGGCAGTAGGGCAAGGAACAAAGAGGAAAAGAAACCAGGGCAGAATAGCAGAGGAGGAAGGGGCAGAGCCGGATGATGGGAATCATGAATTGGCTGAGATCCATGGCTAGACTAGGGCTGCCAACTCTCCCCAAGCTGACTGAACACCCAATGCATGCAGGGAGTTGTAGTTCCTTTAGGCCAGTGGCGGTGAACTCCAGGCCTTGAATGCCACAAACAGGCCAGGTTTTCAGGATATCCACCATGAATATGCATGAGTTAGGTTTGCATCCAATGAAGGCAGTGCATGCAGATCGTTCTCCTGCATATTCATGGCGGATATCCTGAAAATCTGGCCTGTTTGTGCCACTCGAGGACTGGAGTTCGTCATCACTGCTTTTGCTGTCAGAACTACAACTCCCTGCATGCAACGAGGGCAAAATCAGGAATGGCTCAACTTATTTGGTCAACTTGGGTTGAGTTAGCGAGACTAGAGTGCCTGTGCTCGCCGTCACAAAAGGAAGAGTTTGTGAGTGGGAAAGGCTGGGAGGAGCTGCAGGGCAGGGACAGAAGGGTCTATGCCCCTGCTCTGTGCTTGTGTGAGAGGGGAGGAGGGAGAGGTTGGCGGGTGGGACTGGGGAGGTAAGAGATGGAGGAAGTGGTGGGTGGGTGGAAGAGCAGGGGAGTGATACCTCGGTGTGGGACCCTCCCAGCTGAAGAAAGCCCCTTTGGAGCCTCTGACCTCTTGTGAGCTCCAGTGCCTGGCCTGAAAGATTTCTTTCTCAGTGGGAATCGCCCGCAGAGTCGGTGAGCTCAGCATGCACGAAGCTTCAGGATAACAGCAGCAGGGGCCGTGCCCAGCTCAGCTCAGAGGGAAACCACAGGAAGGACAAAATAAACAGCGATGCCAGCCCAGCTCACAGGGCCCGGAGAGTGGCTGTGTTACAGAAAATAAAGATGGTGTTTGTTGTCAGACTCCTGGGACACTGCAGCTGATTGCTTTAAAGTGAGCAGCACCGGGCTCCTGCCTTACTCAGCTGGTCGACCTGCCAACTTGTTTCCCTCAGCCTCATACACACAGGGTGGCCAACTGGCTCCATTTCTAGCGGCCAAAGTGATCCAGTCCTGGTCCTACTCCCTTTTTATATTTGCACTGAAAGATCCAGTTTCTGCTATTCTGTTCCTGGGCTGGGGATGCTGCAGAGGGGTGGAGGAGTGTGAGCTGTTGTGCACTAGCGACACCTCCTGGCCAGATTCAGGGATCCATGCTGAGCAGCTTCTTCAGAGAGTCAGGGTCTGTGGCCCCTGCCCTGTGACCTGTGACTGTCAATGTGGCTGGGCTGAGGCTGTTTCCCATTGAACTGGAAGTGCAGAGGAGCAGGAGGAAGCTGGGTTTCTGCCAGGACCTTTACTTATTACATTGCATTTCTGGAGCCCTAGCTCTGATTTCCCTGTTGGTTTCCTACGAAAGGCAGGAGCGCAAGTCCCGGACACTCCTCACTCACACCAGGATCCCACGGGAAAGTCGGACCAAGCCTGATTCACTCCAGGGAGCCCAGGGGAGGACAAGACACTCCTCACTCTCACTGGGGACACCAGGGCACTCTGGGCCACTCCTCATTCACACTGCGCCATGCTTCACACACACACACTGGAGACCCAAAGGGAGTGCTGGACACTCCCCACTCACATGGGGGACCCAAGAGAAGGTAGGACCACTCCCCTCTCACACTGGGGACACCAGGGCACTCTGGGCCACTCCTCATTCACACTGCGCCATGCTTCACACACACACTGGAGACCCAAAGGGAGTGCTGGACACTCCCCACTCACATGGGGGACCCAAGAGAAGGCAGGGCCACTCCTCTCTCACACTGGGGACCGTAGGCTGCGGGTTCCTGCACCATCTTCCCAGTAAGGAGAAGATCAGCAAAGAACTCGGAAAGCTGCCAGCACCTTCTGAGGAGCTGCTCATGCTTTATTAAACAAATTATTTCCCAAGTGCAGAAAGAGGAGTTTCCAATCAGAAACAGAAGAGTCAAATATCAGGCTTCAGGTTTTATGTACTTTGGTGTCTGTGGAGGAAGCTCAGAAAGATAATTATGTTACATTTTATTAAAGAAAGTTCTAGAAAAGAAAATTGAAAAAACAAAGAATTTGAGAAGAGGATAGATAAGAGCTCGTGGAGAAACCCAAGAGAAAGCGTTAAAGCATCGCTGGGTTTGATTCCCGGGAATCTTGTACAGATCGTACAATAATTTGACTTCTTTACCATTTGTAAGAGATTGAAATAAAACAAGGAAGCAGAGAGCAGGGAGCCAGAGCTGTGGGGGGTCAGAGGGGGATGACCGTGTCAGGGACAAGCAGGTGGATAGGGTGGGGAAAGGGAGAGATGTCCAGCTCCTTGACTGAATCAGAGCGCAGATGTCCATGGATCGGAAGCTGGAAGGGGAGAAGCGCAGGTGCTACCAGCCCTCCATGTCTTGGATAAAATGCACGGGCCGGCCAGCTGTGCACTGGATTTTGATCTTCCTCACGCCGCTTTTTGCCCGGTAGTTGCAGTGGAAGTGTGACCTTGGCCACTCTGCCTGGTGCTGGCATTTGGTGAGGGGATAGGATTCCCTGCTGATACGCGTCTTGTTCTCCCTGGACGGG
Organism: Rhinatrema bivittatum; assembly: GCF_901001135.1. NCBI lineage: Eukaryota > Metazoa > Chordata > Amphibia > Gymnophiona > Rhinatrematidae > Rhinatrema > Rhinatrema bivittatum. The sequence continues at coordinate 9,379,161 of NC_042630.1, forward strand.
CACAGAATCTGCATGGCCTGCTCCTTCCCATGGATGAAAACGTTGACTGGCTTGCATCTCCCCCAAGGCCCTCGGATATTTCTCTCTTTTATGAGTGCGCTGCAGTAGTTGCCGTCCCACCACTGTGCTGTAGTCCTGCTGTCCAGGTGTTTCCTCTTGAACTCACGGTAGTTCTGAGAGGTGGCCGGGGAGATGAGGGTCAGCAGGAAGAGGAGGAGGAGGGAGGCCAGGGGGCTGAGCAGAAAACCCCTCATCTTCTCACTGTGTGAGAAGAGAGACAGACAGAGGGGCCAACGCAGTAAGATGCGCACTCAAAACGGGCACAGCCACATTCCCTGGGTGCCCGATGCAGTATTTAAATGAGATGGAAATCGGGACAGTGCAAAAAAAGGGCACACAAAGGAGGAATTGTGCTTCTGTAGCACTCAGAGGAGAATATTGCATCAGGCACTCCACAATTGCAACGGGCGCTCAATCAGGCCAATGCAATGAAGTGCGCATAAAAAACCTGCATCCAAACTGGGTGCCCGCTTTTTTACCATGCGCTCATGCACCTCTCTTGGGTGCCTGATGCGATAGGCAAATGAACCGCTGAGCTAAAAAGGATGCACTAGGGATAAATTATGTGAACCCAGCACGTCCATGCCATCGGGTGCCCAGGAGACACGGTGTGCGCCTGCTGGTGAATTGAGGGTCCATTTTCCTGACCTGATCACCAGCAAGACTTTTTTGTTGTTGTTGCTGCTTTCTGTGGTTCCTCCTACTTAGTACTGCCAGGATGTTAAGTCGCAGGAACCACAGAAAAGCAGAATTTTCTGCTTTCTGTTCAGGGCTTGGGGGGCCTCAGCACAATGACAGCTCTGGGGCTGGTGTTAATTTTTGAGCATTAAAAAGTGAGCATGGGGTGCGCATTTATTTATTGCATTGGGAGTACAAGCTAATAACCTTATGGACATGGCATTTATATGTGATGAGCTCTGGTTTGGACACGCTGAGCCCCTTATTGCACACAGTTAAGAATTATGCATTTATAATAACAGATATTACAGCAAAAGGAAATATGGAAACTCAGCCTTCTGAGATAAAATGATCACAACATGTAAATTATATTTATGTGTAGTACTAAGGCATCAGGGTTATTGTAATGCGTGATAGGTGTGCGCAGCCTTAGAAAGCCACGAGTAAGTTACAATTAAAATGTAACAAACCTTCCACAGTAAAACTGCACGTAAAAGGTAACAAGTTAACCTATGAAAGGCAACACTTCCTATTCATGGTATCAGGAGCAAACCTTTTACACCCTAACATTAGGCGGGGATCTTCCTCGCAGAAACGTTGGAAATGAACAGGCTCGTTCTCCTCGCATGTGATGCAGATCCTGTGCTTCAGGTTCTGGGTGGTGTTGTAGGTGCAGTTGGGCCACCGCTCTCGGCGCTTGCTGGAGTGACGGCAGTCGATGAGATTATACGGGCGTTCGCTGGTGATGTTGATGTTGTCTTGTCTTCCATGGCATTCCCTCAGGATCTCATCCTCAGACACACGGATGAAGGTGTTGTGTACCTTGCACTTGCCACGTTGACCCTTGATCTCCCGTCTCCGGATGATTTCGGTGCAGTAATTTCTATTAATGGACCTCCCCGAGGCATCGATGTGTTTCTTTTTGAACTTATCGTAGTTCTGGGGGGAGGACGGAGGGAACAGGAGCGGCAGCAGGAAAAGGAGGGAGAGCAGGGGGCCGACGTTCAGCAGAGTCTTCCTCATCTTCTTGGTCTATGGAGGAAGAGAGAGAAAGAGGGGTGCGCAGAGAGAGACCATCAGCTGCTGCAAGTCTTACCGCTCGTACAATATTTTCACAGCAAGAAGCTTCCAACACCGCTTCTGACTGACTGAGCGTTTTATTCTAATGTTGACTCTGATTTAATAGAAACCCTGGTGACAGGGTCACAGGAGGATTGGATAATGGGATTATTACTTTCCTAGCTGTGAACTCTGTTGCATCAGGGGACTGTGTGGTCATCTCCTCACAGCCATGGCTACTGCAATTGCGTTTTCCTGGAGAGCACTCTTCTGCCTACAAGTTATCGACTACAGATTTCTCCTGTGTTACTTAAAAGAAAGCTCCTGGCTGCAAAGGGGAACAGTTTGCAGAATTAAAAAAAACCAACAACAACAAAAAGTAATTGCTAGTAGTAAAGTTAGATGACAGAGGTCTCCTTAACAGTGCCCAGGAGCACAGTCTGAGCAAGGGCCAGGTCTGCGTAGTGCAATCTCTCCCTGCAGGACTCTGTTGTCACTGACACATGCACTGACCCTTCTTGTGTGTCTGTTTCTTCTATTTCTATTATTTATTTATTTACAAATATTTGTTAATTTCTTTACAAATTTCAACAAATCACCCAAACCAATTGTACAAAATTTAAATATCAAGTGGGAGCACTGAGAGGAGAGGATCACCTTGCTGGTGGCTGAAAGGAATCAGTAAGTTTTTGCTTGGGAAATTTTCTTTATTAAAAGTATTGGGGCAAAGTTAACTATTTGGGAATATTATTGAGTGTTTGTGCTTTTAATAGTAAGACAGCGAGTATGCAGAAGTTAGAGTGTTTGTATATTAAAAACACCCCCCCCCCTCCCAAAAAAAAAAAAAAAGTAGCCAGAAGCTAGAAATAAGCTAGGAGCAGTGTATGCCTAAGTAAAAAGGTTGAAAAGTTCAGCTCAGTTACTCACCTTGGAAAGGTGCTGAGGTAGTGTGATTGGGTTTGATTAGGTACCAACATTTGTTAATCAAGAGAGCAGTGAGTCACTCTGGCTGACTAACTGAAGTTAGACTGTTTGTGTGTCGGGGAAGACTATAGTGATAGGGGTATACTACCGTTCACCTGGTCAAGATGGTGAGACTGACAGTGAAATGCTAAGAGAAATTAGGGAAGCTAACCAAATTGATAGTGCGGTAATAATGGGAGACTTCAATTACCCCAATACTGACTGTGTAAACGTATCATCGGTACATGCTAGAGAGATAACGTTCCTGGATGGAATAAATGACAGTTTTATGGAGCAATTGGTTCAGCAACAATTTTACCAAACTACAGCGACTATGAACTACTGAGATCCGGAGTGTGACATTTGGTAAAATTGTTGCTGAATATTGTGCCAGGTTGTGGCATGATCTTTGTTAGACTGGCGACATATAGTACCATTTATAGCTCACATTTTGATGAAGATATAATATTCATACATGCAAATACCCCTGATGCAGCCCTATTGAAAGTATATAAAAGAAAATAAATAAATAAATAAATAAAATAAATAAATAAATTTGCATACTGATCTCTACACAATACATTTTTACAGATTGGACATCTGGTTGCTTATTGTGTATTTTTGCTCATCCAGAAGCACTGCAGGAGACTGCCTGAGCCTGAGAGACACTGTGGAGGTCGTGACAGCGTGAGCTCACCCACTTACACCAACCAGTATTATTTATTTATTTATTTATTTATTTAGTGTTTTTATTATACTGGCATTCATGACTAGAGTCACATCATGTCGGTTTACATTTAACAGGGTGTGATATATACATATAACTAAAAAATTCTAACAAGTGCATGGTAAGAAAATTGCAGTTACAATAAAACAGGGAGGCGTACAACTTGGGAGCAGAAGAAAGTAAAGAAGAAGATTAACTAAGAGCAAATTATTTAGATTGTTGCAAAACACTTTACAGTGAAGTGGAGTTGGTGTGGTGAAGGAAGATGTTGACACAGTGATTGTAAAGTCTGATGGTAACTGGCTGGGTGGTAAGGATCAGTTGAGGTCCGAATGGAGGATATTAACACAGAGATTGTAATGTCTGATGGTAACTGGCTGAGTGGTAAGGATCAGTTGAGGTCAGGATAAGCTTTTTAAAAAAGCCATGTTTTCAGCCTTTTCCTGAAGGTCGGTAGGCACGGTTCCTGTCGCAGGTCGGAAGGTATGGAGTTCCATAGTGGTGGTCCTGCTGTTGAGAATGCTCTGTCTTTCAAGGATTTATGTTGAAAGGTTTTGGCGTGTGGAACATGGAGTGATTCTTTATAAGACTCTCTAATGGGTCTGGCGGAAGTGTGTTTTTTGAATGGAATTTGTAAGTTTAGAGGAGCGTGGTGATGGATGACTTTGTAAATGGTGGTGATGGATTTGTACATGATTCTGCAGTGGATTGGCAACCAATGTAGGTCTTTGAGAATAGGGGTGATGTGGTCAATTCTCCTGGAGTTAGTCAGAATTCTGGCTGCTGTATTCTGAACCATCTGTAGCGGTTTGGTATGGGTTTCGCAGGGAGACCTAATAAAGTAGAGTTGCAATAATCAATCTTGGAGAAGATTATTGCTTGTAAAATTGTTCTGAAGTCCTGAGGGTAGAAGAGTGGCTTTATTCTTTTTAGGACATGTAATTTGTGAAAACAATCTTTGGTAGTTTGGTTGATGAATGGTTTTAGGTTTAGACGGGTGCCAATGATAGCTTCTAGGTCTCTAACGTGGGAGGTTTGAAGATTAGCTGGAGGGTGTTATTTTCAGGGGATATAAGCAGGAATTCAGTTTTTGAAGCATTGAGAATTATTGAGTATTGAGTATTAGACACTGACACGGAAAAGAGCTCAGAAGGAAAGCTGAAACTCTAGTAAGTGACTTATAATTTTACTCATTTGGGGAAAGTCTGCAAAATACCAATAGGTGAAAGATGTTTAAAACCAATTGTGGTGTTTCTCAGCTCCTCTGAATGTCCCCAGGATGTAGGTAATGTTCTATATGTTTGCATTCTTACAATGAATAAGGATATCATATAAAAACAAACAAACAAAAAAAGCAATTGTGGTCCTTTGAAAGTGTGAGAAGCACCTAGTGCTGGTTGTTGAAACTTATTAAAGCAAAGAGGAATGGGAATGTCACAGGTTAACTCGTGATTGGATGCACTCTTTGGATGCAAAACCGATCCCGACGCGATCACCATCTGGGAAAAGGGGTAGCTCCTCCAGGAACTGTGATCCCTGCTCCCACAGTAATCTTAGCAGCAATGCCCCTGATAACACAGAGGAGAAGAATAGAAAAGCAGAGAAAACCATGTCGGGACTCACCTGGCTCTCCTCCGATACCTGTGCTGTTCGTAGCCCCTCCAGGCAGAGAGGGATCTGCTGTGAATGTCTGAGCTGGATGCACACAGGAAGGGAAGGTGGAGGGTGGGCTGCCTGCTGACAGATGTACAGCTCAAACAATCTCAGGAAGTGATCAGCAGGGGAGGAACCTGTGGTTACATCTGTCCTGCTGTCTGGTACTGATCATGTCATCGTCCTCCCTCTAAGGCCTCAGTTTTAAACCCAGGTCTGTCTGGGTGTGAAAGCCTCAGACCAAGAGTGAAGGAGGTGTCAGGTGGACTTCAGGCATTTAGAGATCATCAGAAATAACTTTGCTAAACCAAGCGACAAAAAGTTTCCAGCGCCCCTTTCATGAGACATCAGCTCTACGGGTTGGGGACTCCCAAGCTGGCCTGGAGGCTGTCATCTCTTTTATGGGAGTGGGCAGTAGTGACCTGTGCTGTGCCTGGAGAAAGACCCAGACTCTTTGCAGGACATGGCAATTTTATGGGGCCAACATGAGGATTGATCCAAAGAACGTGTGGGCTTGTGGGGAGCTCTGGGTCCCACAAAGCTGCATTATTTGGGTGCAGAAGATCAAGGCAAAGCACTGCAAATCTGGCTCTAAGGCTACCCAGCTGCCCGGCCTGCAGGAGTTGGGAGCTCCCTCCTCCACAGGCTCCTCTAGGTGGGGTTTTTGATATAAGGACATAAGAATATATGAACATAAGACTTGCTATACTGGGTCAGACCAAGGGTCCATCAAGCCCAGCATCCTGTTTCCAACAGAGGCCAAAACCAGGCCACAAGAACCTGGCAATTACCCAAACACTAAGAAGATCCCATGCTACTGATGCAATTAATAGCAGTGGCTATTCCCTAAGTAAACTTGATTAATAGCAGTTAATGGACTTCTCCTCCAAGAACTTATCCAAACCTTTTTTGAACCCAGCTACACTAACTGCACTGACCACATCCTCTGGCAAAAAATTCCAGAGCTTTATTGTGCATTGAGTGAAAAAGAATTTTCTCCGATTAGTCTTAAATGTGCTACTTGCTAACTTCATGGAATGCCCCCTGGTCCTTCTATCATTCGAAAGTGTAAATAACCTTATGTCCTTATAACACTAGGTTATAAATAACACATATAAATAACCTTATGTCCTTATATCACTACTTGATATAAGGACATAAGACTATATGAACATAAGAACATGGGTCCGGGCAGAACTTCAACTCGAGGCGAGGCTGCGGCCTGTGCCTACCCGGCTCCCGATTGGCCCAGCGCCGCCTTCGACGACCGCCGGACCACCCACAGACGACGGCACCACCCATGCTCCAGGACTTACTTACTTCTCCCCAGACCTTCGGCGTCTTGCGCCGGGCGTCTCGCGCAGAAGGAGCGTGACTAAGGAGCCTGCCCCTTAGTGCACCCCTTTGTGCTCCCATCCCGATCCTCCCGCTCCTACCCTCCTCAGACCCCTTCGCCCTTCTCTACCTCCAGCCCCTTTCCTCTTCCCCATATAATCCAAGTCTCCTTAATCCGTACCCTTATATTCTCTTCCTCAATTTCCCCCCACATGCCCCACCCTTTGCTCTCTTGACCAGCCATGCGCTCTCACCCCATTCCCACAGTCAAACACTACCCCCTCACACTGCGACCTCTTCCCCCCGCAAAACCTGCTGAATGCCATAGAAACCTCCTCCCCATTATGACCACCCCATTCACACAAATCCTTGGCCTCACGACCTTCACAATTCTCCTTATAAACGCACAATCCATCATCAAAAAGACTGCACTCATCAATGACATACTCCTAGACGACAGCCCTGACATTCTAAGCATCACCAAAACTTGGCTAAAGGAAACAGACACCATTCTTCTTAACCAACTCCCAGTAGAAAATTATGACATCTTCTCCATTCCCAGACCTAAAAAAAGAGGCGGTAGCCTACTCCTGGCATCCAAAAGGGCCTTTAAACTTATCAGGAAACCTATTCCTTCCCCTCCTAGACTTGAAGTCAGCTGCTTTCATACAACCAACCTCCAGATCTGTCTAGTTTACGCCCCACCCGGCCTCCTTGAAAATAACCCCTCCCTTCTGATTGAATACATTTCCAAAAACATAAACATGCATGTCCCTGCAATCATCCTTGGCGATTTCAACCTCCACGTTGACGCCCCCCCCCCCCCTCATCTTCCTGTGACGCACTTCTCTCTGCTCTTGACGCTCTCGGCTTCACCCAAGTCATCTCCCACCCCACCCACAAAGCAGGCCACACGCTCGACCTCATATTCACCAACTCCCACATTCACACTAACCCCCCCTCATGCACACCTATCCCATGGTCTGACCACTATCACATTGATGCAACCTGTAGTGATCAACACCACCACTCCCACTCAAACCAAAAAAACCATACACTTTAGACACAATTGCAAACAAGATGATCTCATAGCTGCCATTACCTCAGACATCAACACCCTCGACCTAACAGATGCAGACACGGCCCTTGCATCCTGGAATCACATCACAAGCAATATTGCCAATAAGATTTGCCCTTTACAAATGCGCAATATCAGTACTTCCAATAAACACAAACAACCCTGGTATACTCCTGAATTAAGAAATATGAAACACACTCTGAGAAAGTTAGAAAGAAATTGGCGCAAAGACTCCTCTCCTGCTCAGTTGAACAAGTTTAAAACTTATCTCCACACTTACCAAACAGCAATTGATAAAAACAAAAGAGATTATTACTCCCAATGAATCCATCACCTACAATTCAATTCTCGAGCCCTATTCCAATTATTAAGCAACCTCACAAAACCCCCCTCCACACCCACTTTTGACTTTGATGAGCAGTCCAAATGTGAACACCTAGCCTCTTTCTTCCACAAAAAAATAGACAACATCATGGCACGATTCCCATCCTCACACGCACCCACTGACACCCTACAATGCCAATACACCGCTAAACTCTCCGCATTTGAAACCACCTCATCACTAGAGATTGCTTCCATCTTAAAAAACATCAGACCCTCTACACACCCCTCGGACACCATCCCCACTAAGAACCTCCTCTCTATCCCTGGGTGCATTGCTAAACCGATCTCGAACATCATCAACCGGTCCATTGTTCTTGGCAGCATACCCAAAAGCCTCAAACATGCCATTATAAAACCCATCTTAAAGAAACCCTCCCTGGACCCCTCTGAGCTTGCCAATTTCCGCCCTATTTCAAACCTGCCACTTATAACAAAGATCCTAGAGAAAACAATCAACAGACAACTTTCAGATTACATGGACGAACACAATATACTCACTTCTGCACAATACGGCTTTCGCAAACACCACAGTACTGAGACCTTGCTTTTATCTCTCTCCGACTACATCCGTAAAAGCCTGGATAAAGGCCTCTCGCACATCCTAATCCTTCTTGATATATCCGCCGCGTTCGTCACTGTCAACCATCACATACTCTTGCAGCGACTCACTGACATTGGCATCTCAGACTCTGCCTTTCAATGGTTCCAATCCTACCTCACTGACAGACAATTTAGCGTGCAAATTGGGAACGCCATTTCCAAACCCCTAGTCCTTGGACAAGGAGTACCCCAAGGCTCATCCCTTTCCTCTACACTCTTTAATATTTACCTCCTCCCCCTTTGCTATCTACTATCCAAACTAGGCTTTCCGCACTTTATCTATGCTGATGATGTTCAGATACTGATACCTGTAACTGACACAATACACAAGGCCATGCAAACCATCAGCACCTTGCTATCCAACAATTTTCTTGCTCTCAACACGGCTAAAATAGAACTCATCCTCCTCTCTCCCCCCAACATCAACCATCACCTAACAATGAACTCCACTCCCCCTACTAATATCTCTTTCCCCCCTCACATTCACAGCCTTGGCGTTACACTCGACAATCAGTTCAACTACAAAAAATTCATCAACACCACAATCAAAGACTGCTATTTCAAATTACACATGCTTAAAAAACTTAAACCCCTCTTACATCTCAACGACTTTCGCACCATACTCCAAGCCCTCATACTCTCTAAGATTGATTACTGTAATTCCTTGCTTCTTGGCTTACCTAAAAGCACCTTGCAACCACTACAACTCCTACAAAATGCTGCTGCCCGCATCCTCACCAACACACACAGAAATGACCATATAAACTGCATTGGCTGCCTGTCTCAGCTCGAATCACATACAAATCTCTCACCCTAATACATAAATCCCTTCACAACCAAAACATGCACTGGTTCAAAGAAGACTTCTCCTTTCATAACAGCAGCAGACCCACCAGAAATCAGTATCTCGCCACTCTTCACACCCCTTCTCCCAAACTCACTAAACTGCGCACTACCAATGAAAGAGCCTTCTCCCTCGCAGGTACTTTTGAAAGAGTAAACAAGTGATTAACATTTATTGTTCCACTCCACTGATAATTTTATAGACCTCTATCATATCTCTCTGTCTCTTGGCGTCCCACTCTCCCCACTTTGACTGCACCTCTTTTGAAATAAACATAAAACAAACGACAAGATAAAAAAAACCCCACTGAACAAATCATACATAAACATGGACAAAACATATTACATGAACTATAAAAACAAAAGAAGCTAAGCGAGGAGTAAATATAATCATAAAGGATCCAAAATCCATTGCCATTTGAAAATGCTTGCCTAAATGAAAAAGATTTAACTTTCTTCCTAAAATAAATATCAGTTCAGTTTCCTAGAGCATCACACAACACAGGGTTTGCAATGGAAAAGGCAAGATTCTGAGTGCCCTAACTTCGACCCTGCCTCCTCGCTGGAAACTCAAAATATAATAAAAAAAATGAAACCAGCAAACCATCCAATCGATAGTATCCCCATTCAGACAATTAAACTAATTGAAAATACAATTAACAAAACAATAACAGACACAGTCAACCTTTCCCTCACTGAAGGGAAATATCCTGAATGACTAAAATCAGCAATCATTAAACCATTAATAAAAAAAGAACAACCTAGACCCTGAAAACATTCAAAACTACCGACCCATATCAAACCTACCTTTCATTGAGAAAATCATCGAGAAAATCGTCCACTCTCAACTCTCTGAATACCTTGACACGAACAACATACTTCACCCCTCTCAATTTGGTTTCAGGAAAGACTTAAACACAGAATCCCTACTTCTCTCACTAAATAACACAGTAGTCAGAGGTTTTGACAAAAGACAAAGTTACCTAATAATACTCCTGGATCTATCTGCTGCTTTCGACACAGTAAACCATGCAATCTTACTCGACAAACTAGCTGAAATAGGAGTCAGGGATATCACTTTAAAATGGTTCTCCTCTTACCTATCACATAGAAATTTCCAAGTAATGTTCAGCAACAACCTTTCAAATAAAGTAAACCTCAACACAGGAGTGCCGCAAGGATCATCCCTTTCAGCTACGCTCTTCAACATTTACCTACTACCTATCTGTTATGCATTAGAACGCCTTGGGTTGTCCACTTCCTCTACGCTGATGATATACAAATACTGGTCCCTATACAGAATACGCTGGAAGAAACATACAACAAAACAACTAGATATCTCTCAGAAATCAAACAGCATCTAACTGACCTGAAAGAAAAAACACCACCACCCCCTCTTTTCCACTCAAAACTGAAAACCCAAATACCTTAATCTCACCCGTCACTCATACGTGAAATCTAGGAATCACCATAGACAAAGAGCTTTCTTTCAAAACCCACATAACCAATAAGATAAAGGGAGGATACCATAAACTACTAACACTCAGACATCTCAAACCCTTCCTTGCACAAGATGATTTCAGAACTCAATACCAATTGATATAAGAAATCAACCAATTATCAAAGCCTACTCAAACTCACTCAAGTAACCAGACCACAATCAACCATGCAACCCAAGAAAAAACGCCCCATCCCTTGATCAATAACTCCCACAAATGGAACACCTAATATAATGTGTAACTGACCTCACTCATTACCCCCAGCCTATATGTAACAACAGTGTTTTTCTCTTATATGTACCAACACCATCATATGTTATTAACATTGCTGTCATAGAAGATTGTTAATAAGTAATAATAATTTTATATGTAACAAACTAACACGCAAACCCCAAAACCTCTTTCTGTAGGACTTTTTGCTGCGCCCAAGTTTGTAACCAATCTTATGTCACAACCACTGTAAACTGTTCTGATGGCAAAACCGAATGACAGTATAGAAAACACGTTAAATAAATAAATAAAATATGGGGATAAACTTAAAGATCTAAACATGCCCACCCTAGAGGAAAGGTGAGCTAGGAGAGATATGATATATTTAGATATCTTAAAGATTTCCATGCACAGGAGGGGAGCCTTTTTTAATGGAAAGGAGGTTGTAGAAGGAGGGGTCATAAGATGAGAGTGAAAGGAAGCAGACTCAGGAGTAATCTTAGGAAATATTTCTTTATAGAGAGGGTGGTGGATGCGTGGAATGAACTCCCAGTGGAGGTGGTGAAGACAAAAACAGTTTCTGAATTCAAGAAAGCATGGGATAAACACAGAGGATCTCTAAGGAAGCAATGCTAAATTAATTGGACGGATGGGGTGACCCCAGGGGCTGTACGGTCTTTTTCTGCCATCATGTTTCTATGCTTCTATGAGAGCAGAGGTCTGGCAGGCAATAAAAGGTCAATAAGTTGGCAAATGGGTTAGATACAAATTGAAAAGTAGGGATCCCAATACAGATCCCTGAGGCACTCCACTGTTCCAAAGTTCCTCATGAGAGGCTGTTACGATCCCGGTCACTAGATTAGTGACCGGGCGCTTACCTCTCGTCCCCGCGCTGCTAAACGCCGGGTCCAGGGCCCTCTGGTCCGCGTGGCAGCGGCGTCTCCACGAGGGAGACGCCGCCGAAGACTCCTCCCCTCAGCGGGGCAACGCGCGCGCACGGGGAACGGCGTTTTCAGCTGTCAGCACCCGGATGTGCTGACACGCCCCCCATGATGTCAGACGCCGACCGGGAGATTTAAGCAAGGCACTTCTCCTTCCAAAGTGCCTTGCAACGAGGTTCCTTTGTGAAGTGCCGTTGTCTTCGTTCCTGCCGGTTTCGGTTCTGCTTGCCTGCCTGACTTGATCCCTGCCTGGTTCCTGGACTTCCGTTTGCCTTGTGTTTCTGCCTTCGCCTGACTCTTATCTGCCTTGACTCTGGTTAGTGACTCCGACTCCTGTTTGCCAGCTGCCTGCCTTGACTCCGGTCCGTGACTCCGACTCCTGTTTGCCAGCTGCCTGCCATGACTCCGGTCCGTGACTCCGACTCCTGTTTGCCAGCTGCCTGCCTTGACTCCGGTCCGTGACTCCGACTCCTGTTTGCCAGCTGCCTGCCTTGACTCCGGTCCGTGACTCCAACTCCTGTTTGCCTGCCGCCTGCCTTCGACTCCGGTTTGTACTCTACTCCTGGGTGTTTTCGTCTTCGCCTAAGTCCCAGCGGTCCGGGTTCCTACGGGCTCCTCCTGGGGGGACCTCGGACTTCCAGGGTGAAGACTCCTAAGTCCTAGCGACCCGGGCTCTCACAGCTCCTCTGGGGGAGTCACGGGTTTCCAGGTGAAGCTCCGTTTGCCCAGTGGGAGTTCTGCCTCCCGACTGTACTCTCGGGTCAGTCGGCCTAAGGATCCACTTCCGGATTTCGCCCACCGTAACAGAGGCTTCTAGGAAAAGTAAAAAGTCATGGGATAGGTGGTGATGTCCTTTCGTGGATTGCAAACTGGCTAAAAGACAGGAAACAGAGAGTAGGATTAAATGGACAATTTTCTCAGTGGGAGTGGGCAGTGGAGTGCCTCAGGGATCTGTATTGGGACCCTTACTTTTCAATATATTTATAAATGATCTGGAAAGAAATACGATGAGTGAGGTAATCAGATTTGCAGATGATACAAAATTGTTCAGAGTAGTTAAATCACAAGCAGATTGTAATAAATTGCAGGAAGACCTTGTGAGACTGGAAAATTGGGCATCCAAATGGCAGATGAAATTTAATGTGGATAAGTGCAAGGTGATGCATATAGGGAAAAATAACCCATGCTATAGTTACACAATGTTAAGTTCCATATTAGGTGCTACAACCCAAGAAAGAGATCTAGGTGTCATAGTGGATAACACATTGAAATCGTCGGCTCAGTGTGCTGCAGCAGTCAAAAAAGCAAAAGAATGTTGGGAATTATTAGGAAGGGAATGGTGAATAAAATGGAAAATGTCATAATGCCTCTGTATCGCTCCATGGTGAGACCACACCTTGAATACTGTGTACAATTCTGGTCGCCGCATCTCAAAAAAAGATATAATTGTGATGGAGAAGGTACAGAGAAGGGCTACCAAAATGATAAGGGGAATGGAACAGCTCCCCTATGAGGAAAGACTAAAGAGGTTAGGACTTTTCAGCTTGGAGAAGAGACGGCTGAGGGGGGAGATGATAGAGGTGTTTGAAATCATGAGAGGTCTAGAATGGGTAGATGTGAATCGGTTATTGACTCTTTTGAATAATAAAAAGACTAGGGGCACTCCATGAAGTTAGTATGTGGCACATTTAAAACTAATTGGAGAAAGTTTTTTTTTCCTCAACGCACAATTAAACTCTGGAATTTGTTGCCAGAGGATGTGGTTAGTGCAGTTAGTATAGCTGTGTTTAAAAAAGGATTGGACAAGTTCTTGGAGGAGAAGTCCATTACCTGCTATTAATTAAGTTGACTTAGAAAATAGCCACTGCTATTACTAGCAACAGTAACATGGAATAAACTTAGTTTTTGGGTACTTGCCAGGTTCTTATGGCCTGGATTGGCCACTGTTGGAAACAGGATGCTGGGCTTGATGGACCCTTGTTCTGACTCAGTATGGCATGTTCTTATATTGCTGATACAGTGAGGAGACACCAGAGTTTATATATTATTTTTCTGGAGTGAGTAGTAAGGGGGAGTGTCCTAGTTCTGCTCAACATCCTGCATTGAGGGAGTTTCTGTGTATTATAGAACTCGAGGTGCAAGGTTTAGATCGGGATTTTGTCGTATCCTGCATAGACTCCAGCCTTCACTCCTCTTGGGAAGATTGATGCTCCTGAATAAGTTTAGTGGTCTTTCATTAGATGGTTAAAACGGACCAGAGATTTCTTTGTTGCATAGAAGGTCCTTCTGTCTAGGGACACCACTGACATGCAATCCCAGCACTTTGTGACAATGATGCAAAATGTTTGTAGTGGTGCCTCCTGCTTTATGTGCAGGGTTGCTCTGTGGATGCAAGAGGCAGGTATGGAGAGAGTCATGGATCAAACTGGGTGGTTTCCTGTCACAGGTCATATAAGATAACTTCTGATGACACCTGCATGAGAAGGTAGAATAGGGATCATTTACAATTTAATATTTAAAACCATGATGTCCAATTATGTCTTATTACGGGATTGTTTTGGAGAAGGGAGAAAGCTTTTGATTTCGATGAGCTAATTATCCAAATCTTGGAGGGGGCCTGTGCCCCTGATCTTTTAGGTATCTAGCAATGCCTCTGCCCTTCCCACCATAGGAAGTGATGCAGGGACCATATCCCCCATGCTTACAGAAACCAAAATCAAAATGCCAGAAAACCAAGCTGGATGAACACCCCTCAGTATTCACCAGCTGTATGCCAACAAGTTCAAGCTCCAGCACCCAACCTCTGCCCACCAGGATGAGCTACCACAGATGGGCAGCCTTAGAACCAGGTTGGCATGGGTCTGCATTGGTCTTCTATACCCAAAGAAAGGAATTTTGAGGGCCTCAGAGCTCCCCTGCACTATCTTTGGATTAATCCTCATGTTGAATGCATAAAAAGCATTGTGATCTGCAAAGAGTCCGGGTTTTCTCCATGCACAATACAGCTCACTACTGCTTTGTCCAATACGAGATCACAGCCTCCAGACCACCTTGGAGCTCCCCATTGTATAGAGCTGGTAAGCCTCATGAAGGGGGAGTTGGAAACTTTCTGTCATTTGGCTCAGTAAAGTTACTTTTTATGGTCATTAAGTTCCTGAAGTATCTGAAGCCCGCCTAACATCTCTTTCACAACTGCTCTGAGGTTTTCACATCCTACCACAGTATGTGGGTCTCTATCTATCTGTTTCTCTCTCTCTCTCTCTTCTCCCCCCATATGATTTGCACCTCTTTGCTCTCTTTCCCTCTCGCTCATGAATCTCTCCCCACAGTTCCTTGCACTTGCCTATAAACTGGAGTCTGCAGGCTGTCAGACCATTCTGAGGACTTGCAAAAAAAAACATTGTAGGATGTCTGTTTATTTTTTAGAAATTATTCCACCTTATACAATGAATTCTTCAGGGTGTATTGCAAAGAACAGAAATCCGTTGAAATAAACATAAAACAAACGACAAGATAAAAACAACCCCACTGAACAAATCATTCATAAACATGGACAAAACATATTACATGAACTATAAAAACAAAAGAAGCTAAGCGAGGAGCAAATATAATCATAAAGGCTCCAAAATCCATTGCCAGTTGAAAATGCTTGCCTAAATGAAAAAGATTTAACTTTCTTCCTAAAATAAATATCAGTTCAGTTTCCTAGAGCATCACACAACCCAGGGTTTGCAATAGAAAAGGCAAGATTCTGAGTGCCCTGCAGATGGAAATTCTTAAAAGTGGGGATGACCAGCAACCATTTGTCCACAGAGCTGAGGGTCTGAGATGGACAGTAGGGTTGCAAAAGCTGTTTTAAACACTCAGGAACATTGTCACAGAGGGTTTGGTGGGGCATAAGAAATAACAATGAGGTACTTGAATTTTGTTCAAAAAGCCATGGTTAACCAGCAAGGCTTGGCCAACCTAGGGTTAATATGGTCTCTTCCAGCACAACCAATTGTCAGCCTTCAACTGCCCCAAAGGGAGACTCAGAAAAATGGAATTACAGCAATCCAACAAAGTGAAAAATATAACATATACCACCATAGGAAATCATCTTCAATCAGGATGTATCCGAGATGCATTACTACTCACAGCTTGAGGAAGGCCAGTTTCAACACTGCCTTGTGAAATTTAAAAGTAAAATCAGAATCAAGAATGAAGTCCAAGATCCTGGACTTCAGACAGGAATGGAAATACGTGATCATTAATCCTATCCTGCATTAACTGGGGTAGGATCCCAACTCACCCAAAGGACTCCGGTCTTCCAAAGATTGAGAGCTACGGATCATCCAACTCTCTATCACCTGGATGCACCCAGAGGGAGAGGACATGGTGGCGGGACCAGCAGAGCCCGCATATCTTCAGCATAGATCTTGTACCCTATTCCATAGGAGGCGATGGGACTGCTGTCTCTAAAAGGACCTGGATTTCTGCCTCAGTTAGAGGCCTCGACAGTGACAGATAATGGTTCTGCAAATATCTGTATTTATGGCCTGACAGTTCCTCTTCCTCATTTTGGAAGCAGTCTTGGTTGCGTGTATATAGATATATGTGCTACTTCATGTTTAATGTTCTTTGTTTTGACTGTAATTGTGATACAACTGTAATTGTAATAATTACAGTATTCATTGTAATCTGACTAATTTAGGGAAATGTGGAATGTCCAGTGTCTATAAATGAATGAGCTTGGGAGATAAAGTGACTCCCCCAGGGTCACATACAGAGAGTCAGTGACAGAGCCGGGGATTAGAGCTGAGGCACAGGGAGATAAAGTGACTCCCCCAAGGTCACATACAGAGTCCGTGACAGAGCCGGGGATTAGAGCTGAGGCACAGGGAGATAAAGTGACTCCCCCAGGGTCACACACAGAGAGTCAGTGACAGAGCCAGGGATTAGAGCTGAGGTACAGGGAGATAAAGTGACTCCCCCAGGGTTACACAGAGATTCAGTGACAGAGCCGGGGATTAGAACTGAGGCACAGGGGGATAAAGTGACTCCCCCAGGGTCACACACAGAGAGTCAGTGACAGAGCCGGGAATTAGAGCTGAGGCACAGGCAGATAAAGTGACTCCCCCAGGGTCACACACACAGAGAGTCAGGGACAGAGTTGGGGATTAGAGCTGAGACACGGAGATAAAGTGACTCCCCCAGGGTCACACACAGAGAGTCAGGGACAGAGTTGGGGATTAGAGCTGAGGCACAGGGGGATAAAGTGACTCCCTCAGGGTCACACACAGAGAGTCAGGGAGTCAGGGACAGAGTTGGGGATTAGAGCTGAGGCACAGGGGGATAAAGTGACTCCCCCAGGGTCACACACAGAGAGTCAGGGACAGAGCCGGGGATTAGAGCTGAGGCACAGGGGGATAAAGTGACTCCCCCAGGGTCACACACAGAGAGTCAGTGACAGAGCCGGGGATTAGAACTGAGGCACAGGGAGATAAAGCGACTCCCCCAGGGTCACACACAGAGAGTCAGTGACAGAGCCGGGGATTAGAGCTGAGGCACAGGGAGATAAAGTGATTCCTCCAGGGTCACACACAGAGAGTCAGTGACAGAGCCGGGGATTAGAGCTGAGGCACAGGGAGATAAAGTGACTCCCCCAGGGTCACACACAGAGAGTCAGTGACAGACCAGGAATTAGAACTGAGGAACAGGGAGATAAAGTGACTCCCCCAAGGTCACACACAGAGAGTCAGGGACAGAGTTGGGGATTAGAGCTGAGGCACAGGGAGATAAAGTGACTCCCCCAGGGTCACACACAGAGAGTCCGTGACAGAGCTGAGGATTAGAGCTGAGATGTGGGAAGGGGAAGGGATAAAGTGACCTGTCTAGACATTGAAGTTTTAGTACTGAAGATCATACCTTACCACTGTCATATAACCACAAGTTCACCTCTCCTCCCTTGCTGATTAAATTACGTGTGGTTAAGTTTTTGCTGTATTTCTGTTTGCACGCAGCCCTCCCTTGCTTGCCTCCAGCTCAGACCTCTGCAGCCAGTTCTACCCTCTGCCCAGAGTACAGTACTGAATCTCTTACAGCTATCGAAGATGAGCCAGATGAGTCCCGACATGGGTTTCTCTGCTTTTCTATTTTTCTCCTGTTTGTTATCAGGGGCATTGGGCAGCAGCTGCTAAGATTACTGTGGGAGCAGGGATCACAGTTCCTGGGTGGTGATTGGTTACTAATCGCTTCGGAATCACTTTGGGGTGAAATGATCCGGAGGGAGAAACAGAGATCACATTCCATAACCAGAGCCCCCATGTAACCCCCCTCCCAGTCCCCACAAACTGGAAGAATGTTCCTTGTGCTTTTGCCCCAGCAGATGACTGGGTTACATCTTCAGATCTCTTTGAACCATTCCTATGAGTCAGACTCCCAGACTGTGATCTCCTGCACAAACCACCAGCTGGATCCTGGGATGCTAACTGCTTACGTTAATAAGCCCAGCAACCCAATTAAAAGGGTGGGGGGAGCAGGCAGGGAAGGGCGGTAGGAGGGCAAGCATCATTCCTGTTTATGGGCTCATGCAGTTGGACCTGAAATTTCATGGCATGCCTGGAGGTTTCCAGTCAGGGTGATAAAGCGGTGCGGAGAGGTAACAGCAAGGAGAGGTAAGGTCTGCAGGAGAAAGGGGAACCTTCGCTTGCCCTGGTACAGATCACTAGTGAGACCCACCCTGAGTACCGAGCTCGCTTCAGGAGGACACTGAGGAGAAAGAACATCAGAACATGAGATTTGCGTGCTGGGTCAAACCAGTGATCCAGTGATCCAAGGAGCCCAGCATCCTCTGTCCCAGATGGTGGTCCCCCTGTCTGCCTAGCTAATAATTGTTTATGGACCCGTCCGCCGGAAACGTCTCCAAACCCTTTTTTAAAAATCAGTATTCCTATTAACTCTGAGCACATCCTCTGGCAGCAAATTCCACAGTTTAATTGTACATTAACCGAAAAAAAGAATTCTTAAATTTGTTTCAAAATGGGTTATCAGTTAGTTTCATTGAACGTGCCACTGGATGCGAGTGAGAAAAGGGTCTGCAAAACAAATACTACAAAGAGAGGCTTAAGACACTCCAGATCCAAATCTAGGCGGGACAGTGTGTGATGGAAACATTCACAGGCTTTAATGAAGTACAGGATGGAGGAATTTCCCATCCAAAAGAGAACCCCATGGACAAGGCTCAGGATAAAAGGTGGGAGAGAGGGATGCTCAGAGGGGATGGTGGTGAGATGTGGATGCCTGGAATCGCCACCAGCAATGAAACAAATTCAGTCCCACTTAGGCAAATGCAGGGGTTGGAGGGGAGGGGAGGGGCAACTGGGGAAGACTGGATAGGGCAAGAGGTCCTTGTGAGCTTCCCTTATTTTACCATATTAACAGGCCGATGCAATAAAGTGTGCTCAGCCCAACGCACAGGAGTATGCACGCCTGGACGTGCTACATTAGCACCCGATGCAATAAGGAGATTAGCGCATCCAAAACACGCGCCCAAACAAACACATAGCCGACAGTGCTCGTCACATGTAAATTCCATGTAGATGAGAAGAGAAGAGACGGCTGAGGGGGATATGATAGAGGTGTTTAAAATCATGAGAGGTATAGATCGGGTAGATGTGAATGGGTTATTTACTCTTTCGGATAGTAGAAAGACTAGGGGGCATTCCATGAAGTTAGCATGGGGCACATTTAAAACTAATCGGAGAAAGTTCTTTTTTACTCAACGCACAATTAAACTCTGGAATTTGTTGCCAGAGGATGTGGTTAGTGCAGTTAGTATAGCTGTGTTTAAAAAAGGATTGGATAAGTTCTTGGAGGAGAAGTCCATTACCTGCTATTAAGTTCACTTAGAGAATAGCCACTGCCATTAGCAATGGTTACAAGGAATAGACTTAGTTTTTGGGTACTTGCCAGGTTCCTATGACCTGGATTGGCCTCTGTTGGAAACAGGATGCTGGGCTTGATGGACCCTTGGTCTGACCCAGTATGGCAGGTTCTTATGTTCTTAACTATTACCCCCCAATAAAGAAAATCGCTGGGTGCCCAGCGCACACTTTGTAATGCAGTAAATTTAACTCCAGCCCCGAAGCTGGCCTTAAATCAATTTGTGAATCAAGGGCTCAGGAGGAATTTAAAAAAATAGTGTCCTGTGTGGATCCTACCTCCTGCTTGCGGTGTTTAAGAATAAAGGTATAATGTAACGGCTTGATTAAGAAAAAACCTTCTGGATGCACAATATACACGCCCAATAGTCAGGCTCCAGGCTGATTTTGCCTCTTGCTCTTGTGCGTGTAGAGTGGGTGAAATTGACCTGAAGCGGGATAAGATGATGCTCGTGTTGGGTGCCCATTGTGGGTGCACCACCGTGTCTCCAGGGGGCCCGATGCATCTGAGCACTAGGGACGCATCATTCTTCCTTGGCACGTCCTTTTTAATGCAGCAGCTCATTAACTTATAGCATCGGGTGCCCAGGAGAGGTGGCTCTGTGCACGTTAGACTCTCAGTACGAGCACCTTTTAAACGTGCGTTTTATATTGCATTGGCCCTTAAGATGGGAAAGAAACTCCATCACAGGTCATGCCTCAGGGAGGAATATATTCTCTTTCACTCTCTGTCTGTCTGTTTCCCTGCAGCCTGAGAAGATGAGGGTTTTTCTGCTCAGCCCCCTGGCCTCTCTCCTCCTCCTCCTCTTCCTGCTGACCCTCATCTCCCCGGCCACCTCTCAGAACTACAGCGAGTTCAAGAGGAAACACCTGGACAGCAGGACTACAGCACAGTGGTGGGACGGCAACTACTGCAGCGCACTCATAAAAGAGAGAAATATCCGAGGGCGTTGGGGGAGATGCAAGCCAGTCAACGTTTTCATCCATGCGAAGGAGCAGGCCATGCAGATTCTGTGCCCGTCCAGGGAGAACAAGACGCGTATCAGCAGGGAATCCTATCCCCTCACCAAATGCCAGCACCAGGCAGAGGGGCCAAGGTCACACTTCCACTGCAACTACCGGGCAAAAAGCGGCGTGAGGAAGATCAAAATCCAGTGCACAGCTGGCCGGCCCGTGCATTTTATCCAAGACATGGAGGGCTGGTAGCACCTGCGCTTCTCCCCTTCCAGCTTCCGATCCATGGAAATCTGTGCTCTGATTCAGTCAAGGAGCTGGACATCTCTCCCTTTCCCCACCCTATCCACCTGCTTGTCCCTGACACGGTCATCCCCCTCTGACCTGCTCTCTGCTTCCTTGTTTTATTTCAATCTCTTACAAATGGTAAAGAACCCAAATTATTGCACGATCTGTACAAGATTCCCGGGAATCAAACCCAGCGATGCTTTAACGCTTTCTCTTGGGTTTCTCCACGAGCTCTTATCTATCCTCTTCTCAAATTCTTTGTTTTTTCAATTTTCTTTTCTAGAACTTTCTTTAATAAAATGTAACATAATTATTTTTCTGAGCTTCCTCCACAGACACCAAAGTACATAAAACCTGAAGCCTGATATTTGATTCTCATGATTGGGCCTTTTATTGGCACCCCAGGACTGTTTTTGGACACTGGTCTGAAGCATTTCCCTCTTGGTGCATTCTGGTACATGTAGTCCACCTTTGGAAAGAAGCAGGACTATGCATACCAGGCTGCATTGGGTTGGATGTGCAAAACTAGGACTAGCTCAAAGGTTTCCCTGTTCACTTGTTAGGCTTCATTCCAGTGAATGATGCCGTTTACCTTGAAAGGCTGATGGAGGCTTGAAGCTCTAGTGTTGAACAGTGATTGTGAACCAGGGAGAATGCTGCAAACAGGGCTGGTTTGCAGAATGTTTGTAATGAATATTCATGAGGTATAGTTGCATGCTTAGGAGTTGGATCGAGGTGGGGGGACACAGGGGGGCCATGGCTTGCCCCAAAGGTTCTACCGTAAGCCTCATTGGTGGCAGGAAGGGTGGAACATTAGATCCTTTCTGCCGTCGCTGCTGCAAACCCCTCACTTAATTCTCACTGCTCCTGGAGGATCGTGGCCTTGCAGTGCCTCAGGCTGCTTCCTCCTTCTTGGCTCCTGGCGCCTGATTGACATCATCAGGCGCCGACAGCAGAGGAGAAGGAAGCAGACTATGTGGCAAGGCTGTGATGCTCTAAAAACAGATCTAATTGGGCCGCTGCAGAGCCTATCTCATGGCAGCCAAAGAAGAAGCCCAGGATGCCATGCGGCCCATCCTGTAGCGGCCAAGAAAACATTGAGGCCGCTGCAGAGCCCATCCCATGGTGACCAAAGACAAAATCTAGGCCCTCGTCACCGAAAATGAGACCCTGAATGCCTTCCTGACTGCATGCCTCTATGTGTGTGTGTGTGTGTGTATATGTGTATGTGTATATGTGTATGTGTATGTGTGTGTGAGAGAGAGAGAGAATGCCTGCTGGCCTGCGTGTACGTGTGAGTGCCTGTCTGCCTGTGCGTGTGTATGAAACAGTGCTTGTCTATGTTTGTGTGAGAGAGTGCTTGCTTGCCTGCCTGCCTGCCTGGCTGTGTGTACATGAGAGAGATCATGTGGGGAATGTTTTAGAGAATAAACATGTGTAAGTTTATGAGTGTGAGAGAGAGAAAAGATAAAGTTTGTATGGACACCCTCCCCCCCCATTCCACAACATTCTCAGGGTGAATGGCCATCAAAAGCTCCCAGGTATGGAAAGCAGGAGATTTTTTAATCTTTGCTAGTTTTAATTTTTGTGTATTATTTGATGTGTCTGCTGTTCTGAAATATTTTATTCGTTTTTGGGGAAATGTAGTTATTTTTTTTTTAATAAAAACGTATATTCCACGCATTCTCCCAATGTTCCAACACGGATTATAATTAAAACTGCAATTGTGGCCCCCATCATTGCCCAGATCAAAAGCTTCCTGGATTAACTCTGCCTTTATCAATTTTCTAAATTTTAAATAATCAGTCTCTTGACGCACCCCAACATAATAATACTGGTGCGCATACAGAAAAGGTTTTAGATCTGGTTCTATGCAACTTATATTTTTGCAAAGAGTGAATGGATACGTTCTTGCCTTGAACAACGCAAAAAGCTAATAGGCCCCAATCCCCCAATCTTTTCCATCAAACCATGAGAATGTTTGGGTGCCGCTTTAAAAATAGCAACATACGTTTTAAACTTTACCCCAAATCCTATTGGAAGCCAAGGCAACTGTTGCAGAAAAGGTGTAACTGAACTCCCCAAAGTAAACTGAAAATTACCCGGATGTCTGCATTCCAGCTGTCAAACCTTTGTCGATTTTGCTGACAAGCCATAATATAAGGCATTGCAATAATCAATATATGATAAAACCAATGCCTGAATAACAACCTTAAAATTCTCCACTGTTAAAAATTGTCTTTATGGACTTCGTTTTTGGGTACAATAGACTTAGTTTTTGGGTAATTGCCAGGTTCTTATGACCTGGATTTGGCCACTGTTGGAAACAGGATGCTGGGCTTGATGGACCCTTGGTCTGACCCAGTATGGCAGGTTCTTATGTTCTTATGAACAATTTCAGCCAAAAAAAAAAAAGCCATATTAACTACTTTTGACACTTGTGGCTTTAATGTTAATGAAGAATATATAGCAACCCCCAGATTTCGTATTTCAGTTAACAAAGTCAAATTATATTTCTCATAGAGAATGGGTAAAGATGTCAGTGTACTGGCATATTTCCAGCCCACAAAATCGACGTTTTCTTACAGTTTAATAATAAATCATTAGCCAAAAACCATTTATTGACCTTAGACGAACAAATCTAAAGTTTTATCCACTGGAACTACTCCTGGGCAATCACTAGGGATATGTGCGCATCGCCAGCATAACATTTATTACCCCTATGTTAGAAATATTAAGCGTTATGTGAGTTTTTAATTATTGGATGTTCTATTCGTTGGCTGTTCTGAAATATTTATTCCTTTCATTAATATGGTTTTACTATTACAAATAGGCGGAGCTTGGAGGAGAATTGGGGGCGGAGCTGAGGTGGAGCTTGATTGCCCCTCCCCAAATAAAAAAGGCGTTCCTTGTCCATGGTTGCATGCATTGCATCCAATAACCAGGGTCATTTGCATATGTCGTCTGTCCTGTAAAACGCATTCTTTCTCAGGAATCGTTGATCCGAGTTGGTCATCACTGCTGCAGAGTCATGGCTTCCACGTCCCTTTCAAATTACAACCAAATAAAAGTGCAATTTAAAAATCAATCGATTAATCAGCTGTTGCCCCATCTAATCTAATGTACAACGTCACTTCCTGTCTCAGGCGCAAACGTCACTTCTGCCCCTCGCCAACATGATCAGTCTCGACGTCACCTTTCCGTAAAGCCAGACTGGAAAAGAAAAGGGAAGGATTTTTTCCGTCTCAGTCACACACAACATGAGGCGTTTCCCCCCCCCCCCAAAAAAAAAGGTTACTCTTTATTTGCCAG
This sequence comes from Rhinatrema bivittatum, assembly GCF_901001135.1. Classification (NCBI taxonomy): domain Eukaryota; kingdom Metazoa; phylum Chordata; class Amphibia; order Gymnophiona; family Rhinatrematidae; genus Rhinatrema; species Rhinatrema bivittatum. Next base: position 9,403,667 of record NC_042630.1, read on the forward strand.
AAGCCACAATCTCAGGTTCTTAATGTATTTGGTGACTGGGACGTGTATCCGACGCCCCGCACAAAGATGGGTGCCGCGGGGGGAGGAGTCCGAGGCTCGTCGGCGCCGTGCGGTGACGTCAGTTGTAGGCGCCGGGTGCGAGTGAGCAGGGAATCAGCCGGGGATCATGGCGCAGTCCCAGGCCGGGCCTGTGGCCAGCCGCGGCCGCCGCTTCAAGTGGTCCATCGAGCTGGGCTCCGTCGGGGGCAGCAGGTAACGCGGCCGCGGGCCGCTCGGCCCGTGCATTGCTTTCTCTGCGTGATTGCTTAGGGTGGAAGGAGCAGGGGGTTGGGTTTTGCTGGCCGGCAACGGGAACCAGCTTCTGAGTTTACTCTTTGGCTCCACCATGCGGTGCACAGGGTGGGCTGCGAGGATCTTCTGTGCCCATCCCAGGCTTTAAGCCTCCGTGCTGAGGATCCTATGTGCCTGCCCAGGCTCCTTCCATGCTCCCCACTCCGACCCTTGCAGCGCTGAAATATTTTCTGATTTCCCTGTACGTACCCGGCACAGCCCAGACTCCTGGGTTTTACCTCCCCTCCAGCAGGCGGAGACAGACCCATTTCTGTGCACTCTGTCGTATACCCCTGAGGTGCCACCTAGAGTCTGTCAGTATTCTTCTGTCTCCAGCAGGTGGAAGAGCTGCTTCCCTGGAGTCTGGTATTTGCTTAGGATTTAAGGGTCTTTTGTATGGTTTTCGGGTAGTCCGTGTGTATGGCTGATGTTTGTGTGTGGAATGTGTGTCTTATGCTTATCTGCGATACATGTAATATGCACGTGTGAAAGGTGTGTGTGATTGTGTGTACTGTATGTGCATGGCATGCTTGTGTGAACATGGCAGGTGCAGGATAAATGTGTCTGGTGTATACACAATAAGGGAAAATAATGCACATGGTGTGCGCATGATGCTGGGAAACATTTCACCTGGTTAGGGCTGCCTCCTCACCCCAGGTCAGCTTGCTCCAATGCATGCACGGAGATGTAGTTCATATTTTTTCTCAGGGAAATCATTGCTGCAACTCCCTGCATATACTGGGGCAAACTCAGGTCTGTATCAGCCCCTCCAGGTTGATCTGAGTGAGGTGGGAACCTTACATGTGGTATATGCAGGATACAGGTAAAAGATGGGTTTAGCTATAACATGAGACACAGGATGTTAAGTGATTCCATTCTAGAAAAAATATCAGAACACCCTCCAGGACAGAAGTAGGCAACTTTGGGCAACAAATAACATAAACAGGTTGGGTTTTTAGGTTATCCACAGTGAATATACATGAGAGATTTGCATGCACTGCCTCCCTTGTATACCTATGTAGCTCATGCATATTCATTGCTGATACCCTGGGAACCAGGCCAGTTTGTGGCACTCAAGGACCAGAGTTGCCTGTCTCTGCTCCAGGGGATCACGCAGTTACACAAAAAAATCAGGGGGGAGGGGCGTGGGTGTAACTAGCAGATTTCTTACGCTAAAGAGCAGTAGAAATTAAACATTTTGCCAGAAGTTTTTATGGCAACAGATTAAATCAAATTGAGAAATCAATTGGACAAGTTTTTGGAGGAAAAAGGGCTTGGTGGGATTGATGATCCAGGTACACATTGGAGTAAAAGTTACCCCAGCCATTCTAAGCCCAGTGGCATATGTGATGGGGAGAGGGCGGTGTCAGGGAAGGGATTTCTTCATTCAGCAGCTGCAGAGGAAGTTTTCACTTTGTAGAGAGAGCTGACTGGCATTTGGAAGGTCAGTCTTCTGATCTTTCAGGCTAACCAGCTCTATATGGTGTATGTATGGCGGATGTGTGATATTTATAAAGTGCTTGTTTGGTCGATAGAAGGTACGGATAAACAGAAGGGAGAAATAGTAACTAACAGCCCTGATTGTCTAAGCAGCTTCCTCTGTGTCGCAGGAAGCCGCCCCAGGAGCTTGGGAACATGGAGGGGGAATGGCACCCACGTCTCTGGCCCTGAAGTCACAGCGACTCTTGTTTCTTAAAATGATTTTGTACGTCTGTGTTTACTGGCAGGGGCCGTAGTGAGAGGGGTGGTCAAGGGGATGTGCTGTACCCTGTGGGATACTTGGACAAGCAGGTACCGGATACCAGCGTGCAAGAGACGGACCGCATTCTGGTGGAGAAGGTAAGAAACCGTGAGAGGAGGGAGGGCCAAGCCCCATTTCACTGCAAACACACATGAGTTAGAAACCGCGACCCTTCAGCAGAGCCCCAGCGCGGAACGCCACGGATCTAGAGAAGAAGTAAATAACCTCCTATGCACAGAGAGATTTGATTTTTCTGTTCCACATGATTTATTCATTCCTGGCGCCTTATAAGATAAGTACGATTTCAGTGCATGTTGAAAATTGATTTGCTGGCACATGAAAGAAAAACGCTAAAAAATTGATTCCATTCATTATAACACTCATGAACTATATTTGGCACATCATGGAACTCGCGTCTTCATATGGTGACTTTGTTTAACTGTTACGTCACCGATAATTATAACTGTATGAGCAGCAAAGTTGGGTTTGAAACACAAACTTTGTTGTGGACCCAGTGCTATATGAAGGTCACAGTTAGTGATACCTACTGAGGTGATATCTTTCTGAGTATAAGTGAGATGGTTATTTAACGATGAGATACTGATTCTTTCACTTTTGGGTTCTCTTTACGCTGCACTGATCTAGAGAAAGCATAAATACAGCACAGGTGGCTGGAGAATGGATTCCAGGGAGTTTTAAATAAACCACTTATTCTAAACTTTAAAAAAAAAGGTAGAACAAAAAGCAGACTTGGGAGTAAAACTCAAAGAAGAAAGAATGAAACTGTGGCCATCTGCCACCCTTTAGTTTTTCTGCAGTGTTTGATGGATGCTCCTAGCTCGGCTGAATTCTGAAACAGATATGAAAAGCTGAAATGTACATTTCATCGGTAAATATACAGGAAACCACAAGCCACGGCTGAGCTTGTAAACTTTACACAAAGCTTGAATACAGACGAAGCTGCAGGACACTTTTTTCTTCTCCACCGGTGACTGTCATGTTGTCTCTCTCTAGCGCTGCTGGGACATAGCCCTGGGGCCCCTGAAGCAGATCCCCATGAATCTCTTCATCATGTACATGGCTGGGAACACCATCTCTATCTTCCCTATCATGATGGTCTGTATGATGGCATGGAGACCAATCCAGGCACTCATGTCCATGTCAGCGAGTGAGTATTGTCACCTTCCACACCAGCTCTTCCAGTACTGAGACCCCCCTCTACCAGTGAACCTCACGCTTACTTACAGCATTCCCTGCTATGCCAGTACTGAGATTAGCCCCTGACTTCAATCCTGTTCTGCAGCACCCCCTATTCCAATACTGAGACCCCCCCCCTCCCACACACATTTCTGCCAGCGCACCTCAGTCCTGCCCTCCAGCAACACCGTCCGAGACTCCCCCCCACTTACAGTTCTTTCAATGAACCTAACTCCCGTCCTGCAACACCTCCTGCAGTTTCAGTACTGAGACTCCAAAACACAGCTCTACCAATGCAGCTGCCATGTGACACTCTGCTATTCCCCCCCACCATCTCACTCCTGCTCTGAAGCACCTTCTGTTCCAGTACCGAGACCCAAAACAGCTCTGTTGGTGCATGTCACTGCTGTCCTACAGTTCTGCCAATACACCTCAGTCCTGCCCTACAGCATTGCACCTCACCCCTGCTTTTCCAGGATCAGGATCATCGCGCTCAGTTCTGCGGGTGCACCTCACTCCTGCCCAGATGTCCTCCATACAGAGTTCCTTTGATGTGCCTGACTCCAGTTCCAGACCCTTAACCTTTTCCTTCACTTCCCTTTTCTCAGCCTTTAAGTTGCTGGAGAGTTCGGGCCAGAAGTTCCTGCAGGGGCTGGTGTACCTCATCGGGAACCTCCTGGGGCTGGCACTGGCTGTCTACAAGTGTCAATCAATGGGGCTTTTGCCTACTCATGCATCCGATTGGCTGGCGTTCATAGAGCCACCTGAGGTATGCGCTCACTGACTTACAGAAAATGCCTTTTGGTTTACTGGTGAAAGTAGAAACCTGTTTAATTTTAGTTTTCCCAAGGAGAAAGAGAATTGTAAAGCTTGGGCTGGGTTCTGTGCTGAGCAAGTACCATTAGATAAAACATCCTCCAACCTCATGTGGCTTAGTAATTACTTAGGGTAAAAGATGAGGATTTAAGAAGAGACCCATAAGGGGAGGAAAGGTTTTTGAAAACCAGTTTGGCTTATGATATGCCTGGCAATTTCAACAAATGGAAAGTTCCCTATACATACCCAGATCAGTCCAGACTCCTGGGTTTTGCCTCCCTGCCAGTAGATGAAGAAAGGCGTTACTGACACTGCTACTTAAGCTAGACTGCAACCTGCAGCCCCTCAATATTTCTGTCTCCAGTAGATGGTATTACAACCTGCAGGCTGGAATGTATGAAAGGAGAAGATGTCCAGGTCCTAGTGGGGCCTCCCACCCCTGGTTTGAGGCAGACGAGCAGGGGGGGGGGGGTTGGTGACCCTTGATGGCAGCTCATGCTGAGATTCCGTGGCAGTGTATGGTGGTCCATATCCCTCATCCCCCAGGAGGTAGCGTTGGTGCCGCTGGCAGCTCTGCATTTCGGGTCCCTTCTGAGCAGGGAAGTATTGATTTTCTCTTCCGGGGCTAGTTACAGCAGTGGATATTGTTTTAAAGCTTGTTTAAAACAAAAACCAAAAAAAGGCAAGCAGGAGCCAGTGGAATCGTGCCTGTCACTCGGGACCTTGAACGCTGCTTCAGAACTGGTCGTCTGGGGATTTTCTCAGGTTCAGGTAAAGGGAGTGGCAATGGTGTGAGGCAGACAGTGCCGTGCAGACTTGCTGTTGCTCCTAAATTCAGACGACTTGTATTCTGTGTGCATTCCTGGTGGGGAGGGCACTTTAAGGGAGCCCAGTGCTAGACCGACAGCTAAACGAGCCTTGTGGGTGATGGGGCTAGCGCTGAGGCTTTCCCTGTTAGTGGGGGAACAGGGGCCATTTTAGATTCCCCAGCAGGAGAGGCAGGGGAATCCTCTTAACCATCGCTGGCAATTCTCTGGCCTGCCGAGGTGCAGAGAGGCATTTGCACCTAGGAGGAGTCTCTGGTTCTGGTAGAGGTCCTTCTGCCCGTTCCAATTTGCTTATGCACAAAGCTTGTTTACAGGCAGCAGGGGATGCTGGCTCTCGGCTCCAGGTTCCAGGGATTCTCAGCTGGTCAAGAGGCCTGGGCTGTTGAGAAGTTCTTCAGGCCTTCACTGATTTTTGGTGCCAGATGTTGAACAGATCCGGGCCTAAAGGCGGTGAAGATGCGGGCAAGCTTTGCTTAGCTGCGGGTAGGTTGTGGTCCTTTTCCCTTGTGCATGCTCAGCGCGTGGCAGTTGCATGTACAGGGACCTGTGCATGAAAGGCCATGGCCTAGATTTGAGCGCATACATCTGCAACCTAGACCTAAGCGTGTATTTACATAAGTACTTGAGAAGGTATTTGCTTAGGTAATTGTGTATGTAAGACCACAAACTAGACTGGAGCATGTACGTGCGCAGGTACTTGTATCATAAGAACACGACCTAAACTTGAGTGACCACAGCCTGGACCAGCTCCTATTTGCGCACAAACGACCACGACCTAGTCTTGAGTACGTATTTGTGTGCCTCCTGGAGGGATGTGCTCGTATGCCCGGGTTGGGTTGGTGCGCGCGCAGGAGGCTGCCTAGAGCCAAAGTTCAGGAGAGCTAGGTGCAAGGAATGAACAATTCTATGCTATCTGTGAGGCTTGCTGTAAGAGCAATTCAGTCCTCACTGTCTCTCAATCTGTGTCGGCACTGTTTAGATCCTCAAAGCAGTTTGACTGGTAGAACTTTTACCCATATCGGGACATCCCTTCGGCCTACGGTGTCTCTGGAGGAGATAAGAGTGAGAGGTAAGGCAATGGTCAGTTCCTCTCTTCCCTTGTTCCAAAGGGCAGAAGCTTCCTTGAGAGAGTAAGGTTGGGCTTATGAGCTCTACTATAGAGCCATCCTCTTTTTCTTGTGTGGCATGTTGCCAAGGCATGCAGACCTTTCTGCAGGGGCTCCCAGCAAAGGCGAAGCAACCTACTATGTAGGGATCGCATGCTTGGGCCTCCTATTTGTTAGTGATGATGGGCAAATGCTGCAGGGTGGCTGGCCCTGGTAATGTTCAAGGAGATTTGGATCATGAGACATTGGAGGATTCCGATGGGGAATTGGCTTTCTCACCTCTAGAAGAGGGAGAAATTACATCTGATTGAGAGCCACATTGGACTCTGCTCAGATTTTACCTTTTTTGCAGAGATGTCTTGCTGAATTTGTTGGCTCAGACCCTGAACACACTTGGTGTAGCCAGAGGTCAATTTAAGTTAAGCATCCTGTGTCTTCCCCCCTGTATCCGATTCAAGAGTTAATTGGCCTTCAGTGGAATTCCCAGAGGCAAGTTTTACACAGGGAGAGAACCAATTTTCCTATATTCCATAGATTTTGTGGTTCCGGAAAAGAAAGTTAATGTGGCACTCAAGGTTCCCTGTTTCCGCATGGAGGCTCTGAGGTCCATCGTAGTGGCGGTACACAAGAGAGAGTTCTTGGCATCTCTCGATTCGACAGAGGCGTATCTGCACGTAGCTATCAGGCTGGAGCACCAGATATTCCTGAGGTTCATGGTTCTAAGGGAATATTTTCAACTTTGAGCCCTTCCCTTTGGCTCCACCTACCTTCACCAAGGTGATTATGGTGGTGATGGCAGTTGCATTGCAAAAGGAGGGTGTGTTGGTGCATCCATGTCTGGATGACTGACTTATTTGCAAGAAAATCACAGGACCTTTGTCAGCAATCCGTACAAAAGTTACTGATGCCCTTGAAGTTTCTAGGATGGGTAGTGAACTTAGCAAAGAGCCATTTAGTCTCCTCTCAAATTCTGGAGTATCTGGGAGCTCAGTTCGACATACTGGCAGAGTGAGTGTTTCTCACAGAGAGAGAGTGCTGATATTGCAGAGACAGATTTGGCATCTGCTAAAGAGCTTTGGTGCCCAGGGTTTGGTACTATTTAAAGGTCCTTGGTTCTATGGCAGCAACATTGGAATTAATGCATTGGGCATTCACACATTTGCAGCTTCTGCAGGGGGCTCTTCTCTCCCACTGGAATCTGCTATTGGAAGAGTTTCCTCTTTCTCTTCCATTAGAGGGGGAAGCCAGGGATAGTCTTTCATGGTGGCTTACACATCAATCTCGAGCTTGGTGCATTATTGTAGGTTCTGAAGTGGGTAATAGTCACCATCTATGCAAGCCTCTCCAGATGGAGGGTAGGATGTCAAGATCAGTTGGCGCAGGGCCAGTGGTCAAAAGAGGGGGCCCCATGGTCTATCAGTTGGTTAGAGTTGAGAGTAGTACATTTCGCGTTACTTGCCTGTCTGCCACGGTTACACGGCCATCCACTATGGATCCTATTGGACAATGCAATGACAATGGCCTACATCAACCATCAAGATGGAACCAAGAATCAGGTGGTGGCTCGAGAGGCCAGGGAGTTAATTCTCTGAGCAGAGCAGCACTTGGAGTGTCTGGCAGCGTCTCACATTGCTGGGGTGGACAATGTTCAGGTGAATTTTCTCAGTCGGAGAAAGTTAGATCCCCATGAAATTGGAGCTGTCGGAGGCAGTGATCTCTCTCATTCATGGAAGATGGGGGTATCCCCATATGGACTTAATGGCGACCAAAGAGACCATGAAGGTGTCAGTTTTACGCCTGCCTATTTATTTATTTATTTATTTATTAATAAATAAATAACTTTTTTTATACTGAAGTTCAGGTAACAGAATTACTTATCACTCCGGTTTACATTATAACAAGTAGAAAAGAGAACATGGTACAGAAGGAATCGATGCTCTGGTTCTGCTGTGGACGTAAGGGATTCTTCTTTATGTCTTCTCTCTATGGCCTCTGGTGGACAAGAGATTATGGCAGATAAATATCTGGGCAATGTGATCCTGGTAGCTCCAGATTGGCCACATCGATCATAGTTCCCAGATCTGATCAACATGGCCATAGCTGAACTGCTGAGGTTCGGACATTGGTCGACTCTTCTCCACCAGGGGCCAATGTTTTTGGGTCAGGCAGCTCACTTCTGTCTCGCGGCTTTGCTTCTGAGAGAAGATGATGGAGGGAAGGGATATTCTGAAGCAGTTATTTCCACCTTATTGTAGGCTAAGCAACCTTCTACATCCTTGACATATGTGGGAATTTGGAGGATCTTCGAGCCCTGGTCTGCTGTTATGGAGTACAGCCTCAGCATGTTCAGGCTATGGTGTTGCATATTTTGGCTTTTCTCAGGAAGTTTCTGGCCATGGGACTGGCCTTTAACTCTCTGAGAGTCCAGATAGTGACATTGGGTTGTCTCTGGGGTGAAGTGGAAGAATATTCTCTGTCTGCACATCTGGGAGCTAGAACTTTTGTCCATCTTGGAATCTGAATCTAATCCTTAGAGGATTGTGTGAAGCTCGGTTTGAACCACTAAAGAGGACTTGTCTCTTAAAGGGGTTTTCTTGGTGGCTATTTGTTCAGCCTTGAGAGTTTCAGAGCTCCAGGCACTGTCGTGTCAAGACCCCTTCCTACTGATGTCTGATTCGGGGTATCTTTATGCATGGTACTTTTTCTACCTAAGGTAGTCTCGGCGTTCACTCTTATCGACAGTGGAACTTCCAGCTTTTCCGGATTTGGATTCCTCTCTGCCTCATGCAGGGGAAGTTAGGCTTTTAGATGAGAGGCATGCATGATTGAGGTATCTAAAGGTCACTAATGATTTCCATAGATCGAATCACCTCTTTGTACAGTGAAGAGATCCAAAGAAGGGAGTTACGGCTTCTAAAGCTGCAATAGTGGAAGGAAATGATAGTCAACTTACATTTCTAAAGGGTGTCCAGTGCTGGGGGGTTTAGGGGCACAATTGATAAATTTTCAGGTGACCTCTTGGGTGGAGATACAACGGGTGTCTCTGCATTGCAGACATTTGCTAGGCATTACCACTTGGATGTCGGAGCTCTGGCTTCCATGTGTTTTAGTGAGAGTTATATGAAGCGTAACTCTCCAGGTCCCACCCGAGTTAAGTGGAGCTTAGGTACATCCCAGGAATCTGGACTGATTGGGTACATACAGGGAAAGGAAAATTGGTTCTTACCTGCTAATTTTTGTTCCTGTAGTACCACCGATCAGTACAGAGACCCTCCTATTTACTGAGGAGAGTCTGCCACTTGTACCATTGCTTTGATATAGTGCAGATTTGGGAAACGAGCTTTCCATTGTCTTCTTGGGCAGCTTCATCTTCCTCTGGCTTGTTGGAGGGGAGAGTTTGCTTAGAAGTTTATGGTTGTTGCTGTCATCTTGGCTTGGCTACAGGTCAATACTGAGTGACTACATCTGGCACACTGGGTTATGGACAGTGTCAGTGAAAATTTCTGTCTCCATCTGCTGGCAGGGAGGCAAAACCCAGGAGTCTGGACTGAGCTGTGGTACTTCAGGAATGAAAATTAGGTAAGAGCCAATTTTGCTATGTCTTGCATATCTCAGCAACGTGAATGTTTCTTGCACAAATAGGCTTTGCATGTTTTAAATTTAGATTTTGGCCCTGCAGCGTCCTGCTTCTGAGAACATGCTACCATTCATTCACAGCCAACCAGTATTTCTCCCCCACCCCCCTCCCACCCATTGAGGTAATAATGCTGGGATAGAGATAGTGGCACTTTATGAAATCCAGTCTTAGTTTCAGTTGTTAACTATTTGAGGGTTATGGATAGAAGATGTTCAGTTATTGCTATACATATATTTGGATTTGTCTTTTGCTTTAGTTAATTATGAAATTCTTGTTCTGCGTCTTCAGTCTCTTGGGGTATCAGGGATGGTACTACATTGGTTTTCCTCCTTATCTCACAGGGATCAGCAGATTTGAGTGGGTAGGTAATGCTCTGACTGGTATCAGCTGGTTAGGAGCATGCCACAAGGTTCAGTATTCTTCTTGACTCTTTTTAAACATTTATGGGCACCTACTGTATACTTTATTGGATTCTTTTAATATTTTTTCTAGGGTTGTTGCTGATGATATCCAGCTGTATTTTGAAGTTGATACTCATGTTCAAGCTACATTTGCTATGATTTCTACGTGTCTATTGGAGAAATTACTTACCTGATAATGGACTCAGGACCAATGGGTTATGTGCTCCCCGGCCAGCAAGGGTCCTGAGTCCATCTGCTTACCCGCTAGGAAATGGCCGTTGCTAACTGGCTGCAGGATAATGCTCTAGTATTGAACTTAAAGTCCGAGGCCCTGTGGTTCTCTTGTAAATGTCAGCCAGAGGGTTTGCCTACTCTCAGTTGGGGGTGATATTCATTTTGTTGATAATGTTTACAGTTTGGGGTTTTATTTAGATTAGTTCTTTTTTAAATTTTAAGAAGCAAATTATTTCTTCTGGCTATTTCAAGTTAAAAACTTAGACACATTAAGCCCCTTATTGAGAAAACAGATTTTCGAACATTAGTCCAGGCTTTTATTCTGATTACTGTGGACTATGGCAATCTGTGTTTAGGCTGTTATGGAGGGAGCAGTATCTGGATGGGATGGAACCTCATCCTATTTCTTGCTTGTCATTTCAGAGGATGGAGTACACTGGAGGGGGATTGCTGCTATAAATCAGCAGCAGTGACACCTTACAAGCCAGCTCTCTACTGTGGTTTTCCTACATTCTGGGTTAGGATGATTCTGCTGCCTTCCCAGCATCTATAAAGTCCAGCTCAAGGACTGTCCCCCAAGCATAGTCCATGGGGCTAGCCCGCCTGATGTCCTCTTCACGGCTGTCACATCTGATGAGTGCTAGCAGCAAGGACGCTCCCTTTGGAAAGCCCGGATCTCGTCGTAGTGAGCAGGATTTCTCCCAGAGACATTTCTTTATTGCACGAGTGCTGTACTGTTATCCATTTTGTTCACAGTGACAGAATACTGCTGACCCCCAACCCCAGGCAGTGCTGTACTTTTTAAGGGGTTATTTTGTTTTTCCAGCACTATTCCTCTTCCAACAGCTGGCCATAAAAGCAGGCAATAGCTATAACAGCAGCAGAAGTTGTACAAAATTATTTATTTGTTCCCAGGTACAATTACAACAAACATTCAAACTGAGAACAGTGTTGGTTTTCCCTGCCTGTACAAGTCAAACAAACAAACAAAAAAACCCCACACACAGTTGAAATAAATCAATAAGTTAACTGCCTGAACTTCTGAAAATAAAAATGTATTAAGCCATCTTAAAAATGGTACATTCCTGTATAATTTACATCTTTAATTAGGAGTTTTCTTTGCAGCTGTCTAACAAATACTGTCATGGAATCCCTTTGGTGGTTCACCCTGACAAGACATGTTTGCACTTACCCATGATTTAGAAAAAGTAATGAAAAAAATTCTAAATGGAAGAGAGACCCCCCGCTAAGGTAGCTTTTTGGCGGCAGCAGCAGAACCAGCCCCCCTCTGGATGCTGCTCGACCTGGTGATGTCACAGCTGTAGGAATGGCACCAGCATGACATCACCCCCTTTACCTGAACAGGAGCCCAGCTGCTGTGGGCACTTGGCATGCCCTTTATCCCATTACTGGATCAAAGCAGGACCTGCCATTCCTGCTGACTGGGGGAGGAGGCTCCCTGGCACAGCATACAAGTTATTGCTCTGTCTTCCCTCACTGAGGGACTGGATGGGATAACCATAACCATTCCCTGGTTCAGTCCGTGCTACTGCTGGCAGTCCTGATGCACAGAGTCCAGCACGGCAGTGCAAGCTTTCTTCATAGCTGGCACTTGGCTTTTTTTTTTTTTTTTTGAACTTTCCAGGCACAGAAGAAAGAGCAGTGGGATATGGCACATTCCTGTAGGAAGAAAAAGGGTAGTAATCAAGGGTAATGTGAAATAGTGGAATCAGGGCAAGGTTGGCACTGAAAGGAAAGACTAGGTGGTATATACAGATAGCCCTTCCACAGAGGCAGGCTAGGGCTTTTTCAGGTTTAGAAACAGGAATGTGGCTCCAAGCATAAACCACATGGAGCACAAGGAGAGAGAGCGAGCCACCAGTGGTTGGTAAGGAGAAAGGAAGAAGCTGCTTTCAGTAAATGGGGAGTGGTGAGAAAGCAGAAGCTCCAGCCAATGGATTCTTTAGCATCAGCTGCAGGTGTGCCTTTCAATCAAGATGAGCAGGGATTCGTCCCATTCTCCTGCATCATAAGTCAATAGTATCACCGAGGCTGGAGGACGGGCAGCTGGGTAGGAGTAAATTAGGAATAGATTGTGATGACTTCTGTGCCCCCGCCCCGCACCAGCAAGACCCTCTCCAACCCTTCCGTCAGCACTTCCAAGAACTCCATATCTGGGGAGGATAGTCAAGGAGAAAAAAAGAATGTGCAGCAGGGAGCTACGAGAGGGTGACCAGATGGCTATCGAGTGGTGGAAATGATACTTTCTCACTGCTCCGATGGAGGCAGCGTGTGCAAAGGATACAGTTCTCATCCCCTTCAGTGTTCCTGGGAGGCCCTGGCATGTTCAGCAGCACCAGCTTGGCTTCGTGTGACTTGTTCACAATGACCTCATTCAGTTTCACCGCCGTGTGCATCCGACGCACATTCGAATGGTCTCTGGAAAGATTGGGATTAGGCATCAGTAGACAGAGGCATTATTGCCCTTAGGCCCTGTCCTCAATCTGCACAACTATGTTAACACCCATCTCCAATTTAGGAAAACTGGTTCCCTGTCCATACTCTGATCAGTCCAGACTCCTGGGTTTTGCCTCCCTTCCAGCAGATGGAGACAGAGAATTCCTCAGGCACCACCTTATAATCCTGTGTGCTACCTGCAACTCCTCAGTATTTCTGTCTCCAGCAGATGGAGGTGATGCAAAACTTGCGGTTCTGAACCCACATAATTAAATTAATTAAAAGCAAGCTGGCAGGGGGTTGGCAGGTCCTGGTGGGACCATCCCCCCTGCTAGAAGGTGAGGATGAGCAGGGGTTGGGAACCCCAAAAGTGCTGGGTACTGGGGCTGACAGCTGGTGGTTCAGCTCCCTCCCGCAAGGATCTTTGCAGCCTTTGCCACCTTTTTGTTCATAGAATTTTCTTTTTTAATAAAGTTGAAAAAAAACTAGAAGAGTTTTAGGTGAGTGGAAGTGGAGGGGTGTTGCTTTCAATCCAGCTCATGCAGGGGAAGGGGGTGTTAGAAGGCGGTGAAATCACATTGTTTTGGAAGTTTTATTTTTTGCTCGCAGCTCTCTGGCCCTGTTTCCCGCTGCTTACCAGCACTTGGCACATAGGCATAGGCAGCCTGTGCTATGCCCCATACAAGCCGTTGCTCGCTCGGTGGAGAGCGGCTGTCTAAGGTTACTAAGGCAGATCGTTGTTCCCGTTGCCTACCCGAGGAGAGGTCTCTTCATGAGAGACCACAATGGCTCCATCAAAGCAGCGTGCCCCTGGTCGGTTACTAGCTGCTGCAGCACAAGAGGCCAACCTGTTCCCTCTCCGGGTGGGAAGAGAGGCCAGAGAGCTTAGGGGCCGGTGGTACAGCATAGCATGGAGGACCTTTCTTCAGAGGAGTCTGACCAGGGGATGTCAAAGGAAAATTAGTTCTTACCTGTTAATTTTCGTTCCTGTAGTACCATGGATCAGTCCAGACTGGGGGTTGAGCCTCCTTTCCAGCAGGGGGAGACAGACCAAAACTGAAAGGATATCCTATATGAGGACAGAGCCTATCCTGTAACCCTTCAGTATAACTATTGTCAAAGCAGAAAACAACAAAACCAGAATAGGATCAAGCAAGTAACCAGAAAGCTCAATGGAGCAGAAGTAGAACAATGTAAGATATATGGTATGACTAACCACTCTTGCATATACTTGGCGCTTATGCAACCAAGGCTTCCGGTGTATTTGCTCAGTATTTATGCGCAAAAAAAGATGCGTGGAAATTGATGAATCTGTAAGAGAAACAAGCTTCGAGAGGACGGGAAAAGACAACAGACAGGGAAGGGCGTCTGGACTGATCCGTGGTACTACAGGAACGAAATTAACAGGTAAGAACTAATTTTCCTTTCCCTGTACGTACCCGGATCAGTCCAGACTGTGGGATGTACCAAAGCTTCCCTAAACCGGGTGGGACTAAGACAGTCCCGCTCGAAGCACTTGTAGCCCAAAAGAACCAAAGCAGAGCTTGCACATCCAGGCGATACTGTCGATCAAAAATAGGTAAGGACGCCCAAGTGTCGAGACTGCAAATCTCCTACGGAGAGATCAAGTGAATGTTCGCCCAGGAAGTAGCTTGAGAACGCAGTGAATGAGTCGGCAGACCCTCGGGGAACCGCCAGACCATGACAAAGATAAGCCGAGGAGATCGCTTCCTGCAACCAGCGCGCTATAGTGGACTCAGAAGCCGGCTTACCCTGATTGGACCCACTCCAGGATGTACCGATACACGAAGGCCATTGATAACCAGGAAGTAGCGAAGTAGAACTCGTATGGCATCAAGGTAACGGAGACTGTCACCAGACGCAGGGGAAATGCGGGGAGTTCTGCCGACTGGGGGACAGGGAAGTTAGACTCCGCCAATAGACCCAACGGATTGACTGCAACAACCACCAAGTTACATTCCAGTACTATGTAAATAGTTGTCCTTGTTGTTTTTTATTCTCATTCCTAAAAACCATTCAAGCCTCTTGTCTTCTCCCAGTTCCTTCTTCCCCTGTTTTATTGTAACTTTTTTGCTTCTTGTCACCTGGTAATTGTTCTAGATTATCACCCTCCTTATTACTTGTAAACCGGCATGATGTGATTCTATCATGAATGCCGGTATAAAAAAGCTTTAAATAAATAAATAAGGAAGGGCCCGTACGAGGGATACCCCGGAGTCGGAAGATTGCAAGAAGGTACCCGACAGGACAGCGCTTAGATCTCCAAACTCCAACGAGCAAAGGAGATAGAGACCAGAAGACAGTCTTAAGCGTAAGGGCCTGCAAGGTGACGCGACGGAGAGGGTCAAACAGAGCTGCACCGAGGGCCCGAAAAACCAGATTAAAACTCTACGACAGGCAAGTGGGCGAGAAGGTGGACGTAGATGCTTGACGCCCCTGAAACACCAAATCGCAGACGGGTGACCGCTCAGTGATGACCTTCCACCTGACCCAGGAGAGAGCCCACAGGATAGACCTGTACGCACCGAGAACGAAAGGAAAAACCCCTCGGAGAGACTGTCTTGGAAAGGACTAATGAGATCGGGGCGGAGTACATCGAAAAACCCGACTCCGCTCAAACAGACTCAAACACGTTCCAGGGCCCGCAGCAAGGCGAAGAAGACCTCCTCCTGATAGCCCTTGCACTGACGACATCACAGTTCAAAAAGTCAGGGCGCTAGACAAGCGCGATCGGCCTGGTCGAAAAATACAGGTCCCTGACTAGGAAGCCGAGGAAGATGGCGTAGCCACGGAGGTCAGTCTGTCGCTAGGTTGAGAAAATCTGGAATAAAGGCCTGCGCTGCCCCTCGGGTGCTATCAGAACCACGGGACCCCGGTTGAATACGATCAGTCTGAGAACTTTCCCGACCAGAGACCATGGGGGGGAACGTAGAAAAGGACGTCCGCTGGCCAAGGGAGAGCCAAAGCATTTATGCCCGCTGAGCCGTGGTCCTTGCAGCGGAAGAACCAATTTGCCATGGTATTGTGAAGAGTCACCATGAGGCCCAGGTGGGAGGGGACCACCTGTCGATGAGAAAATCCATGGTTGTGTCAGAGTTCCCACTACCCGGGATCGAGCAACTGACGACTGAGAAATCAACCTGAACATTCCCCTTGCTGCTGGGGTCAGTTGTTACTGTACCCAAGGAAGTGTGGGGGGACAAGGCGTTATTCCATTTATTGCACGATGCCAAAGAAGGAAGGAACATTTCGCCCATTACTGGATTTGAAGAAAGTAAACATGGCTCTCAGGGTCCCCTGTTTTCAGATGGAGATTCTCAGTTCTGTCATAGCGGTGGTGCGAAGCAGGGAGTTTTTGGCTTCGCTGGATTTAACAGAAGTATCTACACATTGGGATCCACCACGATCATCAGAAATACCTCAGATTCATGATTATCGGACAGCACTTTCATTCTGCGCCCTTCCGTTCAGTCTAGCCACTGCTGAGAGAACTTTCACCAAACCATGGTGATGGTAGCAGCGGCCCTCAGAAGAGAGGAGGTGTTGCTTCACCCATATTTGGCCGATTGGCTCATTTGAGCAAAGTCAGAGGACTTTTGCAAGCAGGCGGTGGATGTGGTCCTTAAACGCCTGAAATCCCTGGGCTGTGAACCTAGCCAAGAGCCAAGTTTCTCCTTCTCAACTCCTGGAGTCCTTAGGTGCCCGCTTTGACAGAGGACTGGATTGTAAAGCTACAGGAGCAAATTCAGAACCTGTTGGAGGCCTGAGTGCCCAGGGTCTAGGATTACTTGCAGGTCCTCGATTCCACAGCCTCGACCTTGGAGCTGGTCCCTTGGGTGTTTGTGTATATGAGACCTTTACAAAAAGCATTGCTATCCCGCTGGGATCTGATGTCCAATTAGTTTCACCTTCCGCTAACACTTAAAGAAGTTGCCAGGTTCAGTTGTTGGTGGCGGCTTGGCCAGGGCCATCTAGAATGGGGTGTGGACTTTGAAGTTCCTCAATGGATAGTGACTACAGACGCCAGTCTCTCCAGCTGGGGGAGCTGCGTGTCAGGCCCAGTTGATACAGGGATTATGGTCGGCAGAGGAAGCGACTTGGTCAATCAATCAGAGACCAGAGCTGTGTGGTTGGCTCTGGAGAGTTTTCTTCCTCTGCTGCGCAATCGGGCAGTCAGAATACTTTCAGACAATGCGACGACTGTGGTTTACGTCAGGGGGGGGGGACCGCACGTCGATAAGTGGCTCTAGAGGCGGAGATGCTGATGTCCTGGGCGGAGTAGCACTTACTGTTAGCTACTTCGCACATAGCAGAGTCTGACAATGTGCAAGAGGATTTTCTCAGCCGGCAACATCTGGATCCTGGGGAATGGGAGTTGTTGAGCGACGCAATGGCCCTCATCTCTCGCAGATGGGGCAGACCTCACCTGGATCTGATGGCTACTCTGAGGAATGCCAAAGCCCCACGTTTTTACAGTCACAGAAGAGAGCACAGAGCAGGGGTACTGACTTGGGCACAAGATATTCTGCTCTACATCTTTCCTCTCTGGCCTCTGGTGGGCAAGATTGTCAGGAGGATAGAGATCCACCTGGGAAATGTGATCCTGGTGGCTCCGGAGTGGCCTCGGCACCCTTGGTTTGTGGATCTGGTCAATCTAGCAGTAGCCGAGCCCCTGAGGTTCAGTCATCTACCAAATCTGCTACGGCAAGGCCCTATATTTTTCAATCAGGTGGATCACTTTTGTCTAGCGACTTGGCTTTTGAAAGGAGGCAATTAAAGAAAGAAATAACACCCTCTGGATAGCCTATTCTGCTACAGGCTCGTAAGACCTCTACTGCATTGGCCTATATCCGGGTATGAAGAGTCTTGAGTCTTGGTGTGTGGAGCAGGGAGTTGATGCTTGCTGACTATCAGTGTCAGATTTTGACTTTTTTGCAGAAAGGTCTTGTCAAAGATTTATCCTTTAGTTCCTGAGGGTTCAGGTGTTCACCTTGGGCTGCTTGCGGGGCATGATTCATGGTTTATCTTTGGCCGCGCATCTTGATGTGGTACGTTTCTTACAAGGAGCGAAGCATTTGTGCTGACCCCCTGTTCATCAGGTCTGTCCTTGGAGCCTTAACTTGGTCCTCAAGGACATGTGTGAAACACTGTTTAAGCCTCTCAAGAAGGCCACCATAAAAGATTTGACTTTGAAGGTGGTTTTTTGGTTGCGATCTGTTCAGCCAGAAGGGTCTCTGAGCTTCAGACTCTTTCATGGAGGGAGCCCTTTTTTGCAAATTTCAGATTCTGGAATATCTCGGCAGACGGTACTGTCTTTTCTGCCAAAAATAGTTTCAGCTTTCCACTTAAGTCAGTCTGTGGAGCTCATACCTTTACAAATCTAGAGATTGATGCGCCTCATGCGAAGGAGTTGAGGCACCTGGATATCAGAAGGGCCTTGTTATGATATTGGGCGGTCACTAACAGTTTCTGGTTGTCGGATCATCTCTTTGTATTATGGAGTAGAGCTAAAAAGGGTCAAAAAGCATGGCCAAAATAGTGTGTTGGTAGAAGGAGGCTGTTTCACATATCTGGGTCGTGGTCAGCTTGTTCCAGATGGGTTGAGAGCTCATTCTACCTGTTCACAGGCGGCCTCCTGGGCTGAGTGCCAACTGGTTTCGCCACAAGAGATTTGCGGAGTGGCTACTTGAAGTCGTTGCATACTTTTGCCAGACACTACCGGTTGGCTCCGGCCGTTGACAGTTTTGGCGGAAGTATTCTTCAAGCTGGACTCATAGCACCACCCCGGGTAGGGAAGCTTTGGTATATCCCAGCAGTCTGGACTGATCTGGGTACTTACAGGGAAAGGAAAATTAATTCTCACCTGATAATTTTCGTTCCTATAGTCCCATAGGTTTTTTGTTGGGGGTTCTAACTTATTCCTCAGATCACTCTAGAGGGAGTAATCCTTCAAGTTTGGGAAGTAGTCATCTTGGCTTGGATACAGGTCAATACTGAGGGACTGCAGGAGGCACTCTTGGATAAGTAGCAGTGCTTGAAATGTTTTTATCTCTGCCTCCATCTGCTGGTAGGGATGCAAAACCCACTTGTCTGAACTGATCTGGGGTATGAACAGGAAACTTCCATTTACACAAACTCTAGTGCCCTGTAGAAGGCTCATCAGATCCTCTTTCCTATGTAACCCAGGACTCACGGTCTCATGCTTAGCAGGTCATGGTGCTCCCCCATCGCCAGGGCTCTGCTCCGGTTCTGTGCTCGTGCTGCCAGGTATTTGTCCTTGGTCCAGGTCATGTGCACTCTCTCAGCGTATGTGTCTGTGTCATCGTCGTCATCAGAGCCAATGCTGGTCAGGCGCAGCATGGAATTACGATCCTTCACTAACTGAGCCTGCAGAGGGAGGGAGGGAGGGATCAAAGGTCTGAGAAACATCACCCCCTCGCATCAGTTTACAAAAAATTGAGAACTAGCCTTTTTTTTTCCCCCTATACAAATGAAAAGGAATTAGAAGTTGATAACTTGCAGCTGACTCCCTCTCTCAAATCTCAGACCCTTCTCTTCCCTCTGACTCCTGAAAACATTTATAAATCCCAAAACAGTCATTCCAAGACTTTTTTGCTTCCCTGCTGGAAGGGAGGCAAACCCCAGCAGTCTGGACTGATCCGGGTACGTACAGGGAATGGAGGGTTGGGGAGTGTACCTCTCGATCCCGATCTGTTTTTGAGAGACGCATCTGCCGTAGCATCTGGGACCGCTGCTCCATCATCAGCGTGCGCTCATAGGTGTAAGCTGAGATGTCGCTGTCATGCTATGAGGAGACATGCACAAAAGTGGATCAGGAGAAAGAAAGCACTCACAGTGCCGCAGTACAAACCCTCATGCTCTTGCTGCTCTCATACCCTAGAAACATGACGATAGGCTATCCCTTCGAGTTCTCACCATTTCCACTACTTCCACCTCAGCCTCAATGCGCAAATGGTAGAGGAATGTGGCCAGGTCCTTCTTCATCTGGATGCTGTTATCTTCCATCTGTGCAACTGTGAAGATCCGGATGTTGCATTTCCGCCAGACCTGACACACAGGAGAAGATGCTGCAGAGCTTCCACTTGCACTTTGAATGCCCCCAAGTTCCCTCCCCCTCTTTGGCTTGTAGACAACAGAAGGGCAGGGCACTTTATTTTTGGTGTATGGAAACTCCAGGAGTACCCAACATGGGCTGGGTGTACTTGGCTTATGCTTGTCTAGCAGAGCAAGACTTTTGAACCCGTAGGCAAGGTTGGAGGGCGAGGGGTAGGAGACACGTAAAGGGACTCGCGCTCCTCTCACCAGCCCACAAAGTTCCAGAGTGCCCTAACAATGCTCCTTTGCTGTGGATTGCTGAAGCTTGGCACAGTTGCACTCTTTTTTTTGGTTGCAAATTTGGTGCCCTAGGCAATTGCCTGTGCCTACATCCAGGCCTAATCATTTCTTCGCCCTAAATCTTACTGTTACTCACAAGAAGAAAGGTGGCAGTTAGAGCAGGAGCGGCAACAACCCTGAGAGTAATTTGTGTTCCTGAGATGGCGAGCAGACATGGACACGAGCAGGGACTAGGCATGCATACTTCGCACTCTGTACTGACAAGGGGCAGCAGCAGCAACACCCCACCCTGTGTGAGAGCATGCAATAAAGGCAGCCTGCCCTCACTACTTGTTACATGAGGAGGGGCGGCAGCAGCAGCTCTCTGCATTCACTGCTCCCTGTCCCAGCAGCACTCACAGTTCAGGTACCTTGTGCTGTTTGAGGAGGAAAGGCAGCAGCATCAGCATGCCCCCGTCATGCACAATCCACCACACATCAATGCTCCCCTCCGCAAAAGGCTCAGCGTTGCGAGGGAAGAGGTCAATGTTCTTGGCCACCAGCAGAGCCAGGCGGGCGGCTGTTGTCACTCGCACGGTGCCTGAGGGGGACAGGGTAAGGAACAGGTTTAAGATTATGCCAAGAGTTTTTGCACAACCCCTCTTCTGTGTACCAACTAGCTGAGCACGTACTGATGAAGGTCCTCCAAGCCCGGGAGTCTTCGCTCTGCCGCCAGCCACTGGGCCAGCCCATGAGGACAGTGTTGTGCTTCATGCCTCCTAGGCCACAAGACTGGATGAGATGAGAGATGCCCTCCCGCAGCTTCTGGGCCACTACTATCTGACAAAAGCCTTTCAGCTTCTCCTTCTCCATCAGGTGCTTGACGGTCTAGAAAGAGAGAGAAGGCTTCAGGGAGGACATGTGGGCATTGTACTCTGTGACCATTCAAAAATTGCTCTTAAACACATTGCTTTTACTGCAATAAGGCACATGAGAAAGCACATCATTTTGAACTGTGCAGACACCTATTTAGAATTTTGGTTTTTTTTTTAAATTCCATCCTACTATCACCCCAAAAAGCTGTGATAATAAAAGTATGGCCGGGGGGGGGGGGGGGAAGATGGGTTTAAAACCCCATTGAGCTTTTAAGAGCAGATTAGATGTGGATTATTGACAGGTATTCGTTTCCAGCACCACAGAAGATCTCTGACCTGTTCAGCTGCTAGCGACTCCCCATAGTTCTCCAAGAAGTTGCCAACAAGGACAGAGCCCACAATGGTGAGGCCTTTACCCGCTTTAAGTTGAGAGGTGAAGGTCAGGAGACAGGGGTGCTTGACATGCAGGTCCTCGTCAAGCTTCAACAGCACCAGCAGCTGTGGCCTGCCCAGGGACAGCAGAATGATCACATGGGAGAAGGCAGAGAGAGAAAGACAGCAGACCAAGAGCGAGACACACACAAAATGGGGCAATACTTATTGGTTATAGCGCCACTGAACAGCACTGTACAACAGTGATAAGTATTCAGGCACAACAAGACCCTATCCCAAAGAGTTTACAATTTGAGTACCTGAGGCAACAGGAGACTCACCCAAGGTCACAAGCAGCAGCAGCAGTGGGAGAAGTGGGATTTGAACTCTCGTTTCCAGACCATTGCTTTAACAAACTAGGCCACTCCTCCCGAAAGACCAGAGGAGCAGGACACACAGGCCTCATGGCCTCCCCCTCCAGGTCTCATACCTCCAGTTCTTGGTGTGTGGAGGTCCTTCCTCCAGCCGCAGCAGGGCAAAGCGGGCCGCGCTCAGAGACAGCCCCCGGATCCCGTCTCCCCACTCCTTCTCTGCTCTGCGGCGGGAGAGAGAATGCAGTGCATGCTTAGCCTCTCACAGCATCTCCACTCTTCTGCAACGTGAAATCTGGAGATTGGCCTAGCTCTGGCTCATGACTTAAAAGGGCTGGTCCCAATCCAGAAATCTTGGAACAGGTTTAGCTTTTGGTTTTTTTTGAATCATGATCTGAGTTTTGTGAAGCTAAAGTCACTCCCATTTAAAAGAGTAAAGCAGGAGCTGAGAAGTAGTGTGTGAAGTCAGAGAAGGGGACATAACCAGGGGTGTAGTAATCCATCCTAGCCACTAGCCCTGGATTTCTGCTACTGCCTTTTGCGCTCATCTGAACACCATAATTTTTGTTAAAGTTATAACACAGAAATACACCTCTCAACCACCAAATATGCAACACACACCATTCTAGGCAATTTTAACAAATGGAATACTGGCAGGCTAGAGAACAACTCACCCCTGGTATTCGATGTACTTGTAGATCATTCCTGCAATCAGCATGGCGGCCATGGCATAATACCAGGAGGAGATGAACATCAGTGCCAAGCAAATGCTCATGCCCAGGAATGACAGCACCCTAAAAGGGAAGAAGCAGTTAGAAGGTAATACCTTGGCTCTGTCACATATCCCTCTACAACTTGCAAATGACTTTTTTCCTAGCCCTGGTAACCGCAGAGAAAAATTGAGCTGCTACTACAAACCAAGATTGTTCATTCTTCTTACACTGTCATGGGAAATTTATACCCTTCAGTAGGAAGTAGCTAATGGTTTATTTATTTATTTAATTTGTTAGGTTTTGTATCCTGTCGTTCACTATAGTCACCACAACGGTTTACATGTTTTATACAATCTATGACAGTTTACATATGTGTTTCATTGGTTACAAATCTGATTAGCTAAAGACAAATTGAATAGTAGAAGGTGAGAAAGTCCAGGTAGGTAGTCATGTTGGGTAGTAGATGAATGTCGGGTTAATGTTGGTGTTTGGCATTCTTGGGTGATAAATTGCCTGTTTTTGAGGGGGGGGGGGAGATCAGGTTCTGTTTTGGTTCGGTTAGAGGTCTGTTGTTGGGTTTTCCTTGTATGTCTAGGTAAGCTTTGTAGAAGAGCCATGTTTTAAGGTCTTTCTTGAATGTTTTTAGGCTGGGTTGTAGTCTTAGTTCCATAGGGAGGTTATTCCAGAGATTGGGGCTGGCGATGGAGAATGCTCTTTCGTGGGTTGTGGTGCGTTGTGCCTTTTTGATGGAGGGGATTTCTAGTAGGGCTTTGTTGTTAGATCGTAGGTTTCGTTGCGGGTTATGAGTAATGTTGAGGCCTGCTTGGTCAGTTTGTTTCTTGTGTAAAAGTTTGTGTAGGATTGTCAGTGATTTGTGTTGTATTCTGAACTTTATTGGCAGCCAGTGAAGTGATATAAGTATGGGGGTTATATGTTCATTCTTTTTTGAGCCTGTGAGGATTCTGGCAGCTGAGTTTTGTACGATTTGAAGTGGTTTGATGTTGGAGAACGGTAGTCCGATGAGTAGGGAGTTGCAGTAGTCGATGTTTGAGAAGATGAGTAGTTGCAGTACCGTTCTGAAATCATTTGGAGATAGGAATGGTTTTAGTCGTCTTAGAGTTAATAATTTGTAATATCCTTCCTTAATTTTGGTTGTTATGTGGTTTCTGAAGGATAGTTCGTTGTCAATTATTACCCCTAGGTTTCTTGTATGTGTTACTGGGGAGACTGGGTTCATCTGATTTTCGAGATTGAGTGGAGGTGGTGGTGAGGGGCTGGGTATTCGATCCATTGTTATTCATTTGGTTTTTTTCTATGTTTATTATGAGTTTCATGTGTGTTAGTTGTTGTTTGATTGCTCCTAGAAGTGTGGCTGTCTCTTTGTAAGTAACTTCCAGTGACTTTCGAATGGGTATTAGAATCTGTATGTCATCGGTGTAGAGGAAGTGAGTGATTCAGAGGTTGACGACATATTGGAAGTAGGCATATGTTGAAGAGCGTGGCGGAGAGGGCGGAGCCTTGGGGAACTCCAGTGTTAAGATTAATCTTTTTGGATAGTGTGTTGATTGATTGATACTTGGTAGCTTCTGTTAGATAGGGTTGTGTCAGTTAGTCCAATTTCTGTCAGTCTGTCCAAGAGAATATTATGGTTTACCGTGTCGAAAGCGGCAGATAGGAAGTGATGTAGAGCTGAACCTGTCACAACATGACAGCCATCTTTAACTGAATCACAGATCCTCCTTCCCTGCTGCCAATTTCAGCTAAAACTAACAGCTGAAGCAGTGAGGGTTAGGAGGAGGGGCTCCCCAGTGACACAAGGAACCATTGCCCTCGCTTCCTTTATCAAGATGTTCTCTTTTCAAGGCCGACTGAGTATTATTGTATTTGATTTGTAGAGGGGTAAAAATATGATCCCCTAGAAAGCTCTACAAAAGCACAGTACACACATCCTTTAAATATCATCTAGGTGGCTTAAAAATCAGATATGGCAAACCTATGCCCAAAAGTGGCATTTATGACCAATTCCACTGGCATTAAAGGGCCGCAGCCTTGCCAACTCTTATCAAATTTGCAGGGACATACAGATGAGAAATCAGTGCCTTTAAATCTAACCCAGATAACAATGTATAAAGGCAATGACAGTACACCAAAGGATTTCTGCAGCAGAAAGTCCCCACATCCACAAACCCCGTTCCCCAGAGCAAGAATGGCATACCAGTGATAATAATGGAAGCGTGGCCTCCAGTTAGGACTACGCAGGAGTGTCTGTAGGGCACAAGCCAGGTTGACGAAGAGGTAGCACATCAGAAAGAACCTGCAGACAGGAAGAGAGAGACAGAAAAAGTTCATTTCAAGATCTCTCTGCACTGACACTCCCCTTGGCTGCAGCATAACCCTGATGCAAGCACATACATGGAGAGAATGGGTGCTACAAGGTCCAGCGAGGCAATGAGAATCCCCAGCTCAGCAATGGCAGCTGTCAGCAGCAATGCCCAAGTGGGCTCACCATTCGCTTTTCCATGTCCAAAGACCTGCAAGAGAGGAAAACTCAGAGAATACTATATGATGCAAAATAAAGAGTCCATCAGCCAGAACATGAGAGGGATGCTCTTACCCGCAGAAAGGGGATGATGTTGTCCTTGGCGATGGCCTGCAGGAGCCTGGGAGCTCCTGTGAGGCTCTGCAACCCCGCCCCACAGGTGGAGAAAAAGGAACCAATGACAATCACCCACGGCGAGGGCCAGGACAGTGTTCCCACCACCAGATTCCTGTTCACTGCATCCCCGAACCTGCCAGGACACACAAACATGGCAGCTCAGACACATCTGTAAATCTTGCATGACTGCTGCCAGGCTCAAGCACACCTACAGAGGATGGATACTCACTTATCTCTGAGGACCACCCCTTCAATGCAGGCTCCAAAGAAAACCACATTGCTGAGATCTGAGGCATAGCAAGGTCAAGGAAAAACTCTACAAATACTAAGTCACCAATCCTAGGGGTTAGAGGTCCCAGGTCCTGGCGGAGAACAGCAGGGGAGGTATCAACATCTATCCAGAAAATACCCAGTCACCACATCAGGAGAAGGAAAAGGCTAAAAGTTCAGTGGCAGAGAGAAAGGATACAGACCAATGATGTGGTCAGGATGGCCAGAATGGTGCCAATGGGGATCGACTTTTGTGCATCTTTCAGGTCCCCAGACCGGTTTGACCCTGCCATAATCCCTTCATATTGCAGGAGACAAGGGAACAAAAAAGGAAAATTGGTTCTTACCAGCTAATTTTTGTTCCTGGAATACCACAGATCAGTCCAGTCGAGTGGGTTTTGCATCCCTACCAGCAGATGGAGGCAGAGATGAAAAAACTTTTCAGACACTGCTACATAACAAAACAGGCCGTACAGTAAGGGTGCGTAAGAAAAAGTGCGGCAGTGCCGGGCGCCCGCTCGTTTGCCGTGCGCACATACCGCTCGATACAGTATTTAAATTAGATGCAAATGCAAGCCGCGTCCATGAAGCACAATCCATTTTACTGTATAGAGTGCTATACAGCGCCTATCCTGGGTGCGCTGGTACCTGTCATTTCAAATGACATTTGAAATGACAGGTACCAGGAAGTGGATGGTTCTCCTACGCTTGGGCATCGGGGATTGCCAGTCCTCTCTCCCCCCCTCTCGAAGCAAGGCGCAGGGTGAAAATCGACTCGACATGTTATTAAAGCAAATAGAAATTGTAACAAAAGTAAATTTACTGCATGCTTCCAGCAACCCCAGTCCTCTCTCCCCTCCTCCCGAGGCACGCACCGCGGCTCCCCTGCCTCTCGGGGGCAGCCGGCGGCGAAAGCGGCTTCCAGCAGCCCCGCCGGCGAAGGCGCATGAACGCACGTCCAATTTGGGCGCTCAAGGCAGCGAAGGCGCATGAGCGCACGCCGTGACCTGAGCACCTGGATGGACGTCCGAAGCGGTAAGGATTGGATGTTTGACTTTACAAGTGGAGAGCGGTTTTTTGCGAACGCTTTAAGACTGAGCAGCATAAGAGATCATATGATTTTCTATATGATCACCTTTCATTCTTAGTTTGCACATAACTAATGAACTCAAGAAGATTGATGTAAGCCCCTGAGGCAGCCGTTTTGAAACGGCGAAACTCGGCCAGAGTCGGGCTACCATTGTGTCTCCACTCCAATAAAGGATTTATTCTAGACTACAGGCATCTATTTTCTTCTTTTCAACCTTGCGGAAATGTAGTAAATAACCGCTTCCGAGTAACCTTTCAAATGCAAACCCTCCTTTCAAAAGCCAGGTTGTGAGACAAAAGCAATCTGTCCAATGCAAGAAGATTGGTCCTTGATGAAATAACTCCTACAGATGTCCTAGCATTAGGGATCCGTCCACTGTGAGATTTACGAGATCCACAAACCATGGCTGGTGCAGCCACTCCACATTCACTATAATCACCCTTCCCAGGTGCCTCTCTATACGTCACAAGACTCTGCCTATGAGAGGCCATGAGGGAAAAACATAATTGGATTCCCATTGGCCATGGAAGAACTAGAGCATCGAGCCCTTCAAATCAGACCTCTCGCCTGTGACTGAAGAACCGGTTTTCCTTGGCATCATGCTGTGAAGCCATCAAGTCTAGCTGGGGACAACCCCACCTAGCCCAAATGAGATCCATGGCCTCTGTGGTCAGCGCCCATTCTCCAAGATCCATCTCCTGCCAGCTGAGATATTCTGCCTGCACATTGTCCACTCTGGCTACATAAGACGCCACCAGCCCCACCAGGTGCTGTTCTGCTGAGATAAAAAGCTCCTGGGCCTCTTGTGCCACCATGCGACTCTATGCTCCGCCTTGGTCCGAGAAAACGTGCACTGCACAAATCTTGCACTCACAGAAGGGAAAAACCCCCCCCAGCAACGCCATGTGAACCGCCCTCATCTGCAACCAAATGATAGATCATAATGCTTCCACTACAGACCACCAAACTTGGGTCATCTGCCCCTGACAAACAAGAAATCCACTAGGAGAAATTGGACCTGGAGCTTTCCTGCAGCGGTAGCTGAAAGTCTTCCATCAGGACAACAGCGCTTTCTGAAGAGGCTTACATGTGAGTGAATGCCTACGGAACTAAATCCAGCATAGATACCATAGACCTCAGAACCTGCAAATAATCCTAGACCTGGGTACTGAAAGCCAAAATAGCCAACTGACCTCAGCCTGCAACATTGTGACCCTGTCTGAAGTGTCAAATCACATCCAGAGGTACTCCAGCGATTGGGATGGAACTCGATTGCTCTTTGCTAGGTTCACCACCCAGCCTAGACACTGCAACATCTGCATGAGCTGCTGAACCGACTGACAACACTCCAAATTCAACTTTGCCTGAATGAGCCACTCATCCACTAATGGTAAATTAGCCCTCCTTCCTTTCACATTGCCACAGCTACCACCACCACTTTGATGAAAGTCCACAACGGCATTGCCAATCTGAATGGACAAGTCCAAAATAGAAAATGCTCTCCACTGCCTCCACGGAGCTTCCTTTCCCCTGGAAGCACACAGCACTCCTGCACTGAGCCACGATCGCTGCTCCCGACAGCTTTTCCTCTGCTCCACAGCTGCAGCCATGCTGCGCATGTGCTGCTAAACAGTCGCAAATTTCCACCCATTTAAAGAGACAATTCCTCTGCTCTACTGATAACAGGCAAAATAATACTTCCCTGAGGTCTGTCAGCGTCCAGCAGTAGGGAGCAGAAGAGAGGACCTCAGAGGGACAGAGGAAACAGAACCCTTGGCTTTCAATATCCCCCTCCAGATGCTTCATGCTGAGCCAGATCAGCAATACCAATTACCTTGGTGGGGCCATCCCTCAGGTGGAGCACGGCGAGCAGGGATCTTACAGCTCAGGGTGCAAAGTCTTCCTTCTAAAATTGTTTACTCTCCCCCTCCCCCTCCCCCCACACACACACAAACCCCCCCCCCCCCCCCTCCAGACTGCAGGTTTTACATCTCTACCATCTGCTGGAGACAGAGAAATACTGAGGGACTGCAGGTAGCACTCTGGGTTATGTAGCAGTGCCTCCATCTGCTGGTAGGGATGCAAAACCCACTTGTCTGTACTGATCTGGGGTATGAACATGAACTAAGAATCATGGAGCATCTCTGTATAACGTCCTCTTCTTTCCCCTACCTTCCTCTCTCCCTCCCTCTGCTCAGCAATTGCTGTATCTGTTTCTGTCTTACCCCTTATTCCCTTCCTGACCCCTGCTTTTCCTGTCTGCCCTCTCTTCAGTAGTTACTGTACCTGTTTATCAACCCTGCCTGCAGCTCTCTCACTGCAACAGTTGCTGTAATTCTGCCTGCCCCAGGCTCCCTGGTGTACACTGGCACTTAAGACCCTCTGAGCACTGCTACTGGCAGTTATATCTGGGAGCAGTTGTCTTTTGCGTCCCCCCTCCCTGGCTTGCTGTACCTGTTACCGAGGGAAAGAAGATCCCCACCAGGAGGGTGAAGGAGGTGGTGATGTCAGCCAAAACGTACTCGTGACTGGCAGAGCCTAGAACTTCTGCGGATGGCAGGGAGGCCTTCTCAATGATGTCCCCCTTCTGCAGATAGTTACTCCACAAGTTCTCTGCAGTGAGAAAGACAGACAAAAATCAGCACCATCCTCACACAGGCCCATCCTCCTCCCTGTGCCAAATCTCTATCAACGCAAGGTCTCCCCTCACCTGTGATGATGCCGCTGCTCATGCCTGGGATTCCATCTATCTCCGTCACATTGTTGTGGGTGAAATACTCATCACAGGTGGTAACATTCAGCAGATCACTGGAATGGCAGAAGGCGGCCCACAACTTGGTGGGCTTGGCAGGTTCAGAGAGATTAACCCTTTCCTGGAATTTAGCACAGATGTCAATCTGGCGCTTTGACAAGGTACGATTTCCAAGCAGGCAGACCCTGAGTATGAAGTGAGGAAAACAGCAGGAGGAAGAGGCAGAAAAAAAAGTAAAAATAAAACCAAGGATAGAAGGTAAGAGATGAGACTTAACAGTTCTTATTAAATCCCCTTCATTTAAAGCCACACTAGTCCAAGCCTGTATCTGGAGCACCTACGGGAAATGGGGTGGTGCAAAAGCAGACTTGATTGCCCCGGCGTAGATAGCCAGGATGGAAACGATGACGCAGGCCAGGAAGACTGAGGCAAACTTGTTGACATATTTCACTCCAACGAAGACCACCACAGCCATGAGGATGAGGAACGAGCTGCCATAGACCCGCATGTTGTTCAGCATTGCTCCAGAGCCTTCTGCCTCATCTGTAGTCTGGAAGATGGCCGCTGTAGGCACAATGTACACCTGGAGAGGCAGATGGAAAGGGCAATACAAAGTCACTGCCCAGCTCTGTCATGGAATGAGATAGAAAGGCCGCGTGTGTGATCTCACATTAAAATCACTTTCAGGTTCATAGTCGGAGGCATTTAGCCTGATAACTCAAGGCTGGAATTCCCTTATGCCTTCTTGTATTTCGTGATTGATTCCCCAAGTACCAAACGACAGACCTCCCTTACTGCACTCTATGATTGTTCTGATCCCTTAGAGCCTTTGTACTACATGTTTGCCTATGTCACTGCCTGTGCTACTGTTACCTTACTCTCCCACTATGCCCTGTGCCTCAGGCATTTCACACCATTTCTTATAATCTACCTTGTGCTTTCCTAGGAAAAGGTGGAATCGCATACAACACGGATTTTTATCCAGTGAATTGATTAAGTCTAACACAGGAGCTGCAAACATCACTTTTTTATCCTATTTTAATTATTGTTACTATTTGATCCCATGACCCCAGCATGTTCTTCTCTTTTATAGGTTTGAAAGCAGGGCTGGACTTACCAGGAAAATCTCAATGGCCCCCAAGATGTACATGGAAGCAGCAAAGGTAGTGCCCAGGTAGAAGCAGAGGCCCACGGCCCCTCCAAACTCGGGGCCCAGTGCCCGTGAGATCATGAAGTAAGAGCCCCCAGCTAGTTAGGCGGGAAAAAAAAAGAGAAAAAAAAAAATCAGAGGCAGCGTGAAAGGCAAGAACATGAGAGACACACAGATAACAGAGACAGATGACAGACACACACAGAGAGCTCACCAGGCACAACCCCGTTGGTGGCAATGGCGCTCATGGAGATGGCAGTGAGCATTGTCTGAAAAGAAGAGCACAGTGGCACTACAGCATAAGGCAGAAATATGAAATCCCCTGCATGCAGGGACAGAGCCAACAGCATGTGCTTGAGCTATCCTGTGTGTAGCAACTGTCCCATCATCAGAGTCTGAGTCCTGTATGGGGGCAGGAAGAAGGGAGAGAAGGCCTCTAAGGCTACCATTTCCCGTTGGTTGAAAGCGGCTATTTGCACAGTCTATATTTGTAAGGGCCGTCAAGTTCCAGCGGGGCCAAAGGCGCACTCCACAAGATTGCTAGCCACTTCCTGGGCAGAATGTCAGTTGCTGTCGCTTCGGGGTCCTCGGCATGATGCGGGTGAGCACAAGGCAGGGGTTCCCAACCCCGCCCCCCCCCCCCGGATGCATGGGGATGATCCACCAAAGAGCCTAACACCTCAGGGAGCTTCCTCCGAAATTCTCCTACTTCAATTTCTGTTTTTCTCTCTCTCAATCTCAGACTGCAGGGTTGCACCTCTACCATCTGCTGGAGTCAGAGAAATACTGAGGGGACTGCAGGTGGCTCTCTATGTTATTTAGCAGTGCCTCAAAGTTTTGTTTCTCTGACTCCATCTGCTGATGGGGAGGCAAAACCCATTTGTCTGGACTGATCTGGGTATGTTCAGGAACACTCTGTAATGCTTATAAAATCTTTCAGATTTCTATTAAAAGGGTTAATTTTTTAAAACAAGATAGCAGAGAAAAGACTAAGAAATTTGAGGCAGAACTAAATAGGTGGCAGCAAACACTGGGATAAAAAGTTCTCTTTTAAAGATTTTTAGGTTAACAACCCTTAGTGATGTCTCTGCTATGAGTGGGTGGACCAGTACAGAAGGAGAGGGGAGCAACCTAGAAGCTGGGAAAGGCATTGCACATGGTTACTTAACGCAGGAACAGCAGAGGAAGCTGTGGAGAGCTGAGACATGGAATGGGGTCAAACAAGGTTACTCACAGAGCAGATAAAATTGGGGAGGGGGTTGGGACTTTGGATGTCAGTGTATTGCTGTTACTAATTGTTTATATATACTGCTTATAAAAGAAATCGCTAAGCACTTTCTATAGCAGTATTAGATATATGTTGCACTAGCTGAGCAGGTCAAGTGAGGTTACTTACACAGCAGCAGCAGATGAAGACGATGCAGAAGGACTGCAACACCCCTGCTGTTCCCACAACCCAGGTGAGACGCAGGAACAAGATCACCCCGAAAATGTTCTGCAAGCAAGGCAGGTACACCCCCATGAACGTTCCCATCTGAGGAGACTGCAGGTAAATGAAAAACAAAAAAAGAAATTAAAACAGCATGGCAGTTATCAAGTGGGGGTGGACAGGTGTCAGGAATTGGACTTCTGCACCCTGGGATTTGTTTGTAATCAACTACAAACAAATCCCAGTTCTTCTCATTCAGGAATTAATGAGTTCTATAAAACTAACACTTCAACTTTTAAATGATCACACTTTGGAAAAAGGGAGAAAATGTAATACTCTGGCAATAAACATAGGCGTTGTGTCTATAAATGTTTAATTCCTCCCCAGGCAGGCAAAGGAAGGCAAAGCAGAGAGGGAGATAGTGACAGACAGATGGAATAAGGAGGGAGACAGCAAAGCATATACAAGAGTTTTCTCAACACTTTGCTCTAATGAGATTCCTGCTAATGTACAGAGAAATGGCAAGTGAGAACAGCTCACACGGGAGGGCTATGCATATTTTCCTATCCTCTTGAATGCCTCAAACCCCCCCAGTTCCCCTCCCCTTGGCTGGTGTTGGCAGCTGCTGAGGCCTCATTAGTAAATGATAGAGGAACTCTTAACTACACTTCTGCTGTGCTGTGTTAAATCCTCTCCTGGGTGACATGAAAAGGAGGGGGTGGGGGGAGTGCAATAAAAGATCAGGAGATCCTGGTTCCCAAATCCTGGAGGCCAGGGACGGATTTCCCACGACAGCCCCCCACCCCCAGCAAGAGCACTTGGCTTAACCTTTGTGAGCTTCTTCTTGCCCTCCCCGATGCTCTCTGCCTCTTCGTGCTCCCGTGCTCCTTGCGGCAAGTTGGTGTAGTTAGCCAGGTGGTTCAGCAGGAATGACACCTTCGGCCTGGTATCCATTTCTTCCTGGAAAAACAGATGAAAGAGGGACAGGTAGAAAACAATGATTCCTCGGCAGTAAGCAATTACAGAAAGGCAGGACTACCAGCACCAGAATGCCTGACAAAGAGTCCAAAACTATACTAATCACAGTCACTTAACACTATCGGGGGCCAAAGGCCCTTGGATCTCCATCCTCACACAGCAGAGAGAAGAATCCAACATCAGCTGGCCTGGCCTTACGCATCAAGCCTCCACCAAAAGTATCTGCCATCACTGCCTTAGACAAGTTGTGAAGGAGTCCACTCTTTACCCATGACCCTGACAACTGCACGGCCTGAAGTTCACCAACTAACGGGTTCACTCCACGGGAGATCTTTCTCCTTTGTTTCAGTGAAACAAGAAGATATACTCCTGATCTTAGTGCTGCCCTGATATCGTAGGACACTGCCCACAGTACATCTGCCCTATGTGGCTGCTGGCCTAAAATATTGGTACCTGTAGGGACCACTTCTCTGAAAGGAGAGAATGTAGGCTCACTGCAGTACATCGGGCAAATCCCATCCACTACCACCAGGGCTCTACAAGCTACTTTTTTTTTTTTTTTTTAAGCCTCATCTTTGTGGCCTTGCTGCAAGAGCACTTTGCTGCAATTCTACCCCTAAGACCAGTTGAAAAACTGTCTAGAGAAGGAGTATATTTGCGTGTGCGCATTTTGGGGAAAGGAGGAAGGGGAGGGCACACAAATCTCTCCAAATTGTATACAGTGGCTGGTCAGTAAGCACAGTTACAATAAGAACTACAAGCTCCAAAATGGATGTTATACAGATGGAGGCATGATGGGTGTCTCCTTCTGTGGATTTGGCAATGGGGAATTCAGTGGGAGACTTACCTCGAACAGTGCCAAGTTGCGGTCACAGAAATCATCCCCATCCTCAAAGTTGTTAGAGAATGCACCAGAGTGTTTTCTGCTACTGCTGCCACAGCCATCATCTGGGACACAGGAACCAACAATGAGTGCAAGACTAGCAAAGTGCCCTAGCTGTCCTCCCATGGATAGATCTGAGTTCAGTTCTTGGAAATCCCTTCCATAGGAACAAACACCCCATACTCATTTTTAAATTCATTTGTTACGTTTCAATAAAAACCTTGGAAGAGGCTGAAAAGTAAAAGGAAACCTGTGGATATTTTAACAAGCCCAAACACCAGGCCACAAACATTCCTTCAGAGAGCGGATCTGCCAGACAACAGTTTGACATCTCTTCAGCAGACAGAACAAAGACTGTTTTTTTTGCAAGAGCCCTCTATCATGTGAACTCTTTTCCCAAAAGGGAAAAAGTCAAGCAAAAGTGTGGAACAATGGGAAACAACTAGTTTTTGAGGGCTCAGAGACTCTGATTCAGCCGAGTTGCTTATTACTGACTTTCAGCCCGATACTGTAAAACCGCAGGAGAGCGGACGAACGCCCGCTCTCCCGGTGCGAGCGATCCAGTATGCAAATTAGGCGACGCGGTGCAAACGAGGAAAAGGAGGCGCTAGGGACACTAGCGCGTCCCTAGCGCCTCCTTTTGGCCTGGAGCGGTGGCTGTCAGCGGGTTTGACAGCCGACGCTCAATTTTGCCGGCGTCGGTTCTCGAGCCCGCTGACAGCCACGGGCTCGGAAACCGGACGCCGGCAAAATTGAGCGTCTGGTTTTCGGCCCGACAGCCGCGGGCCGAATTCAAATTTTTATTTTTTTTTTTTACTTTTCGGGACCTCCGACTTAATATCGCTATGATATTAAGTCGGAGGGTGCACAGAAAAGCAGTTTTTACTGCTTTTCTGTGCACTTTCCTGGCGCCGGAAGAAATTAGCGCCGACCTTTGGGTCGGCGCTAATTTCTGAAAGTAAAATGTGCGGCTTGGCTGCACATTTTACTTACTGTATCCCGCGCGCATACCTAATAGGGCCATCAACATGCATTTGCATGTTGAGGGCGCTATTAGGTGCCGCGGGTGGGCCGCGTGTTTTCCTCCCCTTACTGAATAAGGGGTAAGGGAAACATGCGTCCAGAGCTAGCTAACAGTGCGCTCCGACGGAGCACACTGTACTGTATCGACCTGATTGTTGGGCATAGGACTAGTACTTTACCTTTGTGTGGCCTTATCTATGCTATTCAACATGTCTGCTCATATCACCAAACAGCTTCTCTTTTAAATAGCACTGCTTATAGGATAATGGAGGTGCACTAACTGAACTGCTGTGATCCCAATAACAAAACAGCATGAGATGCTGCAGGGCTGGAAGGAGGTAAACTGACACCGCTCTTGTCGGTTAGCCATGCAGCTGTTTAACAGGCATGCATTCCCTCATCAAACAAAGCTCCTCAGTTCCTAGCACACCCTTATCACGCAAATGTTTCTGGCATGTTCTGCTTGCTTTGAATAAAGTGACATTGCACATTCTTTACACAGTGCCTGCTCTCCAAACAACCTAATGCAGTAATGAGAATCTGTTCACCGTCCCCACCCCCAATCATACCATGCCTAGAAAAAAAAAAAGACTCCGAGCACTCCAGGGCTTCCTGCTGAGCATTCAAGGGGAGAAGTGGAGGGTGTGAAAGAGAACAGCTCTGTCAAGAGAGACAAGCTGAGTCAGTCCTGCTTTTGGCCCACTGCATGCCTTTCTTAGGGTACTCAATGGAGAAATAAGAAATACATCCCTATGAATGCAGCAAGATAAAACCAGAATTGACTCAGTTGGTCCCTCTTGACACCATGACATGGAGCTGTATGGGCAATTTACAGACAAGGCATAGGCTGGCCTATACTACTATGATTTCTGTACGATAAGTGGTATAAGAGCAATCCTGCAGGGCTTGGTGACACTTGAGACAGGACAACCAAACTGGACTATTCCACCACTGCAGTTCTCCAAGTACCAGATTTCATATTTTGCTTATAAAAGCACATCATATGCAGCACCTAATGCACACATGGCATGCAGAAGCAAGAAGCAAGCAAAAACAAAAGGGTGAAACTCCGCAAGTCTGTTTGCTTGCACAATTCTGAAATAGAACATCTTATGCCCCAAATTCTAAATTTTCTGCAGCTTCTGGAAGGGGAATAAATTCCAGAGAAAAGCATGTGCAAAAAGCAATACGGGCGATTGCCCATCCCTTAAATGTATTTTATTTAAAAAGGTTGGGGCGGGGGTACAATAAGACATACATAATTATTAAAACCAAACAACACAGAACATATACACTCTAACATCTATATGAGATGGTATATGGTTCAGTGACACACAGGTTGTAGGAGCAGCTATATTGCAGATGTAAATGCAATATAGCCCTTCACAGTCGATAGCTTACTGATCAAGACACATACTGTACCTAAGAGCCTGCTGTTCTCTTCTGTGAAAGAGGACTGACTTTTGTCTGAAAAACATAAAACAAAAACAAAAAAACAAATACAAAACAGAATGGAAAATGAATCATGAAGAATGGAAACAAAAACAAAATTAAAAAGGAGCTGCTCACGTTCTAGGAAGTTTATGGAAGACTTTTAGTTAATGTTATTTAACCTATTTATTTATTTTTATTTAACAACTGTTGTTGGGCAGCCAATTGCTACACAATAAAAATTTCTGAAGTGTCTATTAACTTAGTTGAAAACAATGGCCTAGGGATCTGTTCTAGGACAAGTGTTTTAACTTATTCATTAATGACCCGGTTATCAGGAAAAAGAAACAATAAGCAATGTCAAATTTGATGATGACAAAATTAATAAAAGTAATTAAAAACACCAGCAAACTGTGTGGAATTGCAAGAGGACCTTGTGGGACTGGGCTTTTAAATGGCAGATGAAATTTAAAGTGGATAAGTGGAAACATCATCCTGTGTAGAGAATACTGGGTTGCACATTAGGTGTCACCTGTGGATAATATATTGAAAAAGAGTCACCCCAGGGTGTTGCAATGGCTATAACCCCCATGATTCAGAAAGGAATGGAGAATAACAGACAATATGTCATCTCTATATTGATCCAAGATGTGACCACTGAGTACTATGTGCAGTTCTGATCATCCTAGCTCCAGAAAGATATAGTGCAACAAGAAAAGGTGCAAAGGAGGGTGACAAAAATGATGGTGTTTTCCCCATAGATAGGCTGAATGGGGTGATGTCATCAGGTGGCACTAGGCAGAGCTGTCTCTCAAGCATGTAGAGCTTTTTGCTCTATTGGGCATGCACTGCAGTTCCTGCATGATTTGAGTGTTCTGAAGTCTCCTCAGTCTATATCCAAGCAGAGAAACTGTATATCTACATATATTTGCTGTTCAAGGAGGGAGGAAGGGAATGCATGGCTAATTCATCCTGTTACCTACAGAAAAAAACACATTATAGTAAGTAAACTTGCTTTTTTCTGTTGATAAGCAGGTCAAATTAACCATGCTGATTGGGGAGTCCCAAACTGAGGATTTGCCACCAACTGTATTTTGGTTTTTTTGTAACCCGGACTCCTCTATGGACTGCCTGTCCCACGGAGCTGTCTGTGTTTGCCAATTCATTCAGGCAGTAGTGAGATATGGAGGTATGTACCCAGGACCAGGTAGCTGCTTTGCAAGTTTCTTTGATGGCCACGTTATGTAAACATGCTACGGAGGCTGCTGTTACATGTACCTGATGCGCCTTTACAGAATGAGTCAGTGCAAGTGATTGTGTATCATAATAGTACTGTATGAATGACGTTATCCAGCTGGAGAGGGTTTGTTTTGCTACCGCTGTCCCTAATCTATTAGGGTCATAAGAGATTAAAAATTGGGAAGAGCAGCTATGGTCCTATGATCTGCTAAAGCTCTTTTCCAGTTCAAGGTATGTAAGCATCATTTCCATTCCTGCTTATGGGGTTTTGGGAAGAAAGTGGAA
Source organism: Rhinatrema bivittatum (assembly GCF_901001135.1). Taxonomy (NCBI): domain Eukaryota; kingdom Metazoa; phylum Chordata; class Amphibia; order Gymnophiona; family Rhinatrematidae; genus Rhinatrema; species Rhinatrema bivittatum. Next base: position 9,441,286 of record NC_042630.1, read on the forward strand.
ACTCTGATTGCCTGGTTTAAGTAGAAGGCTTTCTTGCAGATATTAGAACATCCTCAATGTCATTGAGCAAGTATAAAATTAACTAGTATCGTGTGTTCAACATCCATGACATGACGTTGAGTGAAGGTAGCAATGGATGAAGGAGGGAACTTTTCTCCTGAGAACAGTGTTGGGCTGTTCCCCCAGACTCTGCAGGGGGCTTAATGAAAATTGCATGAGATACGTATACCATGGTTGTTTTGGCCATGCCGGGGCTACCAATATCCTAGCGTGGCCTCTCATGCATGTCTGCACCGTTTTGGCTATTAAGGGTATTGGAGGGAAGACATAGGAGAGGTCATTTTGCCCATGAGATCAGCAGGAAAGCGTCCAGAGTCTCTGTGTTGACTGGGACAAATGAAGCAAAAGTGGTTTACTTTCCTGTTCTCCTCTGTGGCAATCAGATCTATCCAAGGATGATCCCAGCAACATAACAGGCGGACAGCTACTTCCTGTGACAGAGCCCTTTATGTGCATTTGGAACACTCCGCTGAATCTGTCCGCTTCTGGAACAAACGACCCGCAGAGTCGCTAAGTTCCGATCTACCCAGTTCCAAATCCTGAGTGCTTCTTGAAGAGAGTCCAAGAGCCCGACCTTCCTTGTTTGTTTATGTAATACATAGCCACTTGGTTGTCTGTATGAATCATCAGGTTTTTTGACTGAATCAGATGTTGGAATGCTGCTAGTGCAATGATGCATCACTCTTAGCTCTAACAGATTTATGTGGAACAGAGTCTCTTGTGGAGACCACAGACCCTGTGTGTTTTTAAATGAAGATGTGCTCCCCATACTCGAGTGGAGGCATCGGTGGTTAGCATAATCTGATGTAGCTCTGGTTGAAGTGGGGCTCCCACCAACAGATGACAATTTTGGTTGATAGGGGTTACGAGCTCAGTAGAATCAGTTATTCTACTGAGCTCGTAACCCCTACTGTAGGCAGTGCATGGGTAGACGGGTTAAGGGAACCACGTGTATTGCTGTGACTAGGTATTCTAGAAGTACCAGGATGTGTGAGCCAACGTGACAGTCTGGAGTCATAGACGGATCGCTAATGAACAAAGATTATGAGCTCTGTTTTCGGGAAGGAAAGCTCTGGATTGCAGGGAGTCTATTCGAGCCTTTATGAATTGTATGGATTGTGCTGGTTGCAGATTGGATTTTTCATAATTTATTAGAAAACCTAGTGTTTCCAGACAGGTAATGGTCATTTCCATGTGGGTGCACAGGGTATCATTTGAGGAGGCCATGGTTAACCAGTCATCCAGGTGCAGAAAGATCCATATTCCAGAGTGATGTAGGTGGGATACCACCACAGCTAAGCATTTTGTGAAAACTCTCGGGGCAGAAGAGAGGCCAAATGGGAGAACTTTGTACTGAAAGTGCCTTTCTCCCACTATGAAGCAGGATGGGTGCATAGGGATATGCATATATGCATCCTTGAGATCTAGAGAACACATCCAATCCTGTGGCTGAATGAATGGCAAAATTCTTCCCAGAGATATCACCTTGAATTTCTTTTGACGGAGTTGTTTGTTGAGGGCTCTGAGGTCCAGTTTTGGGTAAAGACCCTAAGATTTTTTGGGAATGAGGAAATACTTGGACTAATACCCCTGTTTGTATTGTGAAAGGGTTAATTCCTGGATGGCATTCTGCTTTAGTAGCTTCTGACCTTTAGATTCAGAATGGCCACTTGGGACTGGTTGAGTGGGAGGAAAGGGGGTCAAGGCATCCAAGGACAGTCTTTGGAGTTGAGATAAGAACATGTCAGACCAAGGGTCCATTAAGCCCAGCATCCTGTTTCCAACAGTGGCCAATCCAGGCCATAAAAACCTGGCAAGTACCCAAAAACTAAGTCTATCCCATGCTACTGTTGCTAGTAATAGCACTGACTATTTTCTAAGTCAACTTAATTAATGGCAGGTAATGGACTTCTCCTCCAAGAACTTATCCAGTCCTTTAAGCCCAGCTACACTAACTAATATCATCAATACCCACTGATCTGTTGTTATTTTGGACCAGTCAGTCATTGAAGATGTAATGGATTCTGCCTCTGACTGTATCTGCTGCTGTGGCAATAGTGGCTCTAAATATTCTGTTGAGATTTTGCCACTGGCTATGCTTGCAGCTTTTGTTGGCACCAATCTCTCTGCTGACCTCGAGTTTGAGCAGTTTGTGGCTGAGGACAAGGCAGTTGGTAAGGCAGCCAATGTTAAGTCCGATATGGCTTATAAGATCTCAGGAAGGAAAAAGGAATTTATACTGTGGATAATACCATCTTGGCATGCCTTGTTGGTTTCCTACAGAGGATAAGGATTGGACAGCGATATTCTGCTCTTTTATCTGTGAGACAGTTTCCTTCAGCTTCTCGCCAAAGAGGATATCACCTAAACATGGATGTATGCCAATTTTTCATGGTCATTTTCCCTGATACCGCTCACCCTTAGCCATGCATCTTGCTGCTATGGAGGCCACTGATGCTCTCACCATAGTATCAAAGCCATGATTATACTGATCTGAGGAGATGGTGTAGTCCTTCTAAATTGTGATGAGGTTGTGGCGAGATTGATTGGCTTTCCTGTGAACTGATGTATGGCTTTAGGGATTGCACGCTCTCGTACAAACAAGTACTGCACCATATAAAACTGGTGTTGGATCCATGACATGAGCATTGCACTCAAATACTTTCTTGCCAAAGTCATCCAAGGTGGTGTATTAGAATGGAACCTTGATTTTTTTCACCTACTTCATCACAGATTCAACTACCACCAAATCATGTTGTAATTGGACTATGCCATATCCTGAAGTCTTGAGTCAAAATTTCACATCTATTTTGTGCAGTACCACCGCTCCTGAAAAGGGGGATCTCTCACACTTTCATGAGCAGCTTATCTAGTACTCCATGAGATGGCAGTGTGGTTGGTTCTGCTGGAATATCTAGGATCTTTAAAATCCCCATTACATCAGCGTGGGAATCAGGATCTTTCTTCCACCTTGAGGATTGTTCCCATTTTCTCGATGACTTGGGAATATGTTAAATCCTCCAGCAGGGAGGAGTGATCCAGAAGTTCTTCCAGCGGGTCACATGTTATGCCCGATGAACTCTCTGGAGACTCCCCTGAAGATGGTAGGATGGGGCTAGAGATGATTCCCTCGAGGAAACAAATAAAAGGTGATAGTTCCTCTCTGGTGTCTTCCAATGATGTAGAAGGAGGAAGTGGCGGTACTCCTGGCATTTCTACTTCTATTATTACTGGCATAATAGGGTACGCTAGAGAGAAATAGTTGCTGCACCTATGGTAACAGTGATGGAAAGAAATTCCTTACAATATCATTTATTTGGTCTACAAATTATGATCTGTGGCTCAGAGATTAGGGAGAATCCTCTTCTGGTACTAGGATATTTTTCCTGTTCTATGGTAAACAAGGACCCCATTGGTAGCAGAGAACAAATGGTCTGCACTGTCTGGAGTCAAAGCCCTAGTGCCAGAGGCTCAAAGTTAGGAAAGACTTTGGTCTCCCTGAGGGTACTTAGATTGCCGTCATGTATGAGCAATAGATCCCTCATGGGAATTTTGGTGGTGGCACTGCTGCAGCCAAGTTGTGGGTTGGAATGAGACCTTGAAGAAAATGTGATGGCATTGACCACTCTTCTGTATATCAATTATCCCTCGTGAGAATTGTGAGGCCCTAGTAAACTTGGCATTTACTTGTCCAAGAGGTTTCTGATGGAGACCTATTCTTGTGAACCCTCTGGTGAGGGGTTGACATGTCGTGATCCTGATCCCCCCCAGATGATTATGCTCCTGCATCATTTGCGCTGCTTTGTTGCAATCTCTGGACACGGAGTCTGAGCTCTTGCATAGAGGGGCAGCCTGCCCCAAATCCTCCTTTTTGTCATATTCCTGCCGCTTCTTCTTCTGTGACAAGGCGTCATGTACTAGTGTCTCATTATGCAACGTTTTTTTTTTATGAGTATTCATATCTTGAGATATGGGCTTATGTGGCTCATGAATGTGCACACCATGTGCGCTGTTGGCACTGCACCATGCATGACGCAGCATGCATTGTACAGGATGGTGCGTCGTGCGCTATGGAAACATTTGCGCCATACACAGACCATGATGCATCGATGGCTTTTTCTTGGGCACTATGCCATGTGACTTAGGTCGTCTCAGAGATTTTAACGGCATATGCAGCGATCTTTAAGCCAGTGCTTCTGCACGTGGGACTGTTTTAACCGTCTGGGTGACCATCTTGATGACCTGCTATGCTGTCTTACCTCCCCAGAAGACAGAGTTCCTAATGAGGCCAAGGAGTTTCTCACAGGTGATGTCAACATACCTTTCGTCTGGAGGCGTGTAATTTTATTTGCCCTTTTGCTATGGGCCCTAGGCAACATCCGCAATTGGTCTTATCATGGTCCGGGCCAAGGCACAAATTACAATAGTTGTGCTTGTCTATTATGGACATTATGTGGCCACATGAGCAGTATTTGTTTACTTTTGAGCCATGATAGCATTGAAAAGTGCTGTTTGGGGTTCACTTATGCAAAAAATTGAGAAATAAGGAGAGGAATCAGGAGAGAGGATTCCACCATCCGTGCAAATCATGGACAAAACAAAAAAAACTGAGGAGATTTCCAGAGCACTATCGTGCAGGAAATGACATGCATGCCCAATAGAGCAAAAAGCTCTACAAGCTTTGAGAGACAGCTCCAGCTCCGCTTGATGACGTCACCCCATTCAGCATGCCTTATTCAGCCTGCTTACTGACGGGAAAAAAGAGATTGAAGCAGCTCCCTTAAGAAGACTAAAGAGGTTGGGGCTCTTCAGTTTGGAAAATAAATGACTGAGAAGGGACAGGACAGAAGTTTATAAAATCATGAGTGCTGTGGAACAGTTATTGATCCTTTCAAATAGTATTAAGGTTAGGATGCACGCCATGAAAATAACTGGTAGCAGAATTAGAACAAGTTTAAGAAAATATATTTTTCAGTCAACATAAAATCAAGCTGAAGAATTTATTGGCAGGGTTTAACAAAGATTTGGACAAATTCCTGGAGGACAGGACAATTAATTATTAGCCAGGTAGACTTTACATCTGGGACAGAACAGGTTTTAGATCTTCCAATTAGAATCTGCTAGTTACTTCCAAGTGACCCCGGACTGGCCAACATCAGAGACAAGATGCTGGGCTCCATGGACCATTGGTCAGACCCTGCATGACAATTTTTCTGGGAACCAGTTTAATAATTCAGGCAGTACTGTATAAGTCCTGCTTCTGCTCCTCCAAGCTGAGTGTCTCTGGGGCTGCTAAGGAGACATTATTCAAAATCCTTGGGCAGTGCTACAAAAATCCCAGGACCAGATCTGAGTGCCTAAAATTCAGAAAAAGCTAAAAATAAAAATGAAGCAGCAGCCAAAAAAAAAAAAAGACAAGTCTTAAAAAGCTAACCTAAAAATACCAAACAGATAAAACAAAACAAAACAAAAGCCAAATAAGCATAACAAAGTGAGAAAAAGGTAAGGAAAAATAATGTTCCCTGGTGCCTAAAAATGTTTGGAAGTACCTTTGTTTTCTACATCTATTTCCACTCCTGCACAGGGTGATGAAGTCCCAGCCTTTACACAACAGCATCACTACTTGGCTGCCTAAGAGGGGACCGTGGTATGTACCTCTCAGCCAGAGGACTGTTGCTGGGATGGGGAGAAAAACCCTAATTAACTGCAAATGAAGACCCATGGTAGTATAATTCAGCTTCAAAAGAGTTGGCAGCCCAAACGTAGCTGTAGAAACTGCCTGGCCAAAACCTTGATTTTCTGAAAGTGTTGCAGAGCTGCAGAAAAGACATGGGATGCTTCAAAATCAGTTGTCAGATTTTTTGGAAAAAGGTTTAAGTTATCAGGAAACACCCAACTGCACAACAATAATTTATTAAAAGCCTCAAAAATTCCTACATTTATAGAAAACTGTGCTTTTTGGAGCTTCTGGTAAGATTACTTTAAATTAACTCATGAAATAAATTCTCCTAAACAGAGAGGGAGCAAATGTATTCCTCAGTCTCACTGAAGTTTTCAGAGATCAGAGGTTTACACAATGGGTAGTGGACAGAATGTCCACCTGCAAAAGATGTGTGGTTTATTTTGGTCAAAAAATAACACTTCCTAATTATTTCCAGAGTTTTCTAAGTGTCAGGCATTATTTAAAAGATTATATATCCTCCTGAACTGTCAGTACTTCACTAGAGCTTCCTCCAGCATTTTACTGGAGTCTAGTGAGCAAGACAGGTGACTAGAGGAGCATTAAAAAGGACAGCACTACCTCACCTCTATCTGTGCACCCCCTCAATACATTCGCAGGGCAATGAGGTATATACTCTACCATATTGTTTGCTATCATACTGGGGGCCACAATGAAGCACAAGTGCTTGTGCATGCAAGGACCCATAAACTTTGGAATGTAGAAATAACCATGTAGGATGAGAACCAAGGAATCAGGGCTTAATTTGTAGATGGAAATGAAACTATGGGAGGTGGGGAAGAGGGGGTTAGGGCCAGGAGTCACATGTGCAAGAGGGTGGAGGTGGGACCACACACAAACATTTGAACATACAGAGTAACGTAGTAATGATAGCAGAAAAGTACCAAATGGTCCATCCAGTCTGCCCAGCAAGCTTCTTATGGTGGTATATGCTACACCGTGCATGTTACCCCCATGTTTCTCTTAAGGATAGCAACTGCTGCTCCATGCAATTATCCCAAAGCCTTATGATAACCCATAAAAAATTTACTACTAGCAACATTTTTACTGGGTGATGAGCCTTCTTGAAAATTCAGCCACCGAGGGAGAGAGTCAGGTGAGGAGGTACTCCGGCCTGAATAAAAATACCTTGCTGCTGTTTTTCCTCAAATTGTTGCCGCTGAAAAGAACTTCCCTTCGTGGTTTGACGACACGACGGTGACATCATCAGGGGGGCGGGACTGGTAGGGCTTATACCGGACACCCCTGCGCCGCATTTCGAGGTCACCGAGGGAGAGAGTCGGGTGAGGAGGTACTCTAGCCCGAATAAAAATACCCTGCTGCTGTTTTTCCTCAAATTGCTGCCGCTGAAAAGAACTTCCCTTCGTGGTTTGACCTCGATACGACTGTGACATCATCAGGGGGCGGGACCGGTAGGGCTTATACCGGACACCCCTGCGGCACGCAGTCGATGCCGGCGCGCGGCTTTGTTTGGTGCCAAACCATTTTGTGATGCTAAGATCTTCATAAAATCAAACCGCGAGTAGACTGTGATAATCTCTCTCTCCTGACCTCCGTATCTGTAATCCGTTGGAATCAGAAGGATTAATTAGAGACTTATTTACAAAGGAGAGGAAGTGTGAATTGAATATGCCTCATACGAAACAAAAGGCCCGTATAAGGGAGGTTATATCTTCATCTCCCTTACCGGGCCTAGCTCAATCTCAGATACCATCATTCTTTGTGCCTACAAATATAAATCTGGACGACAGGGCCGCGTTAGAAACGGATTTAGAGCGAGAATCCGTTTCTTTGGCCGAAGCCATCTCTTTGAGCCCTGGAGCTCCCAATATCCCATCCCCACCAATAGCCTCTCAAGATAAAAATGGTAATTTAACATTTCTTGATAAAAGAAGGACAGGGGAACGGAAACTGATGCTGGGGGAGGTGAGAAGGGGAAGTCTGAAGATAATATAATTGTAACTCCAATGACATCTGAGATTACAATGGATGTACTCTGGGCCGCAATTAAATCTCTAGAGGCAGCAATAATAAAGTTGACTAAAACACTGTAGAAGTTCAACAAAAAGCAATAAATGTAGAGAAAATAGTTACAACACATCATGTTAAATTAGAAACACACGAAGAACGTTCAAGTAAAGTTGAGATCATTCAAAAAAATGTGGTGAAAAGTGAGATCTCAAATATGAGGAAATTGGAATTCATGGAGAATAAATTTAGATATTCTAAATTTTCCATTTTTGAGAATGATTGCGCCAAAAAGATATGTTTAGAGAATATCTTCTTCATGTATTAAAGACACCAGAGCAAGGTATTCCAGCTCTGGCTAAGATTTATTATATCTTTAAAAAATCTACTGTAAAAGAAGATCACCCGGAGCAATCTATTGATTTATCAGATGTCCTTGAAACAACATTTGAAACAGAGATAACATCAAGAGAAACTCTATTTGTATCATTTATGTTTCCACAGGAGAGAGATACAATATTGCGTTTATTTTTACGTAATAGATTACAAAAGTATCATGGCCAACAGATCTGGATGTATCCAGATCTGTCTAGGGTAACTCAATTAAGGAGACAAAAGTTTCTTAGATTGAAATCTGGCACCCTACTTCGGAGAGCCAGATTTCTTTTAAGATACCCGTGTAAGTGTGAAATTTGGTATAAAGATCAAAAGTATGGGTTTTTTTTTAGGTTGCAGCACTACAGGCTTTCCTAGACTCGCACCCCCAAAGTGCAGACAATGTGTGAGAGCGTATAGTATAGAATTTGTTGTCTCTATTTACTTTGTATAATGGGTGATAACACCTTTACCTTTGTTATTTTCGCTCAGTTTGATTTACTAACGGCTTACAATTTCCTTAAAATAATGCTGATTTTCTGATTATAAGGGTAGAATTAAGAATTGCTATGATTATGAAGTGGATATGTAATACATGTATACATTTTGCTTGTTATAATTAATGAAGAAAATTTAAAATTAAAAAAAAAAAAGAAAATTCAGACAGTCCTGCTCGACTTGGCCGTTGAAGCAGTCCTGTGCTTTTTCCCTTATGTTTGCGTATCAGTACCCCAAACTATAAATGTCAGGGCCCATGCTGTGGTTGTCATCTGAATCCAATTCCTCTTCCCCCACCCTCAAAAGTAGAGAATGATTATTGGTTAAAGGTAGTAATCCCATGCCTTCTGTTAAGGGTAGTAATTGCTGCTCCGTGCAGGTTACCCCCATGCTTATCAATTCCCCGGACCGTACAATTCAGGGCTCTCGTTGGTTGCTGTGTAAATCCAATTCCCTTTTCCCCCTGCCATTGAAGCAGAGAGCAATGTTACAGTTGCATCACAAGCATCAAGGCTTACCCCAGTGATCCTCTTTCTCTAGCCCTCATCAGTGCTCAACCGCAAGCTGTTCTTCATTCATCTAAATTGATTTACACCAGCTGCTCTGCTCCACTTTCTCAGGTGCTGGATAAAAGGTGGCAGAACACAATTCTAGATTGTTCTTTCAGAAATTAAGCCCTGGGTAATGGGCACAAGCAGGCCCTGAATTAGTACAAGTTTAAAACTTGTGAGCAGTAGTGTGGCCTTACTGCTCACAAGTTTCAAATTTGTGCTAATTCAACCCTTCTTCAGGCCGATGCAATATTGGCACACGTTAAACAGGCGCTCATGATTCAGCACCCACTCCCTTTACGCACGCCAATCCACCTCTCCTGGGCGCCGATTTAATATTTAAATCAGGTGCCATGGTAAAAAGAAGGTGCTAGGGAAAACTGTGCGCCCCTAGTGCCTCCTCGGCAGCAGGCGCCCAGGAGAGGGGGCTGTTAGCCAGATAGGAAAATGGACGATCAATTTTAGTGACTCTTTTCCTGATCTGTGCACAGCCACAAGTTAGGAAAATAGATGCTAGTTAATTGCGCATCCCTTTTCCTAACCTGACCGCTGGCACCCTTTTTTGGGGGGCGGGGGGGGGGGGGGAGGGGCATTTCTAATTTTTTAGTTCCCCTGACTTAATATTGCCACCTTTTGGGATCCTCCAAAATTAACGCCTGCTCAGGGCAGGCTTTAATTTTGGCGAGTAAAAATGTGCACATTTGGCGCACATTTTTTTTTTTGTATTGGGGGGAATAGATAATAGCCTCATCAACACATATTTACATGTGATGAGCGCTAATACCTAGCATGCAATTGGACGTGCTATCCCCAGTTTTGCATTTGGGGGTTGTGGGCGCGCATCCAATCACACGTTGAGTCATGCGCTGCAGCCAGCAGCGCTCGGTATTGCATTGGCCTGCTTGTGTCTATCCTTTAAACTGTAGAGTCTGCTGCAGGATCAGACTCTTCCCTTCTGTTCTCTGAACAACAGAAGAAGGGCTGAATTAGGAAGCAGAGTGACTGTTCTTTGCTCCGTTTGCTGTAGGCTCACCTACCTCTTCCCTGCAGGCTGCCTGAAGAGGGACTGGAACCCCTGCTGTTCTGCCTCTTAAATCAGAAAAGTGGTGAAACTCAGTTCCAGGCAGTTCCCCCACAAATTAAGGCCTGAAGGGAATCCAGTGGTGAAACTCAGTTCCAGGCAGTTCCTCCACAAATTAAGGCCTGAAGGGAATCCAGTGGTGAAACTCAGTTCCAGGCAGTTCCTCCACAAATTAAGGCCTGAAGGGAATCCAGAGTTCAAATCCCACATCTCCCACAGATGGTCCTTCTGACTTTGGGCAAGTCATTCCACTCTCCATTGCCTCAGGTACAAACTGTAAGCCCTCTGGGGTACCTGAATTTATAACTAATTTGCCTTTAGCTCAGATATGAATCCATAATTCAGACCCACATTATTGTCTAAGTTCATCCAGCTTTACACCTCTGATTGACCCCACAGCAATACGACGTATGGGACCCCTGCACTCTCCATCTCCCCTTTACTGGGAATAACAGACAGTGACGTTATTAGAGTTTCTGGGGAATGGAAGGGGTCATATTCCTCTGAAATCCCATATGCTGAGAAAGAAAGAGTGTAGGAAAGCAGAGCTCCCCCGCACAGCTCAAATACCACCACCAAAACAACTTTAGATGGCCAGATAAGGATTAGCTTTGTTAACTCTGCTGCTGGCAGGCTTCCCTGAGGACAGGGGAGGGAAGCAGGCAGTCAGAGACGCACTCACCTGACGCCACCGTCTCACCGGGCTCCGGAATCCGAGCTGTCAGACGGGCCAGGCTGGAGCCCTCCCCGGTCTCCTCGTCCGAATCGGGAACTTTCGTCACCGTGAAGTGGGGCATGATTCTCTGCAGGGAGGTCTCCCGGCTCCCTACCTTCCTTCCTTGCCTGAGCCTTCCCCGGTAGAGGCAGGGACAGACTTCCCCAGGCCCATGTGACCAGCTCGTGGGGAGGGCCCAACCCTTTTTGTTCTAGTTATCTGTTGCTGAGCGGCTTAAGGCCGCTCCACCTACTGCACGGAGTCTCCAAAAAAAAAAAGAAGAAAAGTAGACAGAGAATGGGTCTACGGCACACATGGGAGCCAGCGATTAGTTCAGGCTGCCATACCGTGGGCTGGAGGGCTACCCCCCTCTAGGTCAGCTTTTATGGAGACTAAGCAGTCATCTGAAGAAAGGTGGTCTTCTGAAGCTCACATGGACGAGCAGGTTGGTCAGCTTTCAACATTCCACATTCTTTCAGGGTTCCCCCAAACGAAATGAAACGGGTTGGGATCAAGTTAAGCGAGACTGCTGGCTTCTGGCCTCCCACCCTCCCCCAAGCTGATCAATTGCTGCTTCTACCCCCACTGCATGCCTAGAGAAGTCAGAACTAGTCCCAGCATCCAGTGTATATAGCGGTGAGAAGAGACGGGTAGGACTGGGACTGACCAAAAACGAAACCACTGGAAATCTCTGAAACAAGGGCATGATCTGTGGGTACTGCTACCACGCAAAATATACCTAATTTAAAAAAAATGACAGGAGGAAAACTGCATGCAGCATGCCTGGACAACCCCAGGAATCCTCCTTTCCTATTGAGGGGGCTGCCGAGAAAAGGCCCCAAGGAAACAAAATCAAATCATTAATGCGCCTGAACAGGCAGTGTCTGGGTTTCAGCGATTAGAGTAGGGAGAGTGCAATGACTTCTAACCCTTACCCACCCTGGATCCGGGCAGGTGGCAGAAATTCCTTTTTGACTCCTTTTTTGTTTGCTGAACCAAGCAAAACAGCCCCTCCAGGATAGTAATCTATTTACAGCAGGGAACAGCCTTCAGTGTTAGCAAACAAACTCATTAGGCGGGTATTATTCAGAAGAGATGGGAGTCTGCCTCATCAGAACTCCAGCTCCCAACCTGTTACTCTCCACTGGGTATGGATTGGACATCTTTCCAAATCCAAGCCAAGTGCCATTCAGGTAGTTCCCTGCCTCAGAGGGATTATGATCCAAGGATCCGATTTACAAAGCAGTTTCCCCAGAGACACAAAATGGGAGAAAACCTTTAGTAAATAGGCCCTTAAGTTTGTTCTGAGGCAATAGAGAGTGACATGATTTACCCAAAGCCACAAGAAGCATTAAGTGAGACAAACATGATTTAAATCCTGGCTTCCCTGCCCTCCACTCCACAGTCTGGTGCCCCGTGCCTCCCCCTCCAAGGGGAAACTTGGGATAAAGTGCACAGAACCAAGTCCCAGAAAGCTGGTTTCCCAAAACATCAAGACAACCAAGCTTTGCTTCAAGACAATAACATTCATCATTTCTATAACTGGATGAGGACTAGGTCTTGATGGTCACTTTTACAATGAATGCATGTATGTGTGTATGGTTGTAGCGGAGGTGGGAGCATGTGGACGTCTGCGGTAGTGTGCACTGAAAACCTTGTTTTCCATCATACTTTAAAACAAACCTTAACTCCCCCAGGGAGCAGTTGGTTTGGCAAAAGTGACATCATGAGCGCTGGACCTCAATTACATCACGGCCAATAAGAACCAAACACCAGCATTATAGACACCCCCTCCAACGTACTTATTTCAAGGAGACAGTCACATTCTTTTCAGAGCAAGACAAAAATATTATAAACCTGAGGACATGGATTCCTCTGAAACTGTCTCGGGTGAGTGGTGCCAGTTAATGAAGTCTCGCTCTCTCTAAATTTTCCAGTAAAACTGATCAGTTACCATTTACTGGACTTCTCCTCCTCCGAGGCAAGCATTAACTAGCATAGTTCACTTGGGGCCGTGAAAGGGAAACTATGGTCTGCATTTCTGCTGTGTGTGTGTGTGTGAGAGAGAGAAAAACATATCTTCTTTAAAATGTAGGTGAACAAAGTTCAACGTGGAAAATTTTCAAATGTCCACAAGATGGTAGCACCACCACCTGATAAAAGTGCTGCTTTAAGGAAAGCAGGCAATGAAGATTTAGTGTAGGGCCCTCGACTATGGAACAGGCACACCCACTAATCTAAACCCAGAAAGTCCTGGTAATATCACTTTCCTAGGAACAGCCCCTCAAGTCAGACTATGTGAACTCCAGGTTAGGCACCTCCCTCTTCCTGCTGCACACCGTCCTTCCCTAATCTCAGCACGCTTTCAGCAAATCTAATACAAGGACCAATTCAAATATAAATCTGCCTTACTATAATTCAAACAGAAACCTGCTAACTGAGAAAGTCCTCCGAAACCACAGTTAAGTGCTGAATTAGTAAATTATGACTATGAAAACTTGGTGGGAGGGTCCTGATTGTTGGAGTTAACAAAGCAATATGATGGCAAGAGAATTCCTTTTTTTTTTGTTTCTTGGACCTTCCGATTCAGCAAGTCCTCCACAATTATCTAAGGGGAGGGTCCCTTATTTTTCTATTCCCCTCCCAACTAATCCATCACCTACAAACCAAAGCTTCCTCTGTAACTTGGCTCCCTAAGTCTGGCCACTAGATGTTGAGCAATGGCTAAGACTTCCACCCCTCCAGTTAGTGTGGAGCATGCCCCCACAACAACCCCATCACTAGCCCACCCAGGGAACAGATGCCAGACCACTGATTGAAGCCAGGTTCCTTGCATGGAGGTGCACGGCCCTCAACGCTGAGCTGGTGTACATTCCTATGCTCTTACACTAGCAATGAGTCTTAGCACGGAAGTAAAATGTGAAGGCTTTGGGGTTTGTTTGGTTTTTTAAATCTAAAGATGCGTTCTGGTTTCTTTAGAATTCTTAGGGTTTGGCAAAAAGTGAACAGAATAATCTCTTGCTTAATATAAAAATCAAAGTTTATCTCAGACACAAAACTTGGAATAATTCTTAATATAACTGTCTGGGAGGGGGGGGGGGGGGGGGAGTACCGCATTAAAGGGAACAGACTTTTCATTCCTTCACTTGATTTGCTGAACAGACTACAAACAAAAAGGTTACCTCAACTGGTTACAAAATAAAGAGAAATTTTAAAAAAAGTTGGCTCTTTCTATTCAGCATAAAAATTCTGAATTCCAAGAATGTAGCAGCTTTGTCAACTTGGACTGTATGTTTTGCTTTTTAAAAATAAAAGTCTCCCTATATCAGGGTATGAGGATAGACTCCAAAAGTCAGCTGACATTAGAAATGGTAACTACAGGAGTTCTTAGAGCGCTTACCAATGAGGCCCAAATTGAAGCCTTGACACATACAATTCAAAATGATACTAACCGAAGCAGCTGACGCACTTACACATTTGCCTTTGTACCAGTTAAGCAAAGTGTTTCTAGACTGTATCACAGGCCCTATTTCCAACAGACCCTGCTGAATATTCCCAGCTATCTAAACCTTAGCCAGATACGCTTCTCTGCCCTGAGGCAGTCCTAAAGTTAGCCATGCAACATTGAATACTAGCATTGTCCAGCTAAATTAGCCAGACAACCGTGATCTGCCTGGAATGCCTCCAGATCATCCCCGTACTTATCCTGCTAAGTTTCTATCCAGCTAACCTCTTAGCCAGATAAGTCAGGGGCAGAGAAACCAGCTGGATTTTTAAAACCTGCCATTTGTCTGGCTAAGTCCAAAACTTCACTAGACAAACCGTTTAAATATAGAACTCTACTTTTGATTCAACTATCTGGAAACCACAGATGCCTGGGCCAATAAGGGGTCATCAGAATTATCCCAGATTTGTTTGCTCTTATCTTTACCAGTATGTGATGGCAGTCTCTTCACCTTGTATGCAATTCAGCGGCAGGTAGTCCTCAGTGTTAAAGCATGTGTGTCCCAATTAAGCAGCTTTACTAGGTCTGTCCTTACAAAACAGGCAGAAAGATCCATCATCATACACATGAAGCCTGGGTTAGCAGTCTCTACAGTGTCTGCTTCTGAAAGGGTTACTGTGATTTTCCATTGGCAAACTGCCTCTTGTCTCTTGGATGGTCTAAAATCCTTGGTGAAGCTTCAACCCAAGTAGTCCCTTGGCCTGGAGTACTCAAGGCTGATTCAACCCAGAAAATATATTTTAATGAGATTGCCACTTGATTTCAATTTAAGCAGCTTTTTTGGAGGGACACTGGCAGAGTTGTGTGTGAGTCTCTGTACCAGAATAGCAGGGGTTCTACAGGGCAGGAGTGAAGTGTGTTGGCAGAGCCTATGTAGCGGCTCAGTACTGGAAAAGCAGAGTACTGTGTTAGCAGACTGTGTGGAGGAAGTATGCAAAGTGATCATCTGCTTCACAAATTAACTTCTGCCAGCCTGATCAAATATCTATTATTCTCTCCCCACTGCCTCTTGCCAAAATAAATGAGGAAAAACAATCTCGAAAAGATAACTTTTTTTATGGCGGGGTAGGGAGGGGTGTGTGTAGAAAAGACAAAAAAAAAACAAAAAACAAAAGCAGAGGTGAACTGAGAGCAGAGAGCTGTCACAACATACACTTTCCTTGACTTTGCATCTCCAGTTACACCAGTAATGCCTGAAAGAAGCTTATTAAAATATAACATCTTGAGCCAGAGTTTTAAATCAGAGCTCATGTCTTGCTGTGACAACCTTTAAAATGCTGCAGACCTAGCCCTCACATCTACATGGATTCAGCATAGATAACTTAGTGCTGGGCCCAGGGCGAATCTACCAGAGAAGGCCTCCCTTGACCTGAAGTTAAAGAGTGGGAGGCAGCCCCTTTTGTGAAGGCTCGGGGTTGGGGGGGTCCTTTTCATACCTAATGCCTTCTGGCCCACCAGAAGTGATGTTGGAATGGTTTACCAATTCACACACTCCTCCCTGCCAAAGATAGCCCTCTCTCTCAACCTCATCCCTCACTCTATCTCCCATCGCCTCATCCTTCAGTTCCTACTCCCAATCCTCCCACCCTCCCCAACAATCCCCGAGTAGGGCTGTCCTTTGGTGGGGGCAGAGGGAACCAGGAACACTGCAATAGCCCTGCCCCCTCATCCTGATATGGCCAAAATCCAAGTTTTTAAAAAAGTGACCACCACTGTCCCTTCTCGGAGGCAGTCCAGGGGTGGCTGAACCACCACTGCTGCTGCTGCTACCAGTGACCTGCAGGAATCCCAGAGTTTAAAGGCAATGCTGTCCACCCGTATCCCAGCTGGCTCCTCTTCCTCCCCCACTAAACAGCTAATTTGACTGGCACAGGAGGAGAGAAGATAGGAACTGCCAGATCTGCTCTCCTGCTGACCAGGCTACAGGAGTCCTGGAGAAACTGGAAGAGCAAGCTGGGGACTAAGAGGAGGGGAGTAGGGATTAAGGGATGAGGTTCGGGGGGGGGGGGGGGAGAAGAGAGCGCGAGAGAGCTAAGAGATGAGGTTAGGTAGGCCATAAGGTGCCAAACCTTAGGTATGGAAAGGGATCCCCAATCTCCAGAGAGGGAATTCCCCCAACTCTAACTTCAGGTTGGGGGGAGGGGTCCTGCACCCCTGCAGAGCTCTCCATAAAATACTTTAAAAGCCGCCTCTGCCAGGAATGAAGCCCTATAACAATGAACTATTTCAAGTTCAGATAAGATTTTAGGATATACAGAAAGAATTTTAAGATCCTAAATTCTGTTTTTTTTAAACACAGATTTATTCTAGTCTGATTGTGGTCAAATTGACAATGAAAACTGGATTCCTTCATTTATCCATAACACAAGTACAGCAGAAACGTGAAGTACATGCACTGACACAACCACACTACAGAACAAATATAGTAGCAAGTAGGCTACTGTATTAGGGAGGAGGAATAGCCTAGAGTTTAGAGCAGTGGGCTACGAACCAGAAGACCAGGGTTCGAGTCCCGCTGTCGCTCCTTGTGACCTTGGGCAAGTCACTTTACCCTCCATTGCCTCAGGTACAAAAAACTTAGATTGTAAGCCCTCTGGGGCTAGGGAAATACCTACAGTACCTGAATGTAAACCGATGTGATCTCAGATCGAATGTTGGTATATAAAAACTATAAATAGATAAAAATATAGGTGGCAGAGATGTGCATGGAGAAATTTGTATAAACCAAGAGCAGCCACCTGGACCTTCAAAGAATTCACAGCCAAACCCTTGATCAGACCCTCTTGAAGAAAGGATAGGATATGAGATACAGTAGACTCAAGAGGTTGTACCCCATTAGCTATATACCAGGACTTAAACACCTGCCAGACTCTCACATACGAAAGAGAAGTAGACTTTCTCCTGGCCTGTACAACATAGCAATAACTGCTTTAGGGTACCCTCTACGTCTCAATCGCCACCTCTCAAAAGCATGCCACTAGACAAAAGCGAGCAGCCTTGTCTGAAAATATGGGGTCCTACTGAAGAAGGCCCAATAGATGACCGAAGAACAGAGGACCATCTACAATCAAGTTGATTAGATCCATGAACCACGGCCAATGTGGCCACTCCAGAGCCACCAAAACTACTTTGCTAGGAAGTCTCTCAATGCGTCACAATACTTTTCCCACTAGCAGCCAAGGAGGAAAGATGTAGAGCAGAACTCAGAGGCCAAGGCAGCACCAGAGCATAGATGCCCACAGCCCCGTGTTCCCTACCTTTGACTGAAAAACCAAGCTGCCTTGACATTCAGACGAGTTGCCATTAGATCCACGTGGGGCCAGCCTCACCGCTCGCAGATAAACTGCATCTCCTTCTCAGACAGCTCCCACGCTCCCGAATCTAACAACTTGCGACAAAAAATCCGCTTGGGTGTTTTCAACTCCTGCAATGTGCGATGCCGCTATCAATTCCAGATGACACTCCGCCCAAAGAATCAACTCTTGAGCCTCCTGAGCCACTGCCTGACTCTTGGTTCCTCCCTGCCGATTGATGTAGGCCACTGTTGTCACATTGTCAGACAGGACAATGACAGACCGACCCTTGACTGACAGCAGAAAAGCAAGTATAGCTAAACACACCACTCTGGTCTGTAACTGATTGATAGACCAGGAAGCCTCTGTCGCAGACCAGCAGCCTTGCGTGGATTGCTGCTGACACACCACACCCCAATCAGACAAACTGGCATCAGTAGTAAGAATTACCCAATCCTGAATCTCGAGCTCCACACCATGAACCAGATTGGAACTCAGAAGCCACCACAACAGACTGACCCTGCCAACACCCTCAAGCGGCAAAGAAAGGTGAAACTCCTCTGAGCAGATTCCATCAAGACAATAGAGCTCTCTGCAGGTGCCTCATATGTGCTAATGTCCATGGCACTAACTCCAGGGTCAAAACCATTGAGCCCAGAAGATCCAAGATGGCCGCACGTATTGAGACCTGAGCGGAGGGTTTGTCTAGCTGTGCTTTTTTTCCGCTGAAACAAATGCCTGCTAAGAGGAAAGGTAAAGTTCGGACTTACCCAGCCGAACTTAAGCCTTCCATGACTATTCAGACGGAAATCACCCGCTTTGTGAGTCCTGCAGTCCCTCAGAGAACCGAGGAAACTGGTGTGCAGGGCAGCGTGGAACAGCTGCTCGAGCCGGCAGAGGCGGTGTCTCTAAGCCCGGAGCAGAGGGAGCCACCAACGCAGCGCAGAGTGGAGGAGGCGAGGGGCGGAGCTCTGGAGGCTTGTGCTTCTGACCCGATTCCAGACCTTACTTCACCGAGTTCCGAAGGGATAATACCGGGATTTCAAACATCAAGCCCGGTGGAACATCGAAGTGCCGGTGGGCAGACTGAAACCAGTGAAAATCTGGGAGAAGGTACGTCCTCGGGAAACCTCATGAAAAAAGATCTAATCATTATCCCCTCGAGGCCTGCTCAAGTGACTCTAGACTCCCTATGGGAGTTTATGGCCGGCATGGCTTCAGCAATAAACACCATGAATGAAAAACTGGAACACACCAGTTCACAACACGCTCAAAAATCCATTGATGTGCAAACAAAACTAGACGGTTTAAGGGAGAAAGTCAGCGGACTGGAAGAAGAAAATAAGCAATTTCAATTATATAAAATTGCAGCAATAAAAGACAGTCAATCGCTCTCTAGACGTATGGAGTTTATTGAGAACAAATCTAGATATTTGAATCTTCGTATCATCAATTTTCCCAAAGTGGTGGGAGAAATCCCATACACCACTTTGAAGAGATTCTTTATTGAAAGTTTGGAATTGACTGAGTTAAATATGCCTTCCATTAATTCCTGCTTCTTTCTCCCCTTGTCGACGCGCCCAGGGAATCCTGAAAACGTTCCCTTTGCAGGGAACCTAACAGGATTTTTAGAGGACTCGACATTAGATGTTATAAATAGAGGGACGCTTTTGGTGTCCTTTTATTTATTTATTTATTTTTAATTTTTATATACCGAAGTTCTTGTAGGGACTACAAATCACTCCGGTTTACATAAAACGAATAACTGCTCAACAGAGAGCGGAGCTTTACATGGAACCGTAGAACATATGGAACAGTATAACTGTTTGACAATTCAACATAGTCCTTTATAACTGTTAAAGATATCCGCCTAGTAATGAAAGCATATTTTAGAAAATATCCGCTGAATTTTCATGAAGCAGCTGTAAAAAATATTTCCTGACCTTGCACCAGCTACCCAAGCCAGGCGTCGGGGGTTTTTATCCCTCAGGCAAGAGGCTAGGAGGCTGGGATATATCGTAAAAATACAGTTTCCTTGTAAATGCTTTCTCATGAAAGATAATGAGCGATTTGTGTTCTTCATTCCTAAACAACTACAGGAGTTTATTGAAGCCAGGAAAATTAACATCATAACCTAAATTTAGATTTTGACTGTAGTTTACGTGCAACCAGCAAAGTTAGTTTGTCAATTACCTTATATGTTCCTTAAATGGTTTCTGGATCTAAAATTATTTTCTGCTGGGAGTGAAACTAGAATTATATGAATAATGGTTAAAGAATTATATAAATCCTTTGCATACTAAGATTGTGTTTAAAAAGATATGAATATAAATTTATTGTTTTTTTCTTCTTATTTGAAGTGGCAAAGGAATTTGTATTTGTTTTCTGTAATGAAAGTATTCACGGTGTTTCTAATAAGCAAATGTTTTTGTTTTGTTTATGTTTAAAATGCAATAAATAAAGAATTTAAAAAAAAAAAATAAAAAAAAAAAACCATTGAGCCCAGAACTTGCAAATAATCCCAGACTCTGGGTGTCGACAACCCCAACCATCGAAGAACTTGCCCTGCAGCTTCAGAACATGCTCCTCCGTGAGAAACACCCTGCCCCAGAAAGTGTCTAAGCAGGCTCCCAGATACTCCAGGGACTGCGAGGGAACCAAGTGACTCTTTGCCAAGTTTACCACCCAGCCGAGTGACTCGAGAGTGTGGATCACCATCTGAACCAATTTGTGACAAAGATCCTCCAACTTTGCCCTGATAAGCCAGTCATCGAGATGAGGGTGAACCAGAACTTCTTCCCAACGCAAAGCTGCTGCTACCACCATCATCACTTTGGTGAAAGTGCGTGGCACCATGGCTAACCTGAAGGGAAGAGCTTGAAACTGAAAATGCTGACCCAGAACCATGAAATTGCAGAAACTGTTGATCTGGGCGAATGTACAGATACGCCTCCAAACGCTCAGCCTTCAACGCTTTTTCTCTAGGCTTTGAATTCACATCCTGAGGCTGCTGCACCCAACGCAGACGCACCTGTTGCATAAAACTGGAACAAATGGCCGCCCGTAAATTCTAAAGTACACACCTCAAAGATCCTCTTAAGCTGCATCTCCAGCTTTCAATCCTGAATATCCTTCAACGCTGCGGACCCCGCAACAGGAATAGTTGTCTTCTTGGTAAAGGCTGACACTGCCGCATAAGAATATAAGAAATTGCCATGCTGGGTCACACCGAGGGTCCATCAAGCCCAGCATCCTGTTTCCAACAGAGGCCAAACCAGGTCACAAGAACCTGGCAAGTACCCAAACACTAAGAAGATCCCATGCTACTGATGCATCAACCTTAGGAAGGGAAAGTAGGACCAACTTCTGCTCAGGCAAAGGATAAAGCTTCGCCCTTAAGCCGGATTCAGGAGTACCCTACTCTCAATCCACTAGCTTCTTCACAGATTTGTAATAAGGGAAGGCTTTCGATGGACCCTGCAGACCATCCAGTTATATTATGTACTCCTCCCATGATATTATTTTAGTAAGTTATGATAGTTATGGTTACTCTCCACTCTCTCATCTTAACTTCGTTCCATTATCTTTCCCTTAGTCCTTACTCGCTCCCAGCCCACCTTTTCTTCCCTGCTCCCCTCTCCCAGTTCAATGTAATTTTCCTTTCTTTGAGTTAATTGTAAACCGGCGTGATGTGTTCTACGAATGGCAGTATATTAATAGTTCATAAATAAATAAAATAAAATAAATAAATAAATAAAGAACATCTCCTTCTACATCCGAATCCTCCTGTGGAATCTTGGCCCCAATCTCCTCCAAAACCTGGGGAATCAACAGCCCATGTTTCTCCTTGCAAGAAAGGCAAACCACCCTGGGGTCATCACCCTTAGAAACAGGAATCTCCTCTGGATCCATCCCTGAATCCACACCAATTGACAGGCTGTGCGCCGGAGGCACCTCCGGAAGTTCCGGAGCCTCATCGGAGTCATCCGAACCCTCAGCCGGGACCCCCGATGATGGAACTGGGCCCAACAAGTGCTGGACTACTGGAGGCCACATTCTAGGGGGTGGAATTCTTTTGGGACCCAAATGCACACCCCTCAGACAGCCAGACCCTGGACCCCACACTAGAAGCAGCCACCTCCTGCTGAGCCAGATAGGCCTCATGCAGAAGCAACACAAAATCTGACACAAGAAAGACCGGCTGTGTAGAACCAGGGACAGGCAAAAGAGGATAATCTTCTCCCTCTGTCCCCTCTTGTTCCTCCCGAGCCCGCCGGTGAAAGCTTGGGAGGGAAATCCCCCCTCTCTTGTCTACGCAGCCCAAGCCACGTAAGCTCTTAAAATGGCTGCCGATCCCGTGCCGAGGGGAAATGGGTCTTCCAGCCGGCATGAACTTTTGAGGCATGGGAGAGACAGGAACAGACAAAAGCCGCCTTATTTTCACGGCTCCTGGAGCATCAGACAGTCCCTCCCCACTGGCGGAACAAGCAGCGCAGATCCTGATGCGATTAAGGCGCACCTGCGCCGAGCCGCAAGTACAGCAAACTGAGCTGCGCACCATCTCTCCGATGGCGGGAAGTTTACCTCAGCCCCAAAGAAGCCCCTGATGCTGAAAACCACAGAGTTGCACTCCCCAGTCATCGAAAGCAAAAGAGGCAGGAAGTCAGCCAATAATAATAATGGCTCTTTTTTTTTAACTTTATTCTCAGGCTGGAATTCAGAGCAATGCAAAAAAATAAAAAAAGAGGCAGCCCAAAAAAACAGCTATCCTGAGCCTGAAGCCGCCTCAGCAGCCTTGTGAAGGGGAAGGATCTGGATCACCAGATTTACACCCGACAGAAGCAAGGATTGAGAATACACAAGGATCACTGACCCCCAGCTCGGCCATCTCAACCAACACCCTCTGAGAGGAAGGCTCCAACTCCAAAGAAAAAAAAAGTGTGTTTTCCTTACTGCAGAACTGCAAGTTTTGCACCATATTCCATCTGCTGGAGACACAGATATACTGAGGAACAGCAGGTGGCTCACATGATTATGCGGCAGTGTCAGTAAAACTTTCTCTGCCTCCATCTGCTGGCAGGGAGGCAAAACCCAGGAGTCTGGACTGAGCTGGGTACATACAGGGAATTGAATATACAGTCACACAATGCCATTCAACCAGACATTTGTGAGGTTTATATTTTACGAAATGACTTTATTCAAAAAAGGGCCTCCATCCTGCACCTCTGTCCCAAATGACTGCAACAGTTCTATGGATTCTCCATGCCCCAGGACTCCTGGACTTAAGGACCTAAATGCATAGAGCTTCGAAAAGAGGAGGATGATAGAGAGATTTCATTTCACATTTCTGGGAAACTATAAACCGGTGAGCCCCAATGTCTGAGCTAGAAAAAACGATGGATGGTATTCTTAAAAACAAAATCACTTAGCCTACAATCATTGTTTGTGGAATTTGTAGTCAAAGGATGTGGTCAAGGAAACTAACAGTGGTGTTTAAAAGAGGTTTAGACAAATTCCTGGAAGAAGAGTCCATAAGGACAAATTTAGTCTTACCTGTTAATTTCCTTTCCTTGAATCTTGCTAGATCAATGCAGACATGTGGGTTTATGCCATCCTGCCAGCAGACAGACAGAAAACACAAATTTTCCAGTGAAGACATTAGTATAGTAGTGGCACAGCACAATCGCTAGCCAGTATTCTTATGACAAAGCCTCCCCCATGGCTTATCATAAAAAAAACTCTTTAGAAACAAACCATGACAAGAGAAAAATCCCCTCTCTGCAACATAGGCAGATAGAAGGGGAAAGAACAAGAAAATCATATCGAAATAAGCCTTGGGTCCTTCGGGAGGAAAGAAAAATTGCTGTTCCATGACTCCCAAAGCTCTCAAGCACAGACCAGCAAAAACTATAGCATAAGGTAGTCTGGACTGATCCAGCAGGATTCAAGGAAAGAAAATTAACAGGTAAGACTACATTTCTACCTCCTTATCCTGCTAGACCAGTCCAAATGCATGGGAATCTAACACAGGTGGGAATAAGACAGGGCTGCACTTAGAACTAAAACTAATTAGGATTTGTTTATTAACTATTAAACAATTATTACATTACAAGAAATTGGCATTCAGTGTCGCAAAAACTGAATTTATAGTTATTCAGCGTTCTTCCATTACTTTAGATACCATTACTTTTCCCAGCCTTCCCCATGTGAAGAGCCTGGTTAGATTCTAATTTGTCCTTTCATTATCATATTAAAATTGTGGTTAGAGCTGGGTTTTTAAGTTGCATGTGCTTTGTGGATTGAAACATCTGCTTGGCCACTTTGGTTTTTCATCTCGTGGTACAGGCTTCAGTGTTACCATTGGCAGATTACTGTAACGCAATTTACCTTGGTCTGCCTGCACCTTCCTTAAAGCACTGCAGTTGCTCCAAAATTCTACGGCCCAGTTAATTTCTGGAAAGAGGTGCAGGGACCGCATTATTCCAATAATGTCTAATTTTCAGTGGCTGACAGTTCATTACTGAAATCAATACAAAGTTGCTATAATGATCTTTATTTATTTAAAGTTTTTCTTTACCGACATTCGTCAGGGACATCATACCGGTGAACAAGGGTAACAAGTTAAAAAATCAGTTACAAAAAACAAGGGCATAGGAAACTGGGAGAAGCGACAGAGTATATAACTATGGAAAAGACGAATTGCATTAGAACAGAAAGGATAACTGATTATGAAGTATATATTCGGGGAAATAAATAGGTAATAGGAAAAATTCAAGTTCATTACCATGGGAAAATGCAAGATCTTAGATCTTCACAAAGGAGCTTTCTGGACACACTTTCGTCAAACAAGCCCCCCTTTCAGTAACAAGAGACTGTGCTTTCTTGGTTGCGGTCCTGTCTCTGGAATTCTCTGCCGGAAGCCTTACAACAGATGGAATGCTTAAAGACTTTTAAATCTATGTTAAAGCCATTTCTTTTCAGCCAGGCCTATGCGTAAACATCTACACTCATCTCTTTGGTTACTTGAAAAGCATTATATTGGTAACTTTGGTTGCTATTTCATGCAGATTACAAAAAAAAAAAAAAAAGGACAATGCCTTGGAAGCTATTTTCCTGCATACTCTGTTTTTAATGTAAACCGGTATGATTTGTATCTGATACAAGAATGTCGGTATATAAAAATGCAAAATAAATAAATAAATAAATAAAGCTATTGTTAAGGGCTGACAGACATGGTTGTGTGTAACATGTTATTTAGAGTTTATTTTATATTATGTATGTTATATTGTACATCGCTTAGTGCTTTGGTATAAGCGATTAATAAATTTTAATAAAAAGAAAAGAAAAAAAAAAGAGACTACCTACCCCAAAAACTGCATATCCACTCTAAAGTTTAGAGAAGAAATGCAATGGCAACCAAGTGGCCACCTTACAAATATCCTCTGAAGTAGCTGCAGTTGCCTCCACCTTTGTACAATGAGCACAAAGTGACTCCAGAACCTACAGACTCTTCCACAAGTATGCTGAAGAGATTGCCTCCTTGATCCACCAGGCCAAAAAGACTATTTCAGAGCTGCTTCCCACTTGTGAAGGCAGCTGAACAAAACAATTCATGAAGGAATTAATCAGCTTGAGATATCTGAGAAAAACCCAAGGAATACCTAAGAAGCGAAGGGACTTAATCATTCCTCGCTTGCAAAAGCTAGAAGAGAGTCTGTTTGGTTCTGATGAAAACACAAAACAACCTTGGGCAAGAAGGACTGTGCTGGGTGAAAAGAGCCTGCCTCTGCTGAGAAGAGTAAATAGGGATCCCGTCTGCAATTCTGAAATGCATCTGGCCGTACAAATAGCCACTAACAATACCATTTTGGAGACAGATTCATGCTCAAGAGGCTCAAAGTGAAGACCTACGAATAAGCTCAAGGCCACATTATGATCCCATTGGGGGAACTAAAGCCATGAAGAGAAGACAAATCCATTTGACCCCAGAAAACTGAGCACATCCAAATGAGAAACGACTGAGCCCCCCTGAATCGATCCCCTATAACAGGAGATTGCCACCACTTGAACCTTCAGGGAATGAAGGGCTAAACCCTTATCCAGCCCTTCTTGCTAGGTCAGGACAGTTGGTATGTCCTCCTGCCAGGGTAAGGCTGAAAGAGCTTTGCAACAAGACTCAAAAAGATGCCAGACCCAAACATATGCCAAAAAAATCTAAGTTTAATCACTGCTGCTAGATATTCCTTCTTCCGCAAACAAGACCTTTCAAGGGCCAGACCACAACATAAAATGGAGCTGGAATGCCATCAACACTGGCCCCTGATATAAGAGATTGTAAACACAGGGAAGACATGGAGGAACACAGACTCACTAGAAGCACATACAATGGCCTTCTTGGCCAGTCTGGACCCACAGGCTGACAGCCAAGGCTGATCTTACATCTAAGGAGAGAAAATCTAATTTAATTCCAGAGCAGAAGGAAGGAGGGGGGAAAGCAGAATTAAAATAAGAAAGAGTGAGACAGGATGTAACCAAAGGGTCTCTCCTGCATCTCTCAATACCTCAGAGCTCAACCAGAACCCTAAGGCACCAGGGAACACCCAGGACTGGCTCAAACAGAGTCTTCCCTGAGAGCCCAATCTCAGCCTGCTCAACCACAGGAACAAGGAACCTCTCGTTGCCCTGGGAGCCAAGGACCCCATCCCAACCAGGGTATTCAGCCTGCAGGCCGATGCCCTGAAAGCAGAATTCTCTCTCTCAACCAAGGAAGGCCCCGAGACCAAACCAAGAAATTAAAAATGTCTGCTGCACTAGTCCAGCACGTCACCAAATGCTGGGGACAGAGAATACTGGCTAGTGATTGTGCTACGCCACTACTAATACCAGTGATGTCGTCACTGGAAAAATTGTGCTCTCTGTTTCCATCTTCTGACAGAATGGCACACATCTGGACTGGTTTAGTGGGATGACAAGGAAAACAATTATTAGCCAGATAGATTTAAGAAACCCCGGGAGTGAGCGACAAGAAATAGATCTATTTTTTGAGCTCTATCAGGTACTTGTGACCCAAACTGGCCACTCTTGGGAGACAGAAGGCTGGGCTCAATGGACCTTGGTCTCACCTATCACGGCAGGTTTTTTATTTATTCACAGTGGAGGTGGGGAAGCAAAACCAGTATCAGAATTCAAGAAAACCCTGGGATAAGCAGAGATGATTTAGCTGCAATGACATGCAAATAAAAAGGTTTAACCCAAGTAAGTTCTCCAGAACTGAAACAGGAATGGAAAGTAGGAAGACATGTGATCTTTATCTGCTGTCATAGTCTGCAAGTACACATTCAGGCCCACTTCCTCCTTCTGTCGCAGACTTCAAATTGTTCCTTTCTACTTTCTTCTCACAATTTGTTGTTTAGTAAATGGTTTCTGTTAATTAGAACCCTGAAGAGGTATTTCAGGATTGAGACCCCAGCATTCTCCTTACTGAATTTCCCATTTCTCCTCCCTTCCTCCAGCTAGAAACACGCACACACATGCACGCTTTCATCAACTGGAGCTAGAAATAGATTTTATCAGCATACATTTCCTGCCCATTAAGAGGAACCTGCTCTTTCCCCTATCACTTCTGTCTATTTATTCATTGCAACTAGTTTTATAGGTTTTTTCTTTTTTTTTAATAACTCCCCTTGTATCCAGACAGGAGATAGAGAGTCCTTTTATTGTCATCAAAAACATCAACTGATGTCTTTAGCTCTTCAACCATATTGTCATGCAGACTGGGGGGGGGGGGTGACCAGAATCACCAGGATGGATTTCTCCAATAATGTGAAAGTCAGGAGCTAATTCGACACTAGCACTCTGCTTTACTGCAGAATATTCTAGCAGCTTTACCGGGCCTGAACAAAACTGAAGTCTTAGTAAGCTTTTAAAGGACTAATAAAAACAAAAAAGAGGAGAAAAGATGTTATAGTGTGGTTTGTAGGCCTTCATGCTCTCTCTTCAGATGGTAATATATTAATAAAAATAGCCGTTTGCCTCCCACTACAGAGGACTACTTAAATAGCGATTTATGTGCACCCTTCCTCGATACTGCTAAAGGTACATGCGTGCCCTTATCTGCTTTTAGAGAAGGCTTTCCCAGGGACTTGCAGAGATTGTAGTCTCAAGGTTACATGCATTATTTTCCATAGAAAAGCTACCCACACAGGTGCAAAATGTTTCAAAATGTATAAAGTCTGTGGGTAACAAGTCCCAGAGGGGCCAGTTTTAAAACTGTCATCTTACGGACTGCCATGCTCCCCAGGGGTGGCTGCATGAATGCCTCCAAGATGCTCTCACTGTGTGAAAGGCTTTGGACATTACAAAGCTACAGAAACCCACCTTATTGCTCCTGAATGTGTTCTGACTGGCTATAAGCGAACAGCATACTTGACAGGTCACTTGTATAGCTTATCAGGCTAATGAGTCAGCATGTATGCAAATTCTTCTCTCCTAATAGTATGGGAGGACAGAGTGCAGAGAAATATAGAATATAAAAAGTTGATTTGTACTCTTGTGTATCGATCTTGCCATCCTACAATAAGGAAGGAGGAGACAAAGCAATTCGGAGACACTTCCTATATCATTGATGTCAAATTCTACTCTGCAAAACCAAATCCATGAATATTCACAAGATACGTTCATACATTCAATCTGTGAACTGAGTAAACTGGTATATGCTTATCCTGAAAAGCAGGGGATTCTTGTCCTAGAGCATTTGGTATGTTTTTATGAATGTTTTATTGTATGCCACCTCGAGCTACGGATGATATGCGACCTATACATTTTTTAAATAAATAACTTTCAGAAATAAATAGCTGAGACACCGCACAAACACACATGCCACCTGGTCCTATGCATCGCACAGGGAACAAGACAGGCAAGCACTTCTTACTTGTAACTCTATGTCTGTGAGAGCCACTCTAATTCATCAACCTCCAGATGCAATTTCTCACCTTATACTCACACGCATAGCTAGCTCTCTTTCTTCAGCACTTAACTCTCTACACATGCATCTACTTCTTCTCCTTTATGTACTAGGTCTATAACTTTTTTATTCCTTTCTCCTCTGTCGTAACACCCACCTATCCTGCTTTTCCTGCCTCCAACTGTTAGTCTGTTTCTCCCTATAAGTCCACTGATCCTTATTAGGGAAAATGTCAGCAATTGCCTGTGGGATTTGTAGAAACTGATATCTAAGAGTGTAATGAATACAAGAGAAAGAAAGGATGCTAGATTAGACCTACGTAAATTGTGGCAGATGCCCAGGACCTCATGATTCAGGGCCAAGCTGGCTTCCCCCACAATGCATCATGACCAAGAGGAACAGCATCAGTCACCCTCACACTGTCCTATCAAACTCCTTCCCCCATAGTCTGAGAACAAGGAGCTAAATTTGTGAGCCGGACAAAAAAACAAAACAAAACAAGGGCTGATCACAAGACTACATGACTGATGGCAGAAATTAATAATAATATGAGTTATGCATAGCTCTATTTCAAGCCTGATTATGGGGTAGGGCTGCCACAGATGGCCTTGCCCTCTTTTGAATGTCACAACTTTTCCCTGGTACCCCTTAATTGAAGCACCAAAGACTAAACCTAAAATATGGATTTTAACAGATGTGACATCAAACCAAAAGTCATCAGAACCATAAAAAAAAAAAAAAAAAAAAAAACGAACAAGCACCTGAATTTTTATGAACATTGTGTTGGTTTGGGTATCATTGTACAGTTTTATTCCCTCTCCTCCTCGCATTCCCATTGGTCCAACCGGACAGGCTAAGTCTGTCTTGGTTTTACTCCATGTTGGTAAGCCTACATCCTCCAACAATCTAACCTTGGTTATAGAGACACTCGGGTCTGTCCTCCACGGCTATTATGCAGTATAGGGACACTGTACAAAATAAATGTATCATTTACATTATATAATCTGCTGATTTTATAATTAGCCAGTGCCAGTCATCTTTTCATCATTGCTACACTATAATAAAGATCTGGTTCCAGCTATGGAGCAAGTCTCAGGACTATCATCTCATTTAATAAATAGGGAACAGGAATTCAATGCCTGGCAAAAGCATACTATAGACAAGCCTGAGGGCAAAGGAAATCCCAGCACCCAGGATCCAGCTCATTGCCAAGACCTGTTCCTCCTCAACATGAAGGCTGCCGCTGCCTCAACTGCACTGTCAGGCCATGCATCTTCACCCCTCCCTAGGAAATCCTTCACTACCATGTGGAACCTGAGGAATTACAACTGGGATTTCCAAACAGGATCCCAGAGCACTTTTACTATTGGGGCTGTGCAGAAGTGCACATGCAGCCATCACTTAGGTGGAAGGTCTTGCAGCACATTTCTGGTACCTGAAATAGACGAGCTTCTGAAGGGCAAAATAAATAAACGTAATTATCAATATTATCTTATTGCAGATGAACAGAGGCAATGAGAGAGAGAGAGAGAGCGCAAGCAACTCACTCAAGGTCCTACACAGAGTGGCACAGCCAGAGATATTAGAAATGATACAAGATAAACTGACACACTTGAGGCCACAGACATAACAGGTTGGAAACAAAAATAGGATTCAAACTCACACCCCAGGGAGTTCTTTCGCCTGTTAGTTCTGTGCACTGACCAATCTCAAGGGCAAATTATCCACATAATTCTGAAACAAAGAACATTGCCTGCCTTTCCTCCCGAGTAATGTTGCATGTCACCATTTAACCTACACCTGCGTTTCACTCTGGCCGCGATTCCATCATAACCTTATGATCAGACACATTCCTTGCCAAACAAAACATGCCCCAGGGTCAATTAACTATTTCCAGTTCAGGCTACTGCCAAATTTGCCAGCTAGAGCCCTGCAAATGAATGGCCTTTTATAGCATCCTAGATCAGAATGATCGATCATGTGGAATGGAGCAGTTTTCAGGTGCTGGGAGATGAGAATACAAATGGGGAATGCCAAAGCTGACCAAGGCTTATCACAAAAAAGAAAACCTTTTTAAAAGCGCCTTTATGAATGCCAACTCAAATATTGCACATTACTTCTCATATTTTTCTTTTTTAGATCAAAGAATGGTGCTATTGAGCAGACCGGCACAGCAAAACGTCTGTAGGCTGCACCGACTTGTGCACAGCTGACAGGAAAGTGCATCAGGGCAGCAAGAAGACAGCCAAACCATGTAATGGAGAGAGGCAGTACAAAGTCACCTTCACAGAATGGTTTCAGCACTACCGTATATCACATAAGCTGAGTGTTTATCAGAACTGGGGCCCCCTGGTTTCCTGTAGCAGAGGTTAGAGAAATACTATGGCACGTTTGCATGTGGATTTTCAGGACTTACTATGCACAAAGCCAAATCTAAATTGCAAATTTTTCAGTTAGATGTTTTCACTTTAAAACACACCACATTTTCCAGACTTTGTTGTCTAGGTTGTTTATTATCTTGGTGAAGACGAGGACAGAATCAGCATTCTAGAAAGTATGGGGCAACAAACACAGAGGATTTCTGAGGGAAGGAAAGGGATGATAAAGCTGAGCAGATGATGTGGATAGGCCATATGGTTTTTATTTGTCATGTTCTACGTTTCCATGTAAATACCTTTATTTTTATGTCTTTCCTTCTCCACTTCACTTAATTTTTCTTCTCCCTCTCCTCCCAAACATGCCTCGTTTTTTTTCATCTCTCCCATCCTAATCCCTATAACAGAATTCTAATCCCTATAACAGAATCTATCTCAAAAGCTCTTACCCATTGGAATAACTGCCTTCTTTCCATCACCAATCTACTTAACAGCTTAAACCTGGTCCTCAATGCCTCAAAGACAGAGCTACTCCTCATCTCCTCAAATGAAAACAATTTTCCGCCACCATCACCTCACAATTCTCACATTACCTGTAAGCATGTTAGAGACCTTGGGGCAATACTAGACAATCGACTAAACTTAAAGAAAATGGTCAACACAACCTCCAAGGATTGCTTCTACAGACTACAGGTTCTAAAACGTCTTAAACCATTACTATTTTTCCAGGACTTCAGGACAGTCCTACAAGCGCTACTATTCGCCAAAATAGACTACTGCAGTGCACTCTTCCTAGGCCTCCCCAAATCTACCACCAAACCACTGCAGATGTTACAAAATGCGGCAGCGAGACTGCTGACCAGCACCAGCCGCGGTGAACACATCTCACCCATCCTCAGTAACCTACATTGGTTACCAGTAAATTTTAGAATCCTATACAAATCAATCACCCTAATTCACAAAACCATCCATCATCAACTTCAACTCGACTTGGAAATCCCATTCAAGCTCCACTCCTCTAACAGACCAACTAGAGAGGTTCTCAAAGGCTCTCTACAATTTCCTCCGACTAAGGCCACACGTCTCTCCACGACCAAAGACAGAGCTTTTTCGATAGCAGGCCCATCTATTTGGAATAACATCCCTGCAAACCTCAGATTGGAACCCTGCCTCTTAACTTTCAGAAAAGACTCAAGACGTGGCTCTTCCACCAAGCCTTCTCCGATCCTCCAGACAATCACTAATGGCTTCCACTCTCATCCGGCCTTGGCATTTATTTTCATGAACTATGGACTCTGGTACCTCCAGGTTAAAGCACTTTCAAGCTTTAACCCGTTCTCTCTATCGTATCTTTCATAATTAATACTTGCCTTTATCTTCCTTCCAGCTTGTTTTTAAGCTTCCAAGTTCTTGACTCCCGTTGATTGTAACTTTGACTTATTCCTATCTATGGTTATTTATTGTTTACCTGAATTGTTCCTTCAGTTATACCCTCTGTTAAATGTAAACCGATCCGATATGGTTATTTACTATGAAGGTCGGTATAAAAAACTGTTAAATAAATAAATAAATAAATCCTATTCTCTCCCCGCTCCACTCAATCCCCTCCATAACTCCCATCCATTCGCCTTGCCTTCCACTACCTCTCTTCTCTTCTGCAAGCTCCTCACCCACAACCCCATGATTGTACCTGCACCACTCAGCTCTGAAATACAGTGCTGGAAGTAGCTCTGGGTCCTTGCTATTTACCAGAACTCAGAAAGAGGGAGTGGTTGCTCCACACTCCACCGACTACTGAACTGGGTACGCTGCCTGGAGTCGCAGTACCAGCGCAGGAGGCAGATTAATATTTGGGCCATTTCCCATCATTGTGCAGCAAGAAGCAGATTCTGCAACATTGTAGGAAATAATGGAGCCCTGATCACAACCAGAAAGTACTAAATAGGAGGATGGAGGGAGATAAATGATTAAAAAAAACCCCAAAAACACATGATGTACTCAAGACAGCCTTTTGCAGATATGTTTGTATTCCTTTGACCTCCTTTCCCATGGGAGGCATAGGGTGGATGGTGAGGGTTTATCCTTCAGGTACTACCTCTACGTCATCAATGGCTTCTGAAGGAGAGTTAGGGACAGCGCTGTCAACACATAAAAGTTAGTGCTTCTGAGCTATAATTATGAGTGTCCTAAAGCTGCATGATACATCAACCTTTCTCAGGTTTGTCTCAGTGTCCAAAAGCAACACTCGGTAATGTTTCTAATGGCTTTGGACAACTGAATCCCATGGGAATCTCTCTTAAACCCTGGATTGCTGCAACTAATCAGAAGGTTTGCTTTAACCCAGATTTGAAGAACCTTTTAGGGACCAATGTTCCACAAGTGGAACATTTTTAAACCAGGTTTTAGGTTCTTGGTACCTAAAAGGTAATTAATAGCTCTTTCAGCAAATTCATGCTTTGACAGAGGAAAGGGTGGTCCTTGCAAGCCAGATAGGTCATTTAGATATGAGAGATTCCCGTACATCTCCAATTTTATCATATTTGGAGGTGACTATGAAGTGCATTAGCCCAGCATCTGACAGTCTTGTAAATGGACCTCAAGAGCTGTGATGTTCAGAGACAGACTCCAATCCCACTACTGTCACCAAAAAAGTGTCACATTATATTTGTCTGGCCATCTCAAAAAGTCAACCTGGCTGAAATCTTCCTCACTAGAAATCTAACATCACAAGTCCTTAAAAGAAGGAAGTAAGTAGGAAAACACACACGCACTATGGGAAGCACCTTGGGAGGCCACTGTTGCCGCCAAACTTCTGATTCAAGCACTGGAAACACAGATTAAGGCAAGAGATAGCCCCATCCATTCTTTGCCCAATTTTCTTTAATTCCTGCAAAAGAGCTACCGTACTCAATCTCTGGCTGTACTCTCGTCAGCAAATCAGTCCTCTGCTGGTCACCATTCTCTCCATAGAGAGCAATCGCGGCCCACTAAAAAACCAGATGGGCAGCGTATGTCATTCATATACAGAGCACCCATCAATACAAGGTCTTTGCCATTCCCCCCCCCCACGCGCGCCATACACACCTTCGGCACTGTCTGGGGGGTAGGCAGTCCGGTCACTAGCAGGCTCCACGGCAGTGATAGTGGCCCCGGAAGAGGTGGCGGCCGAGACATCGCTGAAGCCCTCGCTATGGCTGGCGTCGGGGACGCTCTCCCGCGAACTGAAGCGGACCCGGGAGCTGGAGTGGGAGCTCAGGTCCGGGCTGGTGTCGGACAGGCCCGGGACGTCATCCATCTTGGTTGGCGTCACCGTGAAGCGCACGGAAGCCATTTTGGGTGGCATCATGTCGCAATAAAGGCAAAAAAAAATAAAATGTTCCTCCTGATACTTTCAAGCCCACACAAAAGAAAAAGAAACAAACAAAAAAAAAAAAATTTAAAAAAAATACAGTTTCTTCTATCCGAGTAATACAATAATAATTGAAAAGATGATCACAGGTCCAGTTTCATTGTCCAACAGTTTTGGTAAAATTTTAAAAAAGTCAAAATTTTACAACACAAGGGTTGCTGCCAACATAAGTCTTTCAGACTGACAAAAATGTTACGTGCTTAAAATTATTTTTAAAAAAATCCAATTGTAAAGAAATGTAAAAAAAATGACCTTGCCTCTACGAGAAATTTTGCGTCAGGAATTATCTTCTGGTCTAAATAATGAAAAAAAATAAAATAAACCACCCCAAACCCCCCTCAAATAAGAGGCCCGATATATAATATATAATATATATATATAGCACGGCCGATGAGGGGGAGGGAACGGGACAAATCACAGGGTGCGCGCGCAGCTCCCGGCAGTTACCGTCCAATCAACATTCACCTCAGGGTGCGCGAGCCGCTAGAGCGATAATAACGGAGGAACGAACTGTAAGAAACCCCCCCCCCCAAAAAAAAACAAAACCTCCTCTCCGTCAAATTCCGACTCGGGAGGACAAGAGAGTTAAAAAAATATATAATTCCATGAAACCATTTTTGCATTAAGTTGAAGGGAGATAGAGGAGCGGTTTGGGAGCTTTCTTCCTATCCCGCTAGTGGCTCGTGCCGGCCGGTCAGCAGGCTATGCCTCAGGGCCACGCGCGTGCGGCGGAAGAGAGGGATTGGAGGGGGGGGGAAGTGGTCGCGAGGGGCTGTCAGCCGATTTGCGGCTCGCGCCAGCGTCTCGTACTCGCTCTCTTCCTCCGCATCGGAGGAGGTGACGGGGGCAGCAGCGGCATCATCAGCATCTAACCTCCTCTCTCGCTCACGCGCGCTACAGGAGACGGATCTGGGGTGTAAAAAGCGCGAGCACGCGCGCTGAGATCCCCTGCGGCGCTTATAGGGAGGGGGGGGGGGGGGAGATTAAAGCTGAGCGCTCGCAGTCCCGTCGCTCCTGTTGAGGAGCGCGCTCCGGTGCTTTACCTCTTTATTCGCCCCGCCTCTTTCTCTCTCCTACAGCGATTGGTTGAAAATCGGCGCTCGCGCTTGGACAGGGTCCCGCTTGTGCTCTCATCCCGCAAGATAAACTGTCAAAGAAGCGCGCGCACGCTGCTGTTGTCAGTCTCTGTCGCGCGACGGTAAAGCTCCGCTCACTTAAAAAAAAAATTAAATTGCGTGTGCGCGCTGGGAAAGCCAGAGCTTAGAGCCCGCAGCCCAATCGGCGCATGCGCTTTTAGTTCATTTGTCAGCGCGGAGGATGCCGGGAGTTATAGTTTCTGTTGGTCATAACATTGCTCCTTGGTGGTGCATTTTTTTCGCCTTGTATTATATATGTTTTCTTTTTTTTTTCTGTAACGTGCCACGTTTTATATATATATATATATATATTTTTTTTTTTTTGCAGGGAAAATGTTCTGGTTTTCTTTTTAAAGTACCTCAGTCAAAATCTGGATCCATTGTTCCAAGCGCAGTGAAAGGATTTCCTGGAGGGTAGGGGAAGAGACTGGAGCAAAGCTGAAGTGTGCATGAGAAGGAGACGGGTGAGGAATGCAATGGGGCTTCGCTTTTGTTTCCAAACTCCTTCAGCTCTGGCCCAGACATAGCCTGCCCACCTTATTGTTAACACAATGAAATGTTATTGCTCCTGGAAAGTAACAAACGGACCTGCATTTGCTCACAACGTTGCCTTTTTTTGTTGCAGGATCTTTGCTCTCACAGGGAAAAAAAAAAAAGAAGAAATATATGTTAAGGGAATTTATGAAAGGGCACAGCTTTAACACTCAGCTTTTTTGCATCAGCCCTAAGTTAGTACAGTGACAAGGTTTCACCTTATTCTTTTTTTTTATTGACCTTTACTTCCGTGCATTCAAGCAGCCACACTTTTTTCCCAGTTATCAGCCACGCATTTGGCATTTTTCTAAAATAGGGCTTACAATTTAAAAAAAACTATCTATCCATATTGCATAGCAATGGAAAATCATGGATCAATCTCAGCACATTTCAAAAATCCAAAAAGCGCTATTAACTTTGATGTGGCCATCCGTCTGTCTGTTGCAGGAGCTGTCCCTGGTGCTGAAGAGCATTAGCATCTCCCCCCCCCCCCCCTCCCCCAGGTTTATCGGTCAATTTGGTGCAAACACAGCCGCCTGCACAAAAACTTGCAATTTACTTTTTGGAAGGGAAGGGGGGGGGGGGGCACAAATGCATTCTCCAGTCCTCAGATCTTGTGTCTGTTCATCTATACATACTTCTGTGGAATTACAGCCAGGCGACATTTGCATACGAACCAATGCTACTCTCCTTTCAGATCCAAGGAAATGGGTCCCCTGTGAGGCCGAGATCACCGCTTGGCTGTGAGTGGGCCTGGAGTATTTTTTTTTATTAAACTGGACAGTCTAAAAGCCTACAAAGATTTTTTTTTTTAACAAGCTCTGATATTTATATAGTAAGAGGATGAGGATTGCGGAAGGATCGGTGGTGTAATGTGTGATTCCTGCTGTAATTTTTTGAGATTTTTAAGTTCTGGGACTACATCCCAAGTATTTCTGAAAACAAGGGCTTCTCCCCCCTTCCTCCCTCCCTTTTCCTGGACAGTCACATCCACCCCACAAACTGTTCGCCTATTGATATTTCAATTTCCCAAGGCGCCTCTTGAAGAGCTTCAGCCGGCACGCTGCCAGCCCTTTGCAATCCGGGCTGGAGCTAAGTAAATGTGTTGCGCTTTACAGAGAGGTTTGAAAAGATGACTGAGTTATGAGTGTATGCGAAAGATGTGCCAATGGACAGCAGCCAGGGCTGAAGCCTTGACGCCTGGCACTACTGCTCGCAAGTTTCACGCCTGTGCTAAGACAAGCCCTTTTTATGTCTGTTACCCTGTGTCCAATGTATGCCCAGGCACTTTTCTGGGGATAATAATAGACCCTGAAATCAATCTGAAACAACACATATCACAAAAAGTAAAGGAAGGTTAAGCAAAACTCATAGTACTAAGAAAACTTAAACCACTACTAACTCAAAAGGACTTCCGAACAATACTACAGGCACTAATTTCTCCAGCACAGACTACTGCAATGCCCTTATGCTAGGACCACCAAATACAACATTAAGACCACTGCAAATACTTCAGAACACAGCAGCCAGAATACTAAACGGAAAAAGTAGGAGGGACCATATAACTGAAACCCTAGCAGAGTTACATTGGCTACCAATTGAGCACAGAATTAAATACAAAACCCTATGTATCATTCACAAACTAATTTATGATGAGAAATCAGACTGGTTGAACACAGCATTACGGGTACACACTCCACACAGGAACCTCCGCTCAGCAAATAAAGCACTCCTAACCATCCCAACAGTTAAAACAGCAAGACTGATGCAAGTGAGAGAAAGAGCCCTATCACTAGCAGGACCCATAATCTGGAACACAATGCCTCCAGAGATCAGACTACAAAGTGATCTCAAGACATTTAAGAAAAGTTTAAAAACATGGCTTTTTAAACAAGTATTTTACAAAGAGACAGGAGAATAGAGAGAAATTATTCGGGAAAAGACAGAAAGGCACTGTACAGTAGATTAGTCTATGATTTCTACCCCACAATAAAGCATAACTAGAATACTATGTGTGATAAAACTACTGGTGTAAGTACCTTGGTACAATTGGTCATGAACTACTTCGCTAAATGACTATGTCTAATGATATATTGTAACCGAACCTTTGACGGCACCTGTTAGAATGTACTATAGTACACTTTTACCTACATTAAATATGTGCCTACATGTAAACCGTTGCGATGGTGTTTAACTTAGCGACGGTATAGAAAAGTTTTAAAATAAATAAATAAATAGATAGATAGATATTAGACGACAGGCCCGGCCTTTTTCCCCCCCATCACGTTGCAAAAGGGTCACTCCGCAGAGTAATACTAATACTTGCTATCATAGTTGTAGCACTCCTGGATGTATGCAGCACTGTACAATAGAGGAATAGCCTAGTGGTTAGAGCAGTGGACTATGAACCAGAAGACCAGGGTTCGAGTCCCGCTGTCGCTCCTTGTGACCTTGGGCAAGTCACTTTACCCTCCATTGCCTCAGGTACAAAAACTTAGATTGTAAGCCCTCTGTGGATAGAAAAATACCTACAGTATAAATAAGTGGCTACCTGTGGCGATGGGAGATAAAGTGACATGCCCAAGTTGGGTCAGTGGGAGAAACAGGATTTGAACCCTGGCTTCCCTGGTTTGCAGTCTTCCACTCCGACCATTAGGTAACAATTTAGAGGAATTTAAACAATGGGGCCTATGCCTGTAGAGTTATCCAGGCTGCATGGGCAGGGCTTAAATTCTCCTAAAGGATTTTTCTCAGAGCCCTGAAGAAATCAGAGCCAGGGAGAGGTGGGTCCCACTTCCCAGGCATGGCAACGATGGCACGACCTGGCCCTATGAAGAGTTTTTAAGCCCTGCACCAAGGTTGTGCAGTCTCATACAGGTTAAACTGAAAAACTTGGCATTGAATTCGGAATAAGCACGTACCAGAGGTAAACTGAAACCCATTTCAAGGCCCAGACGGGCTCCTTGTTCAATCTGTCCTTCCAGCTCCACACGTTTGTCCCTAGGCCCACATTTTTTTGTGATTTCACAGTTACTTAACAATGGTTCTGATGTAGGATTGCTGGCTTATTGTACTTACATTAAATCTCAATAAAGTATTTTAATAAAAAATAAACAGTTCATGGACAGCAACAATCTCTGGCCAATTCTTTTGTTGCACCAACAGGTGCCAGGGTGGGCAGAGAATTCCGTTTTCTCAGCGTGGCTGGATGGGCCACTGTTGGAAAGAGGATGCTGGGCTTCATGGACCCTTGGTCTGACCCAGCATGGCAGGTTCTTATGTTCTTATGACTCTGCTCTGCAGAAGGACACGAGAAAATAAATTAAAAAAACAAATAAAAGTAAATTATTTTAAAAAATATTTATTTGCCACTTAGATCAAACCAGTTGGATTGGGCACTGTTGGACACGGGATGCTGGGTTTGAGGGAACCTTGGTCTGACCCAGTATGGCAGGTTTTTATGTTATGTATAGTTGTACTCAGCAGGTTAATTGGCTCTTGTCTGCCTTTCCGACCTTCTGTACATCTCGGGGAGGGTGATGGTGGTTCCCTTCTGACTGTGCTTCAAAACGCTTAGGAGCGAGACAGACTAGCAGGGCCCAGGGCAAATCAACCACTGAAATTATAGCATCAGGGATGGGACAAGCATGCTAGTGCAAGGCCCAGATTGGTAATCCCTGTTCAGCTTCCCCTCACCCCAGGACAGCCCTGCTCACGTAGCACAGTGCAGAGGAGGAGGGGGGAGAAGTAAACAAATCCATCAGCATCCTGAGGCAGAAGTCGACAAAACCCTAACTCCTTGCCTTTTTCTTAAAAAATAATAATAATTCTGATTTTATGGATTTCTCTTCATCATTATGGCTTGACAAACCCTCAATCAAATAAAAATAGCTTTCCCCTATAAATGTAAGTTCTGTTTTAGGGAGAACTCAGACTACTTTCTGACATATCTTGTTTTGATTTCAAAATAAAACCTCCACCAACACCACATAGAGGTGGCGGTGGAGGTTGGCCCTCATCGCTCAGGAGAGCAACGTTGAAGATCCAGGCTCGGTCCCCTGTCCAACGGTACCGAGACCAGACATGCCAGGGAGGCGCTGTGGCTGGGCCACATGGGGGACGCTGAGAGTGGCTTCCTCTAGCCCTCTACCAATATGGATCTATGTATGGTGAGCTGTTCACAAGAAAGAAACGGTCGCAGAGATGAAACTAAAAGCCCAAAAAGTAACTCCCAAAACATGCCCAGGTCAGGAAGCCTGGGGCCAGTCGATCCTGCTGCTATTTCCATCTCCCGCAGCTCTGTGGCTCATCGCTATTCTTTCAGAACAGCGTGCTCTGACCCTAATTCTCTCTCCCCTCCTTCCCACACATGCACCACTTGTTTGGACTGCATGCAATGGGGCAGGCAGAAGCCCGGCCTCGATCAGCCTTTTTCTGAGAAAAAGGAGCTGGCTGATCAAGCCCCAGGGCCAGAGCTTCCATTAGGCAAACTAAGCAGTTGCCTACTACAACCAATATTTTTGGGGGCGGCCTAAAGTGGCCAGTGCGAGGCCCAGAGGGATGCTGTGCCAGAGTAAATACCGCCACAGAAGAGCTCGCTGTGCTGGTGCCACTGATAGGAGGGAGCAATGTGCTGGAGCTGAGGGAGGGGCTGCAAGATCAAAGGATAGTCTGAGGCAGCAAATACTCTTGCACCAGCTTTGATCAACCCTAAACAGACCTGCATCTTTTTCACCAGCTGGATTAGATTGGTTGCAGCCTAAGGGGGAAGGGGGAGAGTAAAGGGGGCAATTTCCTCTGATTTGGAATAAGCATTGGGAAAAG
This sequence comes from Rhinatrema bivittatum, assembly GCF_901001135.1. Taxonomy (NCBI): domain Eukaryota; kingdom Metazoa; phylum Chordata; class Amphibia; order Gymnophiona; family Rhinatrematidae; genus Rhinatrema; species Rhinatrema bivittatum. The sequence goes on from NC_042630.1 coordinate 9,482,313, forward strand.
ACTCTGACCTGCATTCCTGCATGCACCAACAGTGACATCTTGTGGTCACTCTGTGAACTGAGCATTTCTGGTAGGACGAATTTAGGTAAGAGAATAGCACTGAGAAATGGAGTCAGGTACAGCATGGGCAGCAACAGAGTAAACTTCACAGACACAGGCACACTGCCCCAGCACAGGATCGGTACAGCTCAGGCAGCAGCAGTGCAAGCTTCCCTCACACACATACACAATCCCACCACAGGATAGGTACAGCTCAGGCAGCAGCAGTGCAAGCTTCCCTCACACACACACACACACACACACAGTCCCCACCACAGGATAGGTACAGCACAGGCAGCAGCAGTGCAAGCTTCTCACACACACACACACTGCCCCACCACAGGATAGGTACAGCACGGGCAGCAGCAGTGCAAGCTTCCCTCACACACTGCTCCACCACAGGATAGGTACAGCATGGGCAGCGGCAGTGCAAGCTTCCCTCACACACACACACACACACTGCCCCACCACAGGATCGGTACAGCATGGGCAGCGGCAGTGCAAGCTTCCCTCACACACACACACACACAGTCAGTCCCACCACAGGATAGGTACAGCTCAGGCAGCGGCAGTGCAAGCTTCCCTCACACACACACACACACACACAGTCCCCACCACAGGATAGGTACAGCACAGGCAGCAGCAGTGCAAGCTTCTCTCACATACACACTGCCCCATCACAGGATAGGTACAGCACAGACAGCAGCAGTGCAAGATTCTCTCACATACACACTGCTCCACCACAGGATAGGTACAGCATGGGCAGCAGCAGTGCAAGCTACACACACACACACACACAGTCAGTCCCACCACAGGACAGGTACAGCTCAGGCAGCAGCAGTGCAAGCTTCCTCTGTGAACTCCTTCTCTCTTTCTGACTCTGTTCTGGAACCAAAGAATGTTCTGGTTCTGTTTCTGTTTTCATTCAATCAGAGGGAAGGATTTTATGAGGCTTACTTCAGGGACTGACCCCGGGATCTGCTCTCCTCCGCCGCAGAAGCCAGCAGGGCTAGAGCTGGAGAGAGGAAGGCGCACAGCCATGGAAGCAGAGGACCCCTGTCCTTCCAGAAGCAGTGGTAAGCATTAATTCCTCCACCCTTTTCTTTCATTTCCTGTCTCTAACACTAATTTAAGCCATGGCACCTGCCTGAAACCTTGGGAGTGGGGAATGGTAGTGGAGGGGTGTCAGGGTCCAACAGGAGGAAGCTGACCCCTAGCCATGGCCATTCAGAAGGAAGCCAGAGCCCAAAAACAAATAAATAAATGAAGGCATAATGTATAGTCTGGAACCAGTTTGCTTCATGTTTGATTAATATTTTTTTTGGACGGGGAGAATGGTGAGCACACATCCCGGCCTTCCCTGCAGAATGAACTGTAAAGCAGATGTAATTAAACTCTGCCTTTAGCCTTTCTCTTCCTTCCTGTTTGAAAGCAGCTTCCATAGCTAAACCAAGCCCCCTCCATATGCAGAAAGAGAGTGGATGGTAGGGTTTAGGCCATTTGGCTGGCCTTAGGCTCCCTTCAGTCTGCTCTGGACAGAAACAAAAAACAGCAGATATGTGAGGCTTTAACCGAACAGAGTGTACCTTGATCTATTTCTCTGAGCAGCAGTACTCAATATTTGCCCTTCGTAGGCCATAAACCTTTTCTGTTTTCTCTCTTGTAGACAGAGCATCTCTGATGGAGGAGAAACAGGAGATTACATTGCAGCCGGCTTCCTCTGCATCCACGGCTGAGGCTCAGGCCCACATCACGTTGCTGCGAGACGGCTTGGCTCTCCGGGATGCAGGGGGACGGGCAGGGAAGCCCTGCCTCCCGGGCCAGTCGGCGCTCCTCACCCCAGCCTCCAACTCCTTGATCCTCACGGGCGAGTCAGCCAAGGTCATCATGAAAGTCAAGGCCCTGGGCTCGTCGCCGGCCGAGGGGCGGGACCACAGGCCCCAGACCTTCCTGCTGACGCCGGCGGCGGCACGGTGGGCCGGGCAGGGCGGGGAAGTGGCGCGCCTGCTACCCGCGGCGCTGGACCTGGGCCAGATCCTGCACGGCCCCCAGCCGGTTCTGCTCACCCAGGCCAACGGCGGCGGAGGGCAAGCCTCGGCCATGGGGGAGGAGGTGCTACTAAGAGGCAAGGAGAGGCCCCCGCCAGCGGGGGCTCAGGCCCCCTGGAGGACGGCGGGCGCCAGCACGAGGCCCCAGCCCCCGCCAGGAGGGGTCCACAGCGGGTCCCTGGGGGACATGTCGCTCTCCTGCTCCTCCAAGGGCGTGTATGAGAACTTCAGAAGGTGGCAGCAGTACAAGAGCCTGGCCCGCAGGCATTTCCCCAAGAGCCCGGATGCCGAGGCCGTTTCCTGTTTCCTCATGTGAGTGTTTTGCTGGGTCGGGCGGGGCAAACAAAAAAAAAAAATAGAGAGAGAGAGAGAGCGCCAGCTGTGGTTGGAGCTCAGAGTTCCTTTGCAGCGTGAAAGGAGATCTGCGCCGCGCTGAAGGAGAACTGCCATGGCTTCCCGTGCGCTGCGTCAGCCCTAGCCCTGATAAAGAGAGACCTGCCTGTCCCCTTCTGCTTCCCTCCCCAGCCCCGTCCTGCGCTCCCTGGCGCGCCTGAAGCCTGAGATGAGGATCGAGGAAGGCGTGCCCAGAGCTGTCCAGGAATGGGAGAGGATCAGTAACTTCGACCGCATGGTCTTCTACGAGATGGCAGAAAAGTGAGACCCCCCAAGTAACCAACCACCTCCCCTCCACGTCCCGTCTCTCTCTCTCCACCATTATCCCAAAAAAAGTGCACCTAATCCACAATAACACTGGAATGGAGAGCAGATAAAGACCAAATGCTCCATCCAGTCTGCCACCTTGACATTCTTCCTCTGTTTTTTTGGGGGGGGGATCATGGGAGGATGAGCATACAACTTCCCTAATGCAGACCAATGCTAGCTCCCCCTCTCTTCTTCCTCATCTCTCAACCCTCCGCCGCCGGGCAGACATTACTGCATCTTAAATCTCCATCCATCTGAGTATCAGATTGGATGGCTCGCTGGGGCTGTCAGGATAAATTCTTTCAGTCTCAGGGTGAGACTGCATGCCCGGTGGATGCTACGGTCAGACACCCAAAGAGCGGAGGTTGACTTTGGTGTGTCCAGTCTGAGTCTATGCCTCTGACCTCCCCCATTTTACTTGTATAAGCATTTGGCTGCAGTGAGAGGCCTCTGGGAGCATCTCAGGGCACCTTCTCCTGCCCAGCACTGGTTTATCCTCTTTTTATTCTTCTCGCCCCTGCCTGATTTTGGGCATGCAAACCAGAACATTGTGGGGCTCTAGACCCAGCCGAATGGAATTTCCCTGTCACCTTTCTCCGCTTTACACAGGTTCATGGAGTTTGAGGAGGAAGAGGAACTACAGATGCAGAAAGTTCAGCTCAGCTCCCAGTACCAGCATCCACCGGCGGCCCTACGATTGCCAGACCCAAAACGTGAATCGCTGGCCGCTGCAGAGGTTGCCAGACAGCAAGGTCTGTCCTGAGTGCAGCCTGCACCTCTGCTCATCAGCAATCCTATAACAATAGGAAAGTATCACACAGCTATGACTCCTGCAGCGAAACTGGAGCAGGAAGCCCAGGCTGTGTTCTTTCTTAAGCTGCCATGGTTGGACGATAGTCTTTGGACATCAGGTGATTGTTGCAAGGGTCATCTCCATTAAGAACACAGTCTGTGGTTCAAATTCAAATTAACCACCTCAGTAGTCAGGATTTCGTGAGGGGAAAGGGTTTGTGCTTGTAATTTCAGGGCATATTATTCACCCCTCTCCTGCCTTCCACTTCACTCCCTCCTTCTTCCAGTGTACTTCCCCAAAAAGGCAACAGCCAAGGCACCCCAGCCCAAGCGGAGACAGAGGAGGCCAGCAGCACGGGCCATAGCACAGGTGGCAGCCAAGGAAGTGCCTCCAGAGGCAGTGGCCCAGTACGTGGAGATCATGGAGGGGCTGAAGATAAAGACAGAAGATCCAAACTCCGAGGAGGAGCCGGTGCCTGACCAAGAGCTCCTCAGCTACATTCACCGCCTCTGTGATATTGATACCTTTGTATCCAAGGTAACAAGCACCACCGCTACCCTACAACAGCCCCTGCTATTCCACTACTGAGACACGGCCCACCCCACCCTTACGCTACAGCACCCCCTCCCATCCCAGCTCCACCAATGCACCTCATTCCTGTCCTGATGTGGCCCTTGTTATTCTGGTTGGCAGAACTCTCCTTTCACCTTATCTATATTAGGTAGAAGCCGTAATCCACCCAGGGTTCCTGGCAGGGCTGCTGTCCCCAGAGAAAGAAAGAGATCCCCTCAGTCTCACCGATGAGCTGGAAGAGGAGGAAAACCTAACAGTGGATGAGGTAAGAGATCCCAGTCCAAGGGAAAACTAGAGTCAGTTCTCCCAATCTGAATACAAGTGCTGGGGCCCTAGGAAGGTTGGCAGTATGGAGTGAAGGGCAGCAGATAGCTGAGAAAGGGAGCATGGGAGTGTGAGAGGTGGAGAACAGGAAGGGGAGGTTGGCACGGGCACATGGACAGAAAAGCCTAGCTCCTGCTGCCCCTGTGCTATAGGACAGAAACTGGGCATACTAAGCCTTGACCCATTTCATACTTGTCTTCCATAGTTGGTGCAAAAAAGGTTGTCGTCCTTGTCAGAAGGAGAGACTCCACAGGACTGCTGCTGTGGTGGCCCCCAGTTCACTTCCACCCCTTACCAGTCCGATGAGGAAGACGATGATTCCAAGCTGTACACCAGCAGGAGCCCTGGATTTCTTGGATCCCAAAGGTCTTCCACAAGCCTTGGAATGAAGATGTCCTCCCTCAGCTCTGAAGAGTCCTCCAGGGCCAAACTTAGCCCTATGATTCCCCAAACACAAGAAGGAAATCTCAACCCAAAGAGGCAACCTCAACCCTGTGTTGGAAAAGTGGCCATGGATGCCAGCTTCCTGCAGCAGAAGTCAGATTCAGGCAGTCTGGACTCACCTGCTTCAGATGGACAAGGTCAGAGTGATGGACGGCGTTTGTCGGGATCGCTGCTTTTTCCAAAAATCTGTACCATGGTCCCTACTGTGAAGGTGGCCTCTATGGAGAAAGGGCAACAAAGTGGCAGCATGGGTAAAACAGAGGAATGGGAGACCAGAATAGTGCAACGTTGGCAGGAGAAACCAACAGGGGCCATGCTGTTTTCTCCACACATGTCAAATGACCAGAAATCCCAGAAAGCAGACTTGAGAGTGGCTGAAAAAGGCTTCGAGGGGAATATTAATATCTTTGAGTCTGCAATTCCAGAAGGCATGAGAAGAAGCAGAGATATTCTATTGGGAAACATCAATGCCAAGGACCTGTCATGTCCTGGTGACCAAGGTGTTACTTACTATCAATCGAGAAGCTTTGAGCCCAAATTGCATTCTGTATTTCCAACAACCATTTCTCAACTAAGAGAACATAACCAAGATCCAAGCTCCCAGCAACTAGCCAACAACCAGAGAGAGAGGGGATTGGGACCTCCCATATTGGCACCTGACCTAGATGGAGGTCTTCAATTCCAAGCCATACATCTTCTACCACAGGCCAATCATCTTCCAAACCAGATCAGTTATTCTCATCTACAGCTCAAGGACACTCATGTCAGGCTCCAGGGTAGCCATCTTCAGAAGCAGGCCAATCACTCTCAACCCCAGGCCAATCATTTTCAATTACAGGCCAGTCCTCTTCAAAATCAGACCAAGCATCCTGAACCTGAAACCCAGCCCGCTCAAAACCAGCTCAGTTTGTCAGTTTTAGGAACTGCAGATGCAACACAGGATTTAAGAGATGGAAACCAACTCCCATCCCCAAGATACTCCTTGGCAGTCTTGGTGGATTCAAAATCTTCATTGGTGGCATCACTTACAAAATGTGATACAGAAAATGGAGTACAACCACTGGGCAATGAGATTAGGATGACTTTCAACCATGCCACAGTCACTTCTTCAATGAAACATAATGCACCAGGAGAAAACAAGCAGCAGCAGCAGCAGCTGCTGGAAGTCAGTGGTCCAGTGTCACTAGTCAGCTGCTCTACTGGGAGATCCCTTAGTAAGTTCCTCATACATAAAGGTCAGCAGCAAATGGAAAGTCAATGTGATTCCAAACTGGACCTAGCCCACTCTATGACTGAGACTCTGACTTCCTGCAGTGACTCCAAGGGAAGTCAGTGTCATAGAAACAGTGATGATTCCCATTTGGCAGTGGCTCTTCCCCTTATATCTTCAACAACTATACTGACTGAGCAAAATGGAAATCAAGCGTGGTCAACAAATCATTGTAATGCAAAGCCACACTCGACCTGTGCCAGTTGCACCCCCATTGAATCTAGCAGCCAACATGGATGTCTTAACCCAATAGAAGAGAGGAATGATGTGGTTGACCTGCAAACCTTGGAGACTCCTTCCCAATGCATTACAATGAAGGGGAGATGGCATGAAGAGGTGAGCACCTCCACAGTTCTGGGCAACACCACAACTAAGTGTGGTAGAGAGAGTGAAAGCCATCACCAACAGCTAAAATTCACCCAACCTGTTTTAGATCTGGAGTCCTCATCCTCCTTGTTAACTATGAACACCATAAGAGAGGATGGAATGTTGCAAGATGGCACAACAAGCTGTGAGGAATGGGGGTGCTCCCTTAACTCCCCAACAAAATCAGCTATTGAACAGGATGGAGGAGATTCAATTCAACAGTATGAATGCCAAAATGGCAAAGCCTATATGGCTTTGACCTGTCCAGTGGGCTTGCAGGCTGTTACACCTTGCAAGCAGGATGAGAGCCCTAATCTGGAGACAGTCACCCTGGATTCTGAATGGGCTTGCATGGGCCCTGAGGCTGTATGCCCTGCCAAACCTGATGGCTGCCAACAAAGATTTAACCAAGAAGAAATTCAAGGTTCAGAGGTTAGGCTAGATTGGGAATGTGCCAGGGTCACCTCTGTAACACAAACTGGAAGTCAAGAAGAGCTACCATTACACCGGGCCCCCAACGCTATTCTCATGGATGTTCTTTCTGTATCTTCTACTGCACATACCAGTCAAGAGCAAAATTTGCACAAGTCTAATCACCTAAATTCCCATTCAGTGTACACTCATCAGTCGACTGAATCCCCAACTGCATGCAACAGTGATGAATGGTGTAAAGACCATCAAGCTCTTCAGGTAGATTTGCAGTGCACATCAGCCTTGAGTTCCCAGGATTGTAGCAAAGAAGAAAGAAATCAAAATATTTCATCTGGAAGCCCCCAGCTAAACATGGAGTCCCTATGTCCACTCACTGTAATTTCAGAAATCAACAGCAGCCAAAAGGAACCCAAAGACCATAAAGCAGAAGGGCCTGGCCCCAAGCCAAATTCAGAGAAACCTGCAGAGGAGCCATCTACTAGCCCAAATTGTCAACCACCCATGTTGAACACCACAGTCCATTTCAGAGCTTCCAGTAATACCACCATTGATGAAGGCACTCAACAAGAGAGCTGGCAAAGGGTGAATGTGATACCACTTGGGACAAAAATCCCTGATAAAAACAATAGCCCACAATGTATATACGGTACCAGCAACTTGGAGAATGAGAAAGTGGCTGTGGGTGAGGGCACCAGGCAAGCCAAAATGCAGGCTATTGACCCAAATAGGGATTCAACACATTTGATGACCTTGCCTCCTGTACAGGGCAGCAGCAGGCAGGCAGGGAAACTGAATGAAATATGTCCAACCAGGGCTACTTGGAATTCCTTGCAGGATGCTTGGGGTTCTTTACAATCTATAGTTTCACTGAAACCTGATCATGGTGGTGATGGTGGCCAAGAGAACAGCAATGGTGAATGTTCAGGATTGCTCCATTACAACTCTGCACAAGAAGGTCTAGAGCAACCATGCAGCATTCCTGACCTTAACTTTCCCTTGGCCCAAGTTCTAGAGAAAGGCAATAGTCAAGAGAAAAGCCTAGAACATTTAGTCAGTGAAGTGAAGATGGAACCTAACTGTGAGCCTCATGAGCAGCTACAAACTCAGGCATCTACAATGAATCAGTCACAAACTTCAGCAGAGGAGAAAGCCACATTCATGAGAAAAGAGAGCCTCAACTGCACAGGTGACTTCAGAGCAACAGATGGCTGTGTCAATCAAGACCAATGGACCTTTCAAGGAGGAAATTTCAAGTCTCAGGTCAGTGTGGATGGGCATCCTCCAGAAGCCCAGGAGAACCTTCAGGAAAATTGCAGTGGGCATCAGCTTCCTGGCACAGATTCAGCTCCTAGCACCCCAAAAGAACAATGTTGCCACTTAGAGATAAGAAAGGACATTGAAGCTCCTTCTGCCTCCCATACATACCTGCAACCCAACAGCCTTCTTCTAGGTGGTGAGGCTGAAGCCAGACCTAGCAGTGTGGCATCTGCAATTCAGGGCAATGACCCCTTGTCCACCACATCCCAGCTGGATTGTGACAGCCTAGAGCAAATCCAGAGGGGCATAGGTAAAAGGAAATCCCCTCAAACCAACATGGAACACGGGGAGGGTGGTTCCGTGGCTAAAATGATGTTGAAATCAGACCAGGAAGGCTCTGTGACCATAGCTTCACTGGTCTCAGAAGAGAAGCTCCAGGAAGACCCTACTGACCACTCCTGGGATATCAGACTTCTGACGCTAACTAGGCATCCAAAGAGAGATCAGAGCAACAGAGTGCTGAGGAGAAGTAAGAGGCTAAACAGTGGCTTAACTGTTTCCCAGCAGTCTGAATAAATAAATGACTTCAGCTTCAGTGTGTGGGGAAGACGCTCATTTGATCTGTCTCTTAATACAATAGCTTGTTAGTATAGGGGTCTGATTCTTGCTTTGAGTACCTTAAGTCAGGAAGTGAAGGGTTCAGGGGGGATTTGGTTCAAATCCCCCCTGAACCCTTCACTTCCTGACTTAAGGTACTCAAAATGGAGGAAAGGAGGAATAGGACAGAAATATTAAAATAAGGTGAAAAGCCAGGTTAAGGGGTCTTGACATGACACTATAGCAAGGAAGGTTCAGAGGTTACCTGAGAAGATAGCAAATGTTGCTTACCTGTAACAGGTGTTCTCACAGGACAATAGGATAGCAGGATGTTAGTCCTCACATATGGGTGACATCATCAGGATGGAGCCCAATCATGGAAAGCTTCTGTCAAAGTTTCCAGAACTTTGACTGGCCCCTACTGGGCATGCCCAGCATGGCACTAACCCTGCAGCCAGCAGGGGTCCCCCTTCAGTCTTATTTGAAAGCTACAGGCAGTGCAGAAAAAAATAAAACAAACAAAACCTTATGAACCCAACACCGAAGGGCGGAGGGTGGGTTTCCTGAGGACTAACATCCTGCTGTCCTGTGAGAACACCTGTTACAGGTAAGCAACATTTGCTTTCTCACAGGACAAGCAGGACGGTAGTCCTCACATATGGGTGAGTACTGAGCTGAGGATGTCCAAACATGCACCAAATGTACCCAACGGCGTGCAACAGGCACAACAACTGGGGTGGAATTTGGTAGAGGGCATCCTGAACCCCACCGGGCAGACTGAAGGGTGTTGGAAATAGGTTACGCAGGACAGACTGGCCGAAGATGGAATCTTGTCTTCCGGCTTTGTCCAAGCAATAGTGGGCTGCGAAAGTATGGAGAGAACTCCAGGTGGCAGCCCTGCAAATGTCAGGAAGCGGCACCGATCGTAGGTGTGCTACTGAAGTTGCCATGGCCCTCACAGAGTGTGCTTTAACACAGTCTTGAAAAGGAACGCCTGCTTGCTGATAGCAAAAAGATATGCAGTCCGCCAACCAGCAGGAGAGAGTCTTCTTACCCACAGATTGCCCTAATTTGTTGGGATGGAAAGTCGAATAACTGAGTGCTCTTCCTGTGGGCAACTGTATGGTCTAGATAGAAAGCTAGAGCCCGTTTACAGTCAATGGTATGAAGAGCCTGTTCCCCTGGATTGGAATGGAGCCTGGGAAAGAAGGTAGGTAGTATGATGGATTGATTAATGTGAAACTCCAAAACTACCTTAGGTAAAAACTTAGGGTGAGTGCAGAGTACCACCCTGTCCTGCAGGAGTTTAGTGTAAGGCGGATAGGTAACTAGGGCCTGTAACTCACTAACCCTGCGAGCTGAAGTGATAGCTAAAAGGAAAATCACTTTCCATGTGAGATATTTAAGGTCACAGGAATGAAGAGGCTCAAATGGTGGTTTCATGAGCCGACCGAGAACCAGATTAAGGTCCCAAGAAGGGGCCAGAGGACGAAAAGGAGGCTTGATGTGGAGCAAGCCCTTCAGAAAACATGTTACAAGGGGTTGTACGGAGATAGGGACATCCCCGACACCTTTATGGAAGGTGGCTACCGCACTGACATGCATTCTGATGGAAGATGTTTTGAGACCCGACTCTGACAGATGCCAGAGATAGTCCAAAAACCTTGGGATTGGACAGGAAAAGGGATCAAGGGACTGAGAGGTGCACCATGAAGTGTACCTTTTCCATTTATAGGAGTAAAATCTTCTCGTGGAAGGTTTTCGTGAAGCAATCAAGACACGGGAAACAGAATCTGAAATGTTAAGTGGTTGAAGGATTAACCTTTCAACATCCATGCCGTCAGGGACAAGGTTTGAAGATTGGGATGGCAAGGCACCCGTCGTTTTGAGTGATCAGGAGTGGGTCCTTTCCCAAGGGAATGTGCCTGCGGATGGAGAGATCCTGGAGTATGGGAAACTACACTTGGCGTGGCCAGTGAAGTGCTATCAGGATCATGGTTCCCTTGTCCTGACATAGCTTCACGAGAGTCTTCAAGAGGAGAGGAAGTGGAGGGAATGCATAAAGCAGACTGGTTGCCCATGAGAGGGAGAATGCATCTCGGGGCTGAGAGCGTTTGCTGCAAATTAGGGAGCAGTAATTGTCCACTTTGGGGTTTTAAGGGGACGCAAAGTAGTCTGTCTGAGGATATCCCCATTGTCGGAAGATGAAGTTCGCTACCAAGGGGTTGAGAGACCACTCGTGCGGTTGGAAGACGCGACTCAGCTTGTCTGCATGAACATTGTCCACTCCCAGCAAGTAGGTGGCTCTGAGGTACATGGAGTGGGAGAGAGCTTCCGCCCAAATCTGCGCAGTTTCCTGACACAGAAGGAAGGAGCCCGTGCCTCCCTGCTTCTTGATGTACCACATGGCCATTTGGTTGTCCCTATGAATCAGGATGACTTGATTGGGAAGGCAATCCTGAAATGCCCTGAGAGCATATCGCATTGCTCGAAGCTCCAGGAAATTTATCTGGTTGTTGGCTTCCTCTGGAGACCAAGATCCTTGTGTCTGCAGATCGGCCACATGGGCTCCCCCCGCCGAGGTTGGAAGCTTCGCTGGTGAGAATGACTTGAGCATCTGGCACATGAAAGGGCAGTCCGTGGAGGAGATTGTTCTGATTCTTCCACCAGCTTGAATCCATTGTGACCTCAGAGTCCAATGCATGAGTCTCATGGCCAAGCAGGCCATTGGTGTGACATGGACTGAGGACGCCATGTGTCCCAGGAGGACGAGAAATTGGCGTGCAGTCGCAGTATTCTGAGACTGCAAGTGGTGAGCGAGAGACACGAGAGTTAACGCTCGTTGTTGAGGTAAAAAAGCTTTTGCCTGCAAGGTGTCCAAGTCTGCCCCAATGAATGACAAAGTTTGAGATGGGACTAAATAGGAGTAAATCTTGGTGAAATTAGAGTGTGTAGAGTCAAATCGAGGGACGACCGAGCAGCTTGCTGGGTTGGAGCCCTGATTAACCAGTCGTCCAGATAGGGGTAGACGTGAATACCTTCTTTTCTGAGGAAAGCGGCGACCACTACGAGACATTTGGTAAAGACTCGGGGTGCTGACACCAGGCCGAACGGAAGCACTCTCTATTGATAGTACTTGGGGCCTACTAAAAACCTCAGGTATTTGCGATGAGTTGGAGTTTTCACAATGTGTGTATATTCGTCTTGGAGGTCCAGAGAGCAGAGCCAGTCTCCTCTTTGTAGAAGAGGTAGAAGCGATCCCAAGGTTACCATTTTGAACTTCTCCCTCTGGAGGTACTTGTTGAAAGCACATAGGTCCAGGATTGGATGAACACCCCCCGATTTTTTGGGGATCAGAAAGTACCGGGAATAGAACCCTAGCCCTTGCTGCAAGTGCGGAACGGGTTCTATTGCTCGACTGGAGAAGAAGGGAGACCTCTTGATCCAGAAGAATGGAGTGGTCGGACATTCCCCACATCTGCAGAGGTGGGGAGTCCGGCGGTAGGGCGAGAAAGTTTAGATGGTAGCCCTGAGCAATGATTGCCAATACCCATTGGTCGGTTGTGATTGACTACCACATGTTGTGAAAGTGGCACAATCGACCTCCCACTGGTATGCTTGGCAGAGGAATCTGGCTGCTGCTCTCCAAGCGGAAGTCAAAAACCTGAAGCAGGTCCTGGTTAGGGAGCTGCTTGTGGTTTTTGCTTTCGGACTTGGCGAGGTTGAGGCTTTTGATAAGGTCTCGTAGTACGGGACCTTGCTGGTGGTGGATAGGCCTTCCTTGGACGGTAGAACAACTTCTTAGAGTCTTTCCTGAAGGGTTGTCTTGAGGAGAAGTCTGAAGGCATCGAAGAGAGCTGTTTAAGGGTCTCATGATGATCTTTTAATTCAGCCACCATTCGTTGATCTGTTCACCGAACAGATTATCTCCTACACACGGTAGGTTGGATAACCGGTCTTGCACTTCTGGGCGAAGGTCAGAAGATTTGAGCCAGGCCCACCGTCCTGCTGAAATGGCAGCTGCAGACACTCTGGTAGAGGTGTTGAATATGTCATAAGATGTTCGAATCTCATGTTTTCCCACCTCAAATCCCTTGTTTACAAGGGTTAGTAGCTGATCTTGGAATTGTTCAGGCAGGGACTCTGAGAAGTCCTGTATCTGTTTAAAGATGACCCTTGTGGCGCGGTGTGGCGCCCCTAGTGGCAGGTCCTTGGGGTGACTTCAGGCTTGGAGGCTTCCTCTCAAGGACTGCTACAGCAGATTCCTTTGTAGCCAAGTCAACACTGAAGTTTCTCCTGCGAGTAATGCTGACAGTGTAACCTTTAGTCAAGGGAGCTATTGGTTAAAGTTACTTATATAGGAAGGCCCTCCTAAAGCTAGGGAATTGAGACTGATCTGTACTCATTCCCTACTGGAAGTCGTGGTCACCTTCCCGGCATAGCACCCATTTGCCATAACTTAAAATAAGATATTACACCCAGGAAGTACCTTCATAATAGGACTCTGAAGTTTATTGAAACCAACTTCACAGCAGAGAAGTCACACACAACATGTAAGTACTGCCTGAAATACACTTCCCCCAATCAATGTGACCTTGGGTTCCCCCCCTTTTTAAACCAAGGCTTTGTTAACATAAAACAGCCAGCTCCTTCCCTGTGCTCTACTAGGCTTTCCTCCAACATACCTGCAGGCAAAGCTGGTTTAATGCAACCATAACTCCTAGTTCTTCCAGCTATAAAGTAGTACTGAAAAACCCCATTAAAAGAGAGACTCCCTAGGCCAGCTACATGGCCCTAATTACACTCTCAACAGCTGCCGTAGCTTAATGTAACAAGCCTTTTTTGCACGGCTACTAGTGCTGTTAACTCCAAAAACATTTCTTTTACTTCACAGCCCTTCTCCCTTGGTTCCCAACCACCAAAATAAGTGCCTTCAACATTCCAATAAAACCCTCTAGCTGTGCGTCTTCAGTAATAAGAGCTAGCCCCTCTAATTAACCCCATAGCAGTGCTAGCAACTCTTATTCACCCAAACTGCTGCACAGAAGTAAAAGGGAAAGAGATTTCTGAGAGCCGACTTAGCTTTAGAATAAAGGTGGGCCTGGGCACTGTTCTCCTTCTGCTTCAGCCTCTCCATTCTCCTCGCCTTCCATTGAGCTCTCCTCTTACATAGAAATGACGGCAGAAGAAGACCAAACGGCCCATCCAGTCTGCCCAGCAAGCTTCACACATTTTTTTTTTCTCATACTTATCTGTTTCTCTTAGCTCTTTGGTTCTATTTCCCTTCCACCCCCACCATTAATGTAGAGAGCAACGATGGAGCTACATCCAAGTGAAATATCTAGCTTGATTAGTTAGGGGTAGTAACCGCCGCAATAAGCAAGCTACACCCATGCTTATTTGTTTTACCCAGACTATGTTATTCAGCCCTTATTGGTTGTTTTTCTTCTCCCCTGCCGTTGAAGCAGAGAGCTGTGCTGGATATGCGTGAAGTATCCGTTTTTCTTCTCCCCTGCCGTTGAAGCAGAGAGCTGTCTGGATATGCGTGAAGTATCAGTTTTTCTTCTCCCCTGCCGTTGAAGCAGAGAGCTGTGCTGGTTATGCGTGAAGTATCAGTTTTTCTTCTCCCCTGCCGTTGAAGCAGAGAGCTATGCTGGATATGCATTGAAAGTGAAGTATCAGGCTTATTTGGTTTGGGGTAGTAACCGCTGTAACAAGCCAGCTACTCCCCGCTTTGTGAGTGCAAATCCTTTTTTCCACATTTCCTCTTGCTGTTGAAGCTTAGAGCGATGTTGGAGTCACAGTAACCATGTGTATGTTTATTGAATAAGGGTATTATCTCCAGGCAGTAGCCGTCATTCTGGCGAGCCACCCACTCTTCATTGACGGCCTCTTGACTTTATGGATCCACAGTGTTTATCCCACGCCCCTTTGAAGTCCTTCACAGTTCTGGTCTTCACTATTTCCTCCAGAAGGGCATTCCAGGCATCCACCACCCTCTCTGTGAAGAAATACTTCCTGACATTGGTTCTGAATCTTCCTCCCTGGAGCTTCAAATCGTGACCCCTGGTTCTGCTGATTTTTTTCCTACGGAAAAGGTTTGTCATTGTCTTTGGATCATTAAAACCTTTCAAGTATCTGAAAGTCTGTATCATATCACCTCTGCTCCTCCTTTCCTCCAGGGTGCACATATTTAGATTCTTCAATCTCTCCTCATAAGTCATTTGATGAAGACCTTCCACCTTTTTGGTTGCCCTTCTCTGGACCGCCTCCATCTTGTCTCTGTCTCTTTGGAAATACGGTCTCCAGAACTGAACACAATACTCCAGGTGAGGTCTCACCAAGGACTTGTACAAGGGGATAATCACTTCCCTTTTCTTACTCGATATTCCTCTCTCTATGCAGCCCAGCATTCTTCTGGCTTTAGCTATCGCCTTGTCACATTGTTTCGCCGACTTCAGATCATTAGACACCATCACCCCAAGGTCTCTCTCCTGCTCCGTGCACATCAGCCTTTCTCCCCCCATCGAATACAGTTCATTCGGATTTCCACGCCCCATATGCATGACTCTGCACTTCTTGGCATTGAATCTCAGCTGCCATATCTTCGACCACTCTTCCAGCTTCCTTAAATCCCGTCTCATTCTCTCCACTCCTTCCGGCGTGTCCACTCTGTTGCAGATCTTAGTGTCATCCGCAAAAAGACATACCTTACCTTCTATCCCTTCCGCAATGTCGCTCACAAAGATATTGAAAAGGACCGGTCCCAACACCGATCCCTGCGGTACACCGCTTAAAACCACTCTCTCATCAGAGAGAGTTCCATTTACCATCACACATTGTCTTTTGTCCGTCAACCAGTTTGCAATCCAGGCCACCACCTCGGCACTCACTCCTAAGCTTCTCATTTTATTCACCAGTCTCCTGTGCGGGACAGTGTCAAAAGCTTTGCTGAAATCCAAGTAGATGACATCGAGTGCTCTTCCTTGATCCAATTCCTTGGTTACCCAGTCAAAAAAGTCAATCAGATTTGTCTGACAGGATCTTCCCCTGGTGAATCCATGCTGCCTCTGGTCCAGTAATTCTCCCGACTGTAGATGGTTCACTATTCTCTCTTTCAACAGTGACTGAAGTGAGGCTAACCGGTCTGTAGTTACCAGCCTCTTCTCTGTTCCCACTCTTGTGAAGCGGGATCACCACCGCTCTCCTCCAATCACTCGGCACCACTCCCGTTTCTAGGGATCTATTGAACAGGTCACACAGCGGACCCGCCAGCACATCTCTGAGCTCCCTCAGTATTCTGGGATGAACTTCATCAGGCCCCATGGCTTTGTCCACTTTCAGTTTCACCAGCTCTTCCCATACATTTTCTACTGTAAATGGAGTTACATCTACTCCAATCCCCTCCAATTTCTTGTTAACTAGTGACGGTCCTTCTCCAGGGTCCTCTTTAGTGAACACAGAACTGAAGTATTCATTTAATATTTCTGCCATTTCTTCGTCTCTCTCCACACATTGATCCTTTCCACCTTTCAATTTCAATATACCACTTTGAACTTTTCTCTTTTCACTTATGTATCTGAAAAATGTTTTGTTACCACTCTTTACCTCCTTGGCAATCCTCTCTTCCACTTGACTTTTTGCCATCTTGATTAATTTCTTTGTCTCCATCAGTTCTACCAGAAGAACCCTCCAGAACCCTCTTCTGGAGGGTTCTTCTCTTTATGTGAGATAGACTACCCCCACCCTAGGAAGACACCGCCTCTTTGTTTCCCTGCCCCCAACCCTTCCTGGGGCTGACTACCAGGGCATCTGGGAAATGTAGTTTCCTTCCTGCAACATAACCTTCACCCCTTAAGGAGACCAACCAAAGTTTTATAGCACAGAGACTCACCTCTGGCTCAAATCACCACACTCTATTATACTGGGTCATATAAAGCTGGTAGGCAGCAATTCAGGAGATGAGCATGGCTCCTTGAAACACTCGACCAATGTTGTCTAGGAACTTTTGTTCCTTAGCAGGTGGGGTGGATGAGAGATGTTTTGACCTTTTTGCCCTTTTTTGAGCCCACTCTATCACAACTGAGTGGTGGTCGAGCTGGGATTTTTGAAAGCCTGGGGCTGACTGAACTAAATAAGTAGTGTCAGCCTTCCTGTGAACTGGAGCAATTGATCCAGGATTTTCCCAGTTCTTTTTGAGGAGATCAAGAAGTACTTGATGAATGGGAATAGAGGTGATTACCTTGGGGGCATCCAGAAATTATAGTAACTCCATCATTTGGTGCCTGTCATCCTGTTCCATCTGAAGTTGAAAAGGAACCAACTCAGACATATCCTTCACAAAATGTATGAATGAGAGGTCCTCTGGAGAAGAACGCTTTCTACTTTCAGCAGGAGAAGGTGGTGAAGGTAAGTCATCGGTGTCTGTTGAAGTATCATCACCCCAAGTGTCATAAGGATCAGCAGACTGTCCTGTAGGACGAGAAGGGGGTTGGATAACTGAAAGCCCCGGGTGAGGCTCCGAAAAAAATCGAAGGAATCGCCGGAGGCACCGATGATGGCATGGAAGGCATCGGTGCAGGCATCGATGGTGCCGATGGACGTATCGGCACTGATGGATGAATCGGTGGCGAGGGACGTATTGGCATCGATGGCTGAGGCAAAACTCCCGATGGAGGAATGTGGAACGGTGTTTCTCCTCCCAATGAAGCAGTCATCAGGGAGGGCATCGGAGCCATTGGAGACCTGGGATCCATCGGTGGAAGGGCAGCCATCAGCACCTCCATCCTGGATAGCAGCGGTGCCAGCGCTGCCGGAATCGGGTAGATGACAGGTTCCACAATCTGTGCCGGAGGAACCTGGAGACGTTGCATCACCTTGTCGATGGCCTCCTGAACCAGCCGGTCCAGTTCTTCTCGGAGACCTGGAGCAAGCAGCCCCGGCTCCGGAACAGAAGAGGGAGGCAGAGGGACCACCTTAACAGGCGGAATCGCAACTCCCAAACCCCAATCGGGTGAGGGTGGCCTTGAAGACCCGGTTGCAGGAATGGTCGGTGCCTTTCCTGGACGGGGCTTCTTCGACGGTGGCGAGGTCGATGACACTGCTCCCTCGACAGTGCGAGTCTTGCGATGCCGATGTTTCTCCCTGCGATCTCCTCGATCCTGAGGGGGAGTAGCGGGTGTCGATGGCCGTGAAGACGTTGATGGCGGTCGGTCAGCAGTCGGTGGTCGATGCTGGTGCGAAGTCGACAGTGCCGATTCCGATGACGTCGATGCAATGGACAGAGTCGGGGTCTGAGCACGGAAGAGGAGTTCCATATTCTCCATTCTGTCTTTGCGACCTTTTGGTGTCATGAGGGCACATTTGGTGCAAGTCAGGAATTATGCTCATGGCCTAAACACATTACACAGACTCCATGGGGGTCTGTGATAGACATGGTGTGAGTAAAGTCCGGGCACAGACGGAACCCCGACGCTATGGCCATTGAAAAAAATCGAGCTGCGGTACAGTCGACGGCAGGTAGGCCGCAAGGGCCAAACTCCGTGAGGAATCTCTTCAGAGCTCCTAAACTGCGAGGCTACTGCTGCGCGGAAAAAAGAAGACTGAAGGGGGACCCCTGCTGGCTGCGGGGTTAGTGCCATGCTGGGCATGCCTAGTAGGGGCCAATCAAAGTTCTGGAAACTTTGACAGAAGTTTTCCGTGATTGGGCTCCATCCTGATGATGTCACCCATATGTGAGGACTACCATCCTGCTTGTCCTGTGAGAAACTTGATACAGAGGTAGGCAGACTGAAAACACCACCCCCTTCACTCCCTAGAGAGGAGTCAAGGAGAGAGGTGCCACTAAGAAAGTAAGGCAAGGATAAACAAAACATGAGCAAGTAAGACTGCAGGCTGTGAGGTAGGGTAAGTCAGCTGCCCAGAAATCACCTGAATAGATGCAAGGGAGGTAGCTAGTGGGCAAGGACTGTTGAGCATTGTGATTGGGTACTTGGACAATAGCCTTGCTAGGTTTGGTAGCTATTTAAGATTGGTGGTAAGAGCTGGGTGTTGGGTTAAGTAGGGGTACTTGTATACTCACATTTCCAGGATAGTTGGAAACCACAGACAATAAGAAATTGCCATATTGGGGCAGACCAAGGGTCCATCAAGCCCAGCATCCTGTTTCCAACAGTGGCCAATGCAGGCTGCAACTACCCAGATACTAAGTCTATCCCATGCTAGTAATAGCAGTGGCTATTTTCTAAGTCACCTTGATTAATAGCAGTTAATGGACTTCTCCTCCAAGAACGTATCCAATCCTTTTTTAAACCCAGCTACACTAACTGCACTAACCACATCCTCTGGCAACAAATTCCAGAGTTTAATTGTGCGTTGAGTGAAAAAGAATTCTCTCCGATTAGTTTTAAATGTGCTACTTGCTAACTTCATGGAGTACCTAGTCCTTCTATTGTCCGAGAGAGTAAGTAACCATTTACATTTACCCATTCTAGACCTCTCATGATCTTAAAGACTATCATATCCCCCCCTCAGCCATCTCTTCTCCAAGCTTAACAGCCCTAACCTCTTCAGCCTTTCCTCATAGGGGAGCTGTTCTAACCCCTTTATCATTTTGGTCACCTTTCTTTGTACCTTCTCCATCACAACTATATTCCAACATGGATAAGGAATAACATCATAAAAGTGCTGAAGCTTCTATGGATGACAGCTGGGATGTATTCTCAGCAGTGTGATGGGAAGACTGGAGGGTCAACAGCTCATTCTCCACGTTACTATGATCTGTCCCTGGCAGTTTGTGCGAGGAAAGCTTGCACTCTTAATGGAATTAATACAATGACCCAAACACAGCTCCAGTTGTAAAACTATACTTCTGTTTATTGATAGCACCCATTAGAATAAACCAATGAGTGCTTATAATACAAAAAAAAGACAAAGCATTGTGTACAGAAAGGCATAAATAAATAGAATTACTTTTTCCTTCAAGCTATGAGACAGAGGAGTGTGTACAACAAAGGCACTGCTTATAAAGGATGCTCAGCTCAAGGCTCCCGCTCCTCGGGAGCCGGGCTGAGACAGTGCATTCTGGGGGTCATAGTTTCCTGCCCTTTTTTCATAGACTACCTGACTGTATGTGAGGGAGGCCTTTGTCGATTTTGGGGGAAAATACCTTGAAATAGGTTCATAGACCAAATGAACCCACCCCATAAAGCAAAACCCGGTTCAGCCCATAGCTGATGACCCGGAATTGTCTTGTTGAGCCTGGTGTAAAGCAACATGCTGCAAGTGGAAACTATCTCCAGGCAGCCAGACTTGGCACCCACAGAACTACTGTTCCCATAATGCCCTGCTCTCAGTGTTCAGGCCCACAGTAACCCATCAGCAGTAGGTTGGAGATGCTACACTCTGGGAGTCAGTCAGGGTTCTGGTTATCTATGACTGGCCCCACCCCACCTCAGTGCATTCTGGGACCTGTAGTCCTGGAGTTAACTCCTCTTTCCCTCCCCCCCCCATCATAGAGCATTCTGGGGACTATGGTCCTGGTCTGCCATGATGTCACTTTCTCTGTAGTTCTTGTGTTCCCTCCACCCCTAATCCAATGCCTTATGGCGCTGTTGTCCTGATTTCTAGCAGAGGGGGAGTAAGGAACAATGACTCCCACAATGCACTGCTATAGAAGGGGCAGGGTGGACTGGACATGTGGCATTCATTTGACGCTGTGGGGAGGGGGACATTAACAGGGATCCTTTTAAGATCTTTAAACAGCAGTTTAAAAAAAAAAAAAGAATTAAAAGTGCCATCATCTGCACAGGCCACCTGGACACACTGGAGTTAGAGGACATCCATTACTGATTAATAAGATTTCAGGTCTCTGCAGACAAATTCACACCTCCTCCCCCCACCACCACCTTACACTTGCCAGACACCCAAAGGATTCTGGGATTCAGGGCTCCCATCTTTTTCCAGTAAAAACAAAGATATCCTGAAATCTCTCAAGTGTCCTTCGTCTCTCGACCAAGGAGTTACACTCAGCCCCTAATGGGTTCAATTCATCCAAAAAATATCATCCCCCTTTAACACATGTCAGCACAGCCCAGGAGCGGGAGGAACAGCGTCCAGCACCAAATTAAAAAGGAAAGGATGGATTGTCAGTGCACAGTACTAAAATCAGAAACAACTTTCAATTTCCTTCCGCTGGCAGACGTCTCCATGGAAAAATGAGCCCGTTCATGGAGGCCCAACGCGTGCTCATCTCTGCTCAGACACCTCCAGCACAGAGCTGCGCGGTTTTTCCCGAACACATGCCGCTCCTTCGTTCTCTTGCTGCAGGAGGGCAGTAGAAGAGGAAGCTCAGGGGTGTTCTGTACACTATGATTAAACATTTCCTGCTGGGGAGAGGCGTTCCTGGGAAAGAACGATCCCTTCAGGTGAGGACTGGGACTAGAAGCACCAGAGGAGGACTTTAATACCCGCACAGAACGCAGCCCGAGCTTCCTCTTCCATCGCCTCTTTGCAGGGACTAAAGCAGCCTATAATTGTGCAGGTCCGCAGCTGAGCATCGCACCCACGCGCAAGCAGTACCACAGCGATCTCGTAAAGCCCAGCTCTCCCGGTGCCTGCAGCAGCCACGCATGGGCCCCTCTTGCAGAGCCCTCAAACCAGTTTGGCGATTTAAAAAGACCGCAGCAAGTACGGAGAGACAGCGTAAACGGGTCTGTGATGGGAGGTGACAAGCGGAGGGTTGGCGGGAGAGGGTTAAGTCCCCCAGCCCTTTCCTGCTCCCCCACAGCACTCCATGCCTTTCATCATGTAAGAGTGCATGTCCAGGGGATAAGGGCCCAACCACAAAGCTTCTGCCTGAGGAGGTACCACAAGGCACAGCACCTCCTCGCTTACAATAAAGCAGTTCCGTCCATCTCCTACATAAAGTCCAGGTTTCTCTGTTCCTGTTTTAAATTAATAATAAAACCTCCTAAGTGCCAGGAAAAGTCCCTCCCTACCCCCGTCCTACCTCCCGCGAAACGAATAAGGAGGTGGGGAGGGGGAGCCAGCAGAGACATGGCGGGGGCTCCTCACATAGCGCAGACCCGCTTCCAGCTGCAGTTTCTGCTTTCACTCGAGCCCAGTGCACTTCCCCACCTTCAAATTTCTGGCATTTTTCTCTCTTCCTAGTAAAATTCCAGATAGTGCAAATGGGGGAAAAAAACCACACACATTTTTTTGTAAAGACCCTTTTTCTTGGGGGCGGGTTTCTTCACAATTAAGGATGCCACGTGAAAAGTCGTCCCCACCCCCTCAAAACCCTTGATTTTTCACCCTTACGCCATGATTTCATAACAGAGTTTAAAAAAAGCAAAAACCCCAAACACGATAAATATTTAACAACAAAATGGAGCTGTGCAGCCTCCCCCGGGAACGTGGCGCTCTGGCGATACAACGGATGCAACGGGGCAGAGGAGGGAGGGTCGTTTCAGCATTTTAAATAAAGAAATGGAGAGGGGGGAGGCGAAGATTGCAAACCCAGCAGGAAAGTGGTTTTTCATTTAGGCTCCACCCCCCTCCCCCCCCCCCCCCGAACGGAAAATCATTTATTGGAAGCAGACTGACCCGCGCCAAGTATCTTTCCCCCCACCCCCCCCCTGCCAACCAAAATCTCTGGCAGGATCCCCCACAGACACAGAATTCAGCAGCACGCAAAACACAAATCACTTTACAAAAATATTATATCTATCTATCTATATATCAATCCATATCTATAGAGATACAGATAGATTTTATCATTGTGTTATAAAAGAAAATGAAAGATGCACCCAGCAAAACGTCCGACCAAAGCAAAAAGGTGAAAGCTGCACCATCTGATGCTTAGAACCCGTCTTGGCCTGCGTCTTCAAAGCCCTGAGTGCGGGGGGGGGCAGCAGCACCAACGCCAGGACAGCTCTGCCTTTGGGTCCTTCCCCCCCCCCTTTCATGGCGACGCAAGCTCAGTCCGCTTTGTGATGGCCAGGGCTCCGCCCATTCTCTAGGCGAGCAGTTTGGGCGCAGGTCCCGTTTGGCCATGGCGGGCTACAGGCGGAGGTGGGCGCCTCGGGCCCCTGCGGGTGGCGGCCGCGCTTCCTGGACCTCGCCGGGGGCTGCAGGTAGTAGCGGAAGAGCTGGCGGTAGCTGGGGTGGCGCAGGGAGAAGCTGAGGAATCCGTCTGTGAAGAAGGGAAGAGAGAGGAGGACAGGCGTGAGGCAGAGAAATGGTCGGTGCTGAGGAGTGAGCTCGCGTCCTGGGAGCTGCAGTCCTGCTTTCCTGCGACCCTTCTCCGCCTCCCCCCCCCAAGTGCATCCTGGGACACGTAGTCCTGCTGGTCCGCAACCCTTCCTCCATCCCAATGCATCCTGGGAGCTGCAGTCCTGCTTTCTAATATTCCACTCGCCAATCTTAGTGCATCCTGGGACACAGAGTCCTGCTTCTCCCCATCCCTGAGCATTCTGGGACCTGTAGTCCTGTAGTAGGAGACCTTGCTGCCTTTCCCTTTAGTTGACAGTTTGCTGATAGAAGGTCTTGGATCGATGAATGGAGGGGGAAGGGCAGAGCAAAGGGATGCTGGTGAATATGTGTTTAGGAGGGGAAGAGGTTAAGGTTTCCTACCTTTTGATAATCCTGCTGCACCGTCTCTTTCACAGATCTCAGCAAACACTTTGGCACTGTCCGGGTGGGAGATCCCCAGGAGGCAGCGGAGAATGGCAGAAAATCCGTCTTCGTATAAACGCGGCCCCTCGCCCTCACCACTCTCCTGCTGTGTCTCCGCAAAGAGCTAGGGGAAGGGAGGGGGAGAACGTTTGAGAGGAAGGGAGGGGGGAGAATGACCAGCAGAAAGAGGGAGAGAGACACACACACACACACACACACACACAAACTACCTTAAAGGCTAGCTTCGCTACATCCTTCGCCTTTCTCGCTGGGTCTAGGGCGGCCAGCGCCAGTATAACCTCATGAAAATCCACGCAGCCGCCAGCATCCTAAAGCCAGGAGACAGAGAGGGTTAAGATATTCAAATACCACAGTATGGTTTCATAGGCTAAACATGTGCCAGCGAGCTGAGAATGAGCTCAGGATGTCAGCCATCCATTTCTAAAACATCATTGCTTATAGTTTTGAACATATAAAAGCTATGTTATATGCATCAATGCATTGCAAGTACCCAGGCACAGATGTGTTTCACCCCAAAACTCCCTCTTCTTCAGTACGAGACTGACTGGCTGAAGTTTTCATGAGCCAGCTGCTTTCTGACTGCCTGGCAAGTGTATTTTTGTCAATTATCTTTTTTCTTTAAGGCATTAAAGGCGGGGCTGTTAACATGGCAGCCTGACTGGATGATACAGAGGTGGCCTGGCCTAGACGTTTCGCCGCATGCAAGTTACGGATGGGGAAACTTGACATGTGAGGCAAAGAAGATGGGGATGTACAGACTCCTGCCTACCTTCTGGAAGTAGCTGAACACCTTGGAGGCAATGGCAGAGTCTGTCAGGTTCAGCCGGACTGCAAACTCCTCCGAGGAAAGCTTCCGATCTTTTCCCTCCACAGACAGTTCCCCACAGCTCTCTGCCATCACCGAGAAGCACCTACCAATTCCGAGAGGCAAAAGGAAGATTACAAACGCTCTCCATCCTTTAATCCCTGCCTCCTGTTCCCCCCACCCAGCAATTTCCTGCCTACAATCCTCAGAAAGGAAGCAATACTGCAGATGATAAAGTGACACCCCCACCCTCCGGGTCACACACAGAGAGTCGGTGACAGAGCCGGGGATTAGAGCTGAGGCACAGGGGGATAAAGTGACTCCCCCAGGGTCACACACAGACAGTCAGTGACAGAGCCGGGGATTAGAGCTGAGGCACAGGGAGATAAAGTGACTCCCCCCGGGGCACACACAGACAGTCAGTGACAGAGCCGGGGATTAGAGCTGAGGTACAGAGAGATAAAGTGACTCCCCCAGGGTCACACACAGACAGTCAGTGATAGAGCTGGGGATTAGAGGTGAGGCACAGGGGGATAAAGTGATAAAAAGAATGAAACCTTCGACCCACCCTCTAGACCAAATACCTTCCAAATTTCTGATTCTCATACCAGAATACATCTCCAAATATCTAGCTGATATTATCAATTGTTCCCTCTCACAAGGAATATTCCCGGATGCTCTCAAATTGGCCACCCTCAAACCCATACTCAAAAAACCAAACCTGGACGACCTCAACAACTATCGCCCCATATCAAATCTCCCGTTTGTAGCTAAGATCATGGAGAAAATCGTAAATAAGCAACTTTCAAATTATCTAGAAGACCATAATATTCTACACCCGTCACAATACGGTTTCCGAAAAGAACACAATACTGAAACCCTCCTCATCTCACTCCTTGATCATGTTTACATTGGCTTTGATAAAGGACAGTGGTTCCTCTTAGCTCTCCTCGACATCTCTGCAGCTTTCAATACTGTAAATCACAATACCCTACTAAACCGGCTATCAGACATAGGAATTGCAGGATCAGCTCTTAGATGGTTCGACTCCTTCCTTAACAATAGAGGCTATAAGATTAAAATCAATAACAAGGAATCCTCTCACACTAACGCCCCATTCGGAGTCCCCCAGGGCTCCTCCTTATCTCCCACCCTGTTTAACATCTACATACTCCCTCTCTGCCACTTACTCTCAAATCTAAAACTTAAATTCTATATATACGCAGACGATGTTCAAATTTTAATCCCAATATCCAATTCACTGGACTCAACACTCAGGTTATGGAACTCTCACCTGCAAACGATCAACCATCACCTCTCAAGCCTCAACCTGGTGCTCAATACTTCCAAGACAGAACTATTGCTAATCACTCCAGAAGGCAGTCCCTTCCAACGCCAACTGCAAGCCAACATACAAATATCCCATGCTAGAGATCTTGGAGTCATTATTGATAGTCACTTGAACCTAAAGCAATTTATAAAACACACTACAAAGAAGTGCTTCTACAAGTTACAAGTACTCAAAAAACTTAAACCGCTCCTATTCCATTATGATTTCAGATCTGTCCTCCAAGCCATTCTGTTTTCCAAGATCGACTACGGCAATTCCATTTTGCAAGGTCTCCCGGCTTCTACTATAAAACCCCTCCAGTTGCTCCAAAATGCAACGGCGAGAATGTTGACGAATACCAATCGGAGAGCGCATCTCTCCCCCATTCTAAAAGATCTTCACTGGCTCCCGGTAAACTTCAGGATTCTCCATAAATCACTCACAATTATCCACAAAAATATTCACCATCAGACCCCTCTTGATCTGCTACACCCTCTCAAATTGCACTCAATGGCCAGACCCTTAAGGGATGCCTACAAGGGATCCTTACATGTTCCTCCAATCAAAGTTGTGCACCACTCAAACATCAGAGACCGGACATTCTCTATCACAGGTCCCTCCATCTGGAACGCCATGCCTCCGGACCTCAGGCAGGAAACTTGTCTACTAACTTTTAAAAAGAAACTAAAGACATGGCTGTTCTGCCGAGCCTTCCCCGCCACTAGCCCAACAGCCTGACTTAGAATTGTTCCAGCAATTATTTAAATAAACAAACGCTAAATCACGCGTACAAGTTATCATGAGGACGGCTCCTTGCCTCCCTCCCATACTCTCTTGTATATAGTAATTTATCTTCATTCTCCCTTTCTTATTTCCTACTCCCAGTTAAGTCTGACAGCCCGAATCAGCACACCATGTCGTTATGTTAAAAAGTTTGCACTTTACTAGTTTGTAGTCATTAGGATTGTTAGACTTAACTTGGTCCGAGCATACTTCATACTGCTCTACGGGGTTTGAGTTTTCAATCTACTGTTGAAATTTTTTCCAAATAATTTCTCATTAAAACAGTTTTCAAAACTTACAGTCCAAGTATAAAATGCTAATGGTTTTAGTTTTTTTGTTCACTGTCCCTTTGGGATACTTAATTACAGTTTTTTTCTATTTTTGGATCCATTGACACAACAAATCAAGCAGAAACTAAAAATAGTAGAGCGATAGTGGATGCCATGCAAGTATCTTTGTTCAAACAAATGGTGTTGGAACCCACGAGAGAAGGAGCTATACTCGACTTAGTGCTCACTAATGCAGATAATGTCTCAGATGTCCATGTGGGCGCCCACCTCAGCAGCAGTGATCATCAAACGGTATGGTTTAATATCACTAAAATAATAGGGAAAAGAACCACAAAGACCCGAGTTTTACAGTTCAAAAACACAGACTTTGAGGAAATGGGGAACTACCTGGAGGAAGAACTTAAAGGATGGGAGAACGAGAGAGATGTGGATCAGCAGTGGACCAATCTAAAAGGAGCAATCACCAAGGCAACTGCTCTATATGTTAGAAATGTAAAGAAAAGCAAAAGAAAACTGAAACCTATCTGGTTCTCAATGGAGGTGGCTGACAAAATTAAAGCTAAAAGAACAGCATTCAAGAAATATAAAGGATCCCAAAGGGAGGAGCACAAAGAAGAATATTTGTATCAACTGAGGGAGACAAAGAAATTAATCAAGTTGGCAAAGAGTCAAGCGGAAGAGAGGATTGCCAAGGAGATAAAAAATGGTGACAAAACATTTTTCAGATACATCAGCGAAAAGAGAAAGGTCCAAAGTGGTATAGTGAAATTGAAAGGTGGAAATGATCAATGTGTGGAGGGAGACGAAGAAATGGCAGAAATATTAAACGAATACTTCAGCTCTGTGTTCACTAAAGAAGACCCTGGAGAAGGACCATCTCTAAACAAGAAACTGGAGGGAAGGGGAATAGATGAAAATCCTTTTACAGTAGAAAATGTGTGGGAAGAACTAAAGAACCTGAAAGTGGACAAAGCCATGGGGCCTGATGGGATTCATCCAAGGATATTGAGGGAGCTCAGAGATGTTCTGGCGGGTCCGCTGTGTGACCTGTTCAATAGATCCCTAGAAACGGGAGTGGTGCCGAGTGATTGGAGAAGAGCGGTGGTGGTCCCGCTTCACAAGAGTGGGAACAGGGAAGAGGCAGGCAACTACAGACCGGTTAGCCTCACTTCGGTGGTGGGAAAAGTAATGGAGTCACTGCTGAAAGAGAGAATAGTCAACTATCTACAGTCTGGAGAATTGATGGACCAGAGGCAGCATGGATTCACCAGGGGAAGATCCTGTCAGACAAATTTGATTGACTTTTTTGACTGGGTAACCAAGGAATTGGATCAAGGAAGAGCACTAGATGTCATCTACTTGGATTTCAGCAAAGCTTTTGATACGGTTCCGCACAGGAGACTGGTGAATAAAACGAGAAGCTTGGGAGTGAGTGCCGATGTGGTGACCTGGATTGCAAATTGGTTGACGGACAGAAAACAATGTGTGATGGTAAATGGAGCCTTCTCTGAAGAGAGAGCGGTTTTAAGTGGTGTGCCGCAAGGATCGGTGTTGGGACCGGTCCTGTTCAATATCTTTGTGAGCGACATTGCAGACAGGATAGAAGGTAAGGTTTGTCTTTTTGCGGATGACACTAAGATCTGCAACAGAGTGGACACGCCAGAAGGAGTGGAGAGAATGAGACGGGATCTAAGGAAACTGGAAGAGTGGTCGAAGATATGGCAGCTGAGATTCAATGCCAAGAAGTGCAAAGTCATGCATATGGGGAGTGGAAATCCGAATGAACTGTACTCGATGGGGGGGGGAAAGGCTGATGAGCACGGAGCAGGAGAGGGACCTTGGGGTGATAGTGTCTAATGATGTGAAGACAGCGAAACAATGCGACAAGGCGATAGCAAAAGCCAGAAGAATGCTGGGCTGCATAGAGAGACGAATATCGAGTAAGAAAAGGGAAGTGATTATTCCCTTGTACAGGTCCTTGGTGAGGCCTCACCTGGAGTACTGTGTTCAGTTCTGGAGACCGTATCTACAAAAAGACAAAGACAAGATGGAAGCGGTACAGAGAAGGGCGACCAGGAAGGTGGAGGATCTTCATAGGATGACGTACGAGGAGAGATTGAAGAATCTAAATATGTACACCCTGGAGGAGAGGAGGAGCAGAGGTGATATGATACAGACTTTCAGATACTTGAAAGGTTTTAATGATCCAAAAACAACGACAAACCTCTTCCGTAGGAAAATAATCAGCAGAACCAGGGGTCACGATTTGAGGCTCCAGGGAGGAAGATTCAGAACCAATGTCAGGAAGTATTTCTTCACGGAGAGGGTGGTGGATGCCTGGAATGCCCTTCCGGAGGAAGTGGTGAAGACCAGAACTGTGAAAGACTTCAAAGGGGCGTGGGATAAACACTGCGGATCCATAAAGTCAAGAGGCCACCAATGAAGAGTGGGTGACTCGCCAGAATGATGGCTATTGACACAATACCCTTACTAAATAAACATACACATGCTTACTGTGACTCCTACATCGCTCTAAGCTTCAACAGCAAGAGGTAATGGAAAAAAGGATTTGCACTCATAAAGAGGGGAGTAGCTGGCTTGTTACGGCGGTTACTACCCCAAACCAAATATGCCTGATACTTCACTTTCAATGCATATACAGCATAGCTCTCTGCTTCAATGACAGGGGAGAAGAATAACTGATACTTCACACATCCAGCAGAGCTCTCTGCTACAACGGCAAAGGAGAAGAAAAAGGGTTCGCACTCAAAACGCGGGGAGTAGCTGGCTTGTTACGGCAGTTACTACCCCAAACCAAATGTGCCTGATACTTCACTTTCCATGCATATCCAGCATGGTTCTCTCCTGCATCGGCATGGGAGAAAGACTGATACATCACGCATTTCCAGCATAGCTCTCTGCTTCAAGGGCAGGGGGAAAAAAAAAACAAAAAAAAAACCTGATGCTTCACGCATATCCTGCATAGCTTCAACGACAGGGGTGAAGAAAAAAAAAGGATTCGCAATCACAAAGCGAGGAGTAGCTGGCTTGTTACGGCGGTTACTACCCCAACCAAATGTGCCTGATACTTCACTTTCAATGCATATCCAGCATGGCTCTCTGCTTCTACAGCAGGGGAGAAGAAAAAAAAAAAAAAAACCAACAAGAGCTGTACAACATAGTCTAGGTAAAACAAATAAGCATGGGTGTAGCTTGCTTATCGCGGCGGTTACTGCCCCTACTACCCCTAACTAATCAAGCTAGATATTTCACTTGCATGCAGCTCCATCACTGCTCTCTACATTAATGGTGGGGGTGGAAGGGGAATAGAACAAGGAGCTAAGAGTAACAGATAAGAATGAGAGAAAAAATGTGTGAGGCTTGCTGGGCAGACTGGATGGGCCATTCGGTCTTCTTCTGCCGTCATTTCTATGTTTCTATGTTTCTATGTAAATCTGTCTTTTGCATAATTTTGTTCTTACATTGAATGTTTCTATATGATTTCCATAGGTATCGCTCATAGGTTATACACGTCAATTGATGAAGATATAGCAATCACATATGCAAAGAGTAAGCAATATTTTTAGTTAACCTACTTTGACACAGCGCACATTCCCCGTATCTGAATATAATTTTCTTCCCCCTTTTCTATTTTCACTTAATACAGTTCATATACGTGGTGAGCATTTCAATCTATAGCCAATTTACTCTCCCCTTTTTTTGTAGTCACGTAGTCATAGTACTAACATAGAAGTATAATTCATATGTACCTATTCAGTGTAGGTAAAGGCAATATCCACTTTTCTGTATTTATTATATTTTGTAATTTTTATTCTGCTGTTTTTATGCTCATATTACACATATCTATGTTATCATTTTAATTGTTTGGAGGTGAAGGTGATAGTCACTTTTATGTATTTATTATATTTATTTTGCTGGTTTTATTTTTACACCACACACATCCATGTTACCATTTTATATGTTTATTTTAAATGTTGCTTATTATATGTTTTTATTAGTGTTCAATTTATTTTATTATTATTTATTGTGATTTATTGGATGTTTTTAGCCCCTGATGCAGCCCTACTGAAGGAGGGCGAAACTGGGCCAGAGTCGGGCTCATTTGCACATATTTTGTCTCAACATAATAAACACAGATTGGACATTTGGCTGCTTATTGTGTATTTCTGCTCCCACGGCTTTATTAAGCAGCCTTCCTTGCTGTTTTGTCAGCTACTCCCAGTTAAGGCATCCTTGTTATAATGTAACTTTATGCTCCTTCAAATTGTCTCTTGTTGATTGGTTGGTTATAGTTACTGCTTAGTTCGATGTAAACCGAGTTGATTTGATTTGTATCAAGAAAGTCGGTATATAAAAGCCTTTAATAAATAAATAATAAATAAAGTGACTCCCCCAGGGTCACACACAGAGTCAGTGACAGAGCTGGGGATTAGAGCTGAGGCACAGGGAGATAAAGTGACTCCCCCAGGGTCACACACAGAGACAAAGCAGGGCATTAGAACTGAGGCACAGCTACATACAATGACTGCCCCAGGGACATGGGGGCAGGATACGTTACCTCGTCTTCTTCAGGAGTTTGCCCAGCTCCCAAAGCCCCAGTTCCAGAGCGACCTTGAGCTGCCCGATGGGGCTCACAGGCATGTCACCAATGAGTTCGTAATCTGTGGCTGGGACTCCCAGTTCCCTAAGAAAGAGAGGCATGTTATTGGGAGGGGGGTGTGAATTTGTCACAAAGCACTCTCCGACAGGGCGCATAGCCCCTTCACCTCACCCTGCCATGACCCGCTGCACCCCGCTTGCATACAGCGTCGGGTCTGCTTTCTCCGCCTCGCTCGGGTGGTACACCGGCAGGAACTGGAGAAAGAGCAGACAAATGGAATTATTATCCAATTATTCTAAAAAAAAAAAAAAAAAAAAAAAAAGAACGAACGGGGGTTGTAGGACTGGGAGAGGCAGAGATGTTCTCATGCATACCTCATACTCCACGTTGAGGTACAGCTGGGACATGCTGAGCCACATGACTTTAAAACTGCACAACAGGAAGGAAAGAAGATTAATATCCTACGTCTCTGCCCTCCCCCACTTCTCTCTATGGGTGAGCAATCATTTTCAACAAATGCAACGAATGAGGCCGTTTTTGGTTTCTTCCAAATGGAACGAACTGAAATTAGCCTCTGACGAAAAGACCCCAACATTTTGGGGGTATATTCTTATTTTTTTCAGTAAAAAGAAAACAAGGGGGAGGGGGGTAGAGGGGAGGGCGGCCTCTGGCAGGCCAGTGCCAAGCCTAGCCCTGGAGTCTGCATGGAGTGGGCAGGGGCCGGAGAGCTCCCACCCTGGCCTCCTCGCACCCCCCCCCCCCCCTTTCCCAGATCCAGGGGGAAAACGAGCAGGAGCCATGCCCGGTTGCTCTCACTCTGCTTCTGATGTTTTAAAAGCGGTGGCACCTGCCTGAGGACGGTGTTAAGGTGTCATCACCTTGTCGCCTTCCTCCAGTGTATAAGCCATAGAAATGTGGAATGGCGGTGGCCGCAGCGGAGGAAGGTGGCTAAGTGATGTCACCTTGGCACCGTTCCCAAGCAGACAGTGCTTATTTTTTTTTAAATGCCAGGACCCAGGCAGGAAGAAATGGGCACAGCTCCTATTCTGAGAAGGGGGGGGGGGGCCAGGGTAGGAACTTTCTGGCCCTAACACTTGACAAGGGCCCAGCTATGGCCCAGTCCAGGCAGGCCCAGGACCTAAGCCCTGCTTCCGGGTCTAGGCCTCGGCACCAGACCTGCCCCAGGGCAGTTCTTTGGCCCATGAAAGTCAACCAGGGATGCTGGAGGCCTGGAATTTATTTATTATTTTTTTTTTAACAGTTTGATTTTTTGTTTTGCTTTGGGGGTCTTTCCTTGTTTTATGTTTTTCAGTTTGCAAAACAAACTGAACCAAAAAAACAAACCAACCCAAAACAAAACATTAAATGAATTGAACAAAAACAGAAAAACTGAACCAAACTTTGGGTTTTGAGGCTGCACATCCTTAACGTTTCAGTTATTACACCGTTAAGAACATAAGGTGCGCCACGCCGAGTCAGGCCAGAGGTCCATGGGGCCTAGCTTCCTGTCTCTGACCATGGCCAGTACCCGGCAGATCTGCTTCCCGTCCCTGACGCCCACAGATATGCAGCAGCTCTCTCCGTTCTACCCGGCTTCAAGCCCCTCTTAAACCCGGCTGTGCTAGATGCCTTGTCTACATCCTCCAGGAAAAAATGCTCTCTCCGATTGGCTTTCACCCTGCTACCGGTTGGTTTCAGGGAAGGTCCCCTTGTTCTTATACTATCTGAAAGGGTAAATAACCGTCCTTTATTTACCCGCTCCGCTCCACTCATGATTTCACAAACTTCTATCCTGTCCCCTTCTCAGCCGTCTCTTCTCCGATCTGAAGAGCCCCAGCCTGCACAGCCTCTCATCACAGGAGAGGTGTCCCAGCCCCCTTTCCAGTTCCGTTAGGCCTTTCCGTGAGATGCAGCGACCAGAGCTGCCCAAGGTGCAATCGATACAGAGGCATCGTGATATTCCTTTACACACCGCTTCTAATATCACTGAGTACACAAGGACTCTGAGGTCCTTTCCCCTGAGTGCTGACTGCTAATACAGAGCCCAGCATCGTGTACCTATGGTCCGGATTATTATTTTTCACTATATGCATCACTTTGCACTTGTCTGCATTATATTTCATCTGCCACTGAGATGCCCAGTCTCCCGGTCTCGCAAGGTCTTTCTGCAATTCTCTACACAATCCACTGCTGTTTTAAACAACTATGAATAATTTTGATTCATCTGCAAATTCTTTCCCTTTTCTAGATCGTTTATGAATATATTAAACAGCACAAGTCCCAGTACTGATCTGTCTCCATGGAGTCCTACCCCGTTTCCAATTCACAATAAGGCATCGCATCCTATCCCAAAACCTCTTAATTTCCAAGAGTCTCTCGTGTGAAATTCCAAATAACTATAATCAGCTGGCTCACCCCTAAGCACATGAACACCTTCCATTCAGGTAGATTGGTAAGGCAAGATTTCCCTTTGCTCAATCCTACTGCCTCCTGTGCTTCCCTGGGAGTAGCCATCTTAGCCAGAGAGAGAGGGGGGGGGGGGGAGTTGCTAACGACATCACAACACACCGGGACCTGATTGGCCGTGTGCCTTGTGTGCATCTGTGATGCATTTCCTGATGCTCAGACTCAATATGGATACCGCCCCCCCCCCCCCCCCATATGTACTCTGAAGTCGTGAGAGTTATTGAAACGTCTTTGACAGTATTATCCTGAACTAGTTTGAGAAAGAAAGCATCACTGCTTCTGAGACCTGCACGTGGTTTCCCTAAAGGGGCTTCTTCAAGAAACAGAGGGAAAAGACAGACAGACAGACAGACTTACACTCCATTTCCTTTCCATGTCCAGGTGGTGGCAGGCTGCAAAACAAAATACAAGATCAATCAATTCAATCACTGAACCTTTTTATACAGGCACAGCTACCTCCCCATCCCCATCCCATGCCTCCCCCAGCCACAGAAATGCGCTATCAGACTGCGTTATTGTACCAGCCTAGAACTTTCACTTCAGACAACAAGGCGGCTCTGGGCTGAGCCAGCCCCAGATCGAGTAACTTAAGCATCTCTGAGCCATCTATGTGACTTGTAATTCCTGGCATTCTTGGAGAAACTGCATCAAGTAGGAGCGCCTCACTCCGGTGACACTGCTGGCAATTTGAAAGTCTCACTCTGATGACATCATCAAAAACACTGCCATCTTTTTGATGAGACAACCAGGAGCGAGTCAGGCTGTGTTGTGAGGATGATATGAGAAATATGGCTGTCGCTGATGACATCACTAGGCATGAGGTGGTCAGCCCTGATAAGGACATCACTGTTTTGGACTGGGCAAAACAAACTAATGATGATGACGGCATCATCCGGGAAAGATTCTGCGAGTCCAGCTATGAGGACAAGACCAGGAGTCCAGTAGCTACTTCATGTCGTCATTGGAAGCTTCAAAGCTGCTGAAGGGCACGGTGATGTCATCACCACCACAATTACATCACCACTCACCAGTTTGTTGGGGTATCTGATCAGGATGGGCTGTACAGGGACCCCAGCGATGAAGGCACCTACCAAAAATCAATATAGAAAAGCAGGTGAGAAAGCGTGTATCCCATAAAGCAAGGCATTCTGGGAGCACGTGACAGAGGGTGTGTCCTGGGGAGCAAAGCATTCTGGGAGTAGATGAGAAGGAGGGGTGTGTTCTGGAGAGCAAGGTATTCTGGGAGCAGGTGTGAAGGAGGACAATTGGGTCTTCTTCCAGAAAATCCTTCCCTCTCCACAGCTGTGTGTGAGGCCTACAGATGTTACAGACCAAGACATGCCACACCGTCACACGCGCACTCTCACTGTGGTCACTGCTCCAGGGATCATACCTGGTTTAAATTTAAGCAGGACCTTCCCATTGGCCGTGGTGCCCTCCGGATAAAACAGGACCTGTGAGGCGAGAGAAGAGAAAAATAAAAGGTCACAAAATAAGAGGCAAAGTGAGGGATGAGGGAAAAGGCAGTGCAAGATGGCACAATAGGCAGAGAGGCAGAGAGAGAGAGAGAGAGAGAGAGACAGACATGGAGGAAAAAGAAAAGGAGATGTGAGGGGGGGAGGGATGATGAGGATCTCAGCCCTTCAACGGTAACTACTTCAGCGGTTGTGGGACGCTTCGCTAATAGTGCTGGGTGGAGGTTAACGTCCGTGGTGGCAGGGGAGCTCACCTGCGGCCACTTTCCCCCGGACCTGGTCCTCCTCGTCACCTCCTCCACCACCTTCTTCCGGGAGGTCGGGTCGTGCCGTGACACCAGGATGGACTGATTGAAGCGGAGCAGCGCTGCGTTCGGTGGGAGGAAGAGAGGACAAGAGAGAAAAAAAACAGGTCACACACCCCCGCCTTACCTGGTAAGGCAAAAGCTCCCTCTTCCCCTCCGACCCTTGCCCACATTAAAAACCAGGGTGAATTTTCCAAACCGTGCAGCCCCAGAGGCCTGACAAACTCGTTATCGCAGGCCTCTCTTGTTGTGTTACATTTCTGCACGTGTAGGAAGGGTCAGGCAGGGGGAGTGTGTGTTGTGTATACGTAGGGCTCTTTTTTCCCTGCTGTGAGGCCATGAGGCCGGGCTTTCAGGAATATGATGGGGGGAGCCCAGGGAACCTCTCAGCCTGAGTCCTCTAGGGGAGGGAGGGAGGAAACCAATCCTGGACCTCGGACACTGGGAGGCAACGCTTTTTGTCTGCCTGTCCCACCTCAGGGCACCGCTGGGGTGCATCCTCCCGTGAATCGTTCAGAGCTGAAAGCACTTGGTGTACAGCTTCAGAGGCACCGTACAGCGCACCCACGCTTGTGCCCGTGGCTTTGGGCTTTTATAGCAGTCTGCATCCAGGCTGGCGCCGTGCATCCTCCTCCCCCCCCGCCCCAGGAAGTGATGTCATTCATGCGCCCCCCCCGCTCACCTCCGATGACAGGAATGGCGAGATTCTCCACACGGGACACCACCGGGGGAAGGTCGCAGGGCACCAAGACCAGAGTGTCAAAGAAGGTGGAGTGAGGGGCGGCCAGCAGGATGGGGGCCTCCAGGCTCGATGCCCTCCGACCTTTGATCTTTATCCGGTAGAAGCCCGAGAAGAAAAACATCAAGCGGCTGAGGACGTGGATCATGTGGTGGAAGAATCTGTGAAAAAGGGGGTCGAGAGAGAGATGTGATTGGCTGTTCCACATCCTCCAAAGCTGGCGATTGGCTCTTATTTTCCCTATGATAGATAATTGCTTCTCCCTCCCGCCCCCCTTCATGGTGGGTGACTCTCAGTTCTAAGTTACTGTCACTCTCCCCACCTCCTGATGGTGACTCTCTCTCTACTGACATGACGAGCAACTCCCTATCTCTGCCCTCACCCCATGGTGATTCTCTCTTCCCCCCCATGGCAACTGTCTCTTTTCCCCTCCCAATGACGAGTGACTCTCCCTCTCCCCCTCCCCCCCCCCCCCCTCTGTGATAGTGGTGGCCAACTCCGATCCTCAAAGAGAGTCACAAATAGGTTGGGTTTTCATAATATCCACAATGAATATGCATGAAATCTATTTGCATGCACTGCCTCCGCTGTATGCAGATCTATCTCATGCATATTCATTGTGGATATCCTGAAACCAGGCCTGTTTGTGGCTCTCGAGGACTGGCGTTGGCCACTCCTGCCCTATCATGCATGATGAGTGACCGTCTTGTTTTTCCCCCTACCTCCCATCCCCCACTGTGAGCATCTCTTGAATTCATGGCAATCCCATATCATCATGGCCAGGCCTGTGGATGGGGAGTGCGCTGTTGCTTTTTTTTTTTTTTTTTTTTAAACGGGTAGGGCGGTAGAACCAGGAGTGGCCCTCGCGCCATGGGATTTCCCGTCTTCCTACAACTCTCGCACTGTCTCACCCACGCTCACCTTCTCCGGTGTGTGATCGGCTCTCGAAGCTCCTCCTCCGTCAGGCCCACCACTCGCAGGACAGCGAAGGGCCATGTGAGGAAGAGGAAGAAGGTGGCGAGGAAGATACGGAGGGGGAAGAGCAGCACCCCTAGGACATAGAACTGAGGTGGGAGAGAGAGGGGAAAAAAAAAAAAAAAAAGAGAGGAAGCACCATGAGCATCTGGAACAGTCCCACATTAACAACTACAAATCCCAGCATGCACTGCCAAACCCGGTTTAATTTGTTTCACCAGGGACAGGCGATTCCAGTCCTCAAGTGCCGCAAGCCACTCGGGCTTTCAGGATATCCACACTGAATATTCATGAGATGCATTTGCACGCACTGCCTCTGTTGTGGCTAGCATGAAAACCCGAGCGGCTTGCGGTGCTGAAGGATCGGAGTTGCCGGCCCCTTTATTCCATGTTTCATCATCCAAGTGACAATGCGAAGAGAGTTTAGGGTAAGCCATGTAGTACAATGTATCATAATAAAGATACAGGTCCAATTCATAAAATGATACGCATATCTAAAATAATAAAATAGGCCCACAGTGTATCTAATATGAGGGGCACCTTCCCCACCCCCCACTAATGCCCTCTTCTCCTACTTAATCATATTTGATATATTTTATTGCTTTTTGCAACTTAAACCATTTTGATATTTGCATTTTACAACGTAAACCAGAGTCCCACTTTTCTGGGAAGAGGGCGGGACCAGACTCTTGAAATGTACATGCAAATCCTGAAAGGCTGGTTCGACAAGCCGCATGTTTAAAGCCTGCGATTCTTGCAGCAGAACACACACACACGTATCCCTGGGCAGGGGCGCGCGTGCGCAGATCGCTCCGGCCAGCAGGGTTTCAGCATCTGCGCTGGAACATATCCTCGCCAGCGGATCCCTTAGCTGTGAGCAAAAGAGCTTGGAATCGTGGGAACACAAAACAATTCATAGCCGGAGTCAGTGCCTCAGAGACGGGGGGAGATCTGCTCAGACCGTTTCTTGCCCACGATCGTTCTTGCAACTCTTTTTAGTTACTGTAAGAGAATTGCTTCATTTCTCAGGAGGTAAAGTATTCAAAGGCTCCTC
Source organism: Rhinatrema bivittatum (assembly GCF_901001135.1). Taxonomy (NCBI): domain Eukaryota; kingdom Metazoa; phylum Chordata; class Amphibia; order Gymnophiona; family Rhinatrematidae; genus Rhinatrema; species Rhinatrema bivittatum. Next base: position 9,520,698 of record NC_042630.1, read on the forward strand.
CTGCTCAGCTGCTCCCACTGTTAAGAAAATGTCAACTGTGACATTGCTGTGCTGATTGTCATCAAAGCCCTGCTATGCCATGCAAGTACTGCACTGATCCACATAAAGCATGAATACAGCATGGATAGCTGAAGAGCAGATCATCATAGACCCATGCAGGCATCACACTGATACATGTAAAGCCTGAATACAGCACAGACAGCTGAAGAGCAGATTATAAGAGCTCCATGCAGGTATTGCACTGATATAGAAACCTGGAAACATAGAAATGACGGCAGAAGAGGACCAAACGGCCCATCCAGTCTGCCCAGCAAGTTTTGCACTTTTATTTTCTCATACTTATCTGTTACTCTTGGCTCGTAGTAACCTTTTGATTCTATTTCCCTTCCACCCCCGCCATTAATGGAGAGAGCAGTGTTGGAACCGCCTCTAAGTGAAATATCTAGCTTAATTAGTTAGGGGTAGTAACCGCTGCAATAAGCAAGCTATACCCATGCTTATTTGTTTACCCAGACTAAATAATTCAGACCTTGTTGGTTGTTGTCTGTATATAGATCCACTTTTCTTCATTCCCCCTGCCGTTGAAGCAGAGAGTTTTGCTGGATATGCATTGAAAGTGAAGTACCAGGCTTATTTGGTTTGGGGTAGTAACCGCCATAACAAGCAAGCTACTCCCCGCTTTTTTTTGTGAATGCAAATCTTTTTCCACGTTTCCTCTTGCCGTTGAAGCTTACAGCAATGTTGGAGTCGCATTAACCCTGTGTATGTTTATTGAATAAGGGTATTATCTCCAGACAGTAGCCGTCATTCTCACGAGCCACCCACTCTTCATTCATGTCCTCTAGACTTTATGGATCCACAGTGTTTATCCCACGCCCCTTTGAAGTCCTTCACAGATCTGGTCTTCACCACTTCTTCCGGAAGGGCATTCCAGGCATCCACCACCCTCTCTGTAAAGAAATACTTCCTGACATTGGTTCTGAATCTTCCTCCCTGGAGCTTCAAATCGTGACCCCTGGTTCTGCTGATATTTTTCCGACGGAAAAGGTTTGTTGTTGTCTTTGGATCATTAAAACCTTTCAAGTATCTGAAAGTCTGTATCTTGTCACCTCTGCTCCTCCTTTCCTCCAGGGTGTACATATTTAGATTCTTCAATCTCTCCTCATAAGTCATTCGATGAAGACCATTCACCCTTTTGGTCGCCCTTCTCTGGATCGCCTCCATCTTGTCTCTGTCTCTTCGGAGATACGGTCTCCAGAACTGAACACAGTACTCCAGGTGAGGCCTCACCAAGGACCTGTACAAGGAGATAATCACTTCCCTTTTCTTACTCGATATCCCTCTCTCTATGTAGCCCAGCATTCTTCTGGCTTTAGCTATCGCCTTGTCACATTGTTTCACCGACTTCAGATCATTAGACACTATCACCCCAAGGTCTCTCTCCTGCTCCTTGCACATCAGCCTTTCTCCCCCCATCGAATACAGTTCATTCGGATTTCCACTCCCCATATGCATGACTCTGCACTTCTTGGCATTGAATCTCAGCTGCCATATCTTCGACCACTCTTCCAGCTTCCTTAAATCCAGTCTCATTCTCTCCACTCCTTCCGGCGTGTCCACTCTGTTGCAGATCTTAGTGTCATCTGCAAAAAGACAAACCTTACCTTCTATCCCGTCCGTAATGTCGCTCACAAAGATATTGAACAGGACCGGTCCCAACACCGATCCTTGCGGTACACCGCTTAAAACCGCTCTCTCTTCAGAGAGAGTTCCATTTACCATCACACATTGTCTTCTGTCAGTCAACCAGTTTGAAATCCAGGCCATCACCTCGGCACTCATTCCTAAGCTTCTCATTTTATTCACCAGTCTCCTGTGCGGGACCATATCAAAAGCTTTGCTGAAATCCAAGTAGATGACATCGAGTGCTCTTCCTTGATCCAATTCCTTGGTTACCCAGTCAAAAAAGTCTATCAGATTTGTCTGACAGGATCTTCCCCTGGTGAATCCATGCTGCCTCTGGTCCATCAATTCTCCTGACTGTAGATAGTTCACTATTTTCTCTTTCAACATTGACTGAAGTGAGGCTAACTGGTCTGTAGTTACCAGCCTCTTCTCTGTTCCCACTCTTGTGAAGTGGACCACCAACGCTCTTCTCCAGTCACTCAGCACCACTCCCGTTTCTAGGGATCTATTGAACAGGTCACACAGCGGACCCGCCAGCACATCTCTGAGCTCCCTCAGTATCCTGGGATGAACTTCATCAGGCCCCATGGCTTTGTCCACTTTCAGTTTCTCCAGCTCTTCCCATACATTCTCTTCTGTAAATGGAGTTACATCTACTCCCCTCCCCTCCAGTTTCTTGTTAACTAGTGACGGTCCTTCTCCAGGGTCCTCTTTAGTGAACACAGAACTGAAGTATTTGTTTAATATTTCTGCCATTTCTTCATCTCTCTCCACACATTGATCCTTTCCACCTTTCAATTTCACTATACCACTTTGAACTTTTCTTTTTTCACTGATGTATCTGAAAAATGTTTTGTTACCACTCTTTACCTCCTTGGCAATCCTCTCTTCCGCTTGACTTTTTGCTGTCTTGATTAATTTCTTCGTCTCCCTCAGTTCTACCAGATATTCTTCTTTGTGCGCCTCCCTTTGGGATCTTTTATATTTCTTGAACTCTGTTCTTTTAGCCTTTATTTTGTCAGCCACCTCCTTTGAGAACCAGATAGGTTTCATTTTTCTTTTGCTTTTCTTTACTTTTCTAACATATAGATTAGTTGCCTTGGTAATTGCTCCTTTTAGATTGGTCCATTGTTGATCCACATCTCTCTTGTTCTCCCAGCCTTTTAATTCTTCCTCCAGGTACTTCCCCATTTCATATACAAAGCATGAATACAGCACAGATGGCTGATGAGCAGATCTTCATCGGAGCCTCATGCAGACATTGCACTGATAATGCATAAAGAATGAACACAGCATGGACAGCTCAAAAGAGGCTCTGAACACCTTTTATTAAAAAAAAAATGTAAAAATAAATAGACACATTAAAAAAGAGAGGAGACCTAGAAAGAAGACAGCCCCCTCTCAAAAAAAAACCCAAAAAAAACCCATAGCCCCACACAGATGATATCGTGAATAAACAAGCCAGTGCTGCTTTTGTAAGTCCAGGTCTCAACACAAATGATGACTGTATCCTCACTGCGACAAGCGAGCAACCCCGCTTCATCATCCAAGCTGTGGCCTCAGGATTCTGCCAAAGCTCTTTTATAGCACAGATAAACTGTCTGCTTATCAGCGCTGCAGCACAGATATGGGTAATCAGACTGGGGAACTAATCTATAGAAACTCAAGCCTGTAGACCCAGGAGAAACTCAAATCTTGGTATGTAAGCTCTTGGGGGAAAGAACTGTCACCTACTCTACCCGCCCAGTGACTGTTTCTCTGTGCTGACTGGGGGAGCGAGGAGAAAAAGAGAGAGAGAAAATGCAGCTAGAGGAAGGGGAGAGAGAGGGAGCATATAAGGATCCGTGCAGTCGTTATCAGCGCCCTGGTATACAGTGGAGATAAGCTTCCCTTCCCAGGCTGATGCTGGGGAAATGTTATCACCCCTCTAAATGTGCTATGCTGGGGCAGGGGGCCTTGCAAAGCTGAGCAAAGGCCTTCTCTCTGCTCAGCCGGTACCTGTAGGATCACAGGAGGAGAGATGGATAGGACACCGTAAGAGGAAGGCTTGGAAATGCAGCAGACCAGATCCCCAGAGCAAACTTGGAATAAATCAGGAATAGAAGTGCCACCGACTTCACATCCACTACCCTGAGACGGTGTAAAGGGACTGAAACACCTTGGGGTGGTCTGTAATCTCTGCACCATGTGATAATCAGACAAAAGGGGCAGAAACACCTAAGGGTGGACCATATTCCCTGCACTGTGAGATACAGTAGGATAGAAAGGATGGAAATGTCCGGGGATGGTCTGTACCCCTGCGCCGTGTGATACAGTGAGACAGAAAGGATGGAAATGCCTGGGAATGATCTGTATCCCCTGCACCGTGTGATACACGGACATAGAAGGGATAATAATGCCTGGGGATGGTCTGTATCCCCTGCGCCATGTGATATAGTGAGATAGAAGGGATAATAATGCCCGGGGATGGTCTGTATCCCCTGCGCCGTGTGATACAGTGACATAGAAGGGATAATAATGCCCGGGGATGTTCTGTATCCCTGCGCCGTGTGATACAGTGATACAGAAGGGATAATAATGCCTGGGGATGGTCAGTATCCCCTGCGCCATGAGATACACTGACATAGAAGGGATAATAATGCCTGGGGATGGTCAGTATCCCCTGCGCCATGAGATACACTGACATAGAAGGGATAATAATGCCTGGGGATGGTCAGTATCCCCTGCGCCATGAGATACACTGACATAGAAGGGATAATAATGCCTGGGGATGGTCTGTATCCCGTGCACCGTGTGATACACTGACATAGAAGGGATAATAATGCCTGGGAATGGTCTGTATCCCCTGCGCCATGAGATACACTGACATAGAAGGGATAATAATGCCTGGGGATGGTCAGTATCCCCTGCGCCATGAGATACACTGACATAGAAGGGATAATAATGCCTGGGGATGGTCTGTATCCCCTGCGCCATGAGATACACTGACATAGAAGGGATAATAATGCCTGGGGATGGTCAGTATCCCCTGCGCCATGAGATACACTGACATAGAAGGGATAATAATGCCTGGGGATGGTCTGTATCCCGTGCACCGTGTGATACACTGACATAGAAGGGATAATAATGCCTGGGGATGGTCTGTATCCCCTGCTCCATGTGATACACTGACATAGAAGGGATAATAATGCCTGGGAATGGTCTGTATCCCCTGCGCCATGAGATACACTGACATAGAAGGGATAATAATGCCTGGGGATGGTCTGTATCCCCTGCTCCATGTGATACACTGACATAGAAGGGATAATAATGCCTGGGAATGGTCTGTATCCCCTGCGCCATGAGATACACTGACATAGAAGGGATAATAATGCCTGGGAATGGTCTGTATCCCCTGCGCCATGAGATACAGTGATACAGAAGGGACAGGAATGCAGTTAAGCCTTCCATTTCGGGAGTTGTGCCTCTCAGCCATGACTGGTGGGTCCTCCTCCTCCTCAGCTGAGGGGAACCAGCACCAATCAGTTTTCGCCTGGGATTGGGTTACAGGAAAGAGGCGGCAGCTGAGGTGCTGAAGGCTGAGCCCCAAACATTGGTTTAATGATTTTTGTTATACCACTTTTCAAACAATAAATCAAAGTAGTTTACAAATAAACGCAAGGAAAGGAGAGGCAAGAAGGCATTTCTGAGAGAAGGGAAGAGGGAACGGCCCTCTCAGATCTTTAACCCTGTGAGGGATGGCAGGAAACAAGAGTCAGGAAAATAGGAAGAAAGGCTATGGAAAAAAGCAAGGGCAATAACCAGAGATACAGGAACTGCTGAGAGGAGGGAGAGGGAAAGCAGGGGCAATAATCAGAGATACAGGAACTGCTGAGGGGGGAAAGAGAGGGGCAGGGAGAGGGCAAGCAGGGGCAATAAGAGAGATACAGGAACTGCTGAGAGGGGCAGGGAGAGGGAAAGCAGGGGCAATAATCAGAGATACAGGAACTGCTAGGAGGAGAGAGAGGGGCAGGAAGGAAAAGCAGGGGCAATAACCAGAGATACAGGAACTGCTGAGGGGGGAAAGAGAGGGGCAGGGAGAGGGCAAGCAGGGGCAATAAGAGAGATACAGGAACTGCTGAGAGGGGCAGGGAGAGGAAAAGCAGGGGCAATAATCAGAGATACAGGAACTGCTAGGAGGAGAGAGAGGGGCAGGAAGGAAAAGCAGGGGCAATAACCAGAGATACAGGAACTGCTGAGGGGGGAAAGAGAGGGGCAGGGAGAGGTAAAGCAGGGGCAATAACCAGAGATACAGGAACTGCTGAGAGGAGAGAGAGGGGCAGGGAGAGGAAAAGCAGGGGCAATAATCAGAGATACAGGAACTGCTAGGAGGAGAGAGAGGGGCAGGAAGGAAAAGCAGGGGCAATAACCAGAGATACAGGAACTGCTGAGGGGGGAAAGAGAGGGGCAGGGAGCGGGAAAGCAGGGGCAATAATCAGAGATACAGGAACTGCTGAGGGGGGAAAGAGAGGGGCAGGGAGAGGGCAAGCAGGGGCAATAAGAGAGATACAGGAACTGCTGAGAGGGGCAGGGAGAGGGCAAGCAGGGGCAATAAGAGAGATACAGGAACTGCTGAGGGGGGAAAGAGAGGGGCAGGGAGAGGGCAAGCAGGGGCAATAAGAGAGATACAGGAACTGCTGAGAGGGGCAGGGAGAGGGAAAGCAGGGGCAATAATCAGAGATACAGGAACTGCTAGGAGGAGAGAGAGGGGCAGGGAGAGGGAAAGCAGGGGCAATAACCAGAGATACAGGAACTGCTAGGAGGAGAGAGAGGGGCAGGAAGGAAAAGCAGGGGCAATGACCAGAGATACAGGAACTGCTAGGAGGAGAGAGAGGGGCAGCAGGAAGAAGCAGAGATAGAGAAGGTGCGGAGGGGGCAGGAAGGAAAAGCAGGGGCAATAACCACCCGAGCTAGCGACGCTGCGGAGGGGAGAGGCCCGCCCGTCTTTTCGGGATGCTCCTCCTCACCTTCAGGTGCTGCCAGACTCCCCTCAGATGCAGCTCATGAATGAAGGGGTTGGGCGGGGGCCCCTCTTCCTCTTCTTCATCTTCGTCGTCGTCCTCCTCCCTTCTCTTCATGGTCCCGGGCCCCCCTCCTCCTCCTCCTCCTCCTCCCGCGGGCAATGGCGGCTTCGCTCTCCCGCTCCGGAGGGGCGAACGCCAGAGAGAGAGAGCGCGCGAGGCCCGGCCCTGGGAGGGGGCGGAGCGGGGGGCGGAGCTGGGCCCGCCCCTGCCGGAAGAAACGGGCTCCCGGCGCGCGCGCGCGCCGTAACGGAAAGTGTGGCGAGGGGCGCGTGCGACCCGCGAAGCGGCGCCGGGGAATGAAGGAGCCGCGAGGGAAAGCTGCCGGAGGGAGGCCCGAAAGGAAGGCCGAGGCCGGGGGGGGCCCCTCTGCCGGGCCTGCAGCGATGTCGTAAGCCAACCCCAGAAAAGGGCTCCGGCCCAAGCGCCTCGGCCCCGCCCTCTCCAACTTTTAGCTCGAGCTCGTTTGTAACCCCCCCCCACCCCCCCTTACGGCCCAAGCGGGCCCCTTAGGCGGCCGTGCTCGCCAGCTTGGCCTCAAGGCCTTTTGGACCGTCTGCCCGCTTTCGTCCCCGGGTCACGGCCCGGAAAATGGACTGGGCCCAGTCTAAAAGCCTCGCCTAGGTACTGCCTGCCCACCTCACGGGGGTCAGACTCTGGGTACCGGTTCTGGAGAGGAAACCTGAGGTCTAGGCCCAGGGGGGAGACTGGAGGCCTCCCTCTCACCTTCACTGCCCTAGCACTGTCCAAACCCAGCAGGCTCGCCTCAGTCCGTCACCCTGACCTGGAAAAACCTGTCCGTCCAGTCAGCGAAACGCTGCACCCGAGAAAGCATGCGAGGCAGCAGAGGAACCGGTTCTGGGTGCTGCTCGGTACCTGCAAAGGGCCGTGCCCGTCTCGAGGGTGAGGTCCAGCATTGGGCAATCCACGGCCTGGAAGTCTTTGGCAGATTTGCAAAACATGTGGCTTCCACGCCAGGATCCTGCCTCTCCTCCACCCTCCAGGTCACAACCCAACATAGACTGCTGCCCCATTTCATAGATCCAAAACAAAAAGAAAGGGAATTATTAACTCTTAACACAATAAAATACTCTTTATTAGCTATGCTTCACCTTATTATCATATAACATACATGAGTTTTATAACATGAGCTCAATAGCGGCTAGAATGCTCATCGCCCTAACCTAACAAATGCCGGTTAAAGACATATAACCCATCTCACACGCATACCATACGTTCGTACAAACATTGATATGATAAAATGCAAGGCCTACAACTATGCCTAAACATAAAAGTACAAGTTATAATTGCAGAGTATACACTGATACAATGTGTGCAACAAAATACCCCCACAAAGTATACACCGATACAATGTGTGCAACAGAATACCCCCGTTTCATATCACATTCTGCTGTATTTAGTGAAACTAAAAATACATAGGTTCCACAGGTATTGGACAAAACTCAATGATTTAATTCAACAAAGTCAAATGTATTACATTGAATTAATTACAATTCTAGCACACACATTCCCCCCGCCTCCATGGCATTTCCCATATCTGCAGCTCAATGAATTCAGTGAGATGGCTGAAAAGTGGATCTTCATCAAAGCCTCTTGTAGGCATCACACTGAAACACCTACAATGTGAATGCAGCATGGACAGCTGAAGAGCAGATCTTCCTCAGAGCCTCATGCAGGTGTTACACTGATACATGTAAAGCATGAATACAGCACAGACAGCTGAAGAACAGATCTTCCTCAGAGCCCCATGCAGGCCTCCCAGTGATCATGTGAAGGCCTCTGCTGTTTGTGGTGTGTTTGTCTGCTGATAGTGTCACACATCTCGCCTTGGGGCAGGGAGGGCACCGCTCTTGTGTCTGGGTCCAGGCCAGGGACTGCGTCCGGACCAGTGCTTCGTTCATCCTTTTCACCCACAGGTTGAGAGCCGAGGCATCTCCCTAGGCTTGGCAGCGATCTCTGCTCCAGTCCAGGCTCTCCTGCTGCACGGCACAAAATGGGGAAGAACCAGAACCGGGTGGACCTGGTGCCCTACTTGCCATGGTTGAGGGGTGGAGGGTAACGAGGAGGAGCGAGAGGGGTGTCAGATTACATTGTGAGGGGGAGGTGCAACCTCTCCAGGGGTTACCAGAGGACAAAGATCTCCAGTAACTCAGGTTATTTCAGTCCTAAGTGTTCTGCGGGGGCTAGGGGTGAGGGTGATAGGAAAGGAGCTGAATGGTTTAGCAATGCAGAGACCTGCAGCCAGCTAGCCAGCAGAGGGAGAGATTGGGGGGGGGGGCCAGGAGGGGCACCGGGCTGCAGGAGGTGGGAAGGAAGGGGGTTTGACTCAAGCTTTCCTTCTTGGGTAATTTCTGGCTCCTCTCTCTTTCAGAAGAGGAGGTCACAAGTGGTGTTCTGCCGCCATCTTCTGACCAATCGAGGGAACAGCGGATGCTCTGGGTTCCTACCGCAAATTTGCCCTTCCCTTATCCTTGCAGACTTTAACTTAAGTTCTTGTCTCTTAGGTACATCTGTACCATGCTGTATACATCTGTTAGTAATATGGAAAAGCTGCAAAAATGTTCTCCTGCACATCTCTTTTGTCTCTGTTTTTGTAGAAGGAATCAGGGCTGAGTGTCGGGCTGACACTGTTACCCCGCGTTTGGACATGCGTTGTCAACGCGCTGGCTCTACTCCTTATTTAGTAAGGGGTAATAGCGCGTTGAAAATGCGCATCCAACCCCCCCCCCCCCCCCCCCCGAAACTAATAGTGCCCTGTTGATGGCCCTATTAGTTATTCCCGCGCGATACAGAAAGTAAAATGTGCAGCCAAGCCGCACATTTTACTTTAAATTCAGCGGCTAGAATTCTAACTAGCACCAACAAAAAAGATCATATCACCCCAATCCTTCGGAACTTACATTGGCTCCCCATTAAACAAAGGATACTCTATAAGGTACTCACTATCATCCACAAAGCGACAAATAAACTAGCTCCCATCTCATTAAGCTCTCAACTACAACCACACACCTCCTCCAGACCAATCAGAAGCGCATACAGAGGAACATTGCAGGCTCCACAAATTAAATCATCATTGAGCAAACGAGCGCTATCTTCAGCAGGCCCTCACCAGTGGAATATGCTTCCCCCAGATCTTAGACTAGAACCCAGTCATCAAGAATTCAAAAAAAGATTGAAGACATTTCTCTTCCAACAAGCTTTCCCAGACGATTAATTTTACGGTGACGAACAGACTTCACAATTCCTAAGTATCCTAATTACCCTAATTATGAACACGGCATCAAGTACTAATTTTAGAATCTGCTACTGGACAATTACCGTTAAGCTCAAAAATTTACTATATTTTATATATATATTTGGCATTGCTTATATTTATATTTATTGATACGTTAAACAGTTAAACTGTCTTTATAAAATATTATATTGCTTTATTTATTTCCAGTTAAACTATTATTACTTTATTTAGCACTATGTTAAATTGTCAATCAGTTATACTGTTCCATATGTTCCTCGGTTCCAGGTAAAGCTCCGCTCTCTGTTGAGCAGTTCTTCGTTTTATGTAAACCGGATTGATTTGTAGTCCCTACAAGAACTTCGGTATATAAAAATTAAAAATAAATATAAAATAAATAAGAAATTAGCGCCTACCCAAAGGTTTGCGTTAATTTCTGCCGGCATCGGGGAAGTGCACAGAAAAGCAGTAAAATTGCTTTTCTGTGCACCCTCCAACTTAATATCATGGTGATATTAAGTCGGAGGTCCTAAAAGTTAAAATAATTAAAAAAAACAAAACATTTAAAATCAGCCAGCGGCTCGCGGGTTGAAAACCAGACAATCAATTTTGCCAGCGTTCGGTTTCTGAACCCGTGGCTGTCAGCGGGTTTATTTATTTTATTTAGAGGCTTTTCTATACCGATATTAGTGGGTACATCATATCGGTTTACATCCAAACTGAAGATAGAAATTACATAAAACAGGGAAGGGGGTGGGATAACAGAGGCTAAAAAAACTAAAGAAATAATTAAAGGAAGGCGAATGGAAAGGAACAAAACTACAGAGAAAATAACATGATTACATCATTACATGGTAATGTCATAACAACAAAAACTGCAGAGAAAATAATATGATTACATAATTACATGGTAATGTCATAATAAGATTTTTGGTGGATTAGAGGGAACAGATGGGATGAGCTGAGGAAGAGGGTCCTAATCTGGGTATGCCTGCTTGAAGAGCCAGGTCTTTTAAATTTTTTTTTTTTAATTTGATGGTGCAGGGCTCAAGGCGGAGGTTCACAGGTAATGTGTTCCAGCGGGCGGAGCCTGCAATAGACAGGGCTTGATCTCTTGTGGAGGATAGGTGACTTTTTGAGGGAAGGGATATGGAGCATGACATTGCGGCTAGTTCAAGTGGGACGGCTGGATTGTATGAAGTGGAATGGCTTGTCAAGCCTGTTAGAATTATGTGTGTAAATGGATTTATGAATAATGGTAAGGGTTTTGAAGAGGATGCGTGAAGGGATAGGGAGCCAATGAAGGTCTTTGAGGATGGGGGTGATGTGATCATATTTGTGGGCATGGGTGATGGTTCTAGCTACAGCGTTCTGCAGCATTTGGAGTGGTTTTATGGGGGAGTAGGGGAGACCAAGAAAAAGGGAGTTGCAGTAGTCAAGTTTGGATGAGAGGGTTGCCTGAATGACTGTGCGAAGTCATGGGTGTGGAGAAGCGGTTTGAGCTTTTTCAAGACGTTGAGCTTGTAGAAACCTTCCTTTAGGACTTTGTTGATGTGTTTTTTCATGTTTAGAGATTGGTCAATTAGTACTCCAAGGTTTCGTACACAGGGTTGAGAGGCAATAGAATTGAAGGCTGGGTCACTTGAGAGTGAAGGCTTAGGGCTTTGATGGTTGGATATGAGAAGCAGCTCAGTCTTGGAGGAGTTCAGAGCAAGGTGGAGATTTGTGAGTGAGGTGTTTATGGAGTTGAGACATTTCTCCCAGATTTTTAGTGATTCTGAGATAGTCTTGTATCGGGATGATGATTTGTACATCATCAGCGTAGATGTAAAATTTGAGGCCCAGGTCGGTTAGGAGGTGGCAGAGTGGCAGGAGGTATATATTGAATAGGGTGGAGGAGAGGGATGAGCCTTGTGGAACTCCTTGGGTGAGGGAGTAGCGAGTGGATTCTGAGATGCCTATTTTGACAGAGAATTTTCTGTTGGCAAGGTATGATGTAGACCAAAGGAGGGTTGTGCCAGAAATGCCAATGTCGGTGAGTCGAGATAGGAGGTTGTGACTTATTGTGTCGAACGCTGCAGAGATGTCGAGGAAGGCGAGGAAGTAGCTGTGGCCTTGATCAATGCCTATGAGAAGGGCGTCAGAGAGAGTGAGTAGGAGGGTTTCTGAATTTAGGTGTTTACGAAAACCAAATTGAGCGGGGTGGAGAATGTTGTTATCGTCAAGGTAGTCCATGAGTTGTGAGTTGACCACCTTTTCCATGATTTTAGCGATAAATGGAAAATTGGAAATGGGGCGGTAGTTTGCGGGGTCTTTTGGGCCCAAGGAGGATTTTTTGATGAGGGGTTTGACAACTGCATGCTTGAGGGTGTCAGGGACTGTACCAAGGGATATGGAGCAGATGATGATGTCAGCTAAGGATTTAGCGATGGTGTTGGGAATGGTTAGGAGTGCTTTTGTGGGGATGGTATCTGTAGGGTGGGATGCTGGTTTAATTTTTTTAAGGATAGATCCAATTTCTTTAGAAGAGGTAAGGTCAAGGGAGTTTAGATGGGCATTGGCAATGGTCGGGATGATGGGCATGGGAGGTGAGATGACAGGGAATCTTAGGAGGATGTTTGCTATTTTATTATGGAAAAATAGGGCAAGTTCTTCACATTTACTGGTGGCTTTGTTGTCAGAGATGGCAGGCGGTGAAGACTTAGTGAGGTCAGATACATAAGAGAAAAGTGCTTTAGGGTTGTACATGTATTCGTGAATTTTGGATGCATAGAAGTCTTGTTTCATTTTAAGAGTGGCGAGTCTGTACGTGTGCAGGCTGGATTTGTACATGGCTGCTAGTTGCAGGGAGAGGTTCTTGCGCCAGTTTCTTTCTCTCAGTCTGAGATTGTTTTTCATTGTCTTTAATTCTGATGTGTACCATGGATTTCTATTTTTTTTGTGTAGGGTGTAGGTCTCGGTTGATGAGGGGACATAGTTCGTTTGCTATGTCAAGGGTGAGTTTGTTGCATGAGTTGAGGGCAGCTTCAGGGGAGGTGCAGTCTAGTTTAGACAGGGAGTTGGAGAGTGCTGCGATTAGGTCCTCAGAGGGGCAAGGTTTTCTGAAGATGATGGTGTTACTGAGGGAGGTAGTTCTGGTGTTCAGGGCGTTTATGGTTAGCTGGGCATTAATCTGACCAGGGTATGGGGGTGCAGGAGGGGGTATTGGGAGAGAGGATGCTTGAGTTAACGAATATAAGGTCTAAAGTGTGTCCGGCTTTATGAGTAGGGGCAGAGATGAGCTGACTAAAGCCGATGGCCTGGAGTGAGTTAAGGAAGGTGTCGCAGGAGGAGGAGAGGTAGTATGACAGCTGGAGTTTCGATATTAATGTTTTCAGATATGAATTCTATTATAGGGGATGGGTTGTGCTCTAGGAGGCCTGGGGGTGTGTAGACAAGGCAGATTTGGATTTCCGGTGATTTGAACAGGCCTAGTTCAAATTTGGGTGGGGTGTCAATGCTTATGTGTCTGAGTTTAAGGTGCTTTTTTACTGCTAGGAGGAGGCCTCCATCTCTTTTTTTGGGTCTGGGTATGGTGAATATGTCGTAGGAGGGTGTAGGGAGCTGATTTAATAGGACGATGTCAGAGTCCTTGAGCCAGGTTTCTGTGACTGCGCAGATGTCAGGCTTGCAGTCTTTCAGGAGATTGTTGCGTATGGGGGTTTTTTTGGATAGAGATTGCACGTTGAACAGAACAATTGAGAGGGTTGTGAGTCCTAATAGCTGAGTCAAGGGGGAGGTGAGGATGGGGAGGAGGGATTTGCGCTGAGCTGGCGGATTGGTATGAGGGAGAAAGGGGAGACTGTGGGGTAGGTGGTGAATATGGGGGATAGGGAAGTTTATCATGATGGTGCAGGTACAAAAGGGAGGGAGCAGGACTGGAGGCAGAGAGAAGAGTTTGGTAGGCAGGGTGAAGAGTAGAGGGGGTGTTGTCACTTAGAAATATTTCAATGGGAGAAAAGTTACAGTATTTAGCTGAGTATCACCAGATAGTACAGTATTCAGTGGAATGAGTAGGGTGATGTAGTGTACAATTACAACATATAAAGCACGAAGTATGGTGATAACAATAGAGGCCGTATGCTCTGATGGTCAATGGTGTCTCTGGGTAGGAAACCAATACCGTAGAGCGATGACATTGGTGATTGCAGCCACCAGAGTTAGGTGGGGGGAGACTAGCTTGGGGGCACAAAGTGGACGCACGAAGGGGCGCACTAAGGGGCAGGCCCCTTAGGTCGCACTCCTTCATGCGCGTGATGCCTGGTGCGCCTTGGCGCAGTTCGTGGCCGTCACGGCCTCTGCAAGCTTCCGATTGGCTGGCAGGACTCTGGGGGTGCGGTTTCGGGCCTCCACGCGGTTTCCCAGGAGGACGAGCGGGCGGACAAGGCCGGGAGGAAACGGAGGGGGCTCTTGCCCCGACCGCGCGAGCCCCAGCGGTGAGCTGGCGTGGAGAAAGGTCGCCGCTGAAGAGGCGTTTGAGGTTTGAGAACCGACGCCGGCAAAATTGAGCGTCGGCTGTCAAACTCGCTGACAGCCACCGCTTCCATCAAAAAAGAGGAGCTAGGGATGCGCTAGTGTCCCTAGCGCCTCTTTTTACCGTGGGCCCTCATTTGCATAGGCCACCCTCCTGAATCACGCGCCCAGGAGAGTGACCTGTGCGCATGCCGGGAGAGCGGGCGTTCGCCAGCTCTCCCGCGTGTTTTTCTGAATCGGCCTGTGTGCCTGTTACATATTTGCTGAAAAAAACTCTACATTGGGCAAGGTTCTAGTCCTGGTTGTTTTTTTGGGAGGTGAGGTTAGGGGGTAGGAGCAAAAACCACTCCCAATCATTTTTGGGTCCCTGCTCCCCCACCTCCATCCAATCCCAGTCAGGCTGTGAAGGAGGAAGGGAATCCTCCTGGTTAAGAGACAGACCCTCCTGAGATATCCGTGAAGATAGTAACAGGGAGTTGGGTTGATTGTCAGCCAGACCTGTTCCAGTGACCCATCCCGTGCGGGGAGGGCTGCCAGGCCCATGTGAAGGGAAGGAGGCTTCCTCCTCCTCCTCCTCCTCCTCACTCGTTCTTTTCTTATGGCTCCCACTTCCAGGAGTCTCAGGGGCTGATGCAACAAGACGCGCCGCGTTGAAAACAGAGGGTTTTCCCCAATGTGCGAGCAGCCGCGGGCCCTGGGCGCCCGATGCAGGGTTTAAATGAGGGGCACTAGGGGAGAATTGATTGTGCCTAGCGCTCAAATGCATCGGGCGACCAATAGTGCAACAGGCGCTCGATACGAGGGCCCGTTTTCATCCCGCTTCTTCCGGCCCAGGTTTGCTGAGGTTGCTGAAGACGCCCATAGCTAAGTGGCCCTTGCTATGGGCATCTAAAGTGTGTGTCCAGAAGAATCTTTTTTTTTTTTTTTTTTAAATCAAGCCAATATACATTTATTTTTCAACACAGCAAGCAGTAAATTTGAGTGGCACGACGATACTAAGTAGGAGGAACCACAGAGTTCAGAACTTTTTAATTTCTCCTGAGCCCTTGATTCACAGATTGACTTTACGCCACCTCCAACGCTGCAGTTAAATTTGCTGTATTAAAACGTGTGCGCTGGGCGCCCTGTGATTTTCTGCATGGGGGGGGGGTAAGAGTTAATAGCCTCATCTACATGAAATTTACATGTGATGGGTGGAATCAGCTCTGCATTTGTTTGGGTTTTGGATGTGCTAATGTCCCTTTTGCATCAGGTGCTAGTCTAGTGCAGCCAAAACACCTGTCCAGTCACATGCTAGGCTGGGCACACTTTGCTGTATCGGGCCCCTTAGTGTTTACAATCGAGTGTCTTGTCTCATGCCAAGTTCCTTGCTACGCTGAGTTCTCCTCGGCGCTCCCGTCATGTGGATTCCCAGTTTAAAACTGACAATCTTAAATTTGATTGTCAGAACCCCAGGCAGAGCACCAACCACAACTTACTGACAGTCAACAAAGCTCGCGGCGCAGCCAAGGTTTGAAGTGAGTCTGTGAATCCCAGATCACCGCAATCTGAATGCCAAGGGCCTGCTCAGCTAGTAGATCACACTTAAGTTTCCTTGGCTCTTTTGAGGATCTAAGCACTGCTTCCCCACCACAAAAAAACAGAAATATAGAGACCTCTCCCCAGCCCTCCCCCTCCCCCAGTCTCTTACCCATCTGGTGGTTGTTCATGGGGCAGGAACCATCCCCAGTCTGTACAACGAAATGGCAGCAGCACCAGTGCTATTCTAAAATAGAGCACTAACAGGGCAGGAGTGATTGCCCTGTGGTTGGAGAGAGTATCCAGGAGGGTTTTGAACATTTTTTTGTTCACAGTTTAGTGGCAGGACATGGCCGGGGATCATCTGTGGTGCATAACTGAGTTCATAGTAATAACTTTGAATATAACTAACTTAGGGTCTGCGTGATGTCCGAACAGAGCCCTGCTGCTCAAGGCTGGCCCATGCTGGAATCTTCCCTCTGATCTCCAGAGCCCTGCAACCATCTCGCCCTGTGCCAGAAACAGGATTCGCAGATTCCAGCCCTTGCAGCCCATGGCTTCTGCGGTCCATGGTGTTAGGGGTACGTCTGGTTGCACCTCTTTATACAGCGTTATTGTCGGAGGAGGTACTCTGCAATATGTATGTTGTAATTTATTTATTATTTTTTCAGATTAGACCAAAATGGCTGTCAGAAATTTCTAGGGATTCCTGGGAAGAGAGACATGCAAGCACACACTTTATTTATGTATTCGTTTTACTTATTTATTTAAGAAATGCCTAGCTCACCTATCTATCATTATAGGCAAGTAACAAAAAAAAAAAATCCATGAAAAATTAAATAATACCAAAGCATAAACAACATAAAACTCTGCTTTTGTAATTACATTAAGTTCAACCGATAGTGAAGAGGATATCCGACAGGAGTTTTTGTCTTGGACTAACATCCTCATGGATCAGCACTTTCAGGGGTGATATGTTCCCTCAAAAGAGTGTCCGGATCCAAGAGGCTGTATTGGACTATCTGCAGAGCTTTTAGCATCAGTGCAAGGAGCCCTAGATGGAGCCCAGTGCCATAATCTAAACTTGTCAAAATGAAAGCTTGAAGAATGGTATGAAAATCTGTGGAAAGAAAAGATTTCAATTTACATAAAACGCATAGAAGTCCTTACAAGAAATGCATGGGGGGTGGGGCAGGAGGAGACTGATTGCTAAATCTCCACATCTATTTTTTTTAATTGCAGATTTGGTGGTGTAAGCAATAGAGTACATTGTAATATAAAGGGGAAACAAAGGTTAGATCCAGATAGAAAGCCATGAGCTATGCAGTCTGACATATTCTGGGAGCTGGAGCAACGTCTGATGAGAAGTGAGGACGACGGCCCCTGCCTGCTGACCCACCGCCGTGTCCCTCCAGCATGAGCATATCCAGGTATCCTGAGACATGGAGGGAGGGAGGAGAACTCTGGTAATTAATTCAGTTGTAAATATTTACTCAGATGGGATCAGGCCAGGCTGAGCACAGACTGCCAACAGCCACATGGTTTCGGAGCAAACCCAAAGACATTTCTCTTGGTCTGTATGCCAACGAGATGGTAAGCTCCATGGAGCAGGGCCTATCTCGTCTCTGCATCTGTACAGTGCTGTGTATGTCTGGCAGCACTATAGAAATGACTAGCGGTAGCAGCAGTATTTATTTATTTATTTAAAGTTTTTTTTTAAATCTACCGACACATGAAAACATGGTATTACATAGAACAGTATTAACAGGAGACAAGTTACATAAAACAAGGGTATTGGTAACAAGGCATTTAAGGCAGTAGATTTGTTTTGAAGGATCAGGACATCACAAAGGAGAGATAATTTGCACAGGTATTTTCAGTTTCATCTATGTCCTCTGAAACGAACAGCTTCTTTGTAATTCAGTGCATTGCATTATCGTTTATGTTTTATGTGTGTTTTACTGTTGTTTTAATAATTATGTATGCATTGTGTAATCCACTTTGAACATTGAGGAAGAAGTGAAATAGAAGTCTGAGTAAATAAAATATAAATAAATATCAAGTACACAACAGATCCTAAAGGGGAAATTCATTTTCTCTCAATGCAGTCCCCTCCTCTAAGAAATTAGTCTTATACCTATGCCTTTCTTCAGTGCCCGTTTCACATCCCTGTTCCTCAGGCTGTAGATTAGGGGATTCACCATGGGCATCCCCACCCCATAGAGCAGGGGGATCAGGCGGTCCTTCTCCTGAGAGTAACTGGAGGTGGGACGGAGGTAGGTGAAGAAGGCCGTGGCATAGGAGAGGCAGACAACAGTGAGGTGGGACCCACAGGAGGAGAAGGTTTTCCGCTTCCCCTCTGCTGATTGGATCTTCAGGATGGTACCAACGATGTAGACATAGGAGATGAGGGTGACTGACAAGGAGCCCAGGCCCATAACTCCATTGACCATGAAGACTGTCAGCACATTGGCTAAGGTGTCCACACAGGATAATGCCAGCAGCGGAGGAAGGTCACAGAAATACTGGTTGATGAAGCCAGGGCCACAGAAAATGATCTTCGACATGCCCACAGCATGCAAAAGGGAGATCAGAAAGCTAGCCAGCCATGGCCCAATGGAGAGCCGCACGCAGAACTTCAGGTTCATCACGAGGTGATAGCGCAGCGGGTTGCACACTGCTACATAGCGGTCATATGCCATGACAGTCAACAAGAGAAATTCTGTAGTGGCAAAAGAGAGAAAGAAGTACATCTGGGTGATACAGCCGGCCACAGAGATGGTCTTTTGGGTGGAGGAAAGATTCTGGAGGATCTTGGGCACGGTGACGGAAGAGTAGCAGATATCCAGGCAGGAGAGCTGGCAGAGAAAGAAGTACATAGGGGTGTGGAGGCGAGGATCCAAGCCAACCGCCATGATGATGGTCAGGTTCCCTGTTAGGGTCACCACATAAACGAGGAAGAAAAGGAGGAAGAGGAGGGTCTTCTCTTCCAGAGATCGCACAAAATCCAGGAGAATGAACTCAGTCAGCAAGCTTTGATTCCTCCTACCCATGTCCATGGCTTCATGTTACAGAAACACCTACAGCAAATACAGCAAAAAGGAAGATCGATGTTGCAAGAGAGTGTGTTTAAAGGAGACCTGCCTTCTGTTCAGGCTATGATCCTGTGTACAGGGTAAAGGAAATCTGTCTGCATTACATTTAAGTTTTGTAAACCTTTTTGTGATGTTTGTGATTTATAGGAGGTTAAGTTCTCAATTTGTACCTGGGAACCAAATATACAGCCATGATCAGTGGTGCATGGCATCACAGAATTCTTTTGACATGCCCATTATGGCCTCCAAAGAAAGGATGTATGACATTATAATAATTATCACAAAAATACAGGGGATTAGAACTCAGGCAGAAAGTGTGTTGTGCTCCACTCTGAATGAAAAATTAATGTTTGGAAAAGTGAGGAATGAATGAATACATAAAGCGACTCCCCCAGGGTCACACTGAGAGTTGATGACAGAGCCGGGGATTAGAGCTGAGGCACAGGGAGATAAAACGACTCCCCCAGGGTCACACACAGAGAGTCAGTGACAGAGCCGGGGATTAGAGCTGAGGCACAGGGAGATAAAGTGACTCTCCCAGGGTCACACACAGAGAGTTGATGATAGAGCCGGGGATTAGAGTTGAGGAACAGAGAGATAAAGAGACTGTATCACAGTACGTGACAGCTCTCACGATGGTTAACCTCTCTCCTGTGTGCTGTCAGATCTCCCCATCAGTCTCAGCAGTCCTGCTGTGTATTTACACTATGGCAGAGTTTGGCGTTAGGGGGATAGGCCAGAGACATTCATGGAAGGATCTCCTGTTCCTACTGCAGAATAATTTGCTCTGATAAAAAGTAAACATCTTCCCTAATGTAGAGAATATTCTAGTTTTGTTCACTTTTCTATAAAGGCGTGGTAGCTTGGCTGTGCCAGCAGGAATTGGTACAGAGCTCATGAGGAGAATGTTTTAGATCTAGCACAGGGCCCCTGAAGGAAGAGGAGGTAAAGTGCTGAGCTCCTGTGTAGAGAGGAGAAAGTGCCCCAGCTCCCCTGCCTTGCTTCAGGACGAGGCTCGTGAAACGTAAACTCCCTTTCCCTCCAGCTGCAGAAGCATCATTCTCCAGTTTGAGACCTCCAACCATTGCAGGAGATAGGTGTGGGAAGCAAAAATCAGAGGAGGATGAGTGCAGTACAGAACCATTTGACCCAAGGGACCTCCCAGTGCAGTGTTCTAAACTGAGAGACGCGCTTACAGCCTGAGAAAACTAGACAGGTTGCTGAGCAGCAGCTGCACACATCTGGAGCCTCCGGTTCGGGGAGTCACTGCGTGGACCTTTTCTCCTCTAACCCTGGGACATTTAGGGCTGTGAGCTGAGAGGTTTGGAGAAGCACCAGCCGAGAAGAATTTGGTTTACAAGAAAGGAATCAAGAAGTGTAACTAACTGTACAAGCTTTTGTTATAAAGAGACAGTAAACATTTCTGTGCCTTTATCTACCAGTAAAAAATATTGTTTTGGGGAATTGCACATTCTGTGTAGTACTGGGTCTTGATTGTCCTGTGTTTCAAGAGCGAGCTCTGGACAGTTTTCATCTCCCCCTACTCCCCTGATTCCACCAAGAAACCCAGGTATTAATATTTTTTGTGTGTGTGACTGATGGGCCGGCGATTAATTCAAGTATCTGAATAATGCACAAGAGGCAAATCAGTTCCAGGAGAAAAGAATTTAAAATATAAGAAGTGCCATAAGACCCATGGAGTCTAACACCAGCTTCCTGTCTCACCAGTCCAGGTCACTTGGAAGTACCCAATGGGGAGATCTGTTTTATTTATTTAAAAGTCTTATTATCTGCAACTTTCACATTGTTCAATATACAATACACATCAAATATATATAATAAAATCAAACAATACATAACACAAAACACGATGCTGCGATGCGGCCCAGAGGCCGCAGCTGCCCGGACCTTCCCCGGCCGTGCTGGAAGCCGCCCCCGCACTGCCATGCTGCTTCTTCACCGCAGCAGGAGCCGCAGACTTTGGCGTCCTCTTCACGGTCTAGAGCCACCGTCCACGCTGCCTCCTGACAGGCCTGGAGGCATGCTCCACAGCGGCAGGGATGCTGCCTTGCTCTGCCTTCAATGGGGCCTGCGCGGCAGTTCTGGCTCCTCCCTGCTTCAGCATCTGCAAGGCTGCTGTCCAGGGTCCTGCAGACTTCCTCACTGCTCCTATGGGGCAGGCCCGCAGCTCTCTTCCCTTGTTAAAGGGACAGCGGGGGTGGGGTCCTCCTGGCCCCACCTGATGACATCATCTGGGAGCCTCCCTCTATAGTCCTACTTAAGGGCTCTTCAGTCATTCCTCCAGTGCCTTCTCAACGAGCCAGTCTTCTGAGGAGTTTCTCCTTCCTCTTGGACTCCATGTTCCTGCTCTTGCTTGGTGTTCCAGTGTTACAAAGCATCCCTCTTCGTTCTGTCTCTGATGTCCTGATATTCCAGATGTCCTCCGTCTCTGAGGTCCTGATGTTCCCGACATCCTCCATCTCTGTTGTCCTGGTGTTCCAGAAGATCTGACGTTCTAGATGGCTAGAGGTCTTACGTTCCTGATCTTCCTGATGTCAGTTCCTTTGATGTTCCAGCTCTTCAAGTTCTCCAGATAGCCACCTCGAGGGTAAATCCGTTTCATCCAGTTCCTGTTTCCGGTCATTGGAGTCTTGGTCAGTTGGACTCCTTCCCTGAGCCTGCCGCGCTCCTGCGTGGTCCGTGACCAGCCTCCTTAGCCTGTGTAGGGCACGCAGAGGATAGGGTGGTCTGTGACCAGCCCCGTGGGTCTGCCCTGTGGTGGGCTGTGTAGGGCACCCTGAGGAACAGTGCACACCTGTCTTCGTCCAAGTCTTCCAAGTCCTTTTTGTCTCATCTGGATTTCCCAAGGTCCGTAAGAGATATCCTTGCCTCAGATGTTTCTGATGCCCTGAGCCTCCATCTACTCTAGTTCCAGATGCCTTCTATGGATGAGCTTCCATCCGCTCGCCTTTCTTGATGTCCTGATGTCTTTCGCTCCTGTTGTCAATGCCTTGTGTTCCACTCCTGAGTCCTGAAGTCTTCATCTCAGCCTTCAAGCTTCAGTCCTAGTCCGCCCTCGTCTCCTGTCCAGCCTGCCGCCTCTGTCGCTACCCAGCGGCAAGTCCGAAAGGGCGTGGAATAGTCGAAGGACCACTCAGAGACCAACCTCACCCTCTAGCGCTCCCGGCCAGCGGAGTGTAACACATGAATCATAATACAACACAACTAAATGCCTTATTTAAACAGGCATTTGGCTGAGTACACAGATCTTTGTTTTCTGATTTTTGTTCTGTTTTGCTGTTTTTGTTTGTATTTTATTATGGGTGTTCTTTTGTAAATCACTTAGGTTTTAAGCAATAAAATGATTTTTTTTTAAATCATTATTATTATCCATATGCTTCAGAGAAATATATTGCCTTCATCTTTTTTCAAAATATTTTCATATCCCTCTCTAAGTGCAGTACTAAAAGTCTCATGAAAGGTTTCTAAGTAAACTAAAGTGTCATGGGATAGGAGGAGATGTCCTTTCGTGGATTGCAAACTGGTTAAAAGACAGGAAACAGATAGTAGGATTAAATTATCAGTTTTCTCAGTGGAAAAGGGTAAACAGTGGAGTGCCTCAATGATCTGTACTTAGATCAGTGCTTTTTAATATATTTATAAATGATCTGGAAAAGAGTATGATGAGTAAAATGATCAAATTTGCAAATGATACAAAATTATTCAGAGTAGTTAAATCACAAGCAGATTGTGAAACATTGCAGGAGGACCTTGTCAAATTGGAAGATTGGGCATCCAAATGGCAGATGAAATTTAATGTGGACAAGTGCAAGGTGTTGCATATAGGGAAAAATAACCCTTGCTGTAGTTACAAGATGTTAGGTTCCATATTAGGAGCTACCTCCCAGGAAAAAGATCTAGGCATCATAGTGGATAACACATTGAAATCGTTGGCTCAGTGTGCTGCAGCAGTCAAAAGAGCAAACAGAATGTTAGGAATTATTAGGAAGGGAATGGTGAATAGAACGGAAAATGTCATAATGCCTCTGTATCGCTCCATGGTGAGACCGCACCTTGAATACTGTGCACAATTCTGGTCGCCGCATCTCAAAAAAGGTATAATTGCGATGGAGAAGGTACAGAGGAGGGCAACCAAAATGATAAAGGGGATGGAACAGCTCCCCTATGAGGAAAGGCTGAAGAGGTTAGGGCTGTTCAGCTTGGAGAAGAGACGGCCGAGGGGGGCTATGATAGATGTATACAAAATCATAAAAGGACTTGAATGGGTAAATGTGAATCCATTATTTACTCTTTCGAATAATAGAAGGACTAGGGAGCACTCCATGAAGTTAGCAAGCAGGTACATTTAAAACTAATCGGAGAAAATTATTTTTCATTCAACACACAAGCTCTGGAATTCGTTGCCAGAAGATATGGTTAAGGCACTTACTGTAGCTGGGTTTAAAAAAGGTTTGGATAGGTTCCTGGAGGATAAGTCCATAAACTGGTATTTATCAATAGGGAATAGCCACTGCTTGTTGGCAGCATTAGAAGGATGGGATCTCTTTAATGTTTGGGTACTTGCCAGGTACTTGTGACGTGGATTGGCCACTGTTAGAAACAGGATGCTGGGCTTGATGGACCCTTGGTCTGACCCAGTATGGCATGTCTTATGTTCTTAATGTATTCCAGTTCATTGAAGCAAAGTATGAAAATGCACATAATTGTGTTGCTGCAATTTATAGTCCCATACTATACTTTGTGCACCAAAACACAATTTTGAATCTACTTGTTAATCCAAGCAGAATCCAGTGGAGGCCATGCATGATAACATGCAAGCCGCAGCATGCTGAATCAATCGTAATGCCATTAAATATTTTCGAGGCAGCCCGATATAGAAGCTGTTACAATAGTCTAACTGTTCATATAATAAAGCTGTAGGACAGCCATTTAAAGGGTCTTTACAGTTTCGTCTTGAACGTCGATTTTACCACATGTTTAATCAGAGTTTATAAAGACAAAAATCTAAAAAAATAAAATAAAATTTGGGCCACATTCAACATCAGAGTTTGTGATCCTCCATATTGCAGTGAAGACCTGTAGTCCAGTTCATCTCTACCTACTCATAATAGGGAGGGTTTTGCAACATTAAGCATTGGCATGTGGGCTTTTAGCCAGGTCTCCACTGTTGCCATACATTTCTTAAAAAGAAGTTTTCCATCAGAATTACTCTTTTGAACAAGAAATATAGAATTGAAGGTCATCAGCATAAACAAGAAGAAAATACCCCCAGCTGAGACAAAACTTCACACAATGGCTGTAGATGGATATTAAACAAGACAGGGGCTAAACTGAAGCCTGGGGAACACCGGAGATGATCAAGGTCCAATCCGATAATTTACCTCTCAATTGGACGCACTGGTTCTTACCAGTTAAATACGATTGAAACCAGGAAAATATTGATCTTCCTATACCTGCTTGTGCAAATCTAACCAGCAGCAACCCATGGTCTACAGAGTGAAAGGGCGCGGTGAGATCCAACTGGACCAAAACTCCAGTTCCGCCTTTATCCATTTCACAAAAAAAAAAAAAAAAAATCTGCTAAAAGCACTAACCTGTCCCATGCGTCCTGCTGAAACTGCATTGCCAGCCATGTAGAACCGCGTAATCGCCCTTAAATTGCAGAAGCTGATTAAAAGTACAGGTTTCTAAACTTTTCCTCAAGGTTAGTGGGTTTGGTGCTGGGCGGTAATTGGACGCTATGTGCAAGAACAGAGCCTCATCTTTCTGACCCGGTCTGAAAACGAATGTGGCACAACTCCCTCTTCAAGGGATTTATTCACCGGCGAATGAAGAAGTGTAAAAAAAAAAAGCATCTCTCGGAGACGGATCTAAAGGCGAGCGAGTCGATCTCAAAAGCCCTATCACAGAAGCAAGTTACTTCAGCGCGTCACCTTAACTTATCCTTTTCAATGGATTGTCTGCTGAGTAGCTATCGCATCAAATGAGTCAGGCTGCCTTAATAACCTCTTAACTGGCGGGACACAATTCCCTAGGACAGTTCAAGGCCGCAGTGACCTTTTCTGAAACATTCTTGACCACGCAAGCGGTACATTTGCAAGCAAGCTTGGTCCCACTGTCTAAGGTCATCTTCCCAAGTAGCTCTCTCTCCGTCGCCTTTCCAACTTTCCAACCTCCCGCCGCCAGAGAATGCATAAATCCTGTGAGCACGGCGACCTTTTAAGATCTCTTAGTGGTGCTAAAATGGCTATCAGCTTCAATAAGTGAAGTGCTCCACGAATCCACTAATCAGTGGCTGATCTCATCTCGAGCTCAACCCTTTCTAACCTAACTTTGCACTCCTGCTTAAAATCCTCCAGCCCAAACTTAGATCTAACTTGTCTCTTATTCATATAACAACCACATCGCCCTTGCTGATTTGGCTTTGCCAAAGTAACTGAAAAAAAAAAAAAAAAAGCAATGATCACTCTTGCTCACTCCTAGGATAAGAGATAACGATCCCCAAGGCTGCCCGAATAATGATGGCTAATGGACCTGTCCACAGTATTAGCCTTGACCACATCCCCCAGCAAAAAATTCCACAACTTAATTGTGGGCTGACTGACGTAATATTTTCTTTAATTTGTTTTAAATCTGGAATAAGAGTTCATGATGCAACCGGCTCCCAGGGCAGGTGATGGTGACAAAAACAGCAACACAATTCAAGAAATCCTGGGACAAGCAGCGAGGATCCTCAGAGGTGGAGGAGTGAGGGGTAGAGCTGGGGATGGGCACAGAGGATCCTCAGAGGTGGGGGAGTGAGGGGTAAAGCCTGGGACGGGCACAGATGATCCTCAGAGGTGGAGGAGTGAGGGGTAAAGCCTGGGATAAGTTCAGAGGATCCTCAGAGGTGGGGGAGTGAGGGGTAAAGCCTGGGATAAGCACAGAGGATCCTCAGAGGTGGAGGAGTGAGGGGTAAAGCCTGGGATAAGTTCAGAGGATCCTCAGAGGTGGGGGAGTGAGGGGTAAAGCCTGGGATAAGCACAGAGGATCCTCAGAGGTGGGGGAGTGAGGGGTAAAGCCTGGGACAAGCAGCGAGGATCCTCAGAGGTGGGGGAGTGAGGGGTAAAGCCTGGGACAAGCAGCGAGGATCCTCAGAGGTGGGGGAGTGAGGGGTAAAGCCTGGGACAAGCAGCGAGGATCCTCAGAGGTGGAGGAGTGAGGGGTAGAGCTGGGGATAGGCACAGAGGATCTCTAGTTGCAAAGAAATGAAGGGAATGCCTGAGATAAACGGGGGTCTGTAGCACTGCATCAGGAAATAAACTGAGCAGACTACAAGGGCCTCATGGCTCTGCTTTTCTTCCTGGTGTTATGCACAAAAAGGATAATATTGCTGGACGTCCCACTAGATCAGTGATAAACATATGAAATAACTGCATTCCAAGCACAGATCCTTCTGCAGCCTTCCTTACAGCCCCCTGGCAAAGATTCTCCTTAAAGCCCCACCTTCCTTGGTGTGAAATATTCCTGCGGTGCAGAATGCACAGGATTCCAACATCCCCCTCCCAGAGGCTCTGGAACTGGAGACAGGCACCAGCAACGATTCCTCTTCCTTATCTTCATTTCTTCCTATTTCTCTTTTCCTCCAATGTTTTATTTCCAATATGGTTCAGAGAATGTGTTGTGAATAAAAAAGGTACAGTTTGCCCTCACCCTCTGTTTTTTTAAAGTTCTCCTTGACTGAGTTCTCTTTTCAGCTCTCAGTGCTGTATTCCTGCTTTACATGTGTCGGCGTGACCCCTGCTTGGGGCTGCAGTGAAGATCTGCTCTTTGGTTGTTCGTGCTGTATTCCTGCTTTACATGCGTCAGTGGGTCCCTGCATGGGGCTCTGATGGAGATTCATTCTTTGGTTGTTCGTGCTGTATTCCTGCTTTACATGCGTCAGTGGGTCCCTGCATGGGGCTCTGATGGAGATTCATTCTTTGGTTGTTCGTGCTGTATTCCTGCTTTACATGCGTCAGTGGGTCCCTGCATGGGGCTCTGATGGAGATTCATTCTTTGGTTGTTCGTGCTGTATTCCTGCTTTACACGCGTCAGTGGGTCCGTGCATGGGGCTCTGATGGAGATTCATTCTTTGGTTGTTCGTGCTGTATTCCTGCTTTACATGCGTCAGTGGGTCCCTGCATGGGGCTCTGATGGAGATTCATCCTTTGGTTGTTCGTGCTGTATTCCTGCTTTACACGCGTCAGTGGGTCCCTGCATGGGGCTCTGATGGAGATTCATTCTTTGGTTGTTCGTGCTGTATTCCTGCTTTACGTGTATCGATGCGACTCCAGCACAGGGTTCTGATGATGATCAGCACAGCAGTACCATTAACCTAGCTTTATGTTAATTGTTAAGGACAGGAGCAACTAAACAGGAGCAACTGAGCTTCAAAAATACAAAATTATCCCATCAGAATAAAATAACAAATAACAGAAAAAAGTGGGGGATCATAATGTTTTTGCCTTTTTGTAAAATTCATGTTTCAAAATGTGTTGCTAATTCTGTTTCATTGGGAGGTTAAGCATCTTGCTGAAGGGCACAGATTTGGGTGGTGGGATGGGCTTGAGGAGGGGGAGAGGAATGTGCCAATATTCAGAATTTCATTTCTAATACCATTCCCCCCACCCTTAAGCCAATGCCTCCTTCCTTCTCATCTTTCTAAAAGAGTGGAGTAAGGGAGTCTCCAGCCAGCACCTGAACCGGGGCTGTGCAATTCCAGTCCTCTGGCTTTCAGGACATCCCTAATGAATATGCATAAGATAGCTTTGCATGCACACATGTGCATATTTATTAGGGATATCCTGAAAACCAGAAAGGTCGGAGGCTCTCAAGGACCACAACTGCCCACCCCTGCCCTAAATCCACTTTGATGCCAACCAAGTTGAGGAGCCCCGGCTGGAGCAGCCTCTTCCCCTGTCTCTCCCTCCCTCCCAAGCCTTGCCGTGTGCCGGTTTCCCTACCTGTGCAGGGTGGAAATGTCAGGGTGTTGGTGAAGGCCTCTTTCCGTCCCATGTTCGGTTCCCCTGCCCTCTTTATCTGCTGCTCCCACACTCGCTCAGGCCCCTTAGCATGATATGTCTCTCCCACTGTGGGCACGCACTCCCCGCTAGGTGTGAGCCACCCTGGTGACAGCCAAATCTCTAACGATTCAGCCTCTCCTAAATCCAAGGGGAGCGATTATAAAAGAAAAAAAGCTAGGATAATTGGAGTCTATTTTATTATTAACATTCAAAGGGCGTTATTAAAGGTAAGAAAGAACAGCGTTCAGACAAC
Organism: Rhinatrema bivittatum; assembly: GCF_901001135.1. NCBI lineage: Eukaryota > Metazoa > Chordata > Amphibia > Gymnophiona > Rhinatrematidae > Rhinatrema > Rhinatrema bivittatum. Next base: position 9,549,140 of record NC_042630.1, read on the forward strand.
CTTTCCCACTGGCACTCAAAGTGCTATTTCACTTTGCATTCTTGCTCATGGTGCAGCTCCCTCTGGTCTGGGTAAAAAGTCTGAAGAAAGAGCAGGTCTCCTTTAATGCCTCGTGTGATTATTCCAGCCTAAGGACAGGCCAGGTCTCCTTTAACACTGCACACACTGATTCCAGCCTCCTTTAATCCTGGTTGCTCTGATCCCAGCCTGAGGACAGAGCAGGTCTCTTTTAGCACTGGACCCATTGATTCCAGCCTCCTTTAACTCTGGATGCTCTGATCCCAGCCTGAGGACAGGGCAGGTCTCCTTTAACACTGCAGACATTGATCCAAGCTTGAGGACAGAGCAGGTCTCCTTTAACACTGCAGACATTGATCCAAGCTTGAGGACAGAGCAGGTCTCCTTTACCACTGCACACACTGATTCCAGCCTCCTTTAACTCTGGATGCTCTGATCCCAGCCTGAGGACAGGGCAGGTCTCCTTTAACACTGCATATATTGATCCAAACTTGAGGATCGAACAGGTCTCCTTTAACACTGCAGACATTGATCCAAGCTTGAGGACAGAGCAGGTCTCCTTTAACACTGCACACACCGATTCCAACTTTGAGGACAGAGCAGGTCTCCTTTAACACTCCACACACCAATCCCAGCCTGAGAAAATAACAACACACGTATAGCAGTCTCTACATGCCTTAAATAGTGGTTTAATTTCCCAGCCAAATATCTCTGCTTCCAATAGCCAGAAGATTGTCTTTTTTGCCCTCCAGAGACCAAAACTGCTATGTGGTTGCGGATTCTGTACCCAGGATTTGGATACAGGTAACGTAAGATATTGTCTCCTGCACCAAATGTTTATGGGTGCCGGAATGTCGTCACCACTGCACTCCTAAATCCAGATGTGCCGCCTCTCACAGCATCCCCCCCCCCACCCCCCATGTCACGGTGCTGGGCCCCACTAACAAAAGCATCAGCAGCAAAGCAAAACCAGCGTGGGGCCCCTCGTGCACTGACCGGCCCCGCGGGGCCCCCAGAGCAACAGGAAACCAGTGAGGGAGGTTCGGGCAGGGCGCCGCAGGGCCAGAGTGCCCGAGAGCTCTGCTTCCTTCCTTCCTCTGCTCGGAATATAAAACTCTTTTCTTTCCATGAAGCGCTTTCTGGAAAGAAAACAAAAAAGGAGGAGGGAGGTGTAAGCTGAATTTTTATGGCAGAAGGAATAATATTTATACAGCTCCCCTCTTACAGGAAGAGAACGGCCGATGGACAGAGCCAGCGGAAATTCAGGTGCAGCGGGTCCCCCGTTCTGGTGCTTTATGTTACGCGCCCCGCCCGCAGACAACCCGCGCAGGGGACTGCTCACCTCCGGGCCAAGTTCCAGCACTGCCTCCCTCGCGGCCCTAGCTAGCCCAGCGAGGCCGCGGCGTCCCGCGGTGACGACGGCCGGGCCTCCTGCGTCGCGCCAGGCCTCACGCCGGCGCCATCAGCCTGCCTAACCACGCCCCCAGGTGCGCACGCGCGGACCAGCCGCGCTGAAGTAGAAACCAGGGCGGGGCCTAGCTCCACGGCGCGCCCTGATTGAACCCCCGATATAAGGAAGTGATTGCCTTCACTTCCTTGCCTTGGCAATCGGGTCGTTTTGTTCCTGAGATTGTCACTGCATGTTCTTGCTTGCTTGTTCCTAGTCTGTTCCGGGATCCTTCGTTCCAGTTCTGTTCTTGTTGTTCCTGATTCCTAGTCCTGCTTGTTCGTCTGTTCATCTCCCTGGTCTTACCTTGGACTGCCTTCTGGTAAAGACCTCAGCCTGTTCCTGACCTGCCTGCCTGCCAAAGACCTCAACTTGTTCCTGACCTGCCTGCCTACCTGCCACCTGCCAAAGACCTCAACTTGTTCCTGACCTGCCTGCCTACCTGCCACCTGCCAAAGACCTCAGCTTGTTCCTGACCTGCCTACCTGCCACCTGCCAAAGACCTCAGCTTGTTCTAGTACCCATTGGACCTCTGGCTCTTGACCCTTGCTTCGTTGACCACTCCTCGGACCGATACCTGGACTTGACCTTGCTTGCCTGACCACGTCTTAGTTCCTGGCTCTGTTTCTCGCCTTGTCATAACCATCCCTGTTCTGGGTCTCTCTGCTGCCTCCTGTCTCCAGTCTCGAACCCTACAGCGCTCCCCTAGTTCCTGTGGGCACATTGGACTTCCATTTCTCTTGGAGACCCTGTGAGGTCCACCTAAGTCCAAGCGGCCCGGGTCCCTAAAGGCTCCTCCCGGGGGGACCTCGGGTTTCCAGTGGTGAAGCTCGACTCTGCCTCTGTCTCCCTCTGTGCTCCGCCCCCTGGGGCAATCCCTGTGCTGTTCCAGGACAAGGGTTCCACCCCTGAGTGCAACACTTTATCAGCCAGGGGTGCTACAGGTCTGGGATCCAGTCCAGATGGGGAGGACAATTTCTCTTCTGGGGCCTCTCTACTTTTTCTGTCTTTTATGTTTGTTAAATTTAAAGTTAACTTAATTTTATTTTAATATCTTTAGGTATAAGGATATTAGTAATATTGATATTGACATGTTATGTAATTTTATTCATACTTTTATTTTTATTTATTTTATTTTCATTTTATGAAAGTTTAGTATTTATTATTTTTATGCTCAATGTTGTAAAAGTTTTTGTTCAAATTTATTTGCTAAAGACAATATATAAAAATTCTTAAATAAATAGAAATAAATAAATAAAAGATGCTAGATGGCAAAAAATAAGAGCAGGGATGCAAAAATCAACACCACAGGCAGAAACCATGAAGCAAACCAAGGTCCATCCATTCCCTTTCATGTCCCAATTAGTGTACGGGCCAGGGGGCGGGAAAGGGCCAATAGAAATTCCGGAGTCTGAAACTGGTGTTCAAATAAAAGCTGGTCTTTACTGGAATTTAAAGAAGAGGATCCAAGCCAAGATCACAAAAATAAGAATCAGCATACAGCAAATAATCGAAACGAAACACAAGGTCTCTTTGTCCATCCTTGTTCTCCTTACTTCCCTTCCTGCTCTTGCACCTTCATCCCTTGAAAAGATATCTTTATCTCCTATCTTTATCTCCTATTCTTTTCAATATCTATCTGTTACCTCTCTGTCACATATTAGCCTCACTAAACATAAAATTCAAAATCTATGCTGACGATATACAATTCATGGTGCCATATAACATCTCCTGGTCCCATACATTATCTTTAGTATCATTATATCTCACAACCATCGATACCTGGCTTTCCCACAACCGTTTGAAATTAAATCCAAATAAAACAGAAATAGTTCACCTTTCATCAATAACTGATTCATCTATAGGCCCCCCTTCTCAACTTATATTCAATGGAACAACTATCCCCATATCAAAATCCGCAAAAAACTTAGGCATAACTATCAATACAGACCTTTCTTTAAAACAGCATATATCTGTACTAACTAGGAATTCTTTCTACAAACTTCAACTCTTAAAACGTCTACGTCCTCTACTTTTCTTTCATGACTTTCGGACTATTCTTCAATCACTCATCTTCTCCGGACTGGATTACTGTAATTCTCTATACATAGGTCTCCCAGAAAACACACTTCATTCTCTTTAATTAATCCAAAATGCAGCAGCACGTATCCTAACAAATTCTTCAAAAAAAAATCATATCACCCCAATACTTCAATCTTTACATTGGTTACCAGTCAAATACAGAATACAGTTTAAAATTCTATCCATTATACACTCTCTCATTCATACCCCTAACTCAGTTACTTTATGCACCATCCTCCGCATTTACAAACCTACCAGACACCTAAGGTCAATGGACAAAAATCTTCTTGATATCCCATCACCTCGACAAGCCCGTTTAGATATTACCAGAAAAAGAGCTTTTTCAGTCATAGGTCCCATTTTATGGAATTCATTACCAGATTCCATCAGATCCATATCCAACTCCAAACAATTCAAAAAATCTTTAAAAACACATTTATTTCAAATTGCATTTCATATACCACCCACCAAATAATGCATCATATTCCCAGTTTTGGCACCTGATCCCGATTCTTTCCACTTGTTTACTGATTTGTTTAAATTACCTATTTTATTTTAATTTTATTTTATGTTAATGAACAATTTTTGTAATTTTTATATCTTCTATAACTAAGTTATCTTTAAGTAACCCTTACTTTTAGTTTTATTAGTTTTATCTTTATTTTATTTGATATTTGTAAACCGTTTTGATTAAACACTGTTTGTAAAGACGGTATAGAAATATTTTTAAATAAATAAATAAATATCCTCCCAGTGCTAGCAGATAACGCCAACACCGGCCAAGAGACAAGTGGAAAAGGATCCGCAATGGGTTTTCCAACTTTCAAAAACTGCAAGGTTGCTATGTTTCTCTCTACCCTCGCTTTTACTGCACGCTTGGGAAAAAAAAAAAAGATCTCCTTAGGGCAATGGGGCGAAACCCTTCCCTTCAGACCGGTCCAATGGAAAAACGCCAACAAGTCAAAACTCTTCAATTGAGAGTCTGGGTGAATCTCCAAACCCCTTCTCTCTTCTCTCACTCTGCACTCCAACTTGCCTAAACTGAGGCTTTGAACATGCTCCAGAAAATCTTATTCCCCAGTCAAGCTTTATCCCCACAAAGGTGGGAGGAATCCCCATTACCAAACTCCTCCTACTGTCCCGAACTACAACAATTCATGGGGATGCTCCTAGTGACTGGGAAAGCTCCCTCGCACAGGGATGGCCGAATATGAAAGCCCTGCAAAAGCAAGCATTTGGACCAAGGGAAAAATGCACCCAAAAAGATATTTGTCATAGCCTACGAAAAAAAATAGAAAAAGATTCTGGTACTCTGCAGAGAGGGAGGAGCTACAGAGAAACATGATGGCAGAAAAAGATCAAATTATAGCCCAACTTATCTACCCATCCACCCAACCGCTCAGCTCCACACTCTCTCAGAGATCCCCTGTATTTATCCCATGCTTTCTTGAATTCAGATCCTGTCCACCACATCCACTGGGAGGCCGTTCCATGCATCCACCATGCTTTCTGTAAAGAAATATTTCCTAAGGTTACTCCTGATTCTACCCCCTTTCACTCTCATCCCATGACCCCTCATTCTAGATGGTGAGACTGATAGTGAAATGCTAAGAGAAATTAGGGAAGCTAACCAAATTGGTAGTGCGGTAATAATGGGAGGCTTCAATTACCACAATAGAAAATAGAGTCAGCTAGGTTACCCAAGCAATAATCTAGTAATCAAAAAATGGAATGCAAATATTAATATTACAAATAGCCTCCATGAAGGTGTCAGCAAGCCAGTCACTGTGTTTATAAACAAAACCAGCCGGTCTTCTCTATCATCCACCTTCACACAATTTTATTTCTAAATCACATTTTTTGAATTTTTCTGTATGTTTTTTTTTTTAATCCCAATCCAGGAATTTTCAGCACTGTCATAATGCCTCTGTATTGCTCCATAGTGAGACCCCACCTTGAATACTGTGTACAATTCTGGTCACCACATCTCAAAAAGGATATAATTGCGATGGAGAAGGTACAGAGAAGGGCGACCAAAATGATAAGGGGAATGGAACAGCTCCCCTATGAGGAAAGACTAAAGAGGTTAGGACTTTTCAGCTTGGAGAAGAGACAGCTGAGGGGGGGGATATGATAGAGGTGTTTAAACTCATGAGATGTCTAGAACGGGTAGATGTGAATCGGTTTTTTACTCTTTCGGATAATAGAAAGACTAGGGGGCACTCCATGAAGTTAGCATGGGGCACATTTAAAACTAATCGGAGAAAGTTCTTTTTTACTCAACGCACAATTAAACTCTGGAATTTGTTGCCAGAGGATGTGGTTAGTGCAGTTAGTATAGCTGGGTTTAAAAAAGGATTGGATAAGTTCTTGGAGGAGAAGTCCATTACCTGCTATTAAGTTCACTTAGAAAATAGCCACTGCCATTAGCAATGGTTGCATGGAATAGACTTAGTTTTTGGGTACTTGCCAGGTTCTTAAGGCCTGGATTGGCCACTGTTGGAAACAGGATACTGGGCTTGATGGACCCTTGGTCTGACCCAGTATGGCATGTTCTTATGGAGAACCTCCTTTCCACTGAAAGAGGCTCCCCTCCTGTGCATGGAAACCTTTGAGATATTTGAATATCTCTATCATATCTCCCCTACCTCACCTTTCCTCTAGGGTACACAGGTTTGATCTTTAAATCCATCTCCATATGTTTTACAATGAAGACCACTGACCATTTTAGTAGCCACCTTCTTAAATGACTACTTAAAATGGTACAGGATCCACACCTATAGAGTTTTACTCTCTGGAGAGTAAATGGGGATCTGCAGGATATTGTCTATTGAAAGAATAGATATTTCAGCTGCAAAACAAAAATATTTGCGGCATATAGAGGCTGCTGTACCTGTGTCTATTATGTAGAGATTGCTGTATATGCATCATTATTATGTAGAGACTGCCGTACCTATGTCGTTATTATGTGGAGATTGCCATATATGTGTCATTATGTAGACTGCCATACCTGTGTCATTATTATGTAGAGACTGCCATACCTATGTCGTTATTATGTGGAGATTGCCGTATGTGCATCATTATTATGTAGAGATTGCCATATGTGTCGTTACGTAGATTGCAGTATGTCATTATGTAGACACTGCCATACCTATGTCATTATTATGTAGATTGCTGTATATGTGTTATTATGTAGAGACTACTGTGTATATGTCATTATGTAGATTGCCATAACTATGTCGTTATTATGTAGCTATATATACGTCGTTATAATGTAGAGACTGCTATACCTATGTCGTTATTATGTAGAGATTGCCGTATATGTGTTATGTAGACTGCCATACCTGTGTCATTATGTAGCTTTATATGCGTCATTATGAGACTGCCATACCTGTATATATGTCGTTATAATGTAGAGACTGCCATACCTGTGTTATTATGTAGAGCTTGCCATATTTGTGTCGTTATTATGTAGAGACTGCCATACCTATGTCATTATTATGTACAGATGGCCATATATGTGTCGTTATATAGAGTGCCATTATGTAGAGACTGCCATACCTATGTCATTATTTTCCCAGGCTGCTAAAGGACACCTGCCCTGTCCTTAGGCTGGAATAATCACACGAGGCATTAAAGGAGACCTGCTCTTTCCTCAGACTTTTTACCCAGTTCAGAGGGAGCTGCACCATGAGCAAGAATGCAAAGTGAAATAGCCCTTTGAGTACCAGTGGGAAAGGTTGTCTGAACGTTGTTCTTTCTCTCTTTTAATAACGCCCTTTGAATGTAATAAAACAGGTTCCAATTATCCGAGCTTTTTTTTTTTTTTTTAATAGTCACTCCCCTCGGATTTAGGAGAGGCTGAATCGTTAGAGATTCGGCTGTCACCGCGGTGGCTCACACCTAGCGGGGAGCGCACGTCCACAGGGAGAGACACATCATGCTAAGGGGCCTGAGCGAGTGTGGGAGCAGCAGATAAAGAGGGCAGGGGAACCGAACATGGGATGGAAGGAAGAATTTGCCCTGCATTTCCATCCTGCACAGGTAGGGAAACTGGCACACGGCAAGGCTTGGGAGGGAGGGAGAGACAGGGGAGAGGCTGCTCAACTTGGTTGGCATCAAAATGGGTTTTGGAGCTGGCTGGAGCCTCAGCCTTCTTCTCTGTTTCAGATGAAGGCAGCTGCAGACAGCTGTTCCCGCTGAGATGAGAAGGATGGAGGCATTGACCAAATCAGAGGTGTGGGGGGGGGGTCTTCACCAAGGGGAGTGGGGTTAAGTGCTGGGGTGCACCTTGGGTTGGCTGCCATGGTTTGAGAATTTAGATTCTGAATGATGTCACTGAAACTGCTGGCAAACTCCCCTCACACACACAGGACTCAGCATGGCTCTTCTTATGTTCTAATTTCCTTTGCTCTGGGAAAAAAAAACAACTTAGATAAAGACACAAAACTGTTTACTGTCTATGTCTAGATCTAGTAGCTTCTAGGGTACGGTACTCTCTTCCCCTAATTGAAAAAACTAACTTCTTGACTGGCTCTTCTCCAATATTAGCAGCCTTTGTAAATTGGCTTCTCAATCTGCTTATGCAGGAAATCAAGCAAACAAAGATAAAGGACTTATCCGAGCAGATTAAGCACTCAGATAATCCATCCTAAGCGGTTTATTCAAGCTGGTTACTAATTTTGCTAATAGTTGCTAAAGAAATGGCCGTGGACAATCTACATGCTCAGCCGAGCTACTTGCTGACTTTTTTTTTTTTTTTGAAAGGAAAAGTTTCCAAGATCCAAAATGAGTTTTTGTCTTCTGATCTTAGTCATTTTTCAGGAGATAATTGTGTTGACCTGGAGAAATAGTCCCCAGTTGTTCGTGGTTCTAGAAGTGATGGGGCTGAGTAGGTCTCCTCTAGACCCCATTACCCACTAAATTAGTTAAGAAGCAGACCTGGGTCTTCCACACTTTCTGGCTTCTCCAGTGAATGCCCGTTTGTCCCAATGGCTATGGTGCTTCACTTAAGCCAAGCACGAATCTCAGGAACGCTTGGAGTCCAACTGTACCAAGTCATCACCGCCTGTGACTTGGGTCGTTGAAAAGGTTGTGGGTGGGCGAGCTGAGCAGCCTTGCTTCGTCCTCGGCATTCAGGCTCCCGGCGAGCTGCTGGCACCGAAGCGGCCCTTGTTGCCTCAGGCAGTGACACCGGACCGAAAGCAGAGGTCCCTGGACAGGAGTGCAGCCTTGCACACCACCAGCCCCGAATCGTCCAGCTTCAGCTGGGCTTGACTCTTTCTCTGCTGCTCCGGGCTCTCTATACAGGCACCACCTCTTTTTAATTTGTATTTGGCCCCCATCAGCCACCGTCATTCAAGATCAGGGGTTCAGTGCCATCGTATAGGCGAATGACCCTCAAGTCGTTGCATATTTAGACTCGAGCTGCCCAGGAGAATTACAAACGTTTGGTGAATGAAGGTATTTGTTTAAAGTTTTATAAACCGCCTAAACCAAACTTACCGTACTAGTTGGGGTTTACAGATGAAACTGTAAGTAGAAATTAAAGGGCGAGCTCCAGAAGTCGGGGCACTTTGGATAAATTGTCCTTAAAGGTCCCATGTAGGACAGGAATAGAAATGCTGAATAAAGGAATAGAAATTAACTCTTGGAACCACAACTGACTGCAAGCTTGCTGTGTCTGCCCAACCTTCCACACTGGCGGAAATGTCTTCTTCTCGGCTCCCCTTCGGCCCTCCCTGCAATCCCAGGATCTGCATTAGTCCTGTCCTCAGCATTTACAGGTCTCACAGAACGCAGCAGCAGAGGCTTATGGTCAGCTCAGTCCCTCACTGGAGAGCTCACGCTGGCTTTCTCCTGCAGGTCACTATGGTCAGCTCACTCCCTCACTGGAGAGCTCACGCTGGCTATCTCCTGCAGGTCACTATGGTCAGCTCACTCCCTCACTGGAGAGCTCACGCTGGCTTTCTCCTGCAGGTCACTATGGTCAGCTCACTCCCTCACTGGAGAGCTCACGCTGGCTAGCTCCTGCAGGTCACTATGGTCAGCTCACTCCCTCGCTGGAGAGTTCACGCTTTCTCCTGCAGGTCACTATGGTCAGCTCACTCCCTCGCTGGAGAGTTCACGCTGGCTTTCTCCTGCAGGTCACTATGGTCAGCTCACTCCCTCACTGGAGAGCTCACGCTGGCTAGCTCCTGCAGGTCACTATGGTCAGCTCACTCCCTCACTGGAGAGTTCACGCTTTCTCCTGCAGGTCACTATGGTCAGCTCACTCCCTCGCTGGAGAGTTCACGCTGGCTTTCTCCTGCAGGTCACTATGGTCAGCTCACTCCCTCACTGGAGAGCTCACGCTGGCTAGCTCCTGCAGGTCACTATGGTCAGCTCACTCCCTCACTGGAGAGTTCACGCTGGCTTTCTCCTGCAGGTCACTATGGTCAGCTCACTCCCTCGCTGGAGAGTTCACACTGGCTATCTCCTGCAGGTCACTACGGTCAGCTCACTCCCTCGCTGGAGAGTTCACGCTGGCTATCTCCTGCAGGTCACTACGGTCAGCTCACTCCCTCGCTGGAGAGTTCACGCTGGCTATCTCCTGCAGGTCAGAAACGTGTTTAGCTTTTGAAGCCACTTTACCTCTCCGGACTTTGGGTCCCTGTTACCCCTGAGATCTCAGCAGGGTTCCTCCCCTTCAGATCTTTGTTTAGCTCCCGAGCTCCTTTCCTGGGGGAAGCTGCACCAGCACCTGTTCGGGATTATTGAACGGTCAGGAAGTGTGAGACGGCAGGCTTAGGAGCAGTGATTTATTTTAATAACTACTGTCTGGTTCTCTCCGATCTGCAAATTCTTTATTTATTATGCTCCAGTTCTGTCTGAATATCTGAATTTGTTCTCTTTCTTTTTGTTTTGTTTTGTTATTTTGTGGTGTGTCTGTTTCAGAATGTACCTCTGCCTGAAATTATGTACATAATAAATGCATAGACTGCTAGGATCGGTATAAATATGCGACCTATCAAATGCCAGCCGTAAACATCCCAGGGTTAGAGGAGATAAAAGTCCAGACAGGGATTCTCCCAAGCAGAGGCCCCAGATGTGTGCAGCTGCAGTCCAGCAAGCTCTCCAGTTCTCCAGGCCATCAGCACCTCTCCTGGTTTACAACACCGGGCTGGGAGTTCCCAGGGCTCAAATCACAAAACAGATCTCTACCGGCCTCACAATTTCTCCTCTGACCTCTGCTTCCCAGAACTGTCTCCTGCAGCTTCACATTTCCCGAGCCTCCTCCTGCTTCCCAGAACTGTCTCCTGCAGCTTCACATTTCCCGAGCCTCCTCTTGCTTCCCAGAACTGTCTCCTGCAGCTTCGCATTTCCCGAGCCTCCTCCTGGTTCTTTGAGCACAGCGGTGTAGCCGGGGAGCTGGGCACCTAGGCAGCAGCTCAGCACTTTGTGGACCCGGTGCTAGATCTGAAGCTTTCTATAAGTAAATTCTGCTCCAATCTCTGCTGGCACAACCAAATTACCATGCCCTTAAAGAAACGTGAACGAAACTAGAACATTCTCCATTCTCTACTACGGCAAACTACTCTGTAGTAGGGACAGGAGATCCTTCCATGAATGTCTCTGGCCTATCCCCCCCAACGCCAAACTCTGCCATAGACTGACGGGGAGATCTGACAGTACACAGGAGAGTGGTTAACCATCGTGAGAGCTGTCACGTACTGTGATACAGTCTCTTTATCTATATGTGACCCGGGGGGGGAGTCACTTACTTATTCAGTGTCACCCAGAATGGGGTACAACAATCTTCATCTGTGCCCGAGTTCTAATCCCCTGCTCTTGGGTGATAATTATCATAATGTCACCCATCCTTTCTTTGGAAGCAGCAGCAGGCACAACAAAAGGATTCTGCTCTTCCATGCACCACGGACGAAACGGGGTAACCCATGGTAAGTGCAGGTGTAACATTTCTGCATGGGGGTAACTGGAAAGGAGCAGCAGTTTCTACCCTAAACATTTTGCTAGGCAGACTAGATGGACCATTTGGGTCTTTATCTGCCTTCATTTACTATAACCTCTTATACATCATAAACATTGCAGCAAGGTTTACTAGCATTTAAACCGTATGCAGACAGGTCTCCTTTACACTGCATCCAGGATCACAGGAGGCAGGTCTCCTTCACACAGCACCGATGATCACAGCCTGAGCAGACAGCAGTTCTCCTCTCCAGCTTCTTCTCAATTAATTATAGCAGAGCGAAACGCACTGATCACATTGCGCCGACCTGAATTCTTCTTGAATGGTTTCCGGTGCGTTACAGAGTCCATTCAAAGATCCTACTTATGACCCACAAATTGCTTAGCGCCTCTGCATTTCCTTGGGTAAACTCACCGCTACGGGTTTACCAGCCGACTAGGAATCTTGGATCTCAGGAGAGGGGGCCTACTTGAGGTGTCTTCAATAAAAACATCAAGACTGTCACCTGCAAGAGACTCTGCTTTTTCCGTAGCCGCCCCTAGGCATTGGAATTCCTTTCCCATGTCCTTCAGACTCGAGTGCCAAAAATTTTTTTAAACAGCTTTAAAAGGTTTTCCTGTTTAAGCACGCGTTTAGTTGACGAGTCCTTCCAAATTTGGTAGCTTCTCCTGTGTTATGGAGCCTTGTGGAGTGCTTTAAAAAAAACAAAAACCTAACAGTTTCCTGAATAAGTAAGTTTTCATTTCGATTTATGTCCATCATGACTGTTTCCTTACAATTCTGATTATTGTATGATTTTTCTGCTGTTTATTAATTTATTTTTTATTTGTTGATTATGATTATTTTGTATATTGCTTAGAGCGTACGCACAAAGCGATAAAGACATTTTAATAAACAAACAAACAAACAAAGATGCTCTCTTGCTTTATCATTCTTTCTTTTCACTTTTAGTTGTTGCAGGTATTCATTGTAAAACAAAGCCATGGACATAGCGAAGAGGAACGAAACCTTGCTGAAAGAGTTCATTCTCCTGGATTTTGTGCGATCTCTGGAAGAGAAGACCCTCCTCTTCCTCCTTTTCTTCCTCGTTTATGTGGTGACCCTAACAGGGAACCTGATCATCATCACGGCGGTTGGTTTGGACCCTCGCCTCCACACCCCTATGTATTTCTTTCTCTGCCAGCTCTCCTGCCTGGATATCTGCTACTCTTCTGTCACCGTGCCCAAGATCCTCCAGAATCTTTCCTCCACCCAAAAGACCATCTCTGTGGCCGGCTGTATCACCCAGATGTACTTCTTTCTCTCTTTTGCCACTACAGAATTTCTCTTGTTGACTGTCATGGCATATGACCGCTATGTAGCAGTGTGCAACCCGCTGCGCTATCACCTCGTGATGAACCTGAAGTTCTGCGTGCGGCTCTCCATTGGGCCATGGCTGGGTGGCTTTCTCAACTCCCTTGTGCATGCTGTGGGCATGTCGAAGATCATTTTCTGTGGCCCTGGCTTCATCAACCAGTATTTCTGTGACCTTCCTCCGCTGCTGGCATTATCCTGTGTGGACACCTTAGCCAATGTGCTGACACTCTTCATGGCCAGTGGTGTCCTGGGCCTGGGCTCCTTCTTGATCACTCTCATCTCCTACGTCTTCATCGTTGGTGCCATCTTGAGAATCCACTCAGCAGAGGGGAAGCGGAAAACCTTCTCCTCCTGTGGGTCCCACCTCACTGTTGTCTGCCTCTCCTATGGCACTGCCTTCTTCACCTACCTCCGTCCCACCTCCAGTTACTCTCAGGAGAAGGACCGCCTGATCCCCCTGCTCTATGGGGTGGGGATGCCCATGGTGAATCCTCTAATCTACAGCCTGAGGAACAGGGATGTGAAGCAGGCATTGAAAGGCATAAGCAGGACAGTCAGACTATTGATAAAGAATGCATTTCCCCATTAAGATCTATTGGATATTTCTTCCCAGTGTCCCAGACTGGCCATTGTTGAAGACAGGATGCTGGGTTTGATGGACCATCTGTCTGCCCCCACACTGCACTACTGAGGTTCATATGATAGCAGAGGAGTGTTTAACAGTCATGTTGCTTAAAAATAAGAATTAGTTAATGTATCTACATGGCTGCCCTAGTAGAGGTACCATAGAAATAATTAACTCTGATGTTAATGGAGGTCTGCTTTAGCCTTGTGATGTCCTGATTTTTCAAAATAAATCTACTGCTGCTACTACTGGTCATTTCTGTGGTATCATCAGACGTGCATAGCACTGTATAGAAACACATTAGAGACAGTCCCTGTTCCATGAAGCTTGCCATCTAGTCAAGACACAGACAAATGTCTTTGGGTTTGCTATCAAAGCATTTGGCTGTCTGTGCTCAGCCTGGCCTGATCTCATCTGAGTAAATCATTACCAGAGTTCTCCTCCCTCCATGTCTCATGATACCCGGATATGCCCATGCTGGAGGGACACGGCGGACAGCAGACAGGGACTCAGTTCTTATCAGACGTTGCTCCAGCTCCCAGAATATGAGCTCATGGCTTTCTATCTGGATCTAACCTTTTTTATTTACAATTTTCTCGATTGCTTCCACCAACAAAATCTGAAGTCAATTAGCTTTGGGCAATTAGAAAAAAATATCTGTGCATATTTTGCATTCCTTCCTTCACCCTTCAAGTCTCCCACCCTCCATGCACGTCTTCTAAGGACCCCTCTGTTGCAAGCCCCTGTGCAAATGTGTTTGCATTTTTCTCCTCCCAAGTTTCCCTGGAAGTTTCTGGATTCAACTCTGGTGACCATTTTGGTCTAATCTGAAAAAAATAAATACATTGCAATAAGCGTATTGCGGTGCCCCTCTTCCCTCAATAACGCTGTATAAAGAGGTGCAACCGGATGTACCCCTAACACCATGGACCGCAGAAGCCATGGGCTGCAAGGGCTGGAATCTGCGAATCCTGTTTCTGGCACAGGGCGAGATGGGTGCAGGGCTCTGGAGATCAGAGGGAAGGTTCCAGCATGGGCCAGCCTTGAGCAGCAGGGCTCTGTGCGGAGATCACGCAGACCCTAAGTTAGTTGCAAGCGAAATTATAACCAAGAACTCAATTCAGCCCCACAGACCATGTTGGGTCCAGCCCCTAATCCCCACCTCCGCAACAAAGAAATTGTAAAAACCCCTCCCAGGCCCTCTCTCCACTCCCCGCCCCCAGCCTCTTACCCCCATCCAGTGGTTATTTACAGGACGAGCATGAGCCCCAGTCACACCGGGGACCCCAGGCCAGTGCCATTTTGGTGCACAGACCGGGAATCACCCCTGCCCCATGAGCAACTGGCAGATGGGGGGTAAGAGACAGAGGGCTAGAGGTGGGTGGAGCTAGGGCCTGGGAGGGGGCTCTGTCCTTCTTCTCCATGGCCAGGTGGGGCCAGCTTAAACCCTTGAGAGAGACAAAGAAAGTTGACGTCTGGTTTTGAGGACACAAGGGCCCTCGGAGTGCGGCGAACTGTAGTTTGCAGACTCAGCCTCAAATCTTGGCCCCTGCAGCAAGGTTTCCTGACTGCCGTGCCCAAGAGACAATGGTCAATTTTCAACCCAGATTGCACGCGAGGCGTGAACCGAGAGGGACTGGTTGTCCTGAGGAAGGACACGGAATTGTAAACACGAATTAGCAGCCATGAGAAAAGACCTAGGGCCATCCAGAGCGGTGATGAATTAAGCCAGCAGTAGAGTTGGGTGACTTTCACAGCCTGGGACAGCTACAAGATCGTCTTTAAACTGCTCTGCTCTTGATGCCTGCATCCCTTAAACTCTTAACTGGTAGCACAGACTGGGGAACTGGGAGAGGGTTTTACCCATTCCCAATCAACATTAGATCACTGATGTCACTGGATATGGATGTAAATAGTCTGCTCATTTGTAACCAATTACCAAAATTTCTACTAATAAAAGGGATAATCCGTAAATCTGTCATTTGCCCCTATAGATGTGTCTGCTTTCACCTTGACTTTCTTTCTGTAAATAAAATGCTCAGCAAGTCCCTAACAATAAAGGGACACACTAATTAAGAGAAAGGGCCTGGCAGACAGGACCACACATTCTGGGGATGTGCAGGCTCTGGTTATTCTAGAAATGAACCCTCCGGCTCTCAGCGCCCGGTCAGTGCTGTGCGCACCAGCTAACCAAAATCATGCTAACTGCCTTAACCACATCCTCCAGCAATGAATTCCAGAGCTTAATTGTGCACTAAGTGAAAAAGAATTTTCTCTGATTTGTTTTAAATGTGGGATCCCCCAGTAGAGAAAACAGACACGGGCTTACCCCTCCCTATCTGCCCCCACTGCGAAAGCGCCCTGCCGCTGGACGGCCTTCCAGAGTGCAAAGTTCCTGGTTTCCTGCTTCTAATCGCTTAATCAAAGCAACAAAAAGCAAGAATACTTCCCTTTATGGGGACGACAGCAGGCGGCTTTGGAGGCCACGAGGGAGCCAGTCCCCTAGCTCACAAGGCCTCCGGCATCAAAGAGCTACAAATAGGCAGGGGTTACCACCCCCCCGGTCGTCCAGCTCCACCTGAGGGATGGCCCACCAAGGTACCTAACACCTCAGGGAGCAACCAGTCAAATCCAAAATTCTTTCTTTCTTTTTAATTTTAACTAAAACCAGTCAGACTGCAGGACTGCACCTCTACCATCTGCTGGAGACAGAGAAATACGGAGGGACTGCAGGTAGCGCTCTGGGTTATGTAGCAGAGCCTCTCTGCCTCCATCTGCTGGTAGGGATGCGTAACCCCACTGGTCTGGACTGATCTGGGTATGAACCGGAACCCGGACCGGCACCAGAACCTGGGAATCATCTCTGGTATTCCTCTTCCATACTTCAGATTTTCCTTTCACTTTGTTATCCTGTCAAGGTTTCCTGAATCCGCATCGGCAGAGAGAGAGAGAGACCTCGAAGGGCTACAGCTTCAGGTTTTTAATGCAAAGTATAAAGGCTGAGTCCATGTATACAAACTATAAAAATAAATATCAAACAGAGGGGAGAAAATTCTCCTCTCTCATAAATACGCGGAGGAGGGGACAACAAAAAACATTGTCAGTATTTTCCGGAGGGGGGTGGGGAATCCAGGCCTAGGGGGCGCGACCTCCCTCAAACCTGCAGAGCCGCCTGGTCACCCCCTATTCCTGGAGAGGGGGGAGACTTCGGTTCGGGTCCCGGATTTTCTGACGCTCCCCCGGCCTTGCAATGCCGAAGGAGCAGGAACTACACGGATCAGGAGGCTGGAGGACGCGGGGAAGCGAGCACTGGGTCTGAAATGCACCTCCCGCCCCCGAAACATTTCTGGTGGAAAGACAAGAGAGGAGGCTCGGGCAAAGGCCACAGACTGAAGAAACAGGAAAAGGAGGGAGAGAGAACAGGAAAGAAGGAGGGGTGCGGAGAGAGTACGGAAAGGAAGAGGGAGAAGGAGACCCAGGATGAGCGAGGAAGTAAGAGAAACAGCAAGAGGCTTCTCTTTGTATTTTTTCCTAATTTCTGTCCTTGACTCCTGTCCCCTCACACCTTCGTCTCAGTCCCCCTCTCCCAAGTCAAGTTTCATCCAGGTAAACGTCTTACTAACCCCGGAGAGGTGAGGGATCAGACTCCCCTCCCGGGGCAGGAGCTGGCTTGAATGCCCCCCCCCCCCGCAGCGACGCACTCGTCCCTCCCGTGCGCTCCGGTGAGAGGGAGAGGAGGAGGATTTCTTGTGTCATTCGCTCTGCGGGCTGTACACCACTGTGGCGGAGGCCTGGCACCCAGGGCCCTGAGCTTTGCCGTTCACCACGAGCAGGAGGGGGCTCTCCACTCGCAGGCTACGGAAGGAGAAGGTCTGGAGGGGGGAGAGAGAGAGAGAGAGAGACAAAGCAGAGAATAATCATAAAGCAGCAGGGCAGGAGTGAGGTGCACAAAACAGAGGATATCTTACCGCCCGCGTCAAACCACGGTGTGACCGCGCCTTGGGTGCTGTGCGCAGATCTGGTTGCCCCACCCCTCAGAAAAGATTTCGTGGCCCTTATGATAGAGGTTTATGAAATCTTGGATGCGGTGGAACGGGTAAATAGGGAGCGGTTGTTTACGCTTTCAAATAGCACAGGGGTCAATATTCAGAGCTGGCCGGTTAAATAACTTATCCGGTTAAGTGGCAAGGTCCGTTCAGTGGCGGGGCTATGCTGCTGAATATACGCCTATGCCTGAGCGCTTAGCCGGATAAGTCTAACCATCTAAGGTTAGACCTGCTCTATGGCACAACTTATGCGGCTAAAGGAAAATTGGCTCTTACCTGCTAATTTTCATTCCTGAAGCACCACGGATCATCCAGGTGGGTGGGTTTATACCTCCCTACCAGCAGATGGAGACAGAGAACAAAACTCTGAGGCACTGCTACATAACCAAGAGCGCCACCTGCAGTCCCCTCAGTATTGACCTGTACCCAAGCCAAGGCGTCTACCTTAACCTACCCCAACAACCCTTGGGCGAACAGAGACTTAAGTTGGAGCCCCCTTGATTTAACACAAAAACTCTACCAAGCTATGTACACTTCTCACTACTCCGAGAAGATCAGATGCCAGCACAGTCAGCTCAGCCATCTCCAGAAGCGAGGAAGTCCTTCGTCAGAAGAGGACGGGTCCTCTGGACTGATCCTTTCCCTGTTTGTACGCCGGATCGGTCCAGACGAGTGGGATGTACCCAAGCCCCTCTATTCCGGGTTCACCCCTTCCTTGTCCGAGTCTTCCTGGGTGGCCTTAATCCTGAGCTCCTCCAGCACCGGGGAATCAACGGACCCAGTTCCTCCCTCCAGAACAGCCGGACCCACTCATGGGTCACCTCCTTCTGTGACCGGAACCGCATCCTGATGAATCGTCCTCCTCCGGGCCTCATCCAACATGCACAGGATCCCTCCGGACTCCACCGGCCCCCTCGCCGTTTTGGCCGTCCGGGACTTCTCAGGCAAGGGCCTCTTTGCCCCTAACTCCTTCCTGGCTAAATAAGCCTTAGGGAGGAGAAGTACAAAACCCATGGAAAACGCCTCCGGGTCCGAGGAGGAAGAGTCCTGACCTGCTCCCTCCCGAGCCCCTCCCCGTCCCCTGCCACCAGCAGGGTCCTTTCCAACCGGGAAAAAAGGGTGGGAGGGGAGTCCCGGGGCTCAGAAATGGCAGCCGGCACTTCTCCATGTGCTGCCAAAATGCCCGCCGGCTCCTCTGATCCCCCCCCATCCCCTGGGGCCTCCAGAGCCGGCTCCTCTGATCCCCCCCCCCACCCCCCGGGGCCTCCAGAGCCGTCCCAGCCGCCTGCACCTTCTCGCCACTCCCCCCCCCCCCCAGGGGATCCTGCCGAGGTCCTGTCTCCCCCCCCCCCCCCGAGGAACATTCGCAGCCAAACGAGGCCGCGTCGAGGCGAGCTTGCCTAAAACCGCAGCCGCAACAACGTTTGTCGCGCTGCAAGGGAGCCGGCGCGTCAGGGCGGTCGGGCCTGCAGACGCGGTCAGGCGTAAAAATAAACCGTGCCAACGCGATGGCTCTCGCTGCTGAGACTCCCACGAAGGCAGGCAATTCGGCCCGCTCCCTCCTCCAGAAAACAAAACCCTTACCCGCTCCTCAGGCCCGCGGCTGCCGCTCTCCCTGCTCCAAATCTCTCTTCTTAGTTTTTTTTTTAAGAGACAGGCCAGAAAGAAATGGGGAAAGGAGTAGTCCCCTGCTTCTGGAGAGCAGGTGCTGAGGAGCCAGGCCCTCCGAGGGTGTGAGGGGCCCAGAGGGGGAGAGAGGACCAGGGCCGAGTCCTGACGGGGGCTCACCAACCCCCTCCCCCCCCCCCCCCGCTCCACCCGAGGGAGGGCCCTCGAAGGAATCCAACACCTCGGGGAGCCGAATCCTCTTCCTATCCAAATCTTCTCCTTCCAACAACTCCAGACTGCAGGTTTTACATTCTCTACCCTCTGCTGGAGACAGAGAAATACCGAGGGACGGCAGCTGCCACTCTGGGTTATGTAGCAGCGCCTCCATCTGCTGGAAGGGAGGCATAAACCCACTCGTCCAGACTGACCCAGGGTACGAACAGGAAGCCGCACAAGTCGTATGGTTAATTCGCTCTGCCCCGACCTGCCCACACCTTATGCGGCTAACCTTTTACCCGTAATAAGGGGCTTACACTGCTAAGCGGCAGCCGCTGAACGTGGGCACGTATTCAGCAGTCGCTACTTAACTGCCTAAGTCCCCGCTTATCCGGCTGAACAGCGCTGAACGTGCTTTGAACACGGACCTCACTAGGACTAGGGGTCACTCAAAGGTGACAGGTAGCGCATTTAAAACTAAACTCGGTCAACAATTACACTATGGAAGGAAGTGGTGAAAGCAGGTAGCACAGTGAGGTTTAAAAAGAGCTTAAACAGGTTCCTGGAGGAAAACGTCCATAAACCATTATTAGCCATGCAGGCTTGGAAAAGCCACTGCTTATCCCTGGATCTGCTCTTTAGGACCCTGCCGGGCACGTGTGACATGGATTGGCCATGTCCGAGGGACCTCTGGTCTGACCCAGTATAGCATTTCTTATGTAGGTATAGCAGGGGGCACTGTAGGGCAGGACTGAGGGTGTGGCTGTGTGTGTGTGCACGTCTCTTTGTGTGCGTGTCTGGACGTGTGTGTCTGCATGCGAGTGCGTACGTCTCTGTGTGTGCCTGCATGTGAGTATGTACGTCTGTATGTGCGTGTGCACGCGTGTGCGTAAGTGTCTCTGTGTGTGCGTGTGCACGCGTGTGCGTACGTGTCTGTGTGTGCATGCGAGTGCATACATCTCTCTGTGTGTGTGTACGTCTCTCTGTGTGTGCATACGTGTGCATGTTAAGAGGCAGGGTTTCGGGGTGCCGCAGGGATTCCTCACCTTTTCTCTGCGGATCTCTTGCTGCTTGAGCTGAGGCTCGGGGACAGCCACAGAGTCCCCGATGAGAACTCCCCAGCTCTCCACCATGTTATAAACCATCACAGCCAAACAGCAGCCCTCCGAGTCCACCAGGCCAAAGGTGCTGAGGGGGAAGAGAAAACGCAGTCACGCGAGACGTCAGCCTGAGTTACCCGCGGGCAGGGAGCTTTGTTTGCAGCTCTTATTTTATTCTCTCCCAGGAATTTATCAGTGAACCTTACAACAGGGAGAGGATTAGGCAGCAGCGGAAAGGAAGGGACACTGCTTCTTTTCGAGTATTGCATATAATTCTGGAGACCCCAGACTGAGGGGGCACAGACTTAACGATCTAGCCACGTACACTCTGGCAGGATACGGGAGAGATGAGAGGGACATTTAAATCCCTCCAAGGTATCAACAGAAAGGAGGCTGCAGAACGAGGGGTCATGGGACGAGGGTGAAAGGGGGTAGACTCAGAGAGGGTGATGGACACAGGGCCGCAGGATCCTTATCTGTCGTCATGTTTTATGTTTCTATGAAGGAGACGTTCATGCAAAAAAAAAAATAAAAAAACAAGACAAAGAGATGAGAATGGGGCAAAGGCAGACGGGACGAGGGTGATCCGAGGTGGACTTACAGGAGGACAGAGACGGGGTGAGAGAGCAGAGTCACTCACAATGGCACTTTCTCTTCTGTCGTGAGGCTGAAGACGACCCGGCCCAGCACCACTACGCCCGTGTTAACCCCAGGCTTCAGGGCGCTCAGCGGCCTCTGCTCCAGGGTGACCTTCTGACCCGAGGTGCCCTGGTATCGCCCATCTCCGCAGGGGCCTAGCAGAGAGGGCCGCAGGCTTCCCAGCATGCTCTGCAGTTTCTTGGCCTTCACTTTTCCCTGTACGTTGGGAGGAAGTCACATGATAGTTCATGTGGTACTGTGAGGGGCTGCTTCATGTGACATCTTATAGCATAAGACATGCTGACAGAGCAGCTCATTCTGCCCTGTCTGTCTGTTGCCCCTTTCCCCAGTGTCTACCCTGCAGTATGTTAGCAGCTGCTTCAGCTGATGCCTCTTACGCTGTAAGAGATGTGACCTGTATTATGTTCTGTCTGTCCTGTCTGTCTGTTGCCCCTTTCCCCAGTGTCTACCCTGCAGTATGTTAGCAGCTGCTTCGGCTGATGCCTCTTACGCTGTAAGAGATGTCACCTGTATTATGTTCTGTCTGTCCTGTCTGTCTGTTGCCCCTTTCCCCAGTGTCTACCCTGCTGTATGTTAGCAGCTGCTTCGGCTGATGCCTCTTACGCTGTAAGAGATGTCACCTGTATTATGTTCTGCCTGTCCTGGATGACTGGCTGCATCTCCCCGCCTCATACCTTGTTATCTAGATGCCCCGTCAGCCTCTCCAAAAAGTCCAGTAGCTGCTGCTCTCGAAGCTTTGGCTCTGGCCATGCAGGATCCAGCAGTTTCGCTCGTGAGAAGCCCTCCAGTGCTTCCTGATAACTCTCCTCGTATTTATACAGCTGTGAAAATGTGACCCCACAGAGACAGGAAAAATATACACGTCAGCATGCAAGCAAGGCTGCACCCCTCTTACTGACATAAGAGGTGCACGCCCCTTCCGTCCACCTACTGACATCTTATTAATAGATAAAGCAAAGGCGGGGGCAGGAGCAGAAGCCTTCTCACTGCAAGAAAGCAAGGGCCCTCTGGTCCAAAACAAACATTGCTTGGGAAAGGTAATCAAATACTAAAGGGTTAAAAACTCATGGAGAGGACAAAATGAAGGCAGCACCTCAACAGAGGCAGTTAAGAGTTTATCATCATCTCTAAACAAACAATGGTGTCAGCCCCTCCAGGACCTCGGAGTTGCATTCTCTCATCTTCAGCTTTCTTGTGCATTGCCTCCCTCACCCTGCCAACATTCCTCTCTTACAGTCATAAGAAGGCTTGGAGTTTGTTTATCCAGCTCTCTAATCGTGAAAAGACATACATTGTAAATTATTTTTCTGCTTTTATATATTATTCAATATTAGGGTGTTTTTACACACACACACACTTTCTCTCTCTCTCTCACACACACACACACACACACTCTCTCTCTCACACACACACTCTCTCTCTCACACACACACACTTTCTCTCTCTCTCCCACACACTTTCTCTCTCTCTCCCACACACTCTCTCTCTTTTCCTAATACACTGAAAGGAAAATTGCTTCTCACCTGCTAATTTTCATTCCTGGAATACTTAGATCAGTCCAGACAAGTGGATTTTGCAACCCTACCAGCAGATGGCGGCAGAGAATAAAAACTTTTCAGGCACTGCTACATAACCGAGAGCACCACCTGCAGTCCCTCAGTATTGACTTGAACCCAAGCCAAGATGTCTATGCCCCAAAATCCAAATGATTTCCATCTGGGGCAAGCAGAGAATCAAAGTTGGAGCCTCCTTCAAACCTGGAACCCCAACATCTCCAACAAGAAAAATGAAAACTTCCAACCCTAACTGTTTAACATATATACAATCTTTGAAAATAGAGCAGTATCAGCATCCAGAAGCAGGGAATGGGCCTCTGGACTGACCTGTGATATCCCAGGAATGAAAATTAGCAGGTAAGAACCAATTTTCTTTTCGTGTTCATACCCCAGGATCAGTCCGTACTAGTGGGATGCACCTAAGCCCCTCTACACTGGGTGGGCTGAAAGACCCGCTTCCAACACACTTTCTCCAAACATCCAGGCTGTAATGTTTAGTAAAAGTGAGCAGGGAAGACCACGTCACCGCCCGACAAACCTCCTGCGGAGATACCAGCTGACACTCCACCCAGGAGGCTGCCTGCGTCCTGGTAGAATGCACTCTCTGGAACCGATCAACCCTTACAGAGATAGGCCGAAAAAAAAAAATCGCTTCCTTCAACCATCGCGCAATCACGCTCTTAGAAGCTTTACATCCTTTCCTTGCTCTACTGAACAAAACAAAAAGATGATCCAACCTCCGAAAGTCATTGGTGACCTTAAGATATCGCAGCAGAGCCCAACGAACATCCAACAAGTGAAGCTCCTTCACATGCGGCATATCCGAGGTCAGGGGTGGATAAGCCGGCAAGTCCACTGTCTGCAATGAGGATACGACCTTCGGCCAAAAAAAAGGAAGGAACCGTATGCAACGATACTCCGTCGTCTGAAACCGTAGAAAAGGATCTCTGCATGACAAGGCCTGAAGCTCTGAAATCCGCCTAGCTGAACAAATCACCACCAAGAAAATGGTCTTCAAGGTGAGATCCTTCAAAGGCGCCCTTCTCAGTGGTTCAAAGGGAGATCCACAGAGCGTCCGAAGATCCAGATTAAGGTTCCACGATGGCCACATCCTACGAACCAGCGGGCACAAGTGCTTCGCCCCCTTAAGAAAACACACGATGTCCGGAGGAGACGCCAATGGCCTCCCTCTGGAGCTTCCCTCAAAAAACAGCCCAAGCTGCTACCCCGTGTTCGGAACGAATTATAGGCCAATCCCTTTGCTAATTCGTCTTGCAAAAAAATGCCGACCTGAGAAAAGTCCACCTGCAAAGGCTCAAGATCGTTCTCCAAACACCATGACTCACTCTCCACACTCGGATAAACGCCAGAGAAGTGGACGGCCTCCTAATCTGAAGCAAAGTGGCAATCACTGGCTCCAAATGCCCTTTTAAGCAAAAACACCTCCTCTGAAAAGGCAAGCCGTTAGACAAAAGTGACCCACCCACTCCAAAAAAAAATGGGCCCCTGACGCAGCAAACCCTGCAGGTAACCTCATCGGATGGGACCATCTATTGCCAGCGGAACCAGACCCGCAAACCACAGACGGCACGGCCACTCCGGCGCCGCAACAATCATTCTTCCCAGATGTTGCTCAATACGACGCAACACTCGACCTGCAAGAGGCCACAGGGGAAAACACGTACAGTAGAAGTCTCGTTGGCCAAAGCTGAACCAGGGTTGTTGGTCCCTTCAGAGCCGAACTTCCTCCTGGGACTGAAAAACCTTAGCATTTCCTCGAGACGCCATGAAACCCAACTGAGGCTTGCCCCACCTGTCCCGGAAGAGGGCAAAGGCCTCCGCTGACAACTCCTATTCCCCCGGATCCAGCTGCTGCTTGCACATTGTCCACTCCGGCCATGTGAGATGCCGCTAGCCCAGACAAACAACTCCTGGGCCTCCTGAGGCACTAGACAACTCTTTGTCCCGCCACCGTTGTTGCACTGCCCGAGAATACTCGCACTGCGTGACCCTGAATGCGCAGAAGGAAAGCAAGTAACGCCCTGCGAACCGCCGTGTTTCCAATCGGGTGATCGACCGGGACGCTTCCCTTGGCGAACACTAACCTTGGGCCGTCTGTTCTTGACCCCCCCCCCCCCAACCCGAGGCTGGCATCTGTGGCCACTACCACCCAGTCTGTGACCTCCAGCTCCACTCCTCTCTCCAAACTGGGACGCGACAGCCACCACAAGAGACTGGGCCTGGACTCCCCCGAAGTAGTAAGGGAAGCTGAAACTCCTCTGTCAGCAGATTCCAATGGGATAAAGGCCCCCTCTGGAGAGGCCGCGTGCGAGCAAACACCCACGGGACCACCTCCAGCGTGGACACCATAGAACCCGGGACCCACAATCCCAGACTCTGGGTACTGAAAGACGCAGTAGGTGAAGCTCTCTCGGTAAGGCAGCAGTTTTTATCCTCTGCCTCCATCGGTCGGTAGGGATGCAAAACCCACTTGTCTGGACTGATCTGGGGTACGAACAGGAATGTCGCTTATCTGCTTCCCTTGCCCTGGAAGGGTTTTGCAAACAGAGGCAGATCCTCTTCCACTGAGGCTCTGCTGAGGTAGAGGTCCGGCTTAGGAAAGGTGTCTGGGGATGGAGGCTCTGCCGAGGAGGAGGAGGAGAAGGCGCTTCTCTCTTACCGTGGCTCTGTTGAGGTGCAGGTCCGGGTTACAAGCTGCGGTACAGTCTGCTTTCTCCTGCGGTGAAGGGAAGGGAGGAAGAAATCAGAAAAACACCACAGATCCTGAATCCGCGCAAGACTGGGCTCGTACAAGAGAGGCTGGTACCAGGACCCCCCCCCCCCCAGCTCCTTCCTCTCCCCTCACGCAGGCTCTGTGCTGAAATGGAAACTCTCCGGGCCCAGAGGCACAAGCCTCCACCTGATCTGATGTGGGATCGCCCGTGCATGGCACGTGTGCCCGGCGCCGAGCGCTGCAATCAGTGGTCGCGTGCGCTTCTCACGCGAGGGCGAGAGAGACAGAGGACAGAAGCCGGCGGCTGTAAGACGCGGCACGCGTGCGCCAGTCACCGTTGCTGGCAATGCGCGCACGCGTGTGTGTTTGTGAGCAGCGAGTTAAGGCATCGCGCAGGAAGCACTCACCGCCCGGGCGTAGGCGCTCAGCGCCTGCTGGGAGATCCGAGGGCTCTGTCCGCTGTTGAAGAACAGCGAGAGGAAGGCGTTCCCCAAAATATCTGAGAGGCAGAGAGAGAGAGGGGGGGGGAGGGCAGGGATTAGGCCACCTCACCAGTCTCTTCGTCAGGAGGCTGCCTCTGCCTCACCGCAGGCAGCCATGGTGCACGGTGGCGCCCCCCCCCCCTCCCCCATCTTCCCAGGGTGGCGGGAGCAGGACTCACACCAGGAGGCGCCGTCCTGCACGTCCATCTGCACGGCCTCCTTGGCGTGCGCGACGCTGTCGGCCACGTTCCGGGCGCGCTCCTCGGGGTCCTGGCAGGGCAGCTGGCGCAGCACCATGGAGAGGTTCCGGAGAGACACCTTGTTCCTGCACTGAGACGAGAACGGGGTAAGAAGAAACGGGCGCTTTCTGCGGAATAAACGATCCGGTCAAAATAATCCACTCCTTTTTTTTTTTTTGTTTTCTTTTCACGAACATTAAATATTTTTAAGCAGTGCCGGGAGACCCCCCCATCTGAAGCCTGCAAGCCTTGCGAGGTCACGCTAGCCCCCTGGGATCAAGTGAACCGAACGTCCAGCCGGCACCGCGACCCCCCACCCCCTCCCCCGGTCCCTGGTCTCTGCCTGGCCGTGGGCACTCACGTGGTTGAGCGCTCCTGAGAAGCAGGTCCGGGCTGCCCCAACGTCACCTTTCTTCCAGTACACCTCCCCCAGCTGGTTCCAGCCCTCCACCAGCTCCGGGTCCAGCTTGACGGCCCTGGAGAGGGCCTCCTCCGCCTGGGGGCTGTAGTCCGCTGTCACGTTCAGCGTCTTCCCCTTCAGCATCAGGTAGGGGGCCCTGTGCTTCGCGCAACCTGGAATCGGAAGGGCGGGAGAGACAGACAAGAGGGCCAGAGGTAGGGAAGGAGAGAGAGAGAAAGCCTGCCAGATATTTATTACGTTATATTGTTCACGTAAGATTTAAGGATTGGGCTGACGGTCCACGTGCCACCTGCTATGCTTTCCTTCTGCGTGGACCCGGTTTCAGAAACGCCAGCCCTGCTGTCAAGAGGAGAGAGGGAGTTACCAGGGCTGTAGGCGCCCCGGGGTGCCTCGTCACCACCCCAGCTCTACCCGCAGACCTAACAAACCAGGGCCTCAGACGCGTGGTCCCTGAGCTTCTCCACCCACGCTCCGTCCGGCCCGTCGTGGACGCTTCTTCACCAGCATCTCGCCTGTTTCTCTTTCTCCTAGTAAGATTATCTGGGGAGGGTATGTCAGACTGCACCCGGGGATCAACTAGAACTACAGCGAGTCTAAATTGTCTGGCCCCCCCAGAATGGTTTCATCCTGAAAAGATGACCCATCCCGTCGTGTGTGTATGTATAAAGCGTTCTTTGCCAGCGGCCTTTGGGCAGGAAACAGGAAAAATATTCCCGGGGCACCCTCCACGCTTACCTTCGGCCCCCTCCAGCTCCCTCAGCGTCCTCTCCATCTCCTCCACCACGTCCCGCGGTTTCCTCGCCGCCTGCTCCACGCTGTGCGTTTCAAAGTAGGTGTCCCGGAATCGGTACAGCCCCGCCACCAGCTCCTGCCAGGACGGGGGGGGGGAGGGCAAATGAATTGTCAAATTGTGTCTCTGTCCCTTCCATCCATCCCCCTCCTCCTGAAATCCACCCAAAAGGAAAAGATCAGAATAAAAAAAAAAATCTAACGAATTCCTTCCATTGCATTCATTCACTTGTAATTCTTGCCTTTTCTTCGTACGGTTTTCGGTAGTAGAGGAGCTACTCCTAATGTAAACTTGCAGCTTTATATTACGTGCAGCCTCCCCACCCACATAAACACGGCCAGTGCTAGCCAAAAAACTTTACAAGAATATTCAAATATCTTGTCCAAGGAACAATTAAAATCAGAACTGAAAAAAAAAGAGAGGTGAAGGGTGATGCTTTTGCATTTCTCAGCCCCCTGCATCTGTTACGGGGGGGGACGACATTGATTTTGCTAGCTTAATAAACCATAGCCGTTTTGGGCTGGGAGTAACATCTGCCAGCATCTGTCTCCTTGCACCCCCCCACGGGCAGGGGACAGAGACTAAGGCACCCGCCCCCTCCCCCATACACATCGCCTTTGGCTAGGGCTTGGCCCCCCTCCTTCCAGCTGCGCACGGGCCCTGTCATTGTCGCTCAGGCCCCGGGTCCCCCGCCCCCTGCTAAGGCCAGGCGGGACGGCGCCGGTACCTGCAGCCTCCGGGTAACCTCCGCCTCGGATTCAGCAGCCATGGCTCAGCTGCTCCGCCCCGGATCTGGGCAGGGAAGGCAGCGCTGCAGGGGCCTCTAGCGGCAGGGAGGGGGAACAGCAGGCACCGTGCGTTGCACTGCAAGCTCCTCCTGCACCTGCTCTCTCCGCATTTTGCTGGTTTCAGCCCCTGCCTTCTCTGCAGGTTCCGGGGTCCTCTCCAGTCGGTTTGCAGCCCCTGTGCTAGAGTCTGCCCTGCTGTTTTCAGCTTCCGCGCACTCTGTATTTCCTGGGAGTATCCTCCAGTATTTTCAGAACCCTGCGCTGTCTGCATGGTCCAGGGATCTCCCCTGGTATTCTCAGCCCTGCCGTCTCTGCATTTTGCTGGTCTTTCCCTAGAAATGTTCAGCCCCTGCACTTTTTGTATGTTCCTGGGGACTGCCATGGTACTTTCAGCTTTTGTAGAGTTTCTGTTCAGCCCCTGTGCTCACATTTTTGCTAGAGTCTCCCCTGCTATTTTCAGCCTCTGCACTTTGTGGGAGTCTCCAATATTTTTAGCCCCTGCGACTCTCTCTGCTTTTGCTAGAGTTGCTTCTGGTATTTTTAGTATGCAAATTCGATTGTGTGCACTTAAAAGATGATTTAAGGGGACATGGCAGCCTCCTAGTTGGGGGGCATATTTTGAATATCCCATGAATTTGAATGCATGTGTTAAATTTCTGTTCATGGCTTTGGGCAATTTTTAATCAATAAACCGATAAACAAATGTTTTATTAAATAATAAATAAATACATTTGCAAAGTATGTGGGAACTTTTACCGCACACTCTTGCAGTGAAGTTTCAAAGCCGCGCTACCTAAAAAGCGTGCATGCTTTTGAAAATCCCACGCATGCCGTTCGCTGCACGCATCCATCTTTTATGGAGAAGTGATGCTCATTGGAGATCTTAATCTGCTGGATGTGGAGTGCAGCATCCCTTGTGCACAATCTACAAGAAGTAGAGAGATAGTGGATGCCCTGCAAGGGGCTCTGCTCAAACAAATGGTAATGGAGCCCACGAGGGAGGGTGAGATACTCAGCCTAGTGCTCACTAATGCTGATAGGGTTTCTAACGTTCGGGTAGGGGCTCATCTGAGCACCAGTGATCATCAGATGGTGTGGTTCGATATAGCGAAGAGGATACAGAGAAGTCAAAGACCCGAGTTTTGAATTTCACAAATACAGATTTTGTCAAAATGGTGACGTACCTGGAGGAAGAACTGGAAGACTGGGAGGAAATGGGTGAGGTGGAACAGTGGGCCAAGTTAAAAGGAGCTATTACAAAGGCAACAAATCCATACGTTAGAAAAGTAAACAAGAGGAAAAAGAAAACGATCTGGTTCTTAAAAAGAGGTGGCTGAAAAAATGAAAGCAAAAAGAAGAGCTTTCAAGAAGTATAAATAATCCCAAAACAGGGAACACAGGAATGAGTATCTTAAAAACGAGGGAGACAAAGAAAGAAATAAGGAAAGTAATTATACAGAGCAGGAGTTACTAACCTGAACAGAAGGCATGGGATTACTACCCTTAACCAATAAGCCTTGAGGCCTTTCATGCAAATGCAACATCGCTGTCGGCGGGCGGGGAAAAGGAATTGGATTCACTCGACAACCGACTCGGGCCCTGACTTTTACGGTCTAGGGTACTGTTATGCAGACATAAGGGAAAAAGCACAGGACGGCTTCTACAGCCAAGTCCATATCCAAAGCACATCAAGCAGCACTGTATGATTTTTCAAGCAAGCTAGAAGTAAAGTTTTTATGGGTTATCATAAGGCTTGGGGATAACTGCACAGAGCGGCCGTTGCTACCCTTAGGAGAAACCTGGGGGTTACCTACACAGTGTGGCAGATGCTACCATAAGAAGCTTACTGGGCAGACTGGATGGACCATTTGGTCCTTGTCTGCCATCATTACTGTGCTACTATGTTATATGACTCTCCTGACCTAAATGCACTCTCCAAACTGCCTATATGTGCCTGTACTGTGGAAGCCCATGTATACTTTTAGTGGGGCAGATGCTGGCCATTGTCAAACCATTGAACTCCCTGTAACAAACCCTTTCATGGCTGAAACAGCAGTAAATAAGCTAAAGTTTGCACAAGCTTTATCGAAAGACATGATAACAACATGGTAGGGAACGGGAAGAAAATAAAATCTTAAACTCTTTTGAGTGAGCCCTCGCACAATTGTGTTTTACTGAATATTCTTTCTACTGGAAAAAAAGACTATGACAACAGCAAGAATCAAGGTTTTAAATACAGGACTTTAATTTTTGAACATAAAACACAACTTAGATGCCTCTGTCCTCTGGATGAGTTTGATCAATGCCAAAAGACCAAAACAAATTAAAACACACCACAAAACACAACAGGTATTACCCACTACTGGCACTTCCTCCCAATTCAGAGACATCTTTTTAACTCAGATTTTATTGTCCAGATATCACAATATTTCACCCTCTGTAGCACACAAATCGCCCTAACACGGTGGCACTTCTCCATGCTACGCAGTTAGAGCAAAATCTAGGTAATGTTTCAGTTTCTTGTATTTTCTAAGTGCAAAGAAGGACATATACAAGCCATTTCCAAATACATCAGCATGAAATTTGGTCACAGGGCAGAAAGATAAACCTAGGGTGTCCTGTTCTCGAACCCCGATGGCTGCCAGCCCACACCGCTATTCATGAAGAGGGGCTGGTCTACAAGGAGACAGCAGCATTCTACATGCAACATTTACGGCTGTGGTCTCACACACACACTCCCCCTCCAGTAGTGGGGTCTGGAGAGATATCCCCTTACCCATACCTGCACTCCCTGCTCTAGCAGTGGGACCCACCTTAGGCCCAGAGACATTTACTTCTATAGAGACACACATACTACCAACATCATTTTACGGATCGCACACCTTCAAGGATATTCAAGAATACAGAGTTTCATCTTAGTTGATTATTTCAGGGCTATATGGCCTGGTTTAAAGGAAAATAAATGAATTCCTTGGTTTGCTGAAATGGGGAGAGTCATCAGGTTTATCAGGCTGACAGTCAATGCTACGGCCTTAAAGTATCCCCAGCGTCTAGGAAAGGGTCTGTGTGTCACATTCTCAGCACTTTGAAAGGCTGTCTGGCTACAGGATGCGACTGCTCCACCTCTCGGTTCGGTGAGGAGAAGTTGAAGAAGCTGTTGCCAACCTCAGCCGGTGCAGGGGAGGAGCAGAAGAGCCTGGCGTGGAAGTCTCCTTCACCCGACCTCTTGGGAGTCATGTCAGCAGGGAACTTGACCGTGTTTCCTGAGAGAAATGATGGAAAGACACCCATATCTGTTATGGATGAGATTACCTTTTCAAATAATACTGTTAAAATAGTTGTAATCCACCTTGAGGCCATTCTTGGTAAAAGGCAGAATATCGAGTGTCTATAAATAGATTTTTTTTTTAATTAAACAGAAAGATATCAGAAGAGGCCTCATTTTTACTACCAGGCAGTTAAGAAAACAAAAGAGAGGAGAAAGACTATCCGAGACCAGAAAAATGCAGGCTTCAGTATCTTGAAAGGAATGAGCTTTTTAGAAGGCTAACACTGCAGAAGGTACTTCCAGAGAAAGCTACCCTAACCATATGTATGGACCCACTGAAAAGGAGGCTGAACGAGTTCTTGGAGGACACGGGACAGTGCATGCTGCAATGACCTGCTTAGATATAATGCAATACCAATTCTAGGATCATGAAGGAGAAAGGTTATAAAATGGTGCCAGGCTATTTGTTTCATTACCTCTATGGATTTCTAGCTGCCATTTGTCTGGATAATCCCATAGATGGAACAGAGTAAAAATAGAACTAGTTCATTTAGTTCAAGGTGACTTAGAGCCACTGGCAACCCCAACAATAGGTACAATATACTTCTAAGCAGAATTCCCTTATCCAACATTTCCCAACTCGGTTCTGGAGGCACACCTAATCAGTCTGGTTTTTGGATACAGACAATAAATATTTAAAAACTTTTATATACCGACGTTCATAGGCATATCACATCAGTTTACAGATAACAGGGAGATAAAATATATTGCAACAGAAGAGGGAAAGTATAAAGTTACATGTAACAGGGGTCTGGAAAAACTTGGGGGGTTGAAGGTGACCTAGGCAAGAATTTTAAGAGACAGAACTATAGATATAACAGTATGTACATAATATACCTGAGTTAAATTAAAAGTGAGGATATGCCTGAGACAGACTTGTAGAAATTGGGCCTCTGATGTATGCAAATCTTTCTAATGTATATTCATTATGGATATCCTGAACGCCAGATTGGTTAAGTGTGCAAAACACTGCCTTAATCAACTCAGAGCCAGAAGGATCCAAATGAGGAGCATCATCAGAAGCGTGGATGCACACAACTGAGGTAGTTTCAAATCTGTGTTTACTGGAGGGGGGGGGGGGGGGTTGTCACGTCATTAGGTGACCTCTTCTTTCTCACCTAGTGGGAAGCCGAAGACTCGTGGTTGATGTGCTGCACAATTGTTTTCGTCAGACTCCTGGTTGCTTGCAGCGATGCTCCGCAGCCTGAGGCTGTCATAGAGGCCCTGCAGCTTCTGGTACTGGCGGTTCCTCTCCATGAGTCTCTCAGATACCTCGCTGTACTTCTTCTTGTATTCCTCCAGCACCTTCTTCAGGGAAGTGACCTCCCCCTTCATGGCTGTGAGCTCCATGTCCTTGCTCTGCACCTGCTGGGTATACACCTTCTCCATCTGCTTCAGGTGGCCTTCGGCCTTACTGTAAGTATACTCCTGATACAGCCGCTCCTGGTACACCTGCCAGGGAGACAAAATAAACCTCAGAAGAGGTCAAGAGAACATCTTGATGCCTTTGTTACTTCTTTCCAGTCCCCCTCTCTGTTCCTCTTTCTTCTTTCCTTCCAGTCCCTTAGGGCAGAACTCTAGGAACCATATTAATCATGGATTTTTTGCAAACTGTAATGTTTTATAGTTTATTACTTTTTATATACCGACATATCAGAAAATCCAACACATCAGTTTACAATGAGTAAACATAAAACAGTGAATAAATACTAGGGATGTGAATCGTTTTTCTGACGATTTGAAATATCGGTACGATATTTCAAAATTCATCAGATATCGAAGCCCCCCCCGAAACAGATAGGAAACCCCACGAATGGTTCGTGTGGTTTTCGTATCTGTTTGGGGGGAGGGGACAAAGGGAACACATCCCAAACCCATCCCCAACCCTTTGAATCTAATTGTTTAGCATCCCCCACCCTCCCGACCCCCCCAAAACTTTTTTTAAAGTACCTGGTGTTCTAGCGGGGTTCCCGGGAGCGATCTCCCGCTCTCGGGCTGTCGGCTGCCAGTAAACAAAATGGCGCTGATGGCCCTTTGCCCTTACCATGTGACAGGGGCTACCGGTGCCATTGGCCGGCCCCTGTCACATGTTAGGAGCAATGGATGGCCCGCGCCATGTTTAAAGATGGCGCCGTCCGTCCATAGCTCCTACCATGTGACAGGGGCAGCCGACAGCCCGAGAGCGGGAGATCACTCCCAGGATCCCCGCTAGACCACCAGGTACTTTAAAAAAGTTTTTTTTTTTGGGAGGGCCGCTGGACCACCAGGTACTTAAAGAACGTTTTGGGGGCTCGGGAGGGTGGGGGGATTCTATAGAATTTGATTTTAGGGGTCGGGGTGAGTTTATCGGGATCAGGATTGGTCACAGCCGATAAAAAAATGGCTATGATTCCGATCCCAATCCCACGATTATGATTCTGGACCTGATTCACATCCCTAATAAATACTATTAAACAGTTAAGAGAACAATGTATAATTCTAAAACGGTACTAAAATTAACAAAGAAATATAAAATAAGTACTAATGTCAATAAAATACATTAATTTGAGCTAAGAACAGTAAGATAATTATAGACATAATCGGTTATCCTAAAATTATAGAGCGCTAAAATAAAACCGAAACATTAACTAGAACTTATGGAGGCACAATTAAAAAGGAAAATTAGTTTCTTACCTGATAATTTTCGTTCCTGTAGTACCAAGGATCAGTCCAGGACACCTGGGTTGTGACTCCGCACCAGTAGATGGAGACAGACTAAAACTTGTGGGCGGAGCATATATGCCCCTGTGCCAGTCACAGCCCCTCAGTCATACGTAATGTCAAAGTAGACAAAAGCCAAAAGGCAACCATAGCTAACCATACAACTTGGTAGGGAAAAGAAAACCAACACCCCTACAGGAACCAGACTCCCCAACCGGGAGAGCGAATGGATCAGCGTACTGAAAAACACAATAATGAGCGGACTCTCCGTTACTATAACGCAACACTGCGGGCGGGATCCTGGACTGATCCTTGGTACTACAGGAACGAAAATTATCAGGTAAGAAACTAATTTTCCTTTCCCTGTACGTACCAGGATCAGTCCAGGACACCTGGGATGTACCAGAGCTAACTTACTGAGGGTGGGAAGCAGAGAGTCCCGCTCGGAGTACCCTCTCTCCAAAACCCCCAGCTTCAGTAGCCTGAACATCCAACCGGCAATGTTTAATGAAGGTATGCAACGACTTCCAGGTATCCGCCCTGCAAAGCGTGTCGAATGAGCCCGAAGACCCACCGGCGGCGATTTTCCGCACAGAATGTACGCAGAACCAATGGCTTCCTTGAGCCAACGGGCAATTGTCGTGCGGGACGCCGCAGCACCTTTCTTTGGACCCGAAGTTAACACAAACAGATGATCCGTCACCCGAAACGGATTAGTAACCTCCAGATAGCGAAGCCGGGACCTCCGCACATTTAGTTTTCTCAAGTCTTTTGTTTTCGGGTCCGAAGACTCCGCAACCGAGAAAGCGGGAAGTTCAATTGACTGATTCAAATGGAACGACGACACGACCTTAGGAAGGAAGGAGGTAACCGTCCGCAAGGAGACCACCGAATCGGAGATGAGCAAGAAGGTCTCCCTACAGGACAGCGCCTGTAATTCTGAAAACACGACGGGCCGATGCAATCGCCACTAGGAATACGGTCTTCAAGGTGAAATCCTTGAGCGTAGAACGTTTCAGGGGCTCAAAACGGCACTGAGCATAAGGCTGAGAGTACCCAGTTGAGGTTCCAAGACGGGCAAGGGGGCCGCAACGGAGGACGGAGGTGCTTAGCCCCCCTAAGAAAGTGGGAGATATCCGGGTGGAGAGCCAGAGAGATCCCCCGGACCTTACCACGCAAACAGCCAAGCGCCGCCACTTGAACCCGAAGGGAATTACACGCTAAACCTTCGGCGAGCCCCGCCTGGAAAAAAAGCCAGAATATCGGGAATAGAAGCGGAAGTGGGGTCTAGGCCCCACTCCATGCACCATTCCTCAAAAACTACCCAGACCCGAACATAAGCTAGGGACGTAGACTGTTTTCTGGATCTCAGCAACGTAGCAACGACCGCATCCGAATAGCCTTTTCTCTTCAAACCGATACCTCTCAAAACCATGCTGCGAGACAAAAGTGAGCCACATCCTCCAAACAGACGGGGCCTTGACGAAGGAACCCCGGGAATC
The DNA here is from genome assembly GCF_901001135.1 of Rhinatrema bivittatum. NCBI lineage: Eukaryota > Metazoa > Chordata > Amphibia > Gymnophiona > Rhinatrematidae > Rhinatrema > Rhinatrema bivittatum. The sequence continues at coordinate 9,584,807 of NC_042630.1, forward strand.
CCTGTAGACGAAGGGGTGCGGCCACTGACAGCTGGACCAGGTCCGCAAACCACGGACGGCGTGGCCACTCCGGCGCCACCATGATCACATTGGATGGATGCAATTCTATGCGCCGTAGGATCTTTCCGATCATGGGCCACGGTGGGAACACATAGAGAAGCACATCCACCGGCCAGGGAAGCACCAACGCGTCGACTCCTTCTGCTCCCCTTTCGCGACGTCGACTGTAAAATCGCGGAGCCTTCGCGTCGTGCCAGGTGGCCATCAGATCCATGTGGGGCATTCCCCAAGTCCGGCGAATGAAGAGAAACGCCTCGTCCGCCAACTCCCACTCTCCGGGATCCAAGCGGTGACGACTGAGAAAATCCGCCTGGACGTTGTCGATTCCCACTACGTGGGAAGCCACGAGATGGCTGAGATGCCGTTCTGCCCAGAGTATCAAGAGCCGCGCCTCCTCCGCCACTAGAGGACTTCTTGTCCCTCCCTGGCGATTGATGTAAGCCACGGTGGTAGCGTTGTCCGACCATACCCGGACCGCCTGTCCGCGCACGAGGGGTAGAAAAGCTTGCAGCGCCAGACGGACCGCTCTGGTCTCCAGCCGGTTGATAGACCACCGGGTCTGCGACTCTGACCACAGACCCTGAACCGACTTCCAGCTCAGGCTGGATCACGCCTGCCCCTCGAGAGGTAGAGGTAGATAGAAATCCTCGGAAACCGGTTTCCAGCGGGAAAGCAATGAGGACTGCAGCGGCCATAGATGAGCGAACGCCCAAGGGACTAACGCCAGCTTGGATGCCATAGACCCCAGAACCGTCAGGTAATCGCAGACTCGTGGCCGGTGTAGCGACAAAAAACGTAGCACCTGAGACTGCAGTTTGCATATCCGGTCCTGCGAGAGAATCACACTGCCTCGCTACGTGTCGAACAGGGCTCCAAGATATTCCAAGGACTGAGAGGGTTCGAGATAACTCTTGTTGAAGTTGACCACCCAGCCCAGGGACTGCAAGAGCTGTAACACCCTGGCCACCGCCTGCCGACACAGACTCTGAGACTTCGCCCGGCTCAGCCAATCGTCGAGGTAAGGGTGAACCAGCAGGCCTTCCCGCCGCAACTGCGCCACCACGACCACCATCACTTTCGTGAATGTCCGAGGCGCTGTCGCCAGGCCGAACGGAAGCGCCCGGAACTGGAAGTGCCTGCCCAGAATGCCAAACCTCAGAAACCGCTGAAACGCTGGTTGAATTTCCACATGAAGGTATGCTTCTGTGAGATCTAGGGACGCCAGGAATTCGCCGGGACGCACTGACGCGATCACTGACCGAAGGGTCTCCATTTTGAAGTGAGGGACTCGAAGGCATCTGTTGACTCCTTTCAGATCCAGAATTGGGCGGAAGTGCCGTCTCTCTTGGGGACTAAGAAGTAAATGGAGTACCGGCCCTTGCCGTACTGAGCGGCCGGAACCGGCGAGATGGCTCCCAGTCTTTCTAGTCTTTGGATGGTATCTAGCACCGCCGCCTTCTTCTTGGGATCCTTGCAGGGTGAGACCAGGAATTTGTCCGTTGGGATGCGAGCCAAATCTAACTCGTAGCCATGTTTTATCACGTCGAGGACCCATTGATCCGATGTCACGCTGGCCCATTCCTCGAGGAATAAGGATAGACGCGTCCCCACGTTTGGAACAGCGTGCCGAGGACGCGACGAGGGATGGGCCGGCCGAACTTCATTGCGAAGGCTTGGACCCCGCACCCGACGGGGCCCCTCCTTGCCGGCCAAAACGTTTGCCCCGAAAGGACTGCTGCCACCGGGTGTACCGAGAGGAAGACGGCCTAGGGTCCAGAGGATCTTTGTGGCCTAGACTTCCTGGGCCCCCTGAACCGGGCTCTGCCTGAAAAGGAAAATCTCGACCGGGTCCTATCCTCCGGCAGCTTAAACGCTCGGTTCTCCCCCAGGTAAACCATCAAATCGTCCAACTCCTTGCCGAACAGCAATGTCCCCTTAAAAGGCAAAAGCCCCGAGGTGAGCCTTGGAAGAGCCATCCGCTGCCCAATTGCGCAGCCAAAGGAGACGACGTGCCGACACCGCTGCCACCATGGACCTAGCTGAGGTGCGCAAAAGATCATGGAATGCATCCGCGCCATAGGCAATGGCCGCCTCCAATCTGTCAGCTTGGGAAGCCTCCTCTGAAGAGAGACCCGCATTCGCCTGCAGGACTTGAGTCCAGCGCAGACTAGCACGCATAGCAAAATTTGTGCAACTGGCGGCACGCACCCCTAGGGCAGAAACCTCAAAAATATTTTGAGTTGAACCTCCAACGTACGGTCTTGAATATCCCGGAGGGCTGTCGCTCCCGTGACCGGGATGGTAGACCTCTTCGTGACAGCTGACACTGCCGAATCCACCTTTGGGAGTCGGAGGAGCTCTAGCGCGTCCTCCGGCAAAGGGTAAAGTTTGTCCATGGCCTTGCTGACCTTCAGACCTAACTCCGGAGTATCCCATTCCTTGAAGAGGATATCCGTGGACGAAAAAATGAAAAACGACCGCCGGCCCTGTGAACCCAATCAGAACAGGATCCATATTTGCCTCCTGGCGGACCACCACCGGAGGAGCCTCAATCCCCAGCTCCTGGAGAATGGCCGGAATGAGTGGCGACAGTTCCTCTCTGCGGAACAGACGCACCACCTTGGGGTCATCCCCGTCGACGGCCTGCGCTCCTTTACCTGTACTGGGCTGCGCCGAGCCATCTGCTGCTGCCGTCCCGGCCCCAGGCAGGGGCTCCTCGGAGGCCTCTGTGTCCGCCCCGGAGGTATCTTCGGAATCCGAGTTCTGCGGCACCCCTCGGGGAAGCCGTTTGCCCCAGGCCGCTCTCTGGGTGGTCTTCGCCACCCTCCTTGCCATCTTCTTCTGCGGCGGGGACCGGTGGACCCTTGAACGCGAGGCGTCCCCCCGTCTGCGCTTGCTGCGCTTATAACGGCGCAGCAAAAGCGCCAAATCTTCAGAAAACTTGCCCGAATCCGTTGCGTCGCTTTCCGAATGCCCCCGGGACTGGGGCCCCTCTGAAGGGACCTCCACCGCTGCACCCCGCTGCGGGGAAAGCGTAGGAGGTAAAACCGAGGCCCCCACCGTTTCCCCGCGAAGCTACCCGGCCGGTAGACAAAATGGCCGCCATTCCCCGCGCTGACCAGGAACGGGTCAGGAGGCCTATCAGGGGGACCCCCCCCTTGCGACGGCGATCGCGCGACCCGGGAACGGGCCCCCCGAGGAGCCGCCGACGATCCCTCGTCTCCCGGGACGCAGGCCGAGCAAAGCCCGTCCCGGGAGAGACGCGCGCGCGCCGAGTCGCAGGCCCTGCACTGCGAGCCGCGCGGCCCTGCAAAAAACCGCGGGAAACCAAAGACGCGCCGAAAAGCACTGAGGGACGCCGAATAAACACAGAAATTCAACGCGGCGAAAATCGGCGACCTCCCCCCTGCCGAAGACGCCCCCCCTCGAGCGGAACGGAGCGCAACGCCAGGGAACGGAGAGCCGACTGAAAACAAAAGTAAAAACACTTTTTTTTTTTTTTTTTAAATAAGAAAAAACGCTGTCCCAGGTGCTGAAAAGCCCTATGTCCTGCAGGGGTGAGTGAACCGGGCTCCCCGGTGTCACCCCTGACGCTGCTACTAGTCCAGCCGGGTCCTCAACCCTAGCAGCGGCCTCAACCTGGGGAGGGTAGTCCCCTCAGGACCTCTCAACTCCCCAGGGAGGCAGGGCAACTGGGACTAGAATTAAACAAGATTAAATAAAACCCAATTTGAAGAAAAAAACCAAGGTAGGCCTAATAAAATCAACCACAAAAGCGAACCTGACTAACCACACAGAATCAGGCCCGACAGGGCTGTGACCAGACCTGCACCACCTACTGGAGACAGAGTAAGACTGAGGGGCTGTGACTGGCACAGGGGCATATATGCTCCGCCCACAAGTTTTAGTCTGTCTCCATCTACTGGTGCGGAGTCACAACCCAGGTGTCCTGGACTGATCCTGGTACGTACAGGGAAAGCCAGGTTTTTAGATCCACAATATGCACAGATTGTTCCTGGCCCAGCTCTATCTCCTAGCAATGCATTAGTGATTGGTAGCACTGCCGACTTGAAACATACACTTTTAGGGCTGGGCATATACCACTAGGGATCTTTTTCAGCTCCTACTGTTCCTAATCTGTTACCCAAGCTGGCAGCTCCCTTGGGCATGTCCTCTGTCGTAGTCCTCCAAAAGACCCCAATATCTGGAGATCCTTGCTCTGCCTTTTATTGGACTAACAAATACATTACCAAAGATGAGGAGCTTTCAGGATCATGTAGAAGATACCTTTGAGGTCTCACAAACTCTTGTACATCTTTTTTTGGAGAGTATTTATGCTGTCCAATCACAACCTCCAAAGAATCCACTTTTTGTCCACTAATGAACCTATGCCAGGTGCGTGAGACCTAGATTGTCCATAGCTGGAAAGCAGATACTGGGCTTGATGGACTTTTAGTGTGACCCAGTATGGCGGTTCTTATAAATCCCCCCCAATATCTCTGCCTACAAGCTCCACAGCAGAAGCATTTTTGCTCAAAAAATGGAAAAACCCCCCCCCACAAACCTTCTTGCATTTGTATGAAGTTAGGAGGTCCCATAGTGTGCTATTATTTGACAGCAGAGGTAACTGCTAAGCACTCCAAAGATGCTATTCAAATGTAACTCCCAGCATATTGTCTCCAAGGAGGGAACCTGCTCAGGTACCTTTAAATTAGCTTATTGCGTGACTGCCAAGAAATATGACGGGACTGTATAAGAGGAACCAGCCATGTTGCCTTGAGAAGTAGTAACTGCTTGTATGGTAAGACCCCCAAAGCAACAATGTGAGTGTCCCCTAAAGAAATCAGTCCGTATATTAGGCCACAGACTGACAGTTTGCCGCTATAGTCTCTATCGCTATGCTGTCTCGTAGGCTAAGACCTAAAAAAGCAGTTTATTAGCACAGAAAATGGCTTGTAAGGTTCTAAAAAGTCTTTCTGTGCCCTCAAGACAACAATCTAGCGTTATTGTCCTCTAACCCCATCATTCATGTACATTTTCACCACCCAAGGCGACAGCTGACTGGTTTTGCTCTCAGTGGCAGTCATAACTTGCAGGAGGTGCATAGGTTTAACGCTTTTACCTGGTAGGTCCAGAAGGCCAAGCCCCTGGAGCTGATGTCCAGGATGACCTCTGGCCGCAGGCCCGCCAGCACCATGGCCTTGTACTCCTCAGAAGGGCTGAGCTCAGTCCGGACAATGTCCAGCTTGCCGGACAAGGCACTGTTGCAGGCGGGGCAGACGGCCGGCGAGCGGCTGAATTCGCCGCTGCCATGCTGGTCGCAGAAGACGTGCGAGCAGGCCGTGACCCAGGCGTAGCCCGACAGCTTCACCCGGCACTTGCGGTAGTTGCAGAGCAACAGGTCTTCGCAGGCGGCCATCAGGCAGCAGGGCGGAAGAAGCTCAAAATGGCGCCCAACTGGGCCCGCACGCACATCAAACTCCCGGTGACCCCCGCCCAAACTCGTAACTTCCCCACACGAAAAAATAAAGAAATAAAAAACCGGAATGGCAGCACTTGGACCCTGTGCCCGTCTTTTAAGTGACCCAGGCCTGCGTCCCCACAAACTCCCCAGTAATGGCCGCAGGTTGACCCTACGTCGAACTCTCAGTAACCCTGGAAATCACAGCCCTGACCACCTCAATACCCCAACACCACCACCCAAAAAAGGGGGGTGACTACCAAGGCTTTGGCTGTAGCAGAAAAAGAGAAAATAAAACAACTGCCACTTATTCCTTTTTAATAAAATGATACGTCTTTCATTAATTTTATCCCCACCTCAGTTTTCCTAATTGAAAACGTTTTTTTGAGGATTTGTTTAGCTGAATAAAATATAACCTATATGGGCATGTCAACGGCCAAGTATTTTTTATTTTCAAATTAAACTGACAAAATATTGGATACCCCTCGGGTGAAGAACAAGAAGCAAGGTCCAAGTCTTTCTCACCCTCCCCACCCACAAAAAAGGCAAAAGTTCGAAATACAGAAAAAGTAATTTCTTTGTTAAATTTCCCCAGACAAAAATTCCTGACGGAATTCGAAATAGTTCAACGAAATATTAATAAAAGCGCGGGAAAAAAAACCAAAACCCGCCCTTGGGGGGAGGAGGAAAAAATTAAAATAAAACGGCCGTTGGGATATTCAAGTGGAAGAAACGCGCATGTGCGGGCCACAGTCTTGCCGCCTGTGCCCGCCCACCAAGGCCGGACAAGCGTTCGGAGGAGGGGCAGGGCTCGCGGAAGCGCCTCGGCCCCCGTAGATTCTGATGTAGACTGGGGAGGAAACGGGAAAGGATGGAGCGGGCAGGGCTTCAGCTTTCTTTTTTTAGCCAATCGCTTTCCCAGACGGATGGCGGGGGCGGGGGAAATTGGGCGGAGTTTAGTATCGTAAGGAAGGAGGCGGGGTCGGGTGAAAGCGAGGCTTTCAAGCTGCGAGCGGGTCGCAGTGTTGCCAACCTCGTTTATTTCCCGCGAGATTGGGCTTTTTTTTCTAGTCATTCGCGTTTTTGTTTGGTTTTTTTTTTTCCGATTCGCGGATTGCTTGTAATTGGGCGTTTTTTCCTGCTGGTGGGCGGGACTTGTGCTCTGATAGTGCAGTGATTGGCTGCTGCTGCCGGTGAGGCCTGTCCATAGTAGGCGCACCCTAATCTATTGCAGCAGTAAGTCACCCGGAGCTGCAAATATTCACAGGAGCGTGGGCAGACTCGGCATGGCATTGCAGCAGTAAGTCACCCGGAGCTGCAAGCATTCACAGGAGCGTGGGCAGACTCGGCATGGCATTGCAGCAGTAAGTCACCCGGAGCTGCAAGCATTCACAGGAGCGTGGGGCAGACTCGGCATGGCATTGCAGCAGTAAGTCACCCGGAGCTGCAAGCATTCACAGGAGCGTGGGCAGACTCGGCATGGCATTGCAGCAGTAAGTCACCCGGAGCTGCAAGCATTCACAGGAGCGTGGGCAGACTCGGCATGGCATTGCAGCAGTAAGTCACCCGGAGCTGCAAATATTCACAGGAGCGTGGGCAGACTCGGCATGGCATTGCAACAAGCGTGGTGGGTGACCAAGACGTTTCTGTGCAACTGCAGACCTGAATGGTGAAAGGTGTGTAGCACTCAGCTGGCTACAACCAGGTATCAGGAGGGGAGGAGTGAGTGTGGGGGGAGGGGATAATGAGTGTGGGGGGATTGAAGACGTGTTTTAGGGGGCAGAGATGTGCTGGGAGGGGGGGAATCAGTATGTGGGGGCCAGGGATGTGCTCAGAGGGGGGAATCAGTGTGTGGGGCTGGTGTTCTTTTTTTTTAATTTGTTCTACATCACTCTTAAGTATACTTTGTACATAGCAAACATGTTTTATACTGACTTAACTATATAACTCAATCTAGTTACAAACCCACCTTTCTTCCTTACAAGCTGGAATGCACTGTTAACCGGCATTTGGATGCGCTAGCTTTACCCCTTATTCAGTAAGGGGTAATAGCGCTTCAAAAACGTGTGTCCAACCCCCCCCCCCCACACACAGCCCCCCCCCCCCGAGACTAATAGCGCCCGCAACATGCAAATGCATGTTGATGGCCCTATTAGTCATTCCCGTGCGATACAGTAAGTAAAATGTGCAGCCAAGCCGCACATTTTACTTTAAGAAATTAGTGCGCCTACCCAAAAGTAGGTGTTAATTTCTGCTTTTCTGTACACCCTCTGACTTAATATCATGGTGATATTAAGTCGGAGATCCCAAAAGTTAAAAAAAATTAAAATCAGCCCGCGGCTCGCGGGTTGAAAACCGGACGCTCAATTTTGCCGGCGTCCGGTTTCCGAACCCATGGCTATCGGCGGGCTCGAGAACAGACGCCGGCAAAATTGAACGTCGGCTGTCAAACCCACTGACAGCTGCCGCTCCTGTCCAAAAAGAGGCGCTAGGGACGTGTTAGTGTCCCTAGCGCCTCTTTTTACCGCAGGCCCTAATTTAAATATTGTTTTACTGTATCATGCGCACAGGACACTGTATCGGCCTGTTAGCTTGTAACCCCAACCTATGCTTTAGTACATGTTATATGTAATAACTAACACACAAATCCCAAAACTGTAAACTGACTTTAAGACAATATATTGTGATGTTTATCTAACTTTTTCACTATTACTGTAAACCATTCTGATGGTGAGACCGAATGACTGTATACAAAACACGATAAATAAAATTATTTCATTTAATTTTTTTTCTCATTTCTTCTCCCTGCAGCAAATCACCTTTGTAAGAAAGCCTGTCCATACCTACTGTTTCCATCATTGGCTGCTACACTACTAAATGGATTTGATTTACTATAGCTAAAGTAAGGAACTAAAAGATACTGCTAAGCATGGGAAGAGGAATGTGAACTAAAAGCATGGATTCAGTATGTGCAAACTTTAAGTGTGACATTCGTGCACATCATGCAGACCTTCTGCAACATGCAAAAAGTTAAGCTCCTTTGTCATCTATGCGACTCACAGAAATTGGTGTTTCAATTTCACGTTTTTTGGGCTTGTGTTTTTTTTGGAAAAAAATTACTTATTCTTTCATGAAAACCTGGCAACCCTGGAGCGCGTAGTACAGGTGGAAAATCAAAATGAGACTGGGAGGTGCTGGGATAGGGCGAGGGGATTCTCGTTTTCTGCGGTCCTCCTTTTTTTTTTTTTTTTTTTTTTTACTGTTATTTCGGTTTCCCGAGGTGACGGCGTTTATAAAGTTGGATAAAGCTTCCATCGTTCAGCTGCACTCGAGGTTGCCCACTGAGCTGCACATGGTCAGAAGCTGCCTTTCCCCCCACCTCCTGGACCATTCCGTGCAGGCATCGCACCGATCTAACAGGAGTATGCATGCAGCCGGGAAAGCGGGAGAGCGCATCTTCATCCCAGCCCCCTGCGGGCTTCGCTCTGATACAGCTAGAGCAGAAATACAGCACGGGCTGCTGAAAAGTCCATCTTCGTCAAGGCATGCAAAGTATATGAGTGCAATACAGGCAGCTGAAGGATGAACCCACGGGATCAGAGACGGCTCCGACTTGCAACAAAATAGACCGAGTTGGGCCCATTTTTGGTCTTGCATATTTCTTAAGAGAAACTAAAACTGTGACCCCCATTGAGACCCTGGGGGTAAACTCCTCCGTGGGTGGCTGCAGGATTATTGTGGCCTCAGGTGCGAGAGTCATGTGGTGCCCTTTAGGGGCTTAATTTTGATGACCTATAAGCAAGTTGGACTTTAGTTCAAAGACTATGGGGGCCCTGGATGATCGTCTCGTTTGTCCTGACGTAAGGCTGCCGCTGCTAGAACAAGTTTGTCATTTGTGAGGAGTAGGGCCAGCCCTCAAGGCTTCAAGCCTGGCTGCAGTCCATTTGTGCATCTTTCATATACATTTGGCATTTAACTTGCTGGAAAGGGGAAGCAGGATGCTGCTGAAGGATCAATGAGGAATTTTAATAATTTGGAATGCAAACACACACATCCACCTATGGGGTGGAATGCCCAACAGTATATTTTGATATCATAATGAGCCTTTGGAAGCAACTACTAGAGTGAAATTATTCATTTGGAATTTGAGTCTGTTTATAAATTGGGATCCAAACTTAATGGCTAAAGAGTTAGGAGCCCCTATGAACTCAGTTATCTATGGATAAACATATTTCTCAAGTTACTTAGAACATATTGTGGAAGTTAAAAAAAAAAAAATTGACCATATTTGGACCATACTGCATTCAAAACTGTACCTGTATGTAAGATGTTTGAGATTACTGATGGATGTAAAGATATAAAACAAAAGTTTAACACACATAACATAACGTTAATGTATTTTTTAAATGACTTGTGCATGCTTTGTCCAGTTTCTATAGGACTGGGAAAATGGTTAATAAGAAATTTTAAATAAAATTTAAGTGGCTGAGTCACAGGGAGATTAAATATTGGAGTAAATGATTGTAAGTGAGGCACTAGAAGATAAAGTGCCTCCTCAGCCACAATATACAGAGCGTCTGTGACAGAAGTAGGGATTAGAAATGAAGCACATGTGGTAAAGTGACTTTCCTAGGGGCACACCCAGCAGTTGGTGACAGAGCCACCTATTAGAACTGAGACAAAAGAAAATGATTCATTTCCTTGGATGGAGAGGAAGGCAGGATCTAGGGGATTTGAATGTTTTGCAGGCAGGTTTTTTTATTGCATTAAAGTTTGTTATTCTCCAAGGAAGTTGTTAATTTTAATTGCTGTAATCAGTGTTTCTTCTCTTCCGTCACACCCCTCCATCCTGAGAGAACACACATTTTAATCATCAGCTGCATAATCTTGTTAATTGTTGGCTCTAGAGAAGGTCCCATGTCTTCTAATCAGCTCCTTGTGGAGAAAATAACCAGGGAAACAGAAGTAAAAAAAAAAAATTAACTGTAGCTTGGTCCCGCTGGTGCACTTTAGTTTATTTATATGTTTATCTGCGTTGTGGGGTTAATTTATTTTATTTTTTTTTAACTGTGCGTAATGTGCAGGGACCAGATGGCTCTGCGGTTTGACTTAATGGCCTCCAGGAAATTATTTAGACAGGATTGAAACCTAGCAATGGCTTAGCTTTTGACTTTTTTTTGTGCTGCCACGAAGAGGAGGAATAATTTAATCATTTGTGGTGTTCTTTTCCATTGATTCTTTTAGGTGGAAGTCTGTAGGTCCCACTTCCTTTATGAGCAACATTTCCTGAATCTCTTCTTTCTGTCTGGGACATCTCCTGGGACTTGCTGGCATGGAATCCTTCATAGAAGATCTTTTGCCTCCTTGCCCTTCCCATCTCCTTCCATCCATGGTGACTCGGGTTTGATATTCCAGAACATTCTAAGATGAGGGGAAGGAGAGAGTGGAAATGTCTTCTACTGGAAAAGAGGCTTGGGAGTGTGATCAGGCTTTGGAGAGAGTAAATCCATTGTATCTGAATCCTGTGTAATCATTCTTTTAAGGGCTGCCTTTGCAAAGGACCCTGGGCTCTAAGTGTATTTGCTTCAATTTGAAATCCTGACCTATTAAAAAATCAACTGGCTCTAGTTTCTCCAGCACTAGACTGTTTACAGACTGGGTATGACTAGTGTTTGTCTAAAGTGGATATGGACATGCTCCATGTTGTCGTTAGACCAAAGTTTTCTTTTGCTGTTTATACCCCGGATCAGTCCAGACAAGTAGGATGTATTCAAGCCCCTCTAAACTGGGTAGGAACCCAAAAGACCCACATCCAGCACACCTCTCTTCTGGGGCCCTAACATCCAAACAGTAATGTTTAGTAAAAGCTTGCAAAGAAGACCAAGTCACTGCTCGACAAATCTACCAAGAAACCAACTGACACTCCACGCAGAAGGCTGCCTGTGCCCTAGTAGAATGCGCCCACAATCCTTCCACAATAGACCAACGCTTACACATATAGGCCAAAACGAAACGCCTCCTTCAACCATCTTGCAATCATGCTCTTAGCTGCTTTTTAACCCTTCTTTGGGCCACTGAACAAAACGAAGATTGTCTGACCTACAAAAGTCTTTTGTCACCTTGAGATACCACAATAGGACCCAATGCACGTCTAATAGGTGAAGCTCCTTTGCATGGGGTCGCGACCACCAAGACCCGAGCCACAATGAGTCCCAAGCCCGGCACCACAGGGAAAGGAAAAAAAAAAGGTACAAAAAGAAAAGAAGGCAAGTACCTTTAAAAAAAATTTAAAAACCAGGGACAGCCGCGATCGGAAGGCCTGCGCCCCCCCCCCCAACCCCCCCCCCCCCCCCAATGTCATCGGCTCAAGCCACAGACCGTTTAAATCTGTCGTGACCACGGGGCACTCCCCTTTGTGCACCCCTTAGTGCAAACATTAATAAGCACTAATTCATCATAAAACTTTCTTCAAAAACTACCCAAGAAATGACAAATCCTCAACCCCCTGACTACAGCAAGAACCACAGCAATGATTTGAAATTAGAAATAAAAAAAAGACATAAGCATGAAATAAAAAAAACAAATACCAACATTCTACCTTAACTCACAACAACAAAAACATACAGCAGCTACTTAACACTATCATTTATGCTTTTTAATGCACAATCCATAATAAAGAAAATTCCCATCATCAATGCCTTCCTTCAAGATGACAAGCCAGACTTCATAGCAATCACGGAAACATGGATAAAAAACACAGACACAGTACTAATCAACCAAATCAACAACCCTTTCTACAAAACCTTCTCAATTCCCAGACCAAAAAAGAAAGGCGGAGGCCTAATACTACTCATAAAAAAAACCAAAAACCTACAGATGAAATTGCTCCCAACTAATAACTACATCCCTCTGGAAATCGCACTATTTGACTCACCAAAACTACAAATCTGTCTAATATACTGCCTCCTCAATACTCTGGATCGGAACCGCTCACCACTCATTGAATTCTTCTTGACAAAAATATCCATCAACAAACCTTCATCTTAGTGTATGACTTCAACATACGCATAGATACCATCCCCCACATGTTCCTCAATCATCGACGCACACATCAATAGGTCTCAGCCAAATCATCAATGGCCCAACGCACAAAGCCGGTCACACACTTGACCTCGTCTTCATAAGTACCAATATATGGAATAACCACCAAACAAAGATGACCAAGATACTCTGGTCTGATCACTCTCTAATCCACGCAAATGTATATTCAAACCGTAAATTTTCTACAATAAAAAACCCACCTAAATCCTTCACATACAGACTACCATTTCACATCGAAACACTTCAAGAATGCTTACAAACAGAACTAACTAACTTAGATCTATCAAATGCAGAGAAAGCAACTTCTTCCTGGATCTCCATCACTAAAACAGTAGTAGATAAGATAAACCCCATGATAAAGAAAATAAAAAACCCAAAACATCAGAACCAATGGTACAATGAAAACATCAGATCTGCCAAACGTGAACTCAGAAAAAAAAAAAAAAAAAGAGAAAACCTGGAGGAACAACAATAAATCATCCACTCTACTTAATGCATACAGAGCACAACTAGCAGAATACAAAAAACTCATCATAAAACAAAAAAAGACTTCTACTCAAATAAAATAAACAAATACCAACATCACCCAAAGATGCTCTTCACTATAGTAAAAAGCCTAACCAAATCATTCAATGATGACCAGTTATCTTCAACAGCCAAGATCACAAGTAACAAATTTGCAGAATTCTTTAATGAAAAAAATCAAAAGCCTCATAAATAACAACCTCAACAGCAACTTGCAAGACCTGAAAATACAAAACTCTCATACTTTAAGTTGGCCCAGCTTTGAAACTGCATCATCACTGGAAATCCAAACAATTATAAAAAAAAATGAACCCAGCTAAACACCCTTTTGACCCCATTCACATAACGACGATTAAAAATCTTGAATCTTCAATAACTAAAATTTTAACTGACATTGTAAACCTATCCCTCACTGAAGGAAACTACCCAGAATGCCTAAAATCAGCAATTATTAACCCATTCTAAAAAAGAGCAACCTTGATCCAGAAAATCCACTGAATTACCGACCCATTTCAAACCTACCCTTCATTGCCAAAATCGAGAAAATTGTACACTCCCGTCTCAGCAACCACCTTGAAGAAAACAAATGTGGGAGTGGACAGTGGAGTGCCTCAGGGATCTGTATTGGGACCCTTACTTTTCAATATATTTTAAATGATCTGGAAAGAAATCGAGTAAGATAAGCAAATTTGCAGATGACACAAAATTATTCAGAGTAGTTAAATCACAAGCAGATTGTGATAAATTGCAGGAAGACCTTGTGAGACTGGAAAATTGGGCATCCAAATGGCAGATGAAATTTAATGTGGATAAGTGCAAGGTGATGCATATAGGGAAAAATAACCCTTGCTATAATTACACAATGTTGGGTTCCATATTAGGTGCTACAACCCAGGAAAGAGATCTAGGTGTCGTAGTGGATAACACATTGAAATCGTCGGCTCAGTGTGCTGCAGCAGTCAAAAAAGCAAACAGAATGTTGGGAATTTGACACTTCTGGCAGCACCTGTCTTCGCTTCTTTTCTTCTCTAAACTCTATTTTTTTTTAAACTAAATTCAGACTGCAGGTTTGCACGTCTACCATCTGCTGCAGAGAGAAATACTGAAGGACTGCAGCTGGCACTCTCTGTTAAGTAGCAGTGCTTGAAAAGCTTTTCTCTGTCGCTCTGTTAGTAGCTATGCAAATGCCCTTGTCTGGACTGATGTGTGGTATAAAACAGGAAAGAGGTGGGTTTTCCATCACATCCATTAAAAGAAAAACAAAATGGAGACTGGATATTGTAAAGACACGCCCGGAGGCAGGCAGTGAGAGAAAAAGAGTAAGAAGGAAAAACCCCTAACAGAATCTTTATTTACCTTAAATACCAATAAATAGGCAAAAAAACAACTGTACAATTAACATCCCCCTCAGCAGCCCTCCACCCAACCTTGACATGCAGACAGCACATAACGCACAGCAGCCATAGCCAGACATGGAACATGTCAGGTGCTCCACTCAGGATGTCTGACACTGCACCCCAGCTCTGGGGTGGTGGTCGTCCTCCTCATAGGCCTCCCTCCCATAACTTGGGCTTCGGGTACTGGGGTCAAATTCCACCAAGTCCACTTGTTCCATGTCATCAGTAACTAGCACCTCTTCCCGTGGAGGGAGCAGGTCCTCCAGCTGGGCCAGTCTGGTTGGTGGAAGCCAGAAGTGCTCTGGGAACTGCACCTAGGATCGAGAGAAAAAAAGCAAGGAAGTGGTAGGCCAATTTCAGGCAACTCAAGCCACAGTGCAGTGGGATTTGGAGTCCTATTTACCATCAGCACTGCAGCTTCCAAAATACATTGGTAGGGAAGATTCAGAGTGGACAAGAGTAGGCCTAGTCTCCTTCCTTCACAATTCAGGCCTCCTATGCCTCCCACCCCTAACATGGGTGCCGGGCTGTGGTGTCCAATTCCACTCAGGGCCTAAAGGTTGCTCGTGTGGGTTCACAAGAAACAGATGTGCTTACCCTTCCACCCAAAACCTACATTCCAACAGCAGTAAATGTACACGCAGCCCTCCACCCCTTCTCCTGCAGAGAGTCGAGTCAGGTGCCACTACCGACCCCATGCCGATGGCTGCTGGAGGAGAGGTTACTTCTGCTCTTTGTTTTGGTTGGGGTCTGATGTCTTCTAAATTGTGGGTTAAAGCTGTCATACTGGACGAGAGTCTGGGAAGCACCGCTCCCACTAGATTTTGGGCTTCTGTCTGGGCTCCCAGTGCCTGGGATACTGTTTTACTATTTAGAAGGTGGGTAGGACAAGGAGAAAAAGTGAGCCAGCTGGAGGTCAAAGGAACTTACAAAGAACTGCAGGATCAAGAGCCCTTTCTCAAAGGGGTCCTTCAGCAGGGGCACACCCTCATTCATGATACACTTTAGGTCCCCATTCTTCACCACTTCACCTGCCCAGAACGAAAAGGAAGGCAAAGGTCAGCAGGGGAAGTGCACACATGCAAAGTCCCTGAGCTCCATGAAAAGGCAGGACGTGGTACAGAGCCACCAACGGCTGCTGCCGCCAGGAATTCTTCCCTCCCTCCCCCCCCCCACAGGGGTCTTTCTACAGCCACAGAATCTGCAAAATTCTCCAATTAGAAAAACATTTGTTGCATGATTATGGTTCCCTGTTTTCCTTTACTGCTCAACATTTCTGTAGCGCTATACAATATACTCAGCACTATGAAAACATGGAAAGATTGTAAGCTCTATTGAGCAGGGACTATCTATTAAGACAATACAGGACAAGAGACTTGGTATTTCATAAAGCAAGACAATGGTCAAAAAGAAAAAAAATTAATAAGGCTAAACGTAGACAGGCACAAGATTTACACACAGCAAGAAGAGAGCAGGATGCACCCGTTCAGGAAGACTACTCCAAGCACACAGCCCAGCATGGGGAACTGGCGGTAGAGGAGAAGAGCACAGATAGGAGTGACTTCTCCAAAGAGCAGAGAGGTAAGAGGCGAGGTAGTGAGGTGCTGCAGAGTGAAGCATTTGTAGGCGAGAGAGAGGAGCTTGAACTGATTGCGGTGACTTCAGAAGAGGGATTATATGTGAGCATAGCGACTTTGGCGAAAGGTAAGCCATGCAGCTGAATTTAGGCCAGATTGCAGTGGAGAGAGAAGGCTTGCTGGGAGACCTGTGAGGAGGGGAGAGGGTTTCTGGCTGTGAGTTCAGAAAGGAAAGGACATGAAACTGGCTCCCCCTTTCACAAATAAAAAAATAAGAGGTCTCTCTAAGCATCCCTCCTCCAGCTCCCACTCAGGAGGGGGCATACCTGCCCTGGAAGTTATCACCAGCATACGCTGGTCTAGCGTGGGGATGAGTTTCCGGAAACCACACAGTGCCTCCACCAGCTGCAACTCTATCTTCATGATCAGGTTCTGACCCTGCCGCTGGAATGTTTCGTGGTCTCGCTGCTCCAACACTATGATGACATCCCCAGGATCCAGCCCTGGTTCCTGATCCCCTTCTCCATGGAACACTATCTTCTGTCCATCCTTCATCCCTGCCACACAAGGAACAATGGTTAGAATACCCACCTTTGCTAGTTGGTAACAAAGAAATGGTTGGCAGAGTCCTCGGTTTGCACTATTATATTTAATAGGATCTGTCGTGCAAACCCGGTGACACAACAAAACCTGGAGTTACCCTTTGACATACAGAAATTACTACATACAGTGCATAGACAGTAATTGCAAACTTATAACTTATCTACTCCTGCTGCTACCACCATGCTTAAACTTAGGGACGCACACGGCCAGCCATGCTGATCGGTAGGCTGAGGTGTCACACTGATACATGTCAAGCACTGAAAGGGTTCTAGGTAGGATTATCAGCTCAGATCTTCTGCTCCCTGGATCAGCCGGATGTTGCAGGGGCAGCATTCATAACATGGGAAGGGGGGAATGGAATTCCAGTCATTGAATGATTGCTTTGTGGTCCAAATTAGGGTCCATGGTTGCAGGGAAGCCCTGGTGCATGACTCCTGGCTGAGAACTGTTGCCTAAAGTTGAAAGTAGATCTAAACCAGGACAAAAATCCCTGGGTAGGTGTAAATGAAGGTTCCTGGCACCAAACCCCAGGATATGTTTCTAATGTATGATAAGGAGTGCATTAGCTCTGGAGGAGCAGTCTTCTGCGGTTCTTACATGTAAACCCTGGCTCTGGTTCTACAGCCTTATTTTTCCTACAAGCTGCCACCTCCATTTCTTCCAAACAATGCACATTAAATGTTCAGAGTGCAAATTAAGCATCTGACACTAGAATTAGATGACCACAAAAACGGGTTAGAGCCTTCAAATTCAATGTTAAGCACATGATCCCATCCGAGTCCAGCTCGACGTCCTTGCTTGGAGCTGCAGTAGCATGCTGAGACTCAGGAACCAGACCTCACCTTTGTCAATGTGCACCTCCAGGATCTTCTTCTCTTTCAGCACTTTCTTGCCATTACAGGCTTTGCAGCGGTCCTTAGGGCTGATGATTTCCCCCTGCCCCTGGCAGTCTGGACACATGCTCTGAATCTGCTGCACCATGCCAGGCCCCAGCTGTTGGATATGGACCTGGATACCCCGGCCCTTGCAGTTGGAGCATTTCTCCACAGCTCCTTTCTTCCCACCACGCCCTGGGGATGGTTTAAAAAAAATATATATATATAGCATAAGACAAGAAAACAAAATCACTTCAAGACCTGCGTAGATTGTGAGATTGTGTCTTACCTGATAATTTCCTTTCCTGGAAATAAAGCAAGCCAGTCCACACCAATGGGTTGTGCACGCCAACCAGAACAAAGACTCACTGATGTCACCTTCATATAGCTCTGCTCAGGCATCAGCCAGAATTTCTCCAAAAGCAAAGCCTGGACACTAACCACAAAACATTACCAATATCATCGCATCCTACAAACCTATTCAACTTAACTTTGTGGATTTTTTTTTTTTAAACAAAAAACACTGGACTCAGCTCCACAAACAATAGTCCCTTAGGACAAGCAGAGTATCTTAAAACAACAGAACTCACCGAATTTGTGGGAGTCCAGCTGCATGAAAGATCCGGGAACCTCATTCCTTTCTGGACAAAGATCTAGCAACGCAGCCCCAGGCAAGCAAGCTGGACTGGCTTGCCTTTAATTTCCTTTCCTTGCAAGGAAATTAAAGCAATTATCAGGAAATAAGTAATTTCACCTTCCTCTTCATTTAGGCAAGCCAGACCACACCAGTGGGAATGGACCAATGATAAGGGTGGAAGGCTGCCTGAAGCCCAAGCAGCTCTGCCCTAGCAAAGGCAGAATCCTCCGGCACCACCACATCCAGTCGGTAATACCTGAAAAACGTATGTAAAGACCACCACGTTGGCGTTCTACATGCAATTCTGCCCAGGAAATCGCCTGAGCCCAGGTTGAATGTGCTCTGACTTGTCTTGAAAGAGGCTTCCCGGAATCCACATAAGCTGCTAACACTACTTCCTTAATCCAACGAACCATTGTGCCCCGAGAAGCTGCCTCCCCCCCGCCGGTGAAGAACAAAAAGCCGATCCAACTTATTGTATTATCTGGAGGTTACGAACAAGTGCTGCCACACACCCAACAGCCGCACTTTCCTGTATTCCTGACCATCCATATCCTAGGTCAAAGATTGTAACACAACCGACTGGTTTAAGTGAAACTCTAAAACTACCTTCAGAAGAAAGGCAGGCACCGTCCAAATCTGCACCTTCTCTTAAGTGATAATCAAAAACAGGATCTCTGCACAACAAGACTTGCATTTCTGAAATCCACCTTGCAGAACAAAGAGACTAAAAACACAGTCTTCAGAGTCAGTAACTGCAAGGAAATACCCCGGAGAGGATGAAAAGTCGGACTCGCCATAAAGGAGAACCAGATTCAAATCCCACAAGGGAATCGGGCAACGTAAGGGAGGTCTAAGGTGTTTTACTCCCTTGGCCGAAAGAACAGATATCTCCCAAATGCCCAAGAAGTCCGACTTTGAACCTCTGGAGAAGCAAAAATGCTAAGAGCTCCGAAATCACCCCTTGGCTTGAGAAAACCAGGGAGCTGACTTCTTATTCTCCAGTAACCCTGGAAATTTTGTCTCTTCCCATCAATCCACCGTCTTCTAACTCCTCCCCAAACAAGCGCCCCTTAAAAGGTAACTTTGTAGGGTCGATTTTGAAATATCAGCAGACCAGTTCCACAGCCACAGGAGCCATCGGGAGCAACCGTGCGTGCCAAATCATAGCCAGCATCCACCGGGAAGGCAGCTCCTGGCTCGTTATGGGTTATTCTCTCCCAGAGCTTCCTGGGCTAACTGTAACCCAGCCCTGGGCACCATACAACAGCAAGCGGAGATATGAAGATTCACGGCCATTGCCTCAAAAGCCTATTTCAAAATAGCCTCAATCTTCTGATCTTGAGCGTCTTTTAAAGCCGCACCTCCTTCCACTAGAATGGTGGTCCACTTCGTCACAGCACAGACTAATGCATCCACCTTAGGAAGCCAGAGTTGCTCCCTCGCTTTAGGGTCCATAGAATACAATCCCGCTAAGGAGCAACCTCCTTTAAAATTAGCCTCAGGTGCGCTCCACTCAAAGTTTATCAGCTCCTGGACAGCCTCCTGCTGAGGGAAAAACCAGATGCCTTGCGCAAGATCATCATTATAGGGTCCATTTCAGATCTTTGGCCGCTGCTGGCAAGATCTCCTCACACACCCATGGGCTTTCAAGATCTGTAAAATTAAACCAAACATCTCATCCTTGTAAATAAGCCACAGCATATCTGGGGGAATATCCTCCTCTTCCAATAATGGATAGTCAGGATCCCCATCCCCATCCCCAGGATTCTGACTCCCTATCTGAGTCTTCTGAAAGACCCTGTCCTTGCCTTTTTCTCCCTGCATTTGCTTCCTCTTCTTCTCCTGGAAGGAGAAAAGGACTCCCTGGAGCAGTTTCTAGGTCCTGAGAGAGACTTCTGAAGCGGGCGAGCCCTAGCCTCTACCTGGGGAGCTTCTTATCCCTGAAAGAAGGCCTGGAGACCCTTACATTCCACTCACAAAATGGCAGAAAGATCCAACCCCGGGGTAAACAAAACCCTCTCGGAGACCACTCCTGAGGGGATTGACAGGAGAGGAGGAGGGGAAGACTCTACAACTGCTCTTGTAGGAGTTTCCGTCACAACTTCTGCCTGTAAAATGGAGGCCTCTGAGGTCCCTGCAGGGACAAACTCCCCTGTAGAGACATCCCCCTGGGCAGACACACACTGGGGGACCTCCTGGAACTAAGGACCCTCATATGGCATGCTGTGCAGATACGAAGCTTCTTCCTGTGCTGCTCCCCCCATGCTATGTCACGCTTCTCTCTTCCTCTAAAAGCTGAGCAAACATGTCAGTTGGTATTTCCTGCCAATCAAAATGGCGTCTGCCACAAGTTGCTTTGCCACTGGAACTTTACTGGTTCTAAAATTAGCCCCGCAGCCCTCCTGAAATCGCACAGTGCTGCCTGGCCTGCAAAAGACTGTGCCAGCACCTGCTCCCAGCAGTGTTCCACGTGCATTTTTTTTCCTTCAATAAACTTTCCATAGACAAAACCAACAAAATAAGAGAGACAGGGAGAGAACATAAAGCAGGACCTGACAGAGGACTATGCAGCAGGGCTGAACCCAAGGCCTCCTTACCCTTCTGCTACCTGGAGAAGGGCTAGGGCTGCAGACCTCACTTCACTCCTGTCCTTTAATTTTTGCTAGTCCCCTGAGATTGGTTCTCACTCATCTGAGGGAATGAGCTACTGCTTTCACCACAGTCAAACTGGCCTGTTCAATCCAGGCAGGCCACGATCCACAAGCCCGGATATCTGTCCACCACCTGCCAGAGACTGAACGAAACTGGCTAGCTGGTGCCTGAGCAGAGCTATACAAGGGTGATGACATCTCGTCTTTGTTCTCAGGCTTCACCTGCTGGTTGGCGTGCACAACCCATTGGCTTGCCTGGATGAAAAGGAAGAACAGAATATTCCTGCCATGAGATTGTCCTCTGCCTTTACCTTCACACTTTGTACAGATAACATTCTTGTGCAGAGCCAGCTTCCTTGTAGCACCATTGTACACATCCTCCAGTGACATAGACAGCTGATGCACCACATTTTTGCCTAAAAAAAAAAAAGATTTGAGTTTGTCATTATAAGTTACTCATCTGTTCTATATCCTTATCCCTCCATTTCATGGCCCATCACCTTCCACACCGTACCTCTCTTTTCTCGGTTCATCCGCCCGCCTCCACCAAAGAACATGTCAAAGATGTCCATGGGAGAGGAGAAATGCCCTCCAGTCAGGCCGCCTTCTTTGATGGCTTGTTCACCCCCCTCATCATACAAGTTCCGCTTCTTGGAGTCTGAGAGAACCTCATAGGCCTGCGATATGAGCTTGAACTGGACAAAGAAACAAATCCTCAGCTGCAAATACAACATTCAAATTCACAAATATCCCCCATCTGAATCCTTTTTTCACCTCTTCCACTTCTGATTTGCTTTCTCCACTCTTTACAAAATTCTGATACCGTCCAGCTGCTAAGAACGATGACGCTCAGGAGGTGCTAGGAATAAATCGCAAAGCACAAGAAGGTAAAAGGAACTTTGCTAGCACCTCCTTACCTTCTCTCCCTCATTGGGGTTCTTATCAGGGTGATATTTCAGAGCTAACTTCCTGTAGGCCTTCTTGATTTCCTCTGCGGAAGCATTAGGCTTCACCCCCAGGATGTCATAATATGCCGTCTCCTTCACCATTTTTCACTGGCTCTGAGTTGCAGAAAAAAAAACCAAAGACAAATTGGAGACACTGCAAGCCATGCATTCTTCCCATCAGCTCCTTCACCTTACCGAAAGGTAACTGGTGAAGTTTGAATATTCCCCACTACAGAACACTATCTGGTATGACTAAGCAAATAGGGTATGTTTAAGGTGGGATGTGTATGTGCACCCCACCAGCCTCCCAAGTGCACTGGAATACTGCAGAATGTATGCATGTACTCTCAAATCTAAAAGCATGAGAAGGACTCTTAATTTGGAACTATACACAAAGGGATGCATCTCATGCATGCACATCCTGCTTGTAGACACTCCAGGCAAGCTCACTGCCCTGGCCACTGGGGACAATGGCTGTAGGACTGAGATAGGTTCCAGAGGCAGCAGGCAGCCAGGAACAGAGTCGCAGGCAAAGGCTGGATAGGAAAAATTCTGGGAGATGGGCAGCCTGGCATAGCGAGCTGAAGGGCAGCCAGATCAGGAGCCCAAGAGACAGGTCGAAAGGGGAGAAGGAATGCTTGGGTCAGGTTTTGCAAGGTGGAATAGGGGGGCTGAGAAAATTGGAATCAAGCTGAAGAGGGGGCAAATAACTGGGGCAGCAATGAAAGGATGGAATCATGTGTGCTGGGGTCAGGCTGGATAAGAGTGAATAAGGACCTCTAATATCACTGGGTATCAATTAGTTATGTTTTCCCCAACAAATGATATCAGTAGCCAATTCTGCAGAATCTGCAAGTTGATGTACAGTGGATGCACTTCAAGGGGCTCTGCTCAAACAAATGGTAATGGAACCCACGAGAGAGGGTGCAATACTCCAATCTAGTGCTCACTGGTATGGTTGTATCTAATATCCAGGTAGGTGCCCATCTGAACACCACTAATAGGATGGTATGGTTTGAAATGTCAAATAAAATACAGAGAAGTCACATGAAGATCCAAGTTTTGAATTTCAAAAATACAGACTTTGACAAAGTGGGGATGTACCTGGAGGAAGAACCAGATGATTGGGAGAACATGGGTGAGGTGCAACAGTGGGCCAAGTTAAAAGGAGTTATTACAAAGACAACATATTATGTTAGAAAAGTAAACAAGAGTAAGAGGAAAAAGAAACCTATCTGCTTCTCAAAGGATTTGGCTGAAAAGATAAAGGCAAAAAGAACAGCATTCAAGTACAAAGGATCCCTAAAAGAGGAACACAGGGAAGAATATCTGGTGAAACTGAGGGAGACTAGGAAAGAAATCAAGAAAGCAAAACGTCAGGCAGAAGAAAGGATGGCCAAAATTGGTTACGCAAGGTGACAAAACCTTTTTCAGAGAAAGAAGGGAGGCCCAAAGTGAACTAGAAAGGTGACAAGGATCAACGTGTGGAGAGAGAAGAAGAAATGACACATATTAGACAAATACTTCAGTTCAATGTTCACTAAAGACAACCTTGGAGAAGGCCCATTGAAAAGAGGATGTATGGGAAGAGCTAGGAAAATCTGCTGAAGGAAAGGATTGTAAACAATCTTCAATCCAGTAAGTTGCCTGACACAAGACAGCATGGATTCACCTGTCAGACAATTCTGCTTGATTATTTTGATTGGATGACTAGAGAATTGGCTCAAGGAAGAGCGGTCGATGTAATCTACTTAGATTTCAGCAAAGCTTTTGATATAGTCCCGCACTGGAGTCTTGTGAATAAAACGAGAAGCTTAGGAGTGGTTGCCAAGGCGGTGGAGGGGACTACAAACTGGTTGACTGACAGGAGACTGTAACGGTAAATGGAAGCTACTCCGAAGAGAGAAATGTTAAGCGGAGTGCCACAAAGATTAATTTTGGGATCAGCTCTTCAATATCTTCGTGAGCAACATTGTGGAAGGGATAGAAGGTAAAGTTGTCTGTTTGCAGATGATACTAAGCTCTGCAGCAGAGTGAGCACGCCTGATGGAGTAGAAAGAATGAAGAGTGATTTAAGAAAGCTTGAAGAATCAGTCAAAGATTTGGCAGCTGAGCTTCAATGCCAAGAAGTGTAGAATGCACCTGGGGTGCGGTAATCCAAAAAAGCTGTATGTGACAGGGGGTGAAAGACTGATATGCATGGACTGGAGAGACCGTGAGGTGATAGTGTCTTGTGATCTAAAGATGACACAAAGTGACAAGGCGATAGCTAAAGCCAGAAGAATGCTGGGCTGCAGAGAGGAATAACCAGTAAGAAAAAGGAGGTGGTGATGCCCTTGTACAGCTCTAAGGCGAGGCCTCACCTGGAGTAGTGTTCAGTTCTGGAGCCCGTATCTCAAAAAGGATAGAGACAGGCTGCAGTCAGTTCAGAAAAGCACAACCAAAATGGTGTCGGGTTTGTATTGCAAGACTTATGAGGAAAGGCTGAAGGATCTGAGTATGTATACCCTGGAAGCGAGGTGCATGGGAGATATGGTATAGACGTTCAGATAACAAAGGTTTTAATGATGCATAAACTTCGAACCTTTGTCGTTGGAAAGAAATCAGTAGAAATAGGGGGTCAGAAATAGGGGCTCAGAACCAACGTCAGGAAATATTTCCTTATGGCAAAGGAAGTGAATGCCTGAGTGCCCTTCAAGAAGAGGTGGTGATGACGAAAACAGTAGATGAATTAAAAAAGGCATGGGAAAAACACTGTGGATCCCAAGGCTAGAGATGGAAATTAAGAAGAGTGTGCATAATCTTAACAGAAGCCATGGGAATTACTTCCCTTAAATTAGCTTTCATGATTTTGACACAACTGCAATATCACTCTCCACTTCAGGAAGGGGGGGGGGGGAAAGGGGAATCATATTCAGATGAAAGCCAACACTGGGCCCTGACTTTTATACTCCGAGGTACTGATACGTAGACAAGGGAAAAGCGCAGGACTGCTTATATAACCAAGTCCAAAAGCAAAGCATCTTCAAGCAGCATTATAAAAATGTAGCTAGCAGTAATTTTATCATGGATTTGACACTTACTACCTTAAGAAACTTGCTGGGCAGACTGAATGGTCCATTTAGGCTGCCATCATTACTATGTTAAAAGGGGAAGGAAACACAAGAGGTCCCTCCTATATGGTGGTATACCTTTGGGCCCCCCCATAACTAAATATAAAATGTTCTTGCTCTCTTGTAGATAAGTATGCCTTTTGATATCCTGTTAGCATTGTAAAGCCATGTACAAAGGATTATAATCATATAGTCTAATAAACCTGCATATAGTTGTACATACAGCCAGTCCTGTTCACACTCCCGTTTGTTTTCCTGGGTAAAGTGAGCATCCAACCAACACCTTCTTCCCCAGTGGAGACACCAGTCACCAACAACATGAAGACCCATGGAGCCTGCTCTAGGGAGGCTTCCAAGTCAGTTCTGGATCCAGAATGTGCGCAACGAGGAAAGTGGGCATCACATTAGGAAGGCCTAGTTTTGTTTGATGGGGTATGAAGCAGGAGGATAGCTCAGCACTAAGGAATCATTCTTCAACACCATCTTTTGTAGCTTCACGACCTAGGATTGGAAAGATGTCATGCTTCTCAGTCTTCTGGCCAAGATCAAACATTAAGGTCTAAGGATGGTCCCTTCTTGGTCCTTTGAGATCCCATACAGCACTACTGCACAGACAAGATGGTCTCTCTGTCATTCCACAGATGGTTGTTTCTTCTGCAGATGCCCATATCTTACCTGTAGGCTACCTCTGAAATCTGTTTTTAAAGCTGGCACAGCTCTGGCTTTTCTCTCTGGCTTCTCCCAGGCCACCAGTCTTCTGGGGGTAGCCTTTTATTGTCTACAGTGGCTCTATGGGCTATTTCCTAGGCTGCAGAAGTCTGTCACTGGAAGCAGGAGCCCCTGGTGTTATTCTACTCCCACCCAACAACCTTGGCTGCCCCCTCTTGGGACCCTCTGTAGAGGGAGCAGTATTCCTCCTCTGCCTCTCACACACTTCCTGCCCTAGCTGTTTTCCCAAGAAGCTCCTGCAATGCACCACTGGATGCTCTATGATCCTCAACTTCCAGAGAGTGCGGTTTGTATTTGTCTCTCTCACCCCTACAATGTTAATACTACTTTTCAGAGACACTCTCTCCTCCCCTGGCTGCTCTCCCTTTGCGAGATGGTCACTATCCCCTCCCTCTCTTTCTTCCCCACCCCCAGCTGTTGCTCTCCGAACTTCCCCCTGTCTTTCCTGCGCGCGGCTGCTCTGTGACCTCCCTCTGTGGTACCAGCAGCGCGCCCCACGGCTCTGCTGCCCCTCTCCCTTCCCGACGCTCTCTAACTCCTCCCCCGCGCTGATCCCGCCCTGCAGTATCAGCGCCGACCCTGCACTCCCGCTGCCACCGCCCGCTTTCCCTAACTGCGGCAAACCCCCCCGCCCCCGCCTCCCTTATTTATACTCTGCTACCCTGACCAGAACTTTCTGTCCCGCCCCGCCCCTTATCTCCGTGACGTCAGAAACACCAGAAACTTCCGCCGACCTTTCCAGAAAAGCTGCGTACCGCCTCGGCCGTTGTCATGGGCAACCGCCGGGCTGCCGGCCATCCAGGTGGGCCGGCCGGCAGAAGTTCCTGCGTTTCAAGCCTCGCTTCGGAAGCCACTTAGGCGCGGTAGTGAAGGAGACAGCGATTGTTTGCGTGCCAAACCTCGCCCTGAGGCCTTCAGAGCCCGGTGACGACAGTCTTTCAAAGGGCGGGAAGGACTGCGTTTCAAGCCTCGGGGCGGGGCGGTGTCGTTTGTGTTTCAGGCTTGGCGCGGAGGAAGGGGAAAGAGCAAATCGAAGCGGAAGCGGGCGAGAGTGGCGGGGAGGTGCTTGAATCCGGCGGGAATTCTCGTTTTTAATCCCAGTGTAATAGTATCAGTAGAAATGTTTGGGGTTTATTTATTTCCTTCATTTATAACCCTCAGTCCGAGTGTTCACGTCAAATTAATTAATCAAAAACAGCAGCAACAACAACCACAAAAGTATCCTAAATTCACTATCAGTGAGTGTCCAATGAAACCATGTAACAAATTGCAAATTTTCACTGATGGCTTGTGTAAAACAAAAAGCCTCTGGTTCCTGTCCTTGCTTGTGGCTGGCCTGCAACAAAATGATACAGGCAAGGAGGATAAGGCAAACCTGTATCTAGTGACTCCTGACTTCAGCGCCTGGAAAAATTGTGGAAACTACGGTATTACAAAGAACAAAATGACAGAACATATAGATAGACGTGGTGTAATGGAACACAAGCAGCATAGATTTGCCCATAGGAAGTTTGCCTCATAAATCTTCATTTTTTGAAGGGGTTAAGGTGAACCGGTAGATGCAGTGTATTTGGATTTTCAGAAGGCGTTTGACAAAGTCCCCCATGAGAGGCTTCTAAAAACAACTAAAAAGTCATGGGATAGGAGGCGAAGTCCTTTCATGGATTACAAACTGCTTAAAAGACAGGAAACAGAGAGTAGGATTAAATGGTCAATTTTCTCAGTGGAAAAGGGTAAACAGTGGAGTGCCTCAGGGATCTGTACTTGGACCGGTGCTTTTTAATATATTTATAAATGATCTCGAAAGGGATACAACAAGTGAGGTGATTAAATTTGCAGATGACACAAAATTATTCAAATCATGCAGATTGTGAAAAATTGCAGGAGGACCTTGCGAGGCTGGAAGATTGGGCGACCGAAATTTAATGTGGACAAATGCAAGGTGATGCATATAGGGAAAAATAACCCATCCTGTAGTTACACAATATTGGGTTCCATAATAGGCATTACCATCCAGGAAAAATATCTGGTCTTCGTAGTTGATATTACATTGAAATCGTCAGCTCAGTGAACTGTGACAGTCAAAAAAGCAAACAGAATGTTAGGAATCATTAGGAAGGGAATAGCAAATAAAACGGAGAACGTCATAATGCCTCTATTTTGCTCCTTAAATACTGTTGAGGATAAGCAGGTTTCCCCCACTGTCACTATGTAGATTCCCAGAAAGACAGTGAAGAGCATAGGCAGGGCTGGAATGTTATTGAAACTCGTGATAATAAATTCCCTTAAGATGGTGAGGTTAGTGTCCATGGACTCATAGAGTGTGCAATCTGGTTGGAGCCAAAAAATGTAACCTTTAAAAGAAAACAATTAAAAAAAACTCAAACAATATCATCTTATGCAATAAATGCCATTCCTGTCAGCTGATTTCAGATAAGCTAACTTTGCTAAAAGGATAAGCTAGGGGAAGTAGAGGAACAGTAAGCAAAACCGAAAGGAGATACTATAAAAGCAACTCATCATTTCTTTAGGAAAGTAATAAAGGGAAAAAGAAAAAGAGGCCACTGTGGTTTTCTAAAAATGTGAAGGAAAGTAGGTTAGCATTCCTAAACTACAAGAGGAATGCAGGCAACAATATCTGGAGGAAACTAAGAGATGCTGGGAATGTAGTCAGGAGAGTAAAGACACAAATGGAAAGAAAGAAAATTGCTAATACGGTAAAAGAGAATGACAAAACCTTTTTTTAGATAGAGTAATGACAGGAGGAAGTGCAAGATTGGGATTATGAGACCCAGAGGTGAGCTACATCCTCTATGGGAGAATGATTTAGTCTCGGAGCATAGTTAGTCATCCTGGGTTACTTTGACTAATAATTTGTCTTAAATTGTTCTCTTCTCATCTTGTGTGGGTTCCCCCCTATAGTGCATTAGATTTAGATTGCCTTTGGAACAGAAATATTAATTTGCTTATGTTCTTTATACATTGATCTGTACATGATTTTCTCAGTTTTAACAATTATATAAATATATTTATTTTTTTAAAAGTTCCCTGTGCTTGACCCCCATGCCTTCTTGGGTTCAGATGCTATGAGGGAATTCTACAATCTTATCACACAAACTTTGAAAAATGAGCTTCTTAACCTTAAATTTATTTTTGCCTCATTTCAGCATCAGCATTCCC
The DNA here is from genome assembly GCF_901001135.1 of Rhinatrema bivittatum. NCBI lineage: Eukaryota > Metazoa > Chordata > Amphibia > Gymnophiona > Rhinatrematidae > Rhinatrema > Rhinatrema bivittatum. The sequence continues at coordinate 9,613,666 of NC_042630.1, forward strand.
AGTTCCATTGATTCAGAATAATCCCTCAGCCTAGACACACGGATGTAGACACGGAGACATCGTGACTAAAAAAAGGCAAAGGGGCAAGCACAAAGGGTCCCCTATTGGTGGAGAAGCAAGGGACAAAGACAGAAACCAAGTAGCTGTCCAGATTAATTGTGTTCTTCAGATAATAGCGGGCACATTGAAATGCATCCCAACAGAGTGGTAACCTGTCCTGGCTAACATCACTCCTGCCAATGTCCGCTGAGACAGCACAACATTAATGTAATCTGATTTCAGAATTTATAGTCTGCCTTCTATGGCTGGAATCCCCTTCAAAGGAGATTACAATGAATTACAGCAGTCATTAAATACATGAACATACAATGATAATAAAATCAGAAAATTCACAAGGAAAATCATAAAACACTAATTACTCTGTTTTAAAAGCATACAATAAGCGCTTGCAGCTACATTAAACCCAATAAATTATACTCTTAAACCAAGTGTATATGAATGCCCCTCCCATAAGTCATTCCATGAATCTCCCTGCCATAATATAAATATGATAATCTCTAGACTAAAAATCCATGGTTTAAAGTGGATTTATTAGCCTTCTAACTGCTTAAACAACCAAGTTTTCACTGGCATTGCATTCCATAGAAGGGGGGCCATTCCAGAAAAACATCATTTCCTGGACCTGGCCTTAAGAATTGTCTTAACTGACAGAATTTTCAGATATATTTACCCTGGCTGGAACATAGCATCCCCCCTGATGCACAGCGGGTAATTTTACCTCTTAGACAAGACGGACTCATTTCCTCTAGTGAGCCAAAATCTAGAGATAAAATTTTAAATTGGATTGGAGAGGCCACCAGAAGCCTATGCAGGGCATTAAGCAGAAGTGAGACTCTCTTCCATCGTTTACTGCCAGTAATAGTTTGGTGGCCATATTTTGTACAATTTTCAGCCCCTCCCAGCAGCCTTTTTTGGGAGCCCTACATAGATGGCATTGCAGTATTCAACATGTGATAATACTGTAGCTTGCTTCACTGCCCTTAAATCCTGTGGGTAAAGTTCCAGACAAAGTTGCTTTGTCGGACGTACACAAGAAGAAGCTCTTTCTGTCCTTCCCTGCATCTGATTTGCCATAGAAAGATTTGAAGCAATAATGACTCCTAAACTTTTCACTTCTGCAGACATTTTGAGAAAATCTTCCCTGCTTCTTAGTTTTAAAACATGTTTTCTGGCCAGGGAGAAGTTTCTAACCAGAAAATCTCAGTCTGTGGATCCATTAAAACACTGTGGATCCATAAAATCAAGAGGCCGTCAATAAAGAGTGGGTGGCTAGCCAGAATGACGGCTACTGCCTGGAGTCAATACCCTTATTCAATAAACATACACATGGTTACTGTGACTCCAACATCGCTCTAAGCTACAACAGCAAGAGGAAATGTGGAAAAAAGGATTCGCACTCACAAAGTGGGGAGTAGCTGGCTTGTTACGGCGGTTACTACCCCAAACCAAATAAGCCTGATACTTCACTTTCAATGCATATCCAGCATAGCTCTCTGCTTCAACGGCAGGGGAGAAGAAAAACTGATACTTCACGCATATCCAGCATAGCTCTCTGCTTCAACGGCAGGGGAGAAGAAAAACTGATACTTCACGCATATCCAGCATAGCTCCCTGCTTCAATGGCAGGGGAGAAGAAAAACTGATACTTCACGCATATCCAGCATAGCTCTCTGCTTCAACGGCAGGGGAGAAGAAAAACTGATACTTCACGCATATCCAGCATAGCTCTCTGCTTCAACGGCAGGGGAGAAGAAAAACTGATACTTCACGCATATCCAGCATAGCTCTCTGCTTCAACGGCAGGGGAGAAGAAAAAAGGATTCGCACTCACAAAGCGGGGAGTAGCTGGCTTGTTACGGCGGTTACTACCCCAAACCAAATAAGCCTGATACTTCACTTTCAATGCATATCCTGCTTCAACGGCAGGGGAGAAGAAAAACTGATACTTCACGCATATCCAGCATAGCTCTCTGCTTCAACGGCAGGGGAGAAGAAAAACTGATACTACACGCATATCCAACATAGCTCCCTGCTTCAACGGCAGGGGAGAAGAAAAACAACCAATAAGGGCTGAATAACACAGTCTGGGTAAAACAAATAAGCATGGGTGTAGCTTGCTTATTGCGGCGGTTACTTCCCCTACTACCCATAACTAATCAAGCTTGATATTTCACTTGGTTGCAGCTCCATCACTGCTCTCTACATTAATGGTGGGGGTGGAAGAGAAATAGAACCAAAGAGCTAAGAGAAACAGATAAGTATGAGAAAAATGTGAAGCTTGCTGGGCAGACTGGATGGGCCATTTGGTCTTCTTCTGCCGTCATTTCTATGTTTCTATGTTTCTATGTCTTAACGCTTCTCAGGTTAATGTGAGAATACCCAGAGCTTCTGTTACATTTTTATTTTATTTATTTATTTTTAATTTTTATATACCGGAATTCCTGTATGCAATACAAATCAGTCCGGTTTACAAGTAACGAAAAGGTTGCCCTGGTCTGGGAGATTAGACTGGGGTTTTTTACATAGAACATAGAACAATAACAATCAACTATTGAACATTATTACAAGGAACAGTGAAAGTAACAATAGTATTTAACAAACATATAATATTATTATAACATTGTTCGTGTTCACATTTTACAAGGAACTTTGGTAGCGTAAATATTCTGCAAGTAGTCGGTTAAATAATATAATATGAGAAGGATGACTTAAATAAATAGATATTGTGAATAATCAAGATTGTGATAATACATCAAGATCTGCTCAGTCCTCCTTGACACCAGCTTGTCTTGTAACCCAATTTGGTAATGCATAGAATAAATAGAAGCCTCTATGGCCAACTTCTTTTCATCAAAGTCTCTCTTAGCCTGTCTTATCAATGTCTTGCATTTAACTTGACAATGCTTATGCTTTTTCCTGTTTTCTTCAGATGGATCCAATTTTTGAAGGAAGTTCTTTTAGCTAAAATAACCTCTCTCACCTCACCTTTTAACCATGCTGGCAGTCATTTAGCCTTCCTTCCACCATTTTTAAGGTGAGGAATACATCTGGTCTGTGCTTCTAGGATGGTATTTAAAATAAAATACCACGCTCACTTTTCTTCTCTCTATGTCCCATTGATCCTCTCTTTATAGGAGATGCAGTGATTTTGATCAACCTGCTTCTTACTGCCATTGTTTTCTACAATTTAACATCCTTCTTCACACACATTAGAACGGTGCTTTTCCAATTGAAAGTTCTCTTCTGGTTTCCATTTGAGCTATCGTTTACCTTTCACATTTGTTTTAACTTGAATGATGTGTTATTTCAGGTAATTGGTTTAACCCCCCAAATTATCCTCTGGAAATTCCCCTTGATGTATCTAATGAGGTGTGTATTTCCTTGTGTTTTTACAGTTGCCTCTGTAGCCATGCCATTCTCTTTGGTACTAACAATTTTTCAATCGATTTTGTTTTCGCAGACACATTTCTCAAGAATGTAATGCTGCTTTATTTTACCACATGTAATTGATCCCTCCCGATGTAGCCCTTGCAAAACACGGTCCAGGTCGGGGGACTGACATTTCAATAAAGATTTGACATTTTGGAATTATTGAACTTTTCCTGTTTAAATTGTTTTTTTCTGGTTTGTTTTACATGGACCTTTGCAATTGATTTTGCTATACACCTGTTGGAGTGTGTTCATATTAGTGTGTTTGCCCATCGTTCCACACTTCATTGTGTATTTTTTAAAAATGTCCACACCTGTTATAAACTTTTAACCTCTAAAGCGGCACTTTCAGTTTTCTCCTATTTTTGTCATTTTATCAAAGTCTCCCTTTTGAAATTTTAGTGCTACAGCTGTAGATTTACTTATTGTCCCCCTTCCAGCGATTAAGTCAAATTTGATCATATTATATTCACTATAGCCAAGTGGCCCCACCACCGTTACATCTCACACCAAATCTTGCGCTCCAATAAGAATTAGATTTAAAATAGCTCCCTCTCTTGTCGGTTCCTGAACCACTTAAGAACATAAGAAAATGCCATACTGGGTCAGACCAAGGGTCCATCAAGCCCAGCATCCTGTTTCCAACAGTGGCCAATCCAGGCCATAAGAACCTGGCAAGTACCCAAAAACTAAGTCTATTTCATGTTACCATTGTTAATGGCAGTGGCTATTCTCTAAGTGAACTTAATAGCAGGTAATGGACTTCTCCTCTAAGAACTTATCCAATCCTTTTTTAAACACAGCTATACTAACTGCACTAACCACATTCTCTGGCAACAAATTCCAGAGTTTAATTGTGCGTGGAGTAAAAAAGAACTTTCTCCGATTAGTTTTAAATGTGCCACATGCTAACTTCATGGAGTGCCCCCTAGTCTTTCTACTATCCGAAAGAGTAAATAACCGATTCACATCTACCCGTTCTAGACCTCTCATGATTTTAAACATCTCTATCATATCCCCCCTCAGCCGTCTCTTCTCCAAGCTGAAAAGTCCTAACCTCTTTAGTCTTTCCTCATAGGGGAGCTGTTCCATTCCCCTTATCATTTTGGTAGCCCTTCTCTGTACCTTCTCCATCGCAATTATATCTTTTTTGAGATGCGGCGACTAGAAATGTACACAGTATTCAAGGTGCAGCCTCACCATGGAGCGATACAGAGGCATTATGATATTTTCCGTTTTATTCACCATTCCCTTTCTAATAATTCCCAACATTCTGTTTGCTTTTTTGACTGCCGCAGCATACTGCACCGACGATTTCAATGTGTTATCCACTATGACGCCTAGATCTCTTTCTTGGGTTGTAGCACCTAATATGGAACCCAACATTGTGTAATTATAGCATGGGTTATTTTTCCCTATATGCATCACCTTGCACTTATCCACATTAAATTTCATCTGCCATTTGGATGCCCAATTTTCCATTCTCACAAGGTGTTCCTGCAATTTATCACAATCTGCTTGTGATTTAACTACTCTGAACAATTTTGTGTCATCTGCAAATTTGATTATCTCACTCGTCGTATTTCTTTCCAGATCATTTATAAATATATTGAACAGTAAGGGTCCCAATACAGATCCCTGAGGCACTCCACTGTCCACTCCCTTCCACTGAGAAAATTGTCCATTTAATCCTACTCCCTGTTTCCTGTCTTTTAGCCAGTTTGCAATCCACGAAAGGACATCGCCACCTATCCCATGACTTTTTACTTTTCCTAGAAGCCTCTCATGAGGAACTTTGTCAAACGCCTTCTGAAAATCCAAATATACCACATCTACCGGTTCAACTTTATCCACATGTTTATTAACTCCTTCAAAAAAGTGAAGCAGATTTATGAGGCAAGACTTGCCCTGGGTAAAGCCATGCTGACTTTGTTCCATTAAACCAGGTCTTTCTATATGTTCTGTGATTTTGATGTTTAGAACACTTTCCACTATTTTTCCTGGCACTGAAGTCAGGCTAACCGGTCTGTAGTTTCCCGGATCGCCCCTGGAGATCCGGGAAACTTGTTCCATATAGCATTTATTCCATCCAGGAATTTTACCTCTCTATCAGGTAGATTTTAAAAGCGGCGTGTGCGCAAAAAATGACCCCATACATGCATATGTGGGCTGCCTGTGAGCAATACGAGTTTTAAGAAGCCAAGAACCACACGCGTACATTACCTGTGTGTGTATCAAGAATAAGTGGGCACAAAATGGGTGGGGAATGGGGCCAAGACATACACACATAACCTCTGAATTTTGCAAGGTTGACCATGGCAACACGGGCCAGGATGAGCAGGTAACTTTACTACTGGTCCGATGAGGCGCAGGTCTGGAGATTTTGGACCAGAGGCATCCCGGTGGGGGGGTGGAGGGGGGAGAGAGGGGTCTACCTAGGATGCAAGGCTCCCCCCCATCCACCCTGAGTTGAAAGTGCCCCTCTTACAATGGGATATTTATTTATTTATTTATTTAGGAACGTTTAATATACCGATGTTCATGGGACACATCACACCGCTTTATAATTAATTCGGCAAAGGAGGAAATTACAAAGAACAAGGAGCAGGGAGTGTCAGATTGGCTCTTTAAAAGAGAACCTTTTAAAAAAGTCTCTCTCTCTCTCTCCCCCAGCCAGTCACTTGTGAGTGCACACATACACACAGTAGGGATATTTTAAATGGTACAGGGTGTCCAATATGTGCATTTATGGGCACACTCGCACACTTTCTAAAAGTTACTTGTAAGTAAAATGTTACAGTTTACCCAGTCAATATTGGGGGTAATCAAAATCTCCCATTATTACTGTTCTGCCAAATTTATTAAGCATTTTATTGTCCATCTGATCATTTTGGCCTATCTTTATACTGTTCCCCAGCACACATGGGATTTCTACTCGTAAAGGGGTCATTTTCAAAGGCGTTACACATGTAAATGTTACATACTGTCATAGTAATGTTCAAAATCCATTTACATGTGTGAAGTGCATTTACACGTGTAAAGCCTATAGACAATTCAATGGCATGTATTGTAGCAATTTTCAAAAGCCCACATACATGTGAAAAGTGCATTTACACGTGTAAATCCTTTTGAAAATGACCCCCTATGTTTCCTGCATGATCTTTATCCTGTCATCCTAAATATAAAGTGCAACCCCCCCCCCCCCCCACCAAGTTGATATAATTTGCCCTGTTGGTTGTCCTCCTTCCAGCAGGTCTCTGAGATGCCAGTTAAGTCGATCTCATCATTCAGTGCTAACACTCTAACTCTCCCATCTAACTTTTTAGACTTCGGCATTGGCAAACAGACATTTTTTGTTTGTATTAACAACCTGCTTAGCAGTGGACAGGGATAATTTGGACCCTTTTTAACTCAAGTGCTTCTTTACTTATAGGCACGTGCTTTTATTGAAAGCTCTCTGTCGGGATGCCCTAACTCTCTGGTTTCATTAGTATCCTCCCTCCGAACCATGCACTGCTGAGCAACTGTCTGATTTCCCCCTTGTTATTATTTAAAAGCTGCTCTATCTCATTTTTAAAGGTTAACACCCGCAGCCTGGTTGAACCCTGGCTAAGGTGGAGCCTGTCCTTTTGGAAAAAACTTCCCCATCCCAAAAAGGTTACTCGGTTCCTTGCAAAACGAAATCCCTCTTCTTTGTGCCATCATCCATGTATTGAGACACTGGGATACTGGGTCAGGTGAACTAGAGGTGATTAGAGAGGGAGAGGGAGAGAGTGATGGAGAGGAAGAAAGACAGACAGGAGGAGGAAGAAGAAAAGCCAACTCTGAAGAGGATGACTTTCAGGACCATTCTGCTCTTGAAAATCTTGTAGACTCAATATTTTTAAATATAACTCTTTTGTGCAACTTTTAAAATAAGCAAAATCTTATTTATTAGCATTCACAGCATTGCCAAAGAGAACTGATGGGATTACAAAACCTGCCCTATAAAGCTAACAATTTAAATTCTGTCGTCAGAGTAATTGGATCGCTTTTGTTATGTCACAGAATGGTAATTTTTCAAAGATAAGTCATAGAACATATACGCTCAATGTTACATGCGTAAGATTAAACAGGAGTGGATTTCAGAGCCATATCAGACATCTAAAACCTTTATTGGAATATCAGACTGAATGTTTACATGGGCTGCAAAGTCAGATGCTTAAATACTTGATGTAGGCTCATGGGCCAAGCATATGCTGTCTTTAGATGCGTGAGCTCAGGGTGTCCTAGGTGAGGTCATGCCTCCAGTCCCATGCACTTTTATGGACTTTGTCTTCAGGTGCCCATGATGAGTGACTTCTCGCCTGCCTGTGAAAATGAATCAGGTGTCTGTCTGACCGCTCCCTTTATGCACATGGATTTCTCTTTAAATGCCCCACTGCCATGCATGACTTTGGAAAACTTATCCCTGAGTCTCCAGTTGTTGCTGCTGATTGGATATTAAGGGAATAGGCCTGTGACAGCAATAAGGCAGTGAGGGATGAGATGAGTAAATAGGCCAAGTAGATAGGGACCTGCAGCAACCTTAGCTGTGTTTGAAGGTAAAACGATTTTGGGATTCAAATTCACAGATGCTCATTTTGGAAGATTTGGGGTGTAACCACCACAAGAATTGTATCGCAGAGATTTCTGAAGCCTTGGTCCTTGGGACTTTCAGAAAGAGAGCAGGAATGGACCACTGTAGGATTGTTGGGGGCCTATATCTGCTTTAATCCATCAGCTCATTTTTTTTAAAGTGCAGATGACCCCCAGTGCCCTCCATCTCTCCAACCAGTAGGAACATAGACAACTTCTGGGTTCCTTAATTCTTAATGGCCTTCACCTGTCTCCTGAGAGCATCCTTAAGTGCACTCTTTATCTCCCCATTCCTCAAGCTATAAATGATGGGGTTGAGCATGGGTGTAATGATGTTATAGAAGGCTGACACCAATTTGTCCCTGTCCAGGGAGTAGCTGGCTCTGGGCCTCATATAGGTGAAGCTCCCAACACCGTAAAAGACAGTTAACACTATGACGTGGGAAGCACAAGTGGAGAAGGCCTTCTGCCTGCCCTTGGCTGAGCTCATCCTCAAGATGGTAGCCAGGATGAAGCCATAGGAGACTAAGATGAAGAGGAAGGGACCCAGGCCCACAAATACACCTCCCACAGCATAGAGCACCAGTTCATTGAGGGAGGTGTCGGAACAGGACAGTTGCAGCAAGGGCGGGATGTCACAGAAGAAGTGGTTGACATGGTTGGGGCCACAGAAAGGTATCTGGAAGGTGAGTCTGGTTTGGATGAAAGCATTAATAACCCCCACTATCCAGGAAAACATCGTCAGCTGATGGCACAGCCGAGGGCTCATGATGGTTGAGTAGCGCAGAGGGTCAGAGATGGCGATGTAGCGATCGTAGGCCATCACAGCAAGTAGGTAGCACTCTGTGCTTTCAAACAAAATTATGAAGTAGAGCTGGAGAGCACAGCCAATGTAGGAAATGGCCTTCTGCTTAGAGACGAGGACCTCTAACATTTTTGGCACTGTAGCAGAGATGTAGCAGATATCCAGGAAGGACAAGTGGCTCAGAAAGAAGCACATGGGGGTATGGAGATGTTGATCTGTCCTGATGATGATGAAGATGAACAGATTCCCCCCCAGGGTCACTGTGTAGATGACCAGCAAGAGCACAAAGAGAAACATTGATGGGGCGGGAATGTCATCAAAGCCTGCCATGATGAACTCAGTCACAACAGTGAGGTTGGTGTTGGCCATAGACTTGATGTTCACACTCTCTGGTTGCTGGAGAAAGAAAGACATTCACAAGAATGAGAGCAACAGGCCATGATATGGTGAATACCAATTAAAAAAAAAAAAAAGCAAAACTGACTTCAGTTCCTCTTAAGCAAGAGTCATTGCTAGACAAAATCATTTTCAGAGCCTTTATTTTTTTCCAATTCCATTATATACATTTCATTTCCAGAGGAGGATATGTTAGTATTTATAAAGTGTTTGAAGGCACCTCTTGCTAAGCCATGCCCATCTTTATGAACCTATAGCAAGAAAATCAGGGGAGGAGCTGCTGTGCTGATTGCTTCCACAGCATTGCATGGCTTCACCTACAGCATGAATACAGCACAGAGAGTTGAAGAGTGGATCTTCCTCAGAGCCCCATGCAAGTATCACACTGATACATGTAAAGCATGGATACAAGACAGACAGTTGAAGAGGAGACTAAGACATACAGGGTTTTCAACAGACTCCATGTTTTTCACAACAGACTGGTTGTATCACCTTCATTCATAGACTTGTAGTCTTGGTTTTGTTAGGTCTTTGTTCTTGATTCTCTTTTGAAGCAGGAAGTAAGCTTGTATTGAAAACTGGTCCCACCGCTAGGTGGGTTTAGTTC